>NC_053454.1:47563642-48167309 GCF_015227805.2 Hirundo rustica | reverse complement strand
TTTCCTGTGTTTCACATAGCAACATTTTCAAGAAAACAAGATGCCTTTCAGGTCACTTTATTCCTTACTTCTTAATGATTTTAAGAAATAATCTGCTTAAACAATTTTGTTAGATTAATAATATATATTTCCCCTCCTATTATCCTACTGTAACCTCTGCATTGACTTCAGCCCATGAGAGAACAAAACACGTGTTCTTTTTTAAGAAAAACAAAAATATCCTGTAACTCCTGCTTAAACAGCTCCAGACACCTGGTTTCATACTGCCGTATGCTAATATTTCAGGCGACCACTGAAATAATGATTATCCTGCAGCAATTCTGTTGTCTCAGAGCTCTTGAAAATAGAGGATTCTCTCTCACCTATGACCAAATTGTTGCACCTTAAAGAATTTAACCATATCACAGAAACTTAAACTTGTATATTTATTTAAACTCTGGCAAATACAAGGTAGTTCTGTGCCTACTAGTCCCACTATGTCTACAGCCCTAAAATAATTCCATGTCACCTGCAAACTGTCCAGCTTGTACTTGGCCATCATCCTGATCATTTTAGCATTGAAGGGATCAATATAGAGCCCTGAGGGAGAATATACCTAACATTCCTCACAGGAAAAAAATCACCACTTATTCCTACCCTTTGTTTCTTATCACTTAAACAGTTGTCAGGCAGTTGTCACTATATGACAAGTCTTTCCCTTTTACTCTGTAAGGGCATAGCTGAAGTGAAAGTCCAGCTACCCTGTACAAGCTGGATTTGCCCTTATTCACATGGTAATTCATCATTCTTTCAAAGAACCTTATTGCCCTTGCAAATCATTTCTACATCTGCAAAACTTTCTAACTCTTCCCCAAAGCATCATATCCGAGTATCATATTCCAATATGTTCTCTATCAATTTATCTTAGCTTACATAAAGACATCTAGAAATAAAATTCTGCTTAGTATCTGATGGGATAGCAAGGGTTTGTTGTCACATTCTCTTAGTGTCTGTTCTAGGTCCACCCAGGCCAGAGAGGCTGAGCGGATCACTTTCTCCCAGGGGTTCTGGGCTGCAGTAGCTGTGCCACGCGGATGTGACCAAGACACGACTGCTATGTGATACCATCTTAGCCATTGCCAGGGGCTGGGGGAAAGGGGCTCTCATTTTTCATAAAGGTCTTCCTTTTTCCAGTCAGGACTAAACATGGTGTGGTGAGGGAGAGCAGATTGGTATTTGTCCTGGGCTTTCCTTATACATAGTTTCTTTGTCTTATGCCTTTTGTTATTGATATTGTTGTTGTTCCTCTTCATTTTCTTATCTCACTGATGTTCCCAGTAAATCATTCTTATCTCAACCCGTGATTTTTGTCTTTTTGTGCCTTCAATTCTCAGAGCAGGAAAGGGGCAAGGGTGGGGAGACTGAGCAACATCTGGGTTTGGGTCAGTCTCAGGGAGAAGGGACAGCACTAAATCAGGGAGCGCCATTCCTAAATCACAACACTGTTGAAGACAATTTAAGCAATAATTAACACTTCTCAATTACAAGTATAGCATTTTCCTATCTTTGACACTCTTGGAAATACCATTACTGAAAATTTTTTCTTCCTCAATTTATTACTACAGAACAGACTTCTCTGACTCATGTTTCTGCTGGAGAGTGTTCTTCAGACTCTTCTTCTGTAAAGAACAATTTGTGGGTACAGTATTTTTTGTAATGAATACTAGTGCAAGGAATTCACTTTGGTTCTTGTAGTGATCGGGATTTTCCTAGACAGTTCCTTTTGTATCAAGATCATCCAACATTCTCAGCCTCTTTTTGAAAGGCTTTTTTTCTTTGAATTCGCTGGAAGGAGGTTTTTTTTATTAGCATTTTTTTCTTTCAGCCAGTTGCTTAATGGTTTTTGGCCTAATGTGGTGTCTAAATGTGGTTTTATATTTAAGACTTTGATTTTACTTTAAAGAGCTTAAGAGAAAATATTTGCACCTGAAAATTTTGAAACTATATATATTCCATATCAGAAGGGTTGATTTTTTTTTTTTCATTTAAGTATGAATTAATGGAATTTAAACCTGTGCTAAGGTTAAGAATTTTGACTTGTCTAACACATCTCTCTACAGAGTTGGGTATTATAAGAGCACAAGAATTTTGCTGCATTATTCGAAAAGCGCTAAAGACACTAGAGATTCAATTCTCAGAACTCCCTCAGCCTTGAGGTTTAGGCATCTGGAATATAGCCACCCTGCTTCCGGAATAAAGTTACTCAAGGATGTAAATTGTGTGTCTGTCCTCAGCCTTTCCTGCTTGCTGTGCTTGAGAAGCTGCACATAATTTCAACCTGTGTATGTTCATTTTCTTTTACTCTCCAAGATGTTGGTTAGTACCTCAATGTGGATTCTGAATTCTGCTTCAAAAATCTTTAAAAATGAAGTTGTAGGTCCTTTTGTCTTTTACTAGGTCATTTAATGCTGACACATTTTCTCAAAAATAATTTTTTAAAAAAAGTGATTACACTTTTTCTGTTATCGTTCTGGTGAAATATTTTTTCTAGGTGCTTTTACATACTTTAAAAATAATGGTTGAGTTTTAAAACTATTTATTTATGCTTTGTTTAATTTTAAAGAATCAGAATATTACAGGCAACACAAGCCCATCATAACTTGAATTTAAATTTAACCTTCACCTCCATCCTTTCTATATACTCATATCCTTTAAATTTCATTTTGTTACATCTTTGCCTTTTAGTCACCAACAAGTGCGTCTTATTCTTTTTCTTGATTTTAATTTATACAAAATATATTTGTTTCTAAATCTTTTTTTGTTTTAGATGGATTTATTTATGAGTGGGGGGGGGGTTAAGTAGCATCTTTTAACAGCTCTCTGTCATGTTGGAGTAAGAAGTATTTTACATTAAAGGATAGCTCCTAATTTATTGCTTGTACAAGGACTTGCAAATATTTTGGAAGAGATGAACAGAATCAGCTACTTGCAGAGGTTTTCAGCTCTGATTGGTGGCAGTGGCTGCTGAGGGAAGAACAGATCACAAACATAGGTTATTTGAAAGCAAACAGAAGATGTTCATGTGCATAAGTAGAGACAGTGGGCTGCACAAAAACAAAGCAGAGTCCTAAATTTTCAACAGCACTCTGCCAAAACTCAGCTTTAATGATAAACATTAACTTGGACATAGAACTTCAGTGTTGGCTTTATTTTAAATTCTAATCCCCTTAGTGTCACCACTTGTGACATGAATACCAGTCCACTTTAGTTTTCCAAGCAAAAGAAACAGCAGTAATAATATTTAATAATGTCCAGATATTAAGTGGATTAAACATATTTCTTGAGCACCTCTGAGCTGCAGTGCGCTGTGTAAAGAATGGGTTTGCAACAGATACAAAATCTGCTCTAAGGTTCAGCCAGAGCTGAGCTTCTTTAGGCGATCCTCAAAGTGAGCAGCCAGATACAGAAGATGTTTCTGACCTCTGTCAGCATCTGCCATATCACTGCACAGCAACAGCTCAATAACAGCCACTTTACCAGGAGACCTTTCGAATAAGATTTCCTTTCATCTTAATTTAGTTACTTTCTTGGAAATTCTCATAGGGGAATCACCAGCCTTCAGTCATAGCATCTACAAATGAATGCCACAGTTTGCAAGATATTGTACTCTTCCAAGATCCAATGATTTTACCTCATAGTACTTGTTTATTTTAAGGCATCAACTCTTGCAATTACATGGAAAGAGCAAATCTCAGCGCTTGCTTTTTTTTTTTTTTTTTTTTTTTTCCCCATCTCTGGGAGCAAAACCAACAATAACAAAGACAGTTGATTTGGGATTTTTCATTAGCCCTCTCCCAAACTGAAAATCTTAAATTGCAATGCTTAATGTTTCCAAACAAAGAAGAATCATGACGCGTCCAACTTTTAAAATGTGGTGCTTTTTAAAACTTGCAATAAAGAAAATGAGGAGAGAGAGCCTGATTCACTAGTCTTCAGTTCTTGGGGTAAGCAGCACAATGTAGAGTTTCAACTTTCATTCATTGAATTTCATTGCAAGCACTCAATTTTTACTGGCACAAGGCTGGTCAGAGAGAGACACTTCCCTTTGCACCTGCCATGGCAGAAGATAGCCGGAGTAAAACTACTCCACTGATGTCTGATCTTGCTAAAACCACAAATCTAACTTGATTTTGGCATGAACCAAAAAAATTGCTCACTTCCACTGCTTCCTCTCCCATGTATGTTTTATCTTTTTTATCTAATGTTAACTTGCTTTTTATTTTCCCCCCAGGTTGAGAGTTAGCTTCCCTTGCCATATTTGTTTAACCTCTCTAGTTCATTGTATTTTCCCTGGCTTTACTTTTGGCAAGATATTTCAATGCAACATCAAAATCAAATCTAGTTAATATGATCTTTATTCCATTTTCCAAACCACTAAGATGTTAATTAAAAACAGCTTTTGCATTGATCCTTCCATGGCTTGGACAGTTAGATATTTTGCAATTTAACATTATCTTGTTTTCTAATCTCTCTGGCCCCATTTACTTAAAAGGTTGAATTAAGTTTTCAAATTATGGGCCATGAGATTTTACTAAGCACTTGAGCTAAGATAATGTATGTCAAGCTACTTTATTCCATTTTTTTCATTAATTTTGAAATTGTCCTAAAAAGCATAAAAATGTATTGGCTTTTGTATTCAAATGTATTCACTCAGTATTGCATACTCCATGTGTGTTTGGGAATCAATTCTATTTAATTTTTCCTTTTCCTCTTTATTACTTAAAATATTTTTAAAAGTACTAATGATCTTCATATCACACTAAGATAAGTATTTTATCCAATCCCATAAGTATTGAGGAAGAAATATTCAGTGAATTGTCCAAGGGTTGAAGCCAAGTCTGGGATGCAGAGGATAGCAGGGCTCAGTGGTCATATATTTCATAACATAATTGTAGTCTTAGGGGTAAATTCATTATTTTGTCCTTGGCTTTTTTTAATGTGTTTAATGTTTTTTATTATTTATCTTGGAGTTGAGATTAATTTCCAGGTTTTTGGAGCTAGAACTATCTGTCTTGTTTAAGATACATTAATTTCATTAAGAATATATTACTTCTGAAGTTATGCGTACCAAAACAGAGCTTGTGAAGGAGGAAGGCCAGTTTTTGTTCTCAGCATTGTATTGCAAAGTTCTGAGTGTCCAGCTATGAGATCACAAGTAAAAAAAAAGTCTTTCTGAGATTTGTACACCTATAAAAATGGCCAATCAGGTTCAGTCAATATTGTAAGGAGTCAAGCAGCCTGTGACAATGATCCCATAATATGTTCCCTTTCAGGAACATCCTCTAATGGATACTGTGAGATTCATCTACCAGTGAATGCACTGGATGCAATCTACAGAATGTGGAAAAAGTTGGAAGAGGGGGAAGAAATGACAGGTGCCTGTCTCACAGGCAGAAGAACAAGGAGAAGAATGAGAATTAATGCTTAGGAAACCTATTTTGCAGAGAACGCACTGCAGGAGAAACACCTAAGTCTTAACTTGCAGACCACTCCTTACCTTAGGACATATTACCCCAAGGGACTTGAAGAAAGAGAGGAATGGAGAAATAATTCAAAAGAAGTGCTCAGTATTTTCCACACAGAATTTGCATGAAATAGATCTGTTCTTCACAGCTGTTTCCTTTCATCTTCCTTTCTGATGGACTGTTATGTGAAGTGAGCACCTCCTTCTTGACAGTGCTTCCGCTTGGGCTCGCCTTTTTATCCCTCATACGGTTGTTCTCATGGCTGCAGCTGTGCAAAGAGGCTGTTGTTAAAAATCCTGTCTGTCGGTGAATTTCTAGCACCAGCACTGCATCAGTTCTTGGCACTACTGGCAGCAGTGGTGTGTGGGATGCTGCTTCCACTACAGTTTCTACTGTTAACACGAGAGCTGAAATATTATAAGCCAGAAC
This sequence comes from Hirundo rustica, assembly GCF_015227805.2. Taxonomy (NCBI): domain Eukaryota; kingdom Metazoa; phylum Chordata; class Aves; order Passeriformes; family Hirundinidae; genus Hirundo; species Hirundo rustica. The sequence continues at coordinate 48,161,376 of NC_053454.1, read as the reverse complement.
TGCATGTCTGCCTTGTAAGTGAAAGGAGTGTTTCGCAGAAAACAAGATTCGCTAGCATTAGCAGGGATTTTGTCTAGCTATTTTTTTAAACTCAGTTTATTAAATTATTTGGAGATTTGACAACTTTCAAAGATGGGAAATATATTTCTTTAAGACACTTTAAAATTCTCCAGTGGAGCATGTCATTATATGCATTAGAATTTAAGACAGAACACTGATTTTTATGTGGCTGAATTTGCCACAGTATGTGCTCAACATACTTGGATACTGGGCAAAATCCAAACAATGTGGTTTCCTAGCAGTAGTGAGATTTTTTTAAAGGGAAAAGGGCAAAATAGGAAAAAAGACAAGACTTTTTTTCCTAAAGAAGTAGAAACTTGACGCACTAATACTGCTCCTAATTTCTTACCCAGGGTGGTCTTAAATATATGTTTGTACTTGACTATGGTAGTGGGCAAGGAGTACAAATGACCTCCCAACAAGGGAGTGAGCAGGGAGCTCACCTTTCCAGTTCTCACCAGCATTGCCTGATATGGTCTTGGCACACCTCTACCAGACACAGCCCAGTTAATAAAACTGGCTTCAGAGGGTCACATACATGTGGTGAGTTAGGAAAAAATTTAAGATCAGGAACAGCTCTGATCCAGTGCACAAAAGAAGCCACTTCCTCTCTTTGCTGTAGATTTAAAGGCATGGAGAATTTTGTTTGTAGGTGGTTTTCTAGGACTCAACAAGCTGGATGACATTAAACGCGCTTTTAATTATTAAGAAAAAAAAGTAATGAAAATGCATTAAAACTTTATTAACAGAACAGGCAAAATAAAATAAGTTTCAAAGTGACTGCTTGAGTCCTTTATTCCCTTATTTCTAATATATTTCTTGTGCTTGTAACCTGGAAAGCATGCATTTGTCTTCGGAGAGAAAAGGCACCATGAACAAGAAGCCTAGACTAGGAAAAATAAGGTATTTTTTTATATGAGGCCAAAAAGGTGACTTCCAAGCACTGTAGTCTAAATCAAAAGATTACACATTTAAAAAGTCCAAAGTTAAAGTGGGTAAGTAATTTGCACATCAATCTTAATGCTTGTCCTTGACTATCTCCAGATATGCAGCATCTTCATTTCAGTCAAGAGGTCTGTCTATCAGTAAGACCTCCAAGAGCTGATTAGGAAAAATGTCCTGACAGTAAGTACTTTGGAATATGCTGACAAGCAAGGAAAAGCCGTTTCGTTCACCCATGTAAAACTACAGTAGTGTAGACAACCCTCACAGTGCTCCCTGTTAACATTGACTTTCTGTCAAATGCCATTATTTTGCTATGATTTTACTTAAAATGCAACCAGAGTGACTGAAAAAAGAATGAGATTCTCAGAGCAGAGAGTCCAGGATTTGTACTGAGAGCTCCTATGCTGCTACCATGTCTTTATCTTCTATTGTCACTTTTTTTTTTTTTTTCCTTTTTTCTGATCCCTCTTGCCAGTATGTACATGCCTACATTTTATCTTTAGAGGATGGCAGCAGAATGGAACATTTCCAAATGTGTGGGTTTTTGCTAGTGGACCAAGCTAGTGGTCATTCAATTTTCAGTAAACTCAGTGTTTATTGGTGTATGTCAAGGTTTGATGTGCCCTTAAACCTGAATATAAATAAGCTTACTATTTAGACTGTTTGTCAGTTTTTGCTTTGTGTATACATGCATGGGTTTAAGTAAAAGATGCTATGTGGTAAAAAACATCTTGCACACTCATAGAAAGTGACTATCTTGAGATATAGACCTTGTTAGGAAATCATTTTATGTGCAATAATTAGGATAGATTAGTAACAAATGCTTTCATCTTAGTTTTTTGCCTATATTGCATTTTAAAATAATTAAGAATCCAGATTGTTTCTGTTTTTCACCTTCATTTACTGGCACCCAGCAAAGAGGTCCACACTTTGATTTTAATCATGGCCAGACAGTATAAGACCTTGGTCTTAAAGGCAAGCTGAAACCCTGCTGTGTAATTTCAAAGCAATGTACTTCATGCTGCTAACCCTACAGTACGATTTCTGTTCTGCCAATGGCTCCAATAGCAGACAACTTCCAATTTGCACCTCTTGCATAAATCCACATACTGCCAATAGGTTTAGAAGAAAACCACAAGCTGCCCAGTTCAGCAGTCAGAGGTCTGTTAACAGATCTTTAACTATGATCTATTGTGTAGCAAAGTCTGAAATTATGGATGCAGAGTTTCACTTTATAGAGCTCTCACTTGGCTATGCAGGTTTTCCTGAGATAATTATAAGTGTTTATTTTGGCTTTTAACAAGTTTAATCACATTATTTAGCATGTTCTGATTTTGTCACTGAGGCAACCATTACTCTTGCACACAAGTTTTGCTTAATTGGCAGCAAGACGAGAAAATGGAGTTTAAAGCAACTAATTGCACTAGACCTCACAGATGCCAAGATGTAGCTCTTGTAATTAAAACTTTTTACAAGATAGTTTACAAACGTAAACACACTGTCTCTTGTAGGTACCTAATACAGCATCCTGCTTTCAGTTTTACTCCCATTTTAAGTGATTAAATATTCTGGAAGTTCAACTAAAGGACGGCTGAAAAAGTATTTCGAAGCACAGAAAACAGAGATTGGGAGTATAAAAGCACAGTGTTCAGTTAGGCTCTTCACTTAGTTGTCCAAACTCCAATTTATAAATAACCTTGGCTGCCTGTAGAGAGTAATTCAGTCTGTTAATTTCAGGCCACCATTTAAGTATCATGCTGTGCCAAATTGCATTTGATGGTTCTATAATGGTATGACTACAATATACTAAAATGAGATCTATAAAGGTATTCACTAGTGGGAATTTCAACCCAGATCTCCAGTGGTAAAAATGAGATTCATGTTTAGCATGTCTTTCCACTGCATCACAGGTATCTGTAACTATCCCATGTTGCATAAAAGATACATTTTGCACTGAAGTTTAAAATGGTTACAGTTCCTAATTTAAATGGGCTTGCGATTTTTAATGCTTGCTTTTTGTGGGTGTTTTGGGTTTGTTTTTGGTTTTTCTTAATCAAAGACTATGGTTCTTGAGGCACTTCATCTCCCCTTAAACGTCTGAACTATGGGACTACAACTCTATCAAAAGTGACTGAACAAGTGGTACTCAATGGATAATTGTTTCCCCAAAGGGAGTGTTATTTCTTGATCTTTGGCATGAAATAATGTAGGTAAATGGCAAAAAGGTAAATGCTTGCATCAGGATACTGTCTCACAAGAGATTTCCCTGGTCACAGTGGCATTTTCCAGTAAGAAGGGCATCTTCACCCCTCCTCCAGTGACCCAATGAAGGTGAATGCCTTTTGGAAGGTTAAGCTCTGTACACAGGGGTCATGGGACTGGGCTGAAGCCCGAGGGCCTGTTTATTTTCTTCATGTGTTGAACTATGGTGTTCTCTGGGTGTGAACGTAGCTTTCTAGGCTTCACAAATTATCCCAAGGAAAAGACCTTGCAAACTGGGTTTGTTGCTGAGCCATTCCAAAATTTCACATCTTTCCAGATGATGCAGCCAAAGAGAATACCCATTTAAACACTGAATTGTGTTTTAAACTCTAGTAATCAGAAGAAAAGCCTTTACTGGAGTAGTAGCACAATTACTCAGACACTTTTTCAAAAAATCTTGTGGGGAAAAACCACTCAGAATGTATCCCTCTAACACCAGCAAGCACCACAGTACTGTAAAGACTTTTCCTTTGTCGGCTATAATGCCCTGAATTATACCATGCAAAACAAAGCACCAGGAATGTTTTAAATTTCCTGGCTTATGTCCTGCAGATTGAAACAGTCACACTATGCTTAACTACTTCGAAGGAGGATTGCTTTTAAAAACTGTAGCTAAGTGTTTATTTCTGATTTAAACATTTTTGAGCCCATGTAGGTTAAAATTATCCGCAGGTCAAAATTTCAGACAATATAAGTATCTTCACTTTCAGGAGTCCAGAGATGAAGTGTCCATATCAAAAAGATACTCTTACTCAGTTTCTCCCTTAGATAGTTTTTGAGGATCTTGGCATATCCTATTTTTATCTCCTTACAACTCCAAGCTATATCTAGTATATAATTTCAACATCTTCTTTTTTCTCTCAAAATCTTCCTGTAAACCAGGGGGTTCTAGAAAAACTGTGAATTTCTGCACTAGGTTAGTGGACCAGGTTAGTGTGCAACTTATTTTTTACAAGAAGCTCAAAAGTTATCCCATGTTGTATCCATTAATTTCAGCAGTGATTTAGTTTAGGATTTTTCTTTGCTTATTTCCCTAGAGAGAAATATTCACTTATATGTGATAACAGATCGAACATGCTGTGCCTGAAACTAGATTGAGTGACTTCTGGTTTCAGGTCAGAAAATGTCTTCAGGAAGAGTGTACATCTTCTCCTACAAGTCTGACAGTGTAATATGTCTATCTTTTTTAGTAGTCATAATATTTACAATGTGTAATTAATAATGAATTTCATCGTAATTCTGTTATTGACCAGACAGTGAACTTAAATAACTCATCAAATGCGTATTTTGAGAGTTGCTGGAAAATGAGGCATTTTAACATAATAGTCAACTCCGTAGCATTTCATCAGATTTTTTGATGTTAGACATTGGATTGTACTACATGTATTTCTTCAGGCTCTTGACTAATTTATGGCACTAATACTTGAGTACTAATTAATATATGCTATTAAGAGAAATTTAATAAAGACATTCAAGACTAATTTAAAAATTAATTATAAATATTATGAATAAATCATGACAAGAGATCACAGTGCTGTGAAACATAATGTAAGACCTTTGTATTAAGCTGACTTAAAAACCAAAAACTTTATTTTGATTTTTCTTTTCTACGACACACACTTAAGAAAACCATTGTGGAACAAGGAAAGGAGCTTCATTATAAAACATCAAACCACATTTGCCACCTATATTTCACCTGAATTCCCAAAAATTTTTGTGTGTTTTACAAAGCTAATGTTAACCTGTTCTCTGGTAAGTATCAACATCAAGCCTAAGTGTTGACACAGTTCTTCTTTTAGAAATTGAAAAAAATGACACATAAACTATGCTGGCTTTTCTAGTGGTCAAGTTTTTCCCATAAGAATTTGAAAGATCACAGTCATTCTAACGATGATGCCAATTTTTAGATAAGATGTCAGACCAGTGTCCAGAGTAATTTTCAGTTATTTGGGGCTTCCTGGACATTTAGCACTTTTGTAAGAGGAAGACTGTTCAATGTACCAACCCTGTTAAGTCCAGGAAATCTTATTTGAAAATTTCAGTTGCTTGTTCTTGTAAGGAATTATTGTCTTTAAGAATAAATTGTTTTTCAAGAGTGGCTGAAGTAATTATTATTTGTATCATTGGAATTCTTCATGTTGTATTAGAGTCCTTTGGAGCAGAACAGAAACTTAAAATAGGTTAAAAGAGCTGATTTCATTTCTATTGGTGCCTTTGAATGTGCAAATATTCTCATTATATTTTGGTCCAAAGAAATAAATTTTAAAATTCCACCATCATGATCAACCCCTGGAAGTAAACAAAGTTTTATGCATCTAGAGAAACCATTTTTATGCACATGAGCCTTCTATGGCATGCAGCAATGGGGTGCACATAGCCAAAAATACCAAAATACTGGTATTATAACCTGACAACCCCTTGTAATGCACCTGGCAGCACTGAGTTCAAGCAATGGCTGTGGATGTGAACTACGTGTGTTAAACTGAGGAAAAGCAAGACATCTGCCATGCCAGGAGCAGACCATGTGTCAGCATACTCACCACCTATCTTTTTTAAAACTAGCAATAGTCAGGCATTTTTAAGATCCATACAGACAGGTTTGGCAGCATATAAGTGCTCTACCTGAATGAGGAGAAATACACTGGCTTATGAAGCCTTTGGGAAGACATGCGAATACCATGAGCATGAGAGTGTTTTTTCCTGGTCTACCTGTCTGTTTCACAAAGAAGAAACAGAAAAACCTAAGCTACTATTTCTACAAGTCCTGTGAGATCCTGTAGGCTTTGAGTACGTGAAGTTTAATGAAGAACTGACTTTAAAAAAGAATATTTTTTCCAGCATAATAAACTATATTACTTTAAATGAAATCTTCTCAAAAATTGTGTATTAAATTTTGATTTTAAAAGTATGAAAGTTTCTAATGGCACTCTAGATTTCCTTTTTAAAAGCTTCCATTTTGCAGAAGGTGTTTTATTTCCATCCAATTTTTCTGATAACAAAATTCTGACAAATAGAACCAACCAGGTTTTAGATAAAAAGGAGATTATATCTGTTACAGATATTTCTCATGCAGTAGCTTCTTCCAACCTCATTCTTTTTTGTTGGTTTGTTTGTTTTATTATTTCTTACTTCTAACTTTAGAAAATGGCCATTCAATTAATAATTGCATAAGGAAAGGTATTGATATTGCATGTGACTACTGCTCAAGGATCAAACCTGATCTTGACATGCTGAACACAGATAGCAGAGACAGAAGGGTCCAGGAAAGGCTGAAGGGCTGTGACTGGAACAATTAATGCTTGGGCAACCAGGGGAAAAGTGGCCACAATGTAATCCAACTGCAAAACTTCCAGAGACTTACAAGACTAAACCCTCAGCCAAAGAGCAGTGGTGAAATGTCCAAAATTTTCAGTTAGCTTTCTTTCTTGAATGATACTAACCTGGAATTAGTGGAATAATTCAGAGAAATAGTGTGAAAAAATACAAATAAAGCTGCAGGGGGGGAAAAATAATGAAAACAATGTAGACAGTCACGTGCTTTTCCACTAAGTTATTTAGACTGACTCTATTGGAATGCAAATATTTATCCTTTTGATTTTTCATTTTTAGACTTGATAAAAAATATGCATTTTGCAAACACCACAAAAAGTCTCACTTAATAATTTTTGATGCACCTACTGTAAAGAGTCAGAAATGAGAAAATATTTCAATTCACTAAAAGTTGTCACAATCTACTCCTGCTTTCCAACCCTTCATATTTCTAATTCCTCTGTTATAAAAGCAATGTGCAAAGTCTAAAAAAATTAAAATCCTCAATTTTCTATCTCAGATACCCAATGTAATAATAGTGAAGATTTGGTGCAGAAAAAAAATGCATTTTTTTCTGCACCAAATCTTCTGGATTCCTCACATGGTTTAAAGCATAGTTTATCTCCACCATTAGCACAAATTGGAGCAGAGTCAACATTTGCTTAATTTAACTATTTAAAATGTTATAGACAGAAATGTTTGAGAGTTGGATGAGCTGCTTCCATTCACATTATTTGGGAGAGTTCTGAACCAAAGTTGCAGAAGTTTAATAGTTTATTCCAAATTATGACTGAAAGCAATAACATTTCTCTCAGTAGCAAGCAAGTACACAAAAGAAAAAAAAAAAAAAAAAAAAAAAACCAAAAAGAAAAAAAAAACAAACCAAACAAAAAAAGCAAAAACAAAACCAAAAACAAACAGGATTAAAAGTAATCTCTAGACTATAATTATAAACTAAACATGGGAAAATTTGGGTTGGCGGTTTAGTTATGATCAATGTATAATTTTCTTAGTGAATTCATTTTTCCACAAAAGCATGGGGTGTGTGGAACATGCCAAAAAGGGCACCCTGACCCCTTTAAATTCTGCTATTAACCTAATAAGGATCTTGTCCTGGACAGCTGATGACTGCACAGTATAATTATAGAAACAAGAATAATTGCAATATACATAGGCAGTAGGGAATCTCCTATTTGCCAACAAGGGCCTGAGCATGATGACTCTGCTGACTTCAGTTCTTAGCTGATTTCAAAAAAGGTTCAAAATTAACAGCTGGTTTTAGAATAAACTTTTCAACAAGAAGAATTTTGGACAGGTGAGACAATCCAATACTTTTGACAACCAATAATTTTGCTTCCACATATCTCATTATATTCTGGTTTTTTCAACTCAGCCTCTACTCTAAGTAAGGAATATGTTATGATTTGAACAGCCACATAAAATACAAAAAGTCTCAATGTTATGATTGGAACAAAATGTTGTATGAACAAATATGTATGAATAAGTTAAATATCCATGGTCTTGAAAGAGTTTTATCCACTCTTCTGGGGCTGCATATCAAGTGAATTAAATAGTCAGCCACATCTGTTCTGTGTTGGAAAAACTGGGCCAAAAACTAAAGTATTAGTTCTTGCACAAGGTTTCAAAATGAGAAACTGGTTATACCTGGTGTTAGAGCTTTATTTGCTTATAATTATGAGTGCAAAGCATCTAAGATAGCGAAGCAACATGAGATGCTGAGGCTCTGATCAGTAGCAACTACTGATAGGAGTGCAACTGGCAGGAGGCAGAGATTCTGCTCAGTAAGTTTCACTCAGGCTCTGCCTGATCTTGGGGCCAAATCCCTGCCAGCTGCTGAAGGTCAGTCATGAGGACTCCTAGGGCATATCTTTCTGTTTCCAGTTTCAGGATCTAGTTCTGTTCACACCAAGACTACTCCAGAGTGTGAATTTAAGTTCTCTTGAGTGGTGATAAATTTGATTCAAACATACCCTCCTCATCCAAAATGGGTGAAAAGCACTTTTTGAATAGTGTGCCAAAATAGTTAAATCCTCCTAAAAGTTAGGAAAACATAACTATCTAAGTTTTTGGAGTGGTCTTGCAAGTGTTAGCTTCCTAAATTATATGGATTGACCTATGAATAGCTTCTCTGTATAGGAATAGTAAATCTGCCTCAATCGCATTTTAAGTGATTTTTTACTATGTGTGTTCAATATTCAGTTTTTCACACAATTTCATGTTTCCATAGAGATGCACTGTGCTTAGAAGAAAAGCCTGCCAGGAGTTAATCTGATTAATAATATTAAAATTACTTAAACTAAAAAAAAAGTTTAAATGTTCTTTGCTGGTAAAAGCAACTCTTTATCTCACCTGGATGTGGAATAAGTAGGAGAAACCCTAGCACGTATTTGGAGGAGTGTGAGATACAAATCTGAAAGGCAGACAACCTTGAGGAAAGTCTAAAGATGGATTCAGCTTATGTTACCATGAGCTTTCTCAGTAAAGCCAGGCCTCAAGAGCATATGTGTAGTCTTGGAGTCAAAGCAAATCAGGAAGGTCCCTGAGGAACATTGAGGGAATCTAAGCCTGAAAGGAACAGCCCCTTATTTCACCAGATCCTGGTCCTGACTAACATGTAGTAAAATGTCGTTCAGCAGTAAGGAAGAAAGGAGGCAACAAGACAGAGCAGAGGAAACAAATATAATGAAGATCTGGTGTAGAGCCAATCAACTGATTCTTCAGGGTTTCCTGCTGAGAGTGGTTCTGAACATGGGAGACAGAGGAAAGTGCCCAAATGGCAATGAGGGCGTGAAAGTAGAAGCAAATGTGTAGCAAATGGGAAAAAAATCTCAGGGACAACAAGTGCTGGAAACATCATTTTATCAAGAAGGGGAACACCAGAGGAAGAAAACCATTTTCCTGAAGGTATATAATGACAGTAATATTTTGTAAATATTAATCATGAATAAATTTGGGCCTTCTGCTAAATGGTTTGTAGCAGAAAAGGGTTAATGTCCAATTAAGTTTAGTAGAAGCGAAAACCAAATAGTTTTAAGATCAAGCATCATTAATTCATGCAAGAAAAAAAAGTATGATTACTGTGAGAGCAGAAGCTGATTTTCAATCAACCTGAAATGAAAAATCACGCCTGTATTTCCATATTTGTGAACCTAATGAACTATTAAAACTATCTTAGCTTTCTTTGCAAGAGCAGACCAGAACCTGTCTAAACCAAAACCAAAATCTTAAATGAGAGAATTTATTCCTGTTGTTATATTGTGTCTCTCTAGAAAATGTTTTTCATTTTCAAATTCAAATTTTCTAATTGACTTTTATAGATGTTGCATAAGTTTTTTCACATTCCAGTGACTCAGAAAACTGCCTTTATCTGCTTCTCCTTATGTATGTGCACTAATTCTCATTACATTTTAAACTGAAAAAATATTAACAACAAAAGGACTGGATACAATACACAGATATGATAGACTTTGAATTATTTTGTTGTTTTGTATAAGCTATTTTTTCCTCACTGGGAACAAAAAATATCCCACAGGCAAAACCAGTGTTTCAATATAATTTTCCTTAGAAAAGGAACAAAAAGTTGAAATATTACCATTTTTTTCAAACTGAAATATTGCAAAATAATTCAATTTGGAAATGTCTATGTTTAGTTTTGACTTAGTAAATCAAAATTATTTATTTTCTTGAACTGAACCCAAATTCTGTGTTTCAAGTTAGTTCAGCATTAAGCTGTTTCGGCCTATTGTGCCGCATGGGAATCTGAGCAGTGCCTCCCGGTTCCCAGGCTCTCATATGGGCCAAGCTTCTTGGCAAACTCTCTCCCATTGCACCACAGCATGTGACTCTAATGATGAGCCATATGGCTCGGACAGAGGGGAGCTCATGGTGCATAATGGGACATAGACTTTAGCAAAAAGACCCTGCATTTTCCCTTGAAAAAACATTTGACACGATTCTCAGTGCACGTCCTTCAAAAGCTATAGAAAGGCTAGAAAAGGCTAGAAAAGGAGGAGTTGGTTTGCAGGTATACTGCTGAAAATCTTGTGTGCATGAGAGGACATGGAATTCCAAGAGTTAAGAAACAGGGCTGCTTTCGTGTCTGTAATAGCTCCTTTTAGATGGGGAGGAAAGTGGCCCCTACATATCTTGACAACATAGTAGAGAGGACTGCAATCTACAGAAGTCAAGGGGAAAAAATGTGATAATAGAACAGATGGGGAATGTGTTCCTATGGTGACTAGATACACTGTATTTTCTGCTAAGATATACAAATGAAAAGTAACATGAACTGCAGCAAGGGAAGACGAAACACTGATTCTTCCTAGGTATTAATTATAGTTGGGAAGCTGCTAATAGTCATTATTAAAAGCTAGACATCCATTTCTTGCTTAATATTTACCATAAAATTATGATTACCCAAAAATATGAACTAGACAAAATAAAGTGTAAAAATTAGACCATACTGTATTTTGCTTTCAGACGCCCCACCAAAAAAAAACCAGCAGTAAATGTCAAAACTCTAGACCCTTCAGTTACCCACACAAGAAGACGGAAATATCTGGATTTAGAGACCTAGAGAGAGAGAGGACAGGTTATTAAGGTATTTCTCATTAATTGCAGGAAGATACATTGTCAAAGGGATCATATGTTTGCAGATGCAAGGTTTAAGAGGCTAGGAAATGTCAGAATCATAGTCAACAGCAACCTTGTTTCAGTCCTTTATGATATAAATGAATGACACTATTTTTCTCCTTTTTATACCATTAAAAAAAAAAAAAAAAATCTATGCAACCAAAAAGTTACAGCTGTGTCAAAAGTTTTCCCTGCATAAATCTTGTCAAATGATATCTTCTTTGGAAACATCTATTCTGACACTGACAAAAGCTAAAAAGCCTTTGGATGAGAGCATGTTGCTTTTTTAAAAGATTCCCTGTACAAGGTGATACCTCTGCTTCTCGAGCTTTATTTCAGAAGAGAGAGGTTCCTTCTGTCCTGGACAGGATGTCTGTTTCTGGCTTTGGTATGCACATGCAAACTTGCACAGAAATTGGTCAGCTAATGTTCAAGGCTCTCTGAAGATCTGAGTTGCCTTTTCACGCATATTACTTGACTAGTCTTGGCTTTGTCTTAACAGCATTAGTAATGTTTTGATATATGATAAGCAGCGATATACTTCCTATATAGTAGAAATAATAATGATGTTATAATAAAGTGGGGAAAGATCTGTTTGGCAAGTGAAGCTAACTAAAATAATCTTACAATCACTAAGAAGCCTCTGCAGGGTTATAGTGGAAGCATGAATAAAATTAAAAGACACACTCAGTGATATTTTCCTGGATGAGTCACTGAGAATGTGTGTGAATAGTAAGGGACTGGGATTATTGGGGGATATCCAGATATTCATTTTGCCATGAGTCTGAGACAACTCACTTAATGCAAATGAAAGGCATGTTTGCCTCTGTGATGGTCTGTTACTGGCTTTACTTGCAAAAAGAACTATAAATTATGTTGAAGAATGCCAAATGTATAGCTCTGTGATTTCAATGGTATGTGAGGGAAAGAAAGGCAACTGTAAAAATAATTCCCTTATTGTTTTGCTTTCAGTGAGACAAGTATAGATGTAGTACACTCTTAGTTGTAGTACACTCTTAAATTCTTCTCCTCAGAAATGCAAATTATTTTATCTGACTGCCAAGGAAGATTCCAATTATCAAGTCAGATTGAAAAAGTCACATTTTCTCTTCTACAACCCCTTATGTTTGCTTTTCTCTAAAACTGCCTGAGCTGCACTTGCTGGGTAGTAGTAAAGAAGCTTGTCTGTAATTACAAAGGTGTTAATTTCAGCATTGCGTGTACTTTTTCCTTTTACTAGATTGGCATGAACATTTCACACTCTAATGTGTGCTGTAATTGGAACAAACTGCAACACCTACTACTAAAAAGTGAGCTCTTTGTAGCCATTGCTTGTCCCGTCCATTTAAAATTCCCTAGCCACACTTTTGCCTCCCAAGCTGCCTTTGAAGGCAGATTTATGTGTTTTAAGTACAATTCAAGCATATTGCAGGCACAGCAGGAGATTGTAAACAATCAGAAACTGAATTGGGGGGAGTCCTCAGAATCTCAGTGTGGCAGAACCTGAGAAACACCTGCAGCTTAAGTGTTTGCAGGTAAATTATGGATGATTCATCATTGCCAGTAGATGTTACTGAGGAACATGAGGAAAAACACAGAGAGAAGAGTAAGCAGCTGATACGGATGTTCTCTATGTACATGAATTACCATTGCTGAAGACAGGGTTTGACCAGCTCCCAGAAGAGTCATCCTCTTCTTTATCATGATCTTTATTTGGCATGGCTGATTTCACAAGAGGGTATGTCCAGGCAATAGGGGAAACCAAACTCTGATTTAATCTAAAATTCAGTGATTACATATGTATCTAGAAGTACTCCCACTTGCTAAGTCTGTATTAAACACCTATTAGAAAAATACTAGATATATGTATTATACAAAGCTCATCTCTCTTGGAGTATCAGGTTCATAATTATACACAGCATGTAACCAGAGACAGGAAAAATATTACCTCTTTCTGTGCAAAGAGAGTATTTTGCCTTTCTGCATATATCTAGGACCATCCTCCTACTGGAGGAGGAAACACTGATGCAAATTCTGGGTATATTCTCAATGTTAGTTTTTGACTAGGCTAAACACTGAGGACTTTGAACAGCTATTTTCCCTTTCAAAAAATTGTCTTGAGCAATAACAGTGTTTAAAGACAAAGACCACTGTCATCAGGTAGCTCCCATTTCAGTAATATGGCCTAATATGTAAGTATTTGCTCTTGGTTTTCTTTATAATTTGTTGCATCTTTGGCATAATTCTGCACCAGGGGTATGCAATATTTTTTGACACTGTAGGCATGACTTTCCCTTCCTCCTGACAGAAGGAAGTCTGGATGTCTTGGACTGCGCAAGGGAGTTGAAATCAAACCTCCCTCTTCCTGGGAAAGTGCTTTAATCACTAACAAACAGTCACTAATCATGCAAACAGTGAAGGGTTACTCTTTCTGAAATTATTTTACTTAGTGAAAGTGGCTCTGGTGCTCTGCTTTGTGCTAAGCCTGCTGCTGCTGACAAAGTGTTTTGGGATTCCTCTGCCAGTGTGTAAGACACCAGGGCTCTCAAGGGACTTCCAGATATCCTGAACTGCTTCAGAGATTGGCTCAATCTGACTAAGGTTATGATCCATTGTAGACATGAATAATAGGAAAACGTAGGATGTGTAACGATTAAGGTTGGTTGTTTTCGACATGGAAACCTAATCTCTGCCTAAATTGCATCCCAGACTCAAATGCTTTTCATGACTCATAGAGTGAGCGCTTGGCAAATGACTATAACCACTACTATTTATAGGGAAACGCTGCTAAAGAAAGTCTGGTTTTCACTTGAGTAGCAGAGGGTCCCTCATTCAAAACTTCAGGTGGCTGATAAAACCAGGGGTGAAGTTCCTAATAAGAAGGTTTCACCTCTGACAACGTTTCTATCTAAACTCTCTGGCTTTCTTCTGCTGTCCCCTAGTCTGACCAATAGGTCCTAATGACATAATCTAGAAACTCTGAGCTGAGGAACAGAATCACTATAATTGATAGTCTGCAGATAGCTGGATAAGTCTGCAGAAAATGAGCCTTTCAGTTGTATACGTCCCAAGGTAGTGCAAAGTGCTAAAATCAGCCTGCTTTTTCAAAATATTTTTGCCTTAAGAATCATACAAAAAACAAGACAGGAGGCTTCTAAAATTTGAACTGTGAAACATGACATTCAAGTTTTTAAACAGGGTGTTGCAGAACTCAACTTGTTCTGTTTATTCTTCCAAATGCCTTATTGTATTCTCTGAAATCCTTCTGGAAAGTCTGTAGGGAATATCAGGAAATACTGGCTATACCTGGAATGCTTCTAAAATACTGTACTAAATGTTTATCTGGGACTGTCTACCTCAGGAAGGATATTGTAAGTGGTTGAAAATTTGTCGTTTCCATAGAAGAGGAAAAATATAGTTTTTCAGTCTCTATATCTCGGAAATCAAACATGTAGAAGACGTGACAGAGTGGTCATTAGACTAAAAATAAAAAAAATAAAAAAAAAAAACAAAAAAATAAAAAAACCCCACAAAAACAAAAACAAATATAAATTTAAAGAAACCAAAAATATATAACAGGAAAAAATGTACTTGTCCTGTAAGTCTTAAAAATAGTTCTGTACTTCAAGGAGATTAACAAAAACTTGCGAATTTTCCTCAAAAGCCTTTGACCCCATTTTAACACTCTGCTCCCCGGCAGAAATTATTTGAAATGTCAACCTTTTCTCTATTTTCAAGTCTAATTGTAAAAAGTTACTGATGGCTTAACTGTTATTTTTCTTCATTGGCTGAAGGATTGTGTGCCTCAATGGCAGCGAGATTCCTCTCTCTCCCCAGTGGTGGTGTTTCAGAAGGAGCTTTGACACCAGTATTTTCATACACCACAGAATGGCAAAGGCTGTGCAAATGGAAGAAATTGCTTTATGGCTATTCATAAACA
Source organism: Hirundo rustica (assembly GCF_015227805.2). NCBI lineage: Eukaryota > Metazoa > Chordata > Aves > Passeriformes > Hirundinidae > Hirundo > Hirundo rustica. Next base: position 48,146,207 of record NC_053454.1, on the reverse strand, counting down.
ACTTATATGACGGATGTACGTGACAAGCAATAATTGAGAAAATTTTACTGTTGATATATTGTTCCTGGTTTAACTTTGTTTTAATTTTTCCTCATGATTAAAACTAGATTATACCAAGCTCACATTCCTATTTACGATAAAAGGAACCAACAAGAAAAGGGTTTTGTTTTTCCTCCTTAAACTCCCTTAAACCTCATAGGTTAAGTCATGGAAACCTATAAAGCTCTTTTAGTGAAAACATATACACATTGCATGTTGCTGGATTTGTTGAGGTCATTTGATATGATCTATGTTCTGCAATGTGTGACTAGATCTCTTGTGAAGCTTTTAAACAGTAGGCTAAATGAACATTTTAAATATTTTAAATGAACACTTTAAGACAAATTAGGCTCCAGAAGCATATATCTATCTCAATCTTTGCCATTCCAGTTGATATAAAGAATGAATATTTGAGAAAAAGTTAATGTCAAATACTCTGTTCAGTAAGTTGACCATTTGTTCCACCTTTATTTTTTACCATTGTGTGGAATTTTGTCATAAAAACACAGGGAAACTCTAGTTTGCAGTATATGTGAGCTAATTAGGTAAAAAATAGACAAAATTAGGAGGAATATTTAGTTATATGAAATTGAAAAATAGAGTGAATGCGAATGCTGTCTGGTATTAAATTACCCTCATCATTTAAAAAACACCTGGATGGGTTCGAAAAGTAAAGCAAGGCTGAGCAAAATATGAATTAATGAATAACACATTTCCATGATAGAATGTTTTTGACTACTATATAGACCTATAAATAAAACATGCTATGTGCATAGTTGGCACCCACCAATTAGCTAATGTTAATGTAAGTAGACACAGATTTCTAAAGTCTTTTTATATAAAATGTGGCTAGTTTCTGCTTTCTATGCTATGTTAATGAATGCCAGGGACATTATCGGCTGTATTTTAACTTTTTGTTTACTTCGTCAGACTCATGCTGAGGGAGCAGTAAGTGCCATTCCCATAGCATAGGGCTTGCCACATGTACTTAAAAGGTTCATACTAACACAATTAATCACATTTTAAAAATTATTTGCTTTCCCACATTGAACACAATAGGCCTTTGTTACATTTAACACACAAAAGAAATGCGCTAGCTGCTAAAATACAATGATCGCATAGCATTGGCTACAGTAAATTGCTAATTTTTAATATGTCTGGACTGCTACGGGCTCCAGATTATCTAAAATGGTAGAGGATAAGCTCCTGGAAGAAGAGAGTAGGCATTTTAGCAGCTTTTTGTGTGCGTGTGGAAAGCTGTTGAGAGCTTACAGACAAGAAAATTAATCACTGGCAGTTGAGAAAACACATTTCTCTCAAATGTTTCAGTATCGTCAACAAAAAAACCTCCACTAAATAAAAATGGCAAAACAATGGCAAAAAGAAAGTGGACTCAATTGAAAAGTACCACAGGTCACTCATGAAAATAAATAAATACCAGTTAATCCAACCGTTTAGGAGTGCATCTGGGGTAAAGAACCTGAAAGGGTTTCTGTGCTTGTTAGCATTCAATAGCAGAAGATGAGGACAAGCCTAGGCTGCATTCTTCCTATATTGGTGAGAAGAAGGATCATCCATGCATCTCTTCTTGAAAAGGTAGAGAAGCAGAAGGAGATCATAGCACTATTTCCAGTGTAAGAGAAATGGCATTGAGAGAACAAGTAGCATGGTGGAAGCAGTAGCTGACAGTGCCACATTCTGCTCCTGACTGCCTTTGCGTGGAATAGCAATATGCACAAATTAGTTTCTTTGTGCTTAGCCAAGCCTAGGGAAAGGTTGCATTGGAAAAAATTTGATTAGAAGAGTGATAGGCTAGTGAGAAGCTCACAGTAAAATGGTACCACTAATCACAATAAAGAAGTCTATGAACCCTCAGAAAAAAGAAAAATCCAAGTATACATGGCAACATGGAAAGAACTCGATTTGCATTCGCGACAAAACTTGTTTGTCCTTTTAGATAAAGTATTGGACTTCTACTGGTATACACTTATAGTATCATCACGGAGTTCCTTTTTTTAGATATTACCGAAGAGTTGTGTGCTGAAACACAACTTGTTGCAGCAGCTGCTGTTGCAGTTCCAACTGATGCTGGAACCTGCTTTCACCTTCCCTGCAAGAGCTGAGACAAGTGCAGCATATTCGGTTGCCAGTTCAGATAGTAAAAATGTTGTTACTCAAAGAGTTAAAGTTCTAAGATATTTTAATTACATTAGAAATATGCATGGTTACATCAACTACTGAGAAGTCAGCTTTAGGCTGGCTACTGTACTTATTCTGATTTGGAAAAATGCAGGACATATCACTGATTACTCGAGTGTGTTCTTCTAACATCTTATGGGTTTTTGTCAGAATCTATGACCACAATGCCCAGTATAATGAATCCTAGATCTTCAAATTAAAAGGAATAATATTATTTCCAGGCTAACAGACCGTACACAAACTATATCCATGATTAAAATCTTGGGCATGTTCTACTGCTAACTAAATGTGTGAAAATCCAGTCAGATAACACTGCAACTACTCAATTTACCACGGTTGCATAATGTCTGGGCAAAAACAAGGGCAGAAAACAGAGATTTCTAAGTTGGATTGACAGCAGTTAGTTTTCCTTACAAATAAAAAATGCTCCAAACGTTCCTCAAAATCTCTATTGACGTTATTAGGTGACCTTCCACATTAGATGAGAATGAGGGAGAATTTGAGCTTGGCTGCTGAGAAAAGGAGAGACGGGAAGGTAGAAGGCAGAGGACAGACACTACATGGAATATCAAGGAATACTGGACTAAACTGAATGCAAACTCCTAACCCAACCTGGCAGAAAAGTTGTTTTCAGCCTTCTCAAAGTGGCAAGCACTCCATCGCACATATTTGGAATCCTGTATAAGACAATGTGGTGAATATTTGGGTTTGGCTAGGTTTTTTGCTCTAAGTAAGAGGTAAGACTGAACGGCAAAGCAGTACTCTTTGAAACGTTCCTGTGAATTTACTGTGGAAGCAGACTCCAAAGGGTTATGAGAACTTTGGGATCCATTGCAGTGTTGTTCATAATGACCCTTTCCATTATTTTATGGAACATATGGACCTGGCTATCAATTTTAATAGGGACGACGGCTTTGTTTAACACAGAAATGTATCTTTAATGGCCAAACCTGTAGCTGTGAGCCTTCTGTAAAAGTTTCAGGCAAAGACATTTGTGGAAATACACTTGAATTGAGTTCAAATCCTGGAAAGGATTGAATGTCAAGCAAAATTTTAAGTTTATAAACTACCCATGTGCCCATGGTTTATAAGATTTCCTGATACCATGGAACAATGGAGTTAGAAAGCACAAATGGATTTGGCCAGTATCTACAGGGAGAAGGCTTTTTTCACTTTATTTGACTGATTGAAGGATGGGATTAGGAAGCAGGACTTGGTGAATTCTATTTTAACTCTGCTGCTCATGTATTGTGTGACTGCACAAGCCACAGCCATGTTAGTAAGTCTTGGCTTTCTCTAGCCGTGTTCAGCGTAGATCCATAGCAGCACTCCAAAAAGCCTGTGGTCCAGGTACAGCCCAGCAATCAAATAAGAAGATTCAGGCTCTGCAGCTGAGCTGGTTCATCCTCCGTCCAGCATTCTGTGGTCACCAGGGGAAATATTGCTCTTGGAGTCACGAGAAGCTTCTGTAGCTGCAGGTCCCCAGTGGCTCATGGAGTTGATTTTCTTTTTTAATTTAGTGTGGTCTGGCAGCCATGGAGGCTACATTCACCTGGGTCAAGCCCTTAAAGATGCAGGGAGTAGTACTGGATTGATTAGAAGCCATCACCCAGAATTCACACCCAGTTTATTGGTGGTGGTGAAGTCCTCAGAGAGTACTAAACCCAAAGTCTAGTGCGCTGTTTAGCTTCCCCACCAGCTGCATCAAATAGGCCATCAAATTAGTTTGACTTTTTCCCCCATCATTTTACAGTGTTTACTTCCCGGAAGGCATTATCTTCAATAGGATCTACACTACCTATTTTAGATGAGTTTTCATATTTGTTACTTACTGCTCACAGATTCTTTTGCATTTAACAGAGAACTATCAGGAGGATTTATTAACAGTTCAATAATGTAGGATCAGCGTTTTAGTTTATTTTGTTTGTTGTGTGTTTGATTTCTTTATTACACTTTGGTAGTGCCGCAATAAAGAAAGCATCCTGGTGTTTTTTCTATTTGTTTTATTAAACCTCTTTGCTGCAGGGTATTTGGCAGTTGTCATGTAAGTTCCCTTTTAATATACCAGCTGTACTTCATGCTTATTCATTTCCTCTATCCTTAAACATTCCTCAATAAACTAACAAACTACTTATTAGTAGTAAGTTAAAATGTAAAATTAGTACACTGCCTTAAGTGCATTGGAAGCTGCTGTACCTTGGTTTTCTTTCTGATGACAAAATCCTGAATTTTATAAAGACTAAATGACTTTTTCAAAACATCAAAATGTACATTGTTACGTATGCAAATACAGCAGCTACACTTGCTTTTTTGGAGCAGATAGACTAAAGTATTTAGCAGTCTTTCATTGGACTGTTCTTTCCTTACTTTCAGCATTATTTACATGCGTTAACTATCAACATAGCTTCTACATGAATAAGCATGTATTAAACAATTTTGAATAGACATGGAGAAATAATTTTTCTTCAGATTTATTTTCTAGTTGGTGAAAGCTCCTCCTACATGAAACAATTTATAGTCATAAAATCATTTATAATAAAATTCTATTTATTCTGAAAATAAATTCAGATCTGGTGCAAATTAGTCTGGTCTTTATGTGTGTAGGGAGTGTATATGCTCTTTTTGCAGTATTTCACACAAATACAATTATGAGGTAGACAAGATACTTGTGAAAATAAAGTAATAATTCCCATTATAATAATATTTCCCTAATATTTGGGGTCTGTTGTATGAAAGTCTGCCCTCTGCAGAAGCTGAGCTTTAGGCCACAAATACACTGCTGAAGGCTATCAGAGCATCTGCCTCTCCTGCTGAAGTGTACTCAGATCCCATCCAGCAGCCATGTGTGCAATTTTGAACTTCCCCAAATATACCCACATCTACACTGTATAAAGATTTCATTGTTTATTCTAAAAGCCCTTGAAACACTCTGAAAGGCAAGTTGTTTGCTAGTCAAACACAACCCACAGTTATATACAAGGATCATGGTCTGTCTTAAGATATTTTTGCCCTTACCTTCTAACACCTTCTAATAGGAGGGGGCTTTCCTAACTCTTTACCTAGGTCAGCCTACAACCACTCTGAAGCCACCCAAAGCACTGAACAAGGTACATTTCAAAACAGTTCCCTGACTCTCAAATTTTTTCATTAAACTCTGCCACTCTAAACTCTATAAACAAAACAGGACTGCTCTGATGAGTATTCCCCCAGGACAGTTCACCCACTTTTCACTCACCTGACAACAGCTTCTATAGGTCCAGGTTTCACTGCTTTTAGAACACCACTTGAGACAATGCCAAAAACTTCACTATCGTAAATCTGTATAATATCTACTGCTCATTCCTACTCAATGCCATTAGCAGAAAGAATCAGATTAATATTTCTTGACAGTATTTATTCTTGACAAATCCTTACATGTTGATTCTTATAATCTTGTACTTTTATTTCTCCTTAAAGACATTATGGATTCTGGTATTTTCAGGAAATGGAAGTCAGGTTGATTAGTCTATAAGCGCATACAGCCTCATGCTTAGAAATATAGCATTGTGGACTTAGCCCCAGCCATTGCAGTGAGCTTCAGTATCCATGAAGACTGGAGATGGACACAGAGTCCTGAAAGCATAACTTGCTGGTAATGATCAAAACCCAGTCTTTTCTCCTCAACCGCCACCATTCAGCCATACAGACATTCCCTGTTCCTGTCTGCTCCCTCCGCTTTCTGACTTCCATCACCCTACTCAGGAATTACCTTAAATCTGTTTCAGAGAACATTTATGTAGGATGGTTGAACACATTATAAAGCCTCCATCCTCCTTAGAGGATTTACTTTTACCTCTTGGTTCTTCCCTTCCCTTCCCTTCCCTTCCCTTCCCTTCCCTTCCCTTCCCTTCCCTTCCCTTCCCTTCCCTTCCCTTCCCTTCCCTTCCCTTCCCTTCCCTTCCCTTCCCTTTTTCTCAATTCTTTTTTTTTTGTGGAAGACCAGGATGAGAGAAAGCAGTATCTACATATGAACTGAGAATAATGACTCTCCATGTTGCTCTTCCTTCCTGGAAAAAGGAATTTTGTTGTCTCAGGCAGTCTGCCAGGAAAGACCAAGCTCCACTCTACTGAAAACATCACTAAGGACAGAGAAAGCTCAATTGCTGAGGAACTGAGAGGGAGAGATCAAGGGAGAGGCTGCAGCTTTGAGAGGCAAGGTGGCCTCTTCAGCATCTTGGATCCATTTCCTCAAATTATATAGAAAGAGGGCGACTTAAAATATTTAACTGAGTGCCAAAGAAGAAAACTGAAAACTAGGGCGGTGTGTACTACGATCTGGGTGAGTGGGAAACAGAGGAAAGAGGGAGGTACGGGATTAGGCTGATGTTGGGCCAAACTGTTCATTCTGTAGCCATGTTTGGGATCTTTTCTTAGGGGGAACCGTAATGTATTTGTCAGAAATATTTACGATAAAGAAATTGCAGAACAATAATTAATATTCCTCTATATTCATGTTATTAAAAACTAGTATATTTTTTGTTTAACCTCATTGCTCCTCAGTTGCTTCTAGACAGAAACAGGGAACAATGATCAATGGGTTGCTTTGCTAATCATTTAATAAACATCCTTAACCTAACCTTAAATGAATAAATGACTAGTGAAATGACTGGAGCAAATGTCATCAATCAATCTCATATACTCAATATGTAAGCTGTTCCAATGGAGAAAAACATATGGTTGTAGTTTAAAAAGAAAATCCTTTGCAAAACTTCGTACAACGTTGCTTAAATCGAAGCTAATCTTTGACATAATCCAATATGAAGAGAGTGAGAAAGATTTGTTTCCTTCCAATGTGATTAGAGAGTCTAGCTTTGGAAGAGATATTTTCCAAATATTTTGTAAGTCATAGTAAAGTACTTTGCTGGGAAAAAGAGTAACAAGGGAAACAAATTTAAATAATATGTAATAATTACTATGGTTAAGAAAATTAGTGTGACGGAAAAATTACCTCCTAAGAAGCAAGAGCCCATAATATCTGCTATCTGCAGTGTTTGAGGTCTAGGAATACCAGTTATCACTAAATATTCAGACCATCAAAATGCAGGGAGTTATATAAAATTCTGTGGGGAGAATTAGCTGCAGCCTGGGCTGCAGCATTGGTAGAAAGGCTGGCATCAAGGCTTTCCATGTCACCACTGCCAGGACAGGAGTAGGAATATGTACAAGATACTTTGCACTCTCTCCAAAACTGCTTGTCACCAAGGCAAAGAGAGTCAAGTACAGTGTATTGCCCATGGCGCTTACTGGAAAAGGCAAGAAAACCATTGGGAGAGCACAATTACAAGACCTACACTGGCTTATGAAACAAAACTGGAATTGTATTTTTCCAGGCAGATCATGGCATTATCACGTAAAAAAAATCTTCATATTAAGTGAAAGCATAAGTGGACAGCTTTCCTCAGTTGTTGTGCAGTGGAAAGCATTTTTCATGAGCATCTGAACTCATTTCTGCTCCCTTCTACTCTCAAACTTCATAGCTCAGGAGAATGATATGTGGGAAACAGTTTTAAGTGTAGGTATTTCTTTTGCCTTTGCTTGGAAGTGGAAGGAGACCAAATTAGAACTGGAATATATAAAAATGGAAATGAAAACTGCAGTTGTGTGATGTATGATGTGCTTTGAAAATGAACAATATTTATATGTGCTCTACTGAGAGTTATGCATCAAAGTTGATGAGGAAATTTCCTGTACTATCAAAGGGAATGCCTTTTAGGATACAATCTCATAAACTGACTCATGCTTTCTTTTTAAACTGCTATTCTTAATTTTATCATAGCATTTCTTGGGTATTTTCCTATCTATATATATCCTATACTGATAATCTAAACAGCAGACCAATTTAAATAGTTTAAATAAAAACTTCATTTATGAGAAAAGAACATAAGAATTAGTACATAATTTAAGCAGTTCTCTGAAAATATGAAAGCAAAGATATTTTAACCAAAAATTCCTCTGTGGTGCTCCTGCTTCAAGTCCTCATCTTGATGTTGACAATGTGTAGTGTATTAAACAGAAAACGGAAAGTTGTCACCAGTGTTAGTTCTGCAAGATTTAGTGCTGCAGTGAAACAAACAGCAAAGCTGATTTGACTAAAAGCAAATGTCACTTCATCATACCAGATCAGTGAAATCCTAAACAAAAAAAATGGGGGTTTAATTCTTAACATTATTGCAGGCCAAAGTTAGTTAATTTCCTGCTAAAACTGATTTGCCTCCTAAGTAATTTGAAAATAAGACAGTCACATACCTAGACCACTCAGGCTTTATCTATCAAAATCAATCAACATTACTTTTTAAAAATACCTAATTAATTTTTTAATCTGGTATTAGCTCTCTGGAAAAGTGCTCCATCATCCCTACCTTCAAATAGTAAGAGAAAGTAATTTTTTTTTTTTTAATAAATCAAATGTTCATCATTAGCAAACAGACAATAAACATTAGAGCAAACAGAGACTTAAATAGAGCTATTTTTAAATATGTAAATTCGAGAAACAAAAAATTTAAAAAGAAGATGGAAAGGAAAATAGTCTGGTGCTTCTAAGCTCATACAGTTGTGAAAAGCAATGTAATTCATGTGTTAATTTAAAGGTTTCCTTCCTGTCTCACATGGAGCTGGAGACAAAAATTCTCATTTGCTTGGGGTTTCAGATTATAACTTTTCACACCAAAATAGGATTTATAGCTCTCTTACAAACAAGAGTAGCATGCAAATTGGATTGCTTTAGTGGCATGCAAATACTTGTGGATGTCCTAAATGCTTGAACTTCTTTGGTGAACTTTGGAAAGCTCTGGAAATCATGATTAATGTCTAATCAGAGTCATTGTAATGGGAAAACTGAAACCCACAGGCTCTATTCAGAACTTTCTGGCATTCCCCAGGTTGGGAATGCCATCGTAATTGTTGCTTGCCTAAGTGAAGAACCTTCTCAGGAGTGTTTGGGAGCAGGGCTGTCTGCCACAGCTAATAACTCACTCAGTATCTACCCCTCCAGAATCGTAATGCTGCGGCCCCAACCGCGTGCCTGCTCTGTATGACAAAGAGGCTGATGAATGGTAAGAGTGGGCAGAAATGGTAATGAGCCTTGGGATTCGGGGGGACACTACCCACCTTATGTGTTGGAAGAATTTATGAAGATAACATGACATACTAATATATTTTTACAGCCCAAACAAGATATTTTATGCCAGCTGTGGGATCCACACATAGTTTATCAATATAACTTCCAAGACCTTTCCCCTTTTTTCCTCTGTGCTTGAACATTGTGTTGCTATCAAAGTAGGTAAAAACAAGCTGCTAAATAGAAAACTCGCTAGCATTTCGCTTCTTTTTTTTCTATCTTTTCATATCCATTGTGAACAGTCACATAGAAAGTACAATTCTTTTCATGCATCAAATCTCTTCCTTGCAATTATATCCTTTTTATCCTGTATTTCTCTCCTGGTACATGGGTGCAAAATATTCTGTACAATCACACGTTGCACAGAGTCTTCAGCAATTTTTTTTTTTAAGAAAAATCATCAGATTTGATTTTTGCTATAAAACTGGTGCAGCTAACCAGCCTGAAATGCTGTAATGCTAACATTAAATTCTTGAAAGTCCCTTGTTGCTATGAAATACCAGCCAGCTATCTGAGGACTATGTGAAACATAACATATTTAATAAATGTTATGCTGATCAATGAGCTCATTTTCAAGTAGCTGACTTCCTGTGTTAATGGTTTACCAGATGTAATAATTCTAAAAAATATTTTTTAAATGCAGAAAAACTACTTGACCACTAGGTAATGAAGTACATAAAAAATAGCCTGACATTTCTGTAGACTATTTTCTCTAATTCACAAAACACAGAAGCTATAACTGTGTGACGGTAAGGAATTCCAGATTTCAGAATAACCATCCAAGCAACAGTGACATAAAAATCCACATCATGCTTTAAAATATGGGTTTACTCCAAAACCACATACATGCCAAATTTAAAGCCTTCCTAACTGCCTCTTCCCAAAGCCCTGATCATTCCACGCCTCTGAGACAGCCTAAAGGAATTGGGTTAAACTGTATAGGTCGATTTTTTTTTGGTGTGTTTTGTTGACTTGAGCTCTGCGGGGGAGTCTTCATGTTTAACTATTACACAATCAAATAAAAAGAAAGGTGCAGCACATAAAAAAACCCTCCCAGATCTGATTAATATATTAAATTTATTTAAATATTTATTTCCATTTTCCTTTCCATTTCCCTTTTCTTCTACTATCTTTTATTTTCTCGTAGAAAAGAGACATTAATGAAAAGAAAAAAGAAAACAGAAGTTGTTATATTGCTTTTCAGGTGGATGGCAGTAAACCCACAGACTGTCTTTGTTTGAGTTAGATAGAAAGGACCCAGGATTTTAAACAGAGGAAATGAGTAATTCAACATGACCAGGAAAATGGATATTTTGATACATGCCTAATTTTGTTTTATGGTGCTTTATAATGCATAATCAAATTCCACCAACAGTAAATGTGGATTAAGTCAATGGTGAAAACATATTGTTAATGAAAATATAATAGGTTTATACTCATTTCCTATGAGATTACTCCTTCACTCCTACAACGGGATATAAATTTATAGTGATCTAAAGTGAAATTCTATTTCTTGGAATTTTCAAAGCCAACAATGGTATTCAGCCCCAGATTTAAAGGAAACCATTAGTCTTGGCCTGTCATGTGCATCAAGGTTTAGAAGGCAGTACACTGTTACATCACTGAAGCCCTGCCAGATATCCCAAAAGGAAAGCTAAGGAGCCATACATCTGGCCTGCAACTTTTCCAGATACACTGTCATGCCTGTGGCCAGGGCAGATATGGCGAAAGGCACACTCTGAATGCCTTCGCTCACACCACAGTGGTGAGAATGTGATGGCAGAATTATACTGAGGCCGCTACACATTTCTTCTGGGAAGGATTTCAGTCGTAACTGACCGTGGCCATGACCCAAATCCCACATCAAGGTTTTACCAGCGCTCAGGAGTGAGGCTACACATTTCCTAGTGTGGGATTAGAGTCCAAATACAAATTGAAATTTGCTCTGTCTTCCTCCATAACCCATTTTTTTGAACCATATTGTCGGCATCTGTTTAGATGAATCTAATGAGTCGGGAATGTTCCAATGTAACCTTGTTTTACTAGAAAGACGGCAATTTATCAAAACTTAAACTTTGTGGCACTAAGCCAGATTTTGTCAAACAGCTTTTAGGTCCTTGATAGTTTTCAGTGAGATAAAGAACCTGCACACCTGAAATCTAGTCTATGTCACAATATCTACTGTAATCTGGGTTATCATACTACTTTTTTTTGGTGGAAAAATCCTCCATTTTTAGTCTACAAATTTTATTCAGTTGAAGAAGAGTTTGTCTGCTTCTTTGTACATTGTAGACATCTGGTACACTAAAAAAAAAAAAAAAGCCTCAATAATGCAACTGGGCTGTTGAACATATGAAAATTGTGAGCAAATGACCACTATTTATGAACAAATGAACTGCTTGAACATGGATTTCTACCAAAGCATTCCCACAGAAATTTGCTATGGCCCGTTTCCCTGGCAACATCTAGTATCCATACCCAAATGTATTGCGTTTGGTATCTCTATACATTGCCCTGTTAAACTATATCAGTCTTCCCAGAGCAAAACAACTGCCATTGGATGGATTGAAAAACATACCTTATGCTTCTGCATATCTGAAACTAACTTATGGGTCCCCCATCCAAGTCAATGTTTCCAGCCTACAAAGTCTGAGGAGCACTGTCCAGGCAATCTCGTGGGAGCTGTCTGGAGTGAGCATTGCCACAAGGCACACCTGTGAGTTAGGCACACCTACAGTTCTATATTCACAACTTATCAAACCCATTAAGTTCACCCTGGCCTGCTTTCAATAATAAATACCTAGAAGCTTAATTTCCCTGATGTGGCAAATGTTCCAAGCAGGAAAATATTTTTAGCTCCTTCTATTTATTTCTTTGGACCAATAATTATCCATGATGTTCAGCACTGCCAACAACAGTCTATAAATTAATAAAATAATAACACACAAAATAAAAAAAAAAACTTGAGTCTTATTTGTATAAGAAACCACTTGGCAATTTAATATAAATACTAATAAAAGCCTCTAATACCTCAAAAATCTTGAAGTGGCTCCCACTGTAGGATAACTATTTAAGTGAATGAAGATCACTCATTCTTGTGGGTGTGTGTTTGGGTTTTTAGTGCTTTAAACTTGCTGGAAACACAAGTCTCCCAGAAATGTGAAAGTTCACAGATCTGGAGTAGCTTCTTTCTATCTACCAATCCCTGCTAAATCTCAGGCACATCCAGTTAAGTCCACACAGGTGTATTGCAATAATATTTTATTGACAAATTTCCAAAGGGGCTGGAGCCCATACTGCCATAAGCATCATTCTTGCATTTCCCTGTCCAAATTTCTCAGTGTATCAACAACTTTAAATAGATATGTGGATTACATCTCTCAGGCAGCCAGGAGAGTTGTACATTGTTGTGCAGTGACACCATATGCAACCTCCATTTACCTGCTTCAAAGCTTGTAGTTGAAGAAATTTTCAAATACTTCCTACATGCCTCTTGGATAACTTTGTTAATCTAGTTAGCTTTTAGTACTTTTGTGGTACTCATCCTACTGAGAGCACAAAAGTTACTAATATTTCTAAATTTTAAAACATTTTAAGCAGATACTAAGGAAGGAAATAATCATCATTTTGTATAGTTTATCCAGTATTTTTATGCAGGGCTTACTCTATTTAAATATAAAAGGTAAAGATGCCTTTTGATTTTGTGTATAAAAGGAGAAAAGAAAATCAGTGCTAAAATACAGACACACTCTTGGTCTAACAGAAGAATATTGTACAGATGACCAGTTACTACATATGACTATAAGAAATCTATGGAATTTTCTACCAGTTACTTGGCAGAATATTTTCTAGATTAATGGAAATCTTTGTTTATTTTCTAGGGACTACAGTTCTATAGTTGAATGTTATTGGCAGAAAAAGAAGTATGCACATTTTTATAGCTAGTGTCAAGGTGAGTTCTGGACCCATAATAAGATCCAAAGCAGAGGAAAACAGACAAATAATTTCTATACTCACACAAAATGTATATGAAGACGCTTCCTCTCAATTACAGGCAAAGCAGTGTTTGTATGTATGTGTGAGTGAGTGCAGGCACTTTAGATCTTTTGTTAAACTATAGGTAGAAAAAAAAAGAATGCTGTAGGATGAAAAATTCTGTAGTACCGGTTGATAATTGTATTAGGAACTAGCAAAATTTACTTTCCCATCATGAAGAAGCTTTAGGAGTAAGGATGGGTATGGACCACCGCCAATAATGTCAGGGTTGATTGACATTATTTATTAAGTAACAGGAAAACACCGTACTTTAACAGATAATGCAGAGAATTACAAGAGTATGTATGATACGGATTCACAGCCTTGATAAGTAGCAGTTAAGTACAGTGGGGTTTTTCTCACAGTGTCTGTTAGAGAAAACTCAAGAGACACATGCCCTAGAAACACCTAGATCGCAACACAGAATATTTTCAAAAATTTCATAGTGGTGGCACTATAATAAACCCAGCAGGAACTTCAGTTAAATCCAGATGGGTGTAGCCATTAACCTTGAGATGAAGGAGAAATGTGAAAGTCCTTACTGCCACTGTCAGAGAGTGCTCCAGTGGCACCGACTATTTGTCATGCTACTTTTACACTGGATTGTCAAAATAATTTTTTGAGCTTTTGAGACTCCAGTGTTTCTCTGTTAGAGTTGGATTGTGTGTGAACCCATTTATCTCCCTGGCACTTGGTTGCTGTAGTGTGATAACAAAATTTCTTGTAGTACTCTGCTTTATTGGAGGGCAGAGACTTCTGCAGTGTAGTGCTGGCACTAAGAGTACCATAAAGCCAGGTCTGTTTGAAGGAAATAGTTCTGCTTGTATCAATTCTCCTTACAAAACTGATAACTGGCCATTCAATGAAAAAGTAAAGCTGTATTCTTAAGATTTTCAAAACTATGAATATATCCCCTTTATTATCCTACGCCAAGATTTTCAAAGGTCAAGATTATAAAAAATCATTGCTATCAAAATTGTATATATATACTATTTTTAAATTTGAGGGGTAGAAATAAAGCAAATTTTCTGCAAAAACAACATTTGAGACTAATATCCTTCAACTGGTACTTTTGAAAGAAATAATTGCTTGTTTTAGTCATTGTTTTCCTAGTGTGATATGAGAATGATCTTTCAGGTAATCATATTTTCTGATACAATTCTGATATATATATATAAATCTTCTGGTCAAATTTATAAACATCTGTTGCACCCCATGGATACTACACCTGTCAAAAGCTCAATTGCCCATTATTTATTGTGATATTATAATTGTGTGATAGTATAATATTAACACTGTATCTTCTCATAGCAATAAATGACAAATTCTATTTGTTTATACCAACAAGAAAAGTAAAATATAAAAGACATACAAAAGAAACTTCAAAGGAACTGTTCAAGGAAAGTGAAGCACCAGAAGAGACGAATCACTGCAATTCAATTGCTCTGTACAGATTTTTATTTTGCATTTTTTTGGCTTGTACATTATTGAATCATTTTAACTATTCACTAAAAACAAAGGTTTTCTTTACAGTATCAGCTCCCAGCTCTGCCCTCTGTACCTTTGCAGTCTATTACACCCAGATGGGTTCTCATTTTCATTACAGCAATTTTTTTTTTCTTTATACTGCCTAAGTATGAATGGAAAGAAAACTAGCGAGGTAGTCTCTGCTTCCAGTCCCCATACTCACATTGTCCTACAACAGCCAGATTTTGCAGTTCCAGGGAAAACTGTCAACCTGCCAGCTCTGGCCTGGAGCATACTTAGCTCCAATGAAATACTCAGCAAATTAACTGCTAAACTCTAAGGGGGGATCCCAGCAGATAGAGTTTCTTTGATGCTGTTGCTGAAGTGGAAGGTGTTGAATGTGCTTAGCTTGGCCAAGTTTAGGCATATCATTAGAAATCCAGTAAAAGGCACTTTCTGAGCAACAGATGCAATATTTTTCTTTTCCAGATTTTAAGGCTGTATGGGTTAGTTACAGGAGAGATTTTTCAGTAAACTTTTTTTTTTTTTTAAGAGCTGACCCTGTAAAAAGGTATATTCCACCAGAGGTGGGAAGAAAAAAGAAACAACAACAACAAACCAACAGCAACAAAGAATTCTGTGGTTAGCTTGGCAAAATCATATTGAAAACAGAATATTCTGTGATTCTACAGTAAAAGTGGCATGAAAATGGAGCTACAGACAGCACTGCTTACTCTGTTGACAATATTCATGGAGTTAGTTAGGTTTCCTACCTCCTAAACTATAACTTTTGAGAGTTTTTGTCATCCAGTCTCTCATGAAGAAAGCTTTAAGTTCCCTTTGGGATAATGTATATATATGATCCCAGCTGATGTATTTTCAGTCTTGAGGAATGCATAGCCTTTTCTGGTAGCTAAAAATACCTTTTTGAAATTAGTTGTTTAAGTTGTGATAGGATCATAAAATCCCCAAAAGCAAGTAAAATTTACCTTGAAACAAGAGACACCCATGTTAACACTTTCTAGTTGGATGGATACAGCCAGGTGCCTAAAATAAAAGAGCAGTATTTCGCATCAAAAATTCAAAAATAAAGAAATGTTCCACATGCTGCATGTTTGGACTTGACTTACTGTGGAAGCGCCTACAACAGGATACAACTGTAAAACTGTGGTTAAATTGCTCAGCACAAATGCAGAAGGCTGCAAATACAAGAATAAATCACTTTTTCAGAGAGGTAAGGCCCATCACCTCACTGGACTCCTTCTAGCAGGGTTTGGACTTGGGTTTCTAGCACAGGCTGAGGGTTCACATTGCTCCTGGAGACTCTTCAAGCAGCTTGCTCTCTATGCGTATGTGTGCAACCATAAGTGGCATTAGAGTCAGGCTCCGCTGCTGCCCAGGTCAGAGGAATGTCATTACACCACCAGCTGCACAACAAATGAGAGCAAGCAGGAGCAGGAAAAGGCTTTGCTTGCCATTGCATAGACATATCAGGAATTCACCAGATGTAAATGTACAAAACAGAAAGAGGGTACTGTTCATGTGAGTTCAGCCTGTCAATATCTGGCAGCACATGACATCCTCTTCATGCTGTTCACTAGAAGATGAATGTAGTTGAAAAGATTTGCTGGAAACCCAAAGTAAGCTAATAAACCTTGCTGAAAGCCCTACATGCAGTCTGAGCCTGTCTGCTCTGTGACCACTCCACCTTGCTACAGCTAACCAGGCAGAGATTCAGACTGAGAACAAAACTCTTCCAGTGGATGCAGGTTTATTCATCAGTGAGAGCAACATAAAAAACTATTCTGGCACTTCCAACAAGTGCTGATCCCTTGTTCACAATTAATAACAATGACTCCACACTGAGACATTCAAAGGGCTTAAACTCCACGAAGGTACTCCAGTGCTTACGGGCATTCTGCCAATACTCATACAATCTATTGGTGGTTTTCCTTAATTTTCAATTGTTAAAATCCAGAAAACAGGTAAAGACTTCTAGGAGATAAAAAAACACATTGGTTCCCTAGCATGAAATGCATTCATTAAAAGTGGCAGGCTCCATTCAAATCCTTTGGGAATGCGGCATGCCAAGTTTCATCTGGCACTCAACCACACTTGTCTATTTAGAAAACTGGTGTCAGGGATTTCTAACTGTGGTCTCAACTATGGGTTTTGACACAAATCCATTTATACTACATAAATCATGAATTTATTCCTTCAAATACCAAAGTCAATTTTGAAATCATGTTTATAACGGTTCATCTATATTCATCTGTACTATCACCTTAAAAAAAAAAAAAAAGGGGGGGGGGGGGGGAACTTTTAACAATATTACCAGTGAGTTCAATAAGAACAAAACACGAGGATTTTTTTTTTTTTTTTTTTAAGCTACAAGTCTGAAGTGGAAGTGAATGTTAAACGTATGCCTGATACTAAAACTTTATGAAAAATGAAATGCACGAAAAGCTGGATCCTTGCCATGACACCCATTATGGTGAAGTCTGAGACTCTGACCCTTCGTGTTATACTTATTGTGTTTTTGACACATTTAGTCAATTAAAATGGGTGAAGTGTAATTTGTTTTTCTTAAGTTTAATACAGCATGTCAATAGAAGCTAACCAAAATTTATAGTAGGAACACTAAAACTGCCACTTGCACTTAAACAAATGAACACAATTTATCATAGTTGAAATAAAAGGAACATCATGTGCATTTGACTTTATACTTCACATGAGCATGTTGCCAAATATAGGAAAGCATGTTACAGCTGACACTTCCAATGGAAAAGACATTTTACTTCACATTAAATATTGGTGTGAAAAATTTGGACCTTGTCCAATCCTAAGAAGTGTTAACGTTGGCACTTCCACTGTATACTTTTACTGTAAATTGTTGTAACATTTATTTGACATGGAATACCCAAAGGATTGATGAGTAAAGAAAGGAAGACTTTTTATTGTGCCATGTTCCCTTTTTCAGTCATGCATACTAAGCCTTTACATCTTCAGAGTTTAAACAAGTCACCACCTGTACTCAATCGGTGAAAGTTATTTTTCATGCAACTGGAGTTTGCCTTTTTTATAAACCTATAAAAGCACACATTTTCCATTTTATTGGTCAGCAAAGCAATGGCTGATTTAACCATAAAACTTACAAATGTTGTTTCTTTATGGAGATCTATGTTTTTTTAGCCCTTTATAATTCCTTGGAATATAAGTCTCCTTCATTTCATTTGTTGTCAGAGAGTGAAAACACAAAACAAAGTGGAGTATTTTTTCTTTTCATTAAAAATGTTCACCTAACACTACTACCAGTTATACTATTACCCACAGACTACTAAAGATTTAGGAGGAACAAAGTACTGCTGCGTAAAAATTTATCCACTTCAATTAAGTACCTGCACAAGAATTCTGTGTTCATATTATGTGAACTATAACTACATTTATCTGCAGTAATGAAGCACTGTAAAACGTTGGAAAAGTGCTGAGGGGCACTTTGTATGATTTACTGAACTGATCTCTAGGTTAAGAAAGCAGGCCTAAGACAAGGGAATTACTCTTTTCATCCATATTTTTCAAATTAAGAAAATCCATAGCCTTTTGAATTATAAAATTAAATTTTAGAGACACAAACGTGAAAATGATTGGGGTATTTTAACAATCTTAAATACCCAGCTCAAGACCTTGCGTTTTGATCTATTTAAATACAACACTTCAAGCTTTCTGCATTTCATTACAATTAAAAGAGAAATTTATGCATAGAAATACTGGGAAAAGAGATTATTTTCAAACCAGACAAGCGACACAGATGTCCTATACCAGGGAGAAACCTCAACAGCCATGTGAAGCAATGAAAGAGGGGAATGTAAACAGCAGAGGACATGAGCTGGTGCCTAGGGTTACATCTGCCAGCACATCTGCCAGAACATCAGGTAGTGGCACCCCCAGAGCACCTCTGGAGAGAGGAATAGGTTTATTACTTGAATTTTTTAAGTACTGAAGTGAGTTTCTATCCATTAAGTGGGAAAAAACCCCTACCCTTTGTGTGTTCCTCTGGCCCGCAACTAAGAGCAGAAACCAAATCTAAGTGAATGGAAGGTCCCAAGAGAGGGACTTTGAAGAGATGATCCATGTATCAGAAACCCCCCAAGACCATCTTCCCCTTTGCTATTTCTAAATTGCAAACATGCTCTTTAGAAAAGGCAAGGGATAGAAGGAGCACAGGAGGGTGAAAGGCTTGGAGTAGAGATAAAATATTTGGTAGAATTTATAGTGCTAACTCACTCAAAAAAGGAATGTCAGCAAAAGCAAAGCCAGATCAATCTTTTCTCAGGCAGGTGTGATCAAGCCGTGTGGCTTCAACATCATCCTCAATCTAATAAAACTATTTTTCATCACAATCTCATCACTCTGCTTAGCAATAGGGAGGTCAAAGAGATCATTCATATCTCCTTACTTATTGTCAGAAAAAAAAAAAAAAATAACCACACTCAAAATCACCCCACTGTCAACAGGCAGTCGTGTGGTAGGAACAAATTTCCAAAGAAACTGTGCAGGTTCCATCCTTGGGTGTTTTCAAGACTCAGCTGGATATATCCAGAGTAACCTGGTCTGATCTCATGGATGGATGATGCTGCTTTTTCCCCCCTTCTTTCTTCTGTAGGAGACTACACTAGATACCTAATGATATTCCTGTCTAACCTATGATGGTATCATTAAATTCCTTATCTCAGACGACATGACTTAAAAGATGTATTTTGAAGACAAAACAAGAGAATTAACAGCCAGCCTTTTGATTGCTAAAGAGTAATAAATTATAAAAAGTTGTTGTTGTGCTGTTCCCAACACAACAGAACCACAATTTCTACTAGAATGCAGAAAAAAATGCAAGAAGATACTTGTATGAAAGTTTTCCTATTTGTATCTGGTTTGGGGGAAGAACAACTCCAGATATTATAGAGGTTGTCTAGATTTTTTTTCCAGGTAAAAATGTTATCCTTTCCTTTTGTGTGGCTGTAATGTCAAACCTGGACAAAAGAAGGTTGAGTTTGCGCTACTCCAGTTTCTAGCTGGGGTTAATGATGAGTGTGCAGGAGGAATACTCCATTTTAAAGTAGCACTACCTTTCCTCCCATGTCATGCTATCATCTTTAATGGCAACCATAATTCACTTAAGCCAGGAAAACATTTCTTCTGCTTTATCTATAGATCATTAGAGCAGTCTGCCTGCTGCATTAATGCCTGCTAAAATGGCATGCTGCTTCCCACTTTATGGCTCTATGTCAAAAATGTCTCTGATAGCTGGTTACTCACTCCACTTTGTCAGTGTTAAACAATCCATTCCTTATTGGATGAGCCACACTATCGCATGGCAGTTACTTGACTTCTATAATATCCTCTATAGGTGTCAGGTCTCTGGAGAACTCTATCTCCTCAACTCCCGCTGAAAGCAAAGGTGGATAGCACCTTACAGATCAGATGTTGCGACTTTCTGAAGAGCTGCTTAAGACTTTCGGTTAAAACTCAACAGCTGTGCAAAATACACGTATTATTTTTAGCCATACATTGCATTTCTCCATTTGTGATAATTTACTACCATGCAAAATATGTTGCTCTGATATTGTTCAAGAGATAACAGCAAGGCAGAATTAGTACAAGTATGCAACGAACCAGGGCCAAACACTTCTAGGGACACAGTCTAGGTTTCCTACACCAACTCATAGTGGGGTTTTATATTCTTTAAGCCTTGGTTTCTCTGCAGTACAAATGATATTACAAAGAGTCAGGAAAAGTGTCTTATGGCACTTAGTGATTCAATTGGGCTTAATCAAATTCAAATTTGTTTGTTCACTTTTATTGTATACACTCTGGAGGTTCTTCACACAGCATGGTTAAATTTGAGATAAATACAGACGTAAGGGAGAAAGAAAGAGAGGTAGAAGAAGAATATTAAAAAGTAATGACATAAATTAATGGAGGATTATTATATATATGAAGTGAAGAAATCTTTTTGTACAAAGTACATACAAGTGACACCGAAGGGGTTGCTGCATTTATTGACTTGGAATACAGTAGATAAATCATCATTATCATTCTGTTTGGATGCTATGATATTTTGCAGATTTTGTTAAGTAATATAATGCACCTAAAGCTTTGCACAGGAATAAAGACTCTTTATGAATTGTATCTCATATATATATATATCTATATATATATACACACATATATATATAAAATCTTCTCTTTATCATTTGTGATCTACATGAATGAGTCCGCACAAATACTTGTCTTTTCTGCAAATGTATGACTCAAAGATCCAATCTCAGATTGGATTAGACTCTCTCGAAAGACCTTTTCATCATGGATCTTTCAAAAGTACTTTTCTGAATCCAAAATTATACCTTATGCTTTGAATACTTCCTGACTAAGAGGCTTAGAGTATGCAGTACACATGGCTTGCCTGAGGAACTTGACCTGGTCATGTGCTCCAGTTGTAGGTGTGTTGGGTGTTGTAGAAATATAAAACACCTGATTACTACCTTATTCACAAGTGTGCATTGCACTTGATGCACACTGCATTTGGAACAACATTACCCCGAGTAAGAAATTGTCACTCATTTTTTACTCAAGAAAATGATTCTGGATACCATATATAAAAGATCCAGGGGGTTTTTTTCCAAAGATGAAGGAGTTTTGCCCCTTGGCAAACCAAAATTTTCTTTTCATCTCTCCAACATCAGCATCATACAAGGTAGCATTTAGCTCAATGTTGCAGCCCCCTTTGTCAATGACCAATACTTTGCATTGATCTATTTTACAGATCTTTGAAATTTTAGACCTTCCATGAATGAAAACTGTTGAAAAGTACTCCAAAGCCACCCATTAGAACCAAAAAAACATGAGGACTCAGGGGGCCTCTCGTGCTGTGTACTCTGTATTCCTGAATCTCTTTGTCATTGTTATTACAGTTAGCTTATGGACCACATTATTCCTTGTAATAATCAGGGAGGATAATGCTGATGAAAATGAGAAATTTACAGTGAATCATACTAAGTGCTGCCTCTAAGGCTGCAAGCACTTGGGAAATGGTCTGAGGCTTCCCTTTTCAAGCTAGAGGATAGGCCGTTACCTCCCACTTTGGACAGGAATGTCTTGGCTCCATTTTGATGTTATATCTGTTAGGTGCAGAGTGATGAGTCTATCTTACTGCTGATTCACACCGGCTGTTCCAGCGGCAACATGTGACTGTGATTCCTCTGTGGCCCAGAGGATACTTTCCATCAGTGGTAACAGATGTTACTAATTCAGAAGGCCAAAAGAAAGAATAAAATTATAAGAACATAATACATATAAACATTTCAGTCATATTCTTTTGACGATAGAACCAATAAATGCAAAAATTAAAAAGAAATGAGTGCTGCTGCTGTTGATATTTTTGGAAGACCTGAATGGTCAGGAAAGAATCCTATTGAATAAGGACTGAATGCAGTAAGCTAAATTGTTGATGGAAAATAGAAAATAAATTGTGACCCTGCTTTTCTGAAGGCTTCAATAGAAATAAATGTAAATCATCTGAAAGAATATATAAGGGGATGCTGAGGTGATGACATATAAAATCTTCTTCATTCTCAGCATACAGGTTGAGAAATGGAAGTGTTCCTCGGGGCAGTGATTTCAATGCAATTCTAATAGTTTAAGGCAGGTCATTAAATTGCAACTATTGGGCAATGTTAGGACTAATATAATCATAAATTTGCTGATATTCCATCCATGCAAAATGGCACACACATTGGAGAACTCTAACAGAAATGACTGGTACAGATCTCATCTCTTCTCAGTGTTTGACAGTAGCTCTGGCATTTCCTGGTAGATCATACCCCACTTAAATACCATTTTCAGTTGGACATTTATTATTGAAAATTATATTTCCAAAGTTGTCATTATACTTTAATCTATTCATCTACAAATATTTAAAGGGGGGGAAAACTCACCTGTTTCTTCAGCTCTACTTCAGCTCTACCTTTTTCATAATCTGTCTCCCCTATAAACGACTCTACAGCTGAACTGTGTTGTCTTTGTCCTTGCTCAAATTATTTGCGCAAACAAAAAAACCAATTTGGTGCTCTTTTTTTCTTTTTAGTTTGTGTTTGTTTGTTTGTTTGTTTGTGTGTTTGTTTGTTTTGGTAAAGCAAAGAACTCTCTATAGAAATAAACTTACATTATGTGGATCAATCAAAGGAAAATAGCAATCCATTTAGGCAACGGGAATGAATAACCTCCTTTTCATTATATGAACAGGGACTTCATAAATTTTTCAGGACAAGATCATGTCTTATTCAGTGGGTAAATTTTGTCATTATATACACCTATGTTATTTCAAGATATATGGGTTAAATAAGGAAAAAAGTGGCCATTTGGAATCCAGCCTGAAACTCACTGAAGTCAATGAAAATATTTCCATTAGCTCCAGTATGAACTGGATCAGATTCAAGAGGTCCTGTGAACAAAAACATCCATGATAATATAATAAGACTTCATCACTCAAGGGGACCAAATTAAGATCACACAGATGACCTAAACTGTGGTATTTCCTCGTGGGTTTGAGCATCTGATTTTGCTCCCTTAAAATTTTAACATAGCTGTTTTTTCTGTGTTACTAGCAGCGTCACATTACACTGTATTGCAAATCAGCAGATGTCTAGCTTTTGAATTTTTTTCTTTTTTCCTTTTTTTTCTTTTTTAAGCAGGCAACAGCCTTTTCTGCAAGTCACAAGGCAGAGTTATTTTGAGCAATAAAAGAATTATAGACACATGGAGCAAAGTTCTTCAAAGTCAGATATAATTATCCCTTCTATGAGGTATTTTATGTAATATTTATTTCCATTAATCTTGGAATCTATGTGTATTGTTTATTGAAAAAATGAATGCAATGTCAAATACAGAACTGCGCAGGGGAATAAATTGAAATTCTGGAAATTTTCAAACTAATTCAACATTTTTGCCATACATGTATTAGAAACAATCCCAAGCGTAAAACCTAATGTCACTGATGTAAAACTGTCTTCTAAAAGTTAGAAAGTCTGTCATCTTTCTCCATATACTCACTTCATTAAATAGTTTACAGCTTGCAAGGGGATCACAATGTTGGAGTAAGAAAATGACTGTCCTGACAGATTCAGACAATAAAACAACCAGATTGTTATATGAATGTTTTCTCAGAGACTGTTGCTGCAACACATAATAAATACAAATATTGAAACACCTGCATGATAAACATAATACTTTTAACAGATGTTAATCCCCCCTGAATGCAACCAGTGGATTTAGATCACATAAATGCAACTTGCCCCGTTCAGGTCTCCCTGGAAAATTGCCAATCATATGGTTGCTTTCTGACCAACGGCTGCAAGCTACATGCATGGATTTGCTTCTCAGTTCTCCTAATATGAGCATTTTTAAAACAATGCATAAATATAGCAATATGTGTGCATGACACTGAAGCTCATCTACAATTTAAGCTGCTTGTCTGCTGTCAGCATGAATTGGTTATATTGTTTTGAGAAAGGGGTGTTCCAAGTTAAAAACAAACCTATTTTCTCAAAATTCTGACATTCTGGCAAGCAGGGCAGAAAGCTTTTCTCCCCTTGGTGGGACTTGTTCCTCCTCAATACTCTCTGATCATATGCAGCTTCTGTTTGCTTCAACAAATTTAATGGAGGTTCAGCATATTTGAAAATTAGCTATTAACCCTATCAAAACACTACTGAGGTTTTGATACCCCTAGGGGAGAAGCACACACTTACAACCCATTGGCTTAAACTTAAGTACCTGCTTATGCAATCTGTTGGAAAAAAGCCTGAATTTACATCTGTCTTTTCACCTCCAGAATGTATTTGAATGCCTTTCGTTGTAACTTCAGTTTGTACAAATAGCTCAGCACCCGTCTGGCCATCTCCACCTTACCAAAGGTGACAGCGTGCACTTGCACAGCAGTGAGTGGCATTGCTCAGTGGTGAACCATCCAGCCAGCAGGGTCTGACCTCCTGATGTGTGTGTAACTGAAAATAAGCAACGCTGGGGAGCAGAAAGTAACTGGCAAGTAATTATTCACGGAAACTGAATGGCAAAGGAAAGCCTGTACACTTCATTTCATGCCTCCAATGTCTGCGTTAATTCAGAGAAAGTGACACAAACAGCACAACAAAGATCAGTGTAACGGAAAAATATCAA
The DNA here is from genome assembly GCF_015227805.2 of Hirundo rustica. Taxonomy (NCBI): domain Eukaryota; kingdom Metazoa; phylum Chordata; class Aves; order Passeriformes; family Hirundinidae; genus Hirundo; species Hirundo rustica. The sequence continues at coordinate 48,121,081 of NC_053454.1, read as the reverse complement.
TTCTCTTCACAAAAAACCCCAAAATATTACTCTCAAAACTGACAAGTAAACAAAGAAAACAATAACATAATTTGTATAAAGATTAACACTAACTTGCCATATCTCCATGCACCACCTAGGGACATCTGAGTTTTAAAAAATGTGGGATGAGTGTTTCAAAAGATAGAAAAGTTTTCCTGGTTAAGAAATTCCCCAGAGCAATTTGTGTCTGTAGACCAGGAGAAACAGATGCAGCTAAATAGGAAGCAATAGAAGTGTCTACCAAATGGCTCTGGTGAGTCTCCAGAGTTTCTCTTGGTGACAAAGCAAGACATGTAACTATGTCTCAGACGCATGTTGAAGAAGAATAGCCATCATTATCATAAATGAAGACTCAATTTAATTCAGTTCAGTTGTACACGTGCTGAAATAATTGCAGAAAAAAGATTGTGGTTGGTCACAATAAATAAGAAAGACCACCAAGAAGATATATTGCTTGTGATATGAGCAGCTAGAGAGAGAAAGCTGCTCTAAGGCAGAGATGGACCAACAAAATTTTCCAAAGTGCTACTATTTATTCAGACGTGAATAAATAGATCTATTTTCTTAATGGCCAAGAATTGCGTTTTCTCATTTCATCTAGTTGATTCTACTATTAATTGCAATAAGATGAGGACACAGAACACAGGAGAAACCTTTCCATTGATTATAAAGTGAAAAAAATCCAGCTGATTCTTCTACTTTTTGGGATTAATATCTCATCATAATTAGAAAAGGATAGTATTGCATTAAAATTGTTCCAGCTGAGCCCATGTGACCAAAAAAGTGAATATCCTGCTTGGATGGATGCACAACAGGTTAGAAGAGAACAAGGACTTTTCTGAGATAACAATGTTCATGATTATGCTTGTGATTATGATTTTCAGTGACAGTAGTAACCTGAGCAGCCATGTTCAAAACCTTTTGAACGGCTATTGAAGAACTAGAATGGGTTCATTAACAATTCTAAGTGCTACTGTTTGCAGGAAAACTCTAATACAAGGAGGAACTGGCAAGACTTTTTTGTGTTATTAAAAGATGCTAGAAAAATGCTGAAAAAAACATCAATAAGATTAACTAAGATTAACAAGATTATCTTGTCTCAAATGATATAACAGCTAGAGAAGGCTCTGTGAAAACAAAGAGCAGTAAATTTAAAACTGAGGAAGGACCTGCTCTTTTATTTACCCCATACTTAAGACTGAGAAGTAATTCTAAGATTCAAAAATCATTTGGTGTCTTCTATGGTTCACAAGAGTTTCAAGAACGTTGTTTGTGAAGCTCTTTGTTTTTCACAGAAATTTTGCTTCTTTTTTTTTTTTTTTTTTTTTTTTTTTTTTTTTTTTTTTTTTTCTAACTAAAGAACTAGGTTCAGAGCAGGGAAAATAAACTTTCTTCAGCATGGCTTGTTCTAAATATTTTAAAGAGTTCATCAGGTGCAATAATTATTTTCCCTGGCTTCAAACCTAACTTCTGGTTGACCATGCTTATAGCAGATATTTTCACACTTCTCTGTGGTGGCATCTTGCCCCCTGACTGGCTTTGCTGCTGTTATCTGCAGAGAATGGAGGAGGAGTCTGGATGCAGACACATCTTAATTTTGCCATGAATGTCTCTTTCCTTATAATGCTGCACAATTTATCTGTGAAATTCTGAGCAAATTCCAATTTATAGCTACGTAAAAAAATTTCTATAAATTAAGAGAAACTGATAGCAATTAAATATTTTATCACAACTGCCTAGTTATAAAGTATTTGCTCTGCCTTCTCCCCCTGTAAATTTCCTGATAGACATTATGAGCCCAATGCTCCAACTTAATCTGAGCCTGAGGTGCACCATCCCTTGCAAGGCAACAAGTCTTTATCACCAAAGTCAGGGGAAGTGGAGGAGTTTTGCCACTGCCATGCCACAGTTTGCCATTGCAGAGAGAGACGGGCATGACCGCAGCAGGGGTGAGGATAGCTTTGAGGGTGTGCAAAACTAGTTCCCATAAGCTGAATGCAGAACACCTGAGTACTTCACAGCCCTAAAAATTACTGCTACAAAAGTGTCCTGGGTCTGTGTTTTGAAAAATATTGTCCATCTGCTATACACACAGATTCGCTGTCGCTTCTGTTGCTGCAAACAGTGCCATTGGCAACTTGGAGGTTTCTGCTTAGGGCTGTGCATGGGCTCAGCCTAAATCACCTTCTTCCTCCTTTCCACTTTGCAGCAACTAAAACACTTACCTGAGGAAACTACAAGTGACTGGCATAAGCCAAACTAAAAATATCAAGCCATCACTGCCCTCAGTAGTGGACAATAGATTGCTTGGGCCTTCAATCGTCTGTGTAAGCTCATTCCTAACTGGCCCTTAGGGCTCTTGCTTGCCCAAGAGACTAAGGTTTCCCTGAGCCTCATTAAGTGCTTGCACTTTAAGATTAAAGCCTTGAAAACTTTATTGTGCAGCTCCTCACCCCTGGCAGGATTTCCCTGTCCAAGTCTCCACTTACCTTTGCAGTCTCTCGACGGTGATTGCAAATTTCACCCCCCTCCGGATCCGGGCTCTTCTGGCGACACACATACATTTATCTATCTTCCATCCTCTCCTGCACAAGGGTAAAGGCTCTCAGACGATACTTGACAGGAAGTGTGCTAGGGCATTCCACTAGGCTGCCATACTCCCAGACAATGTGATTGGAGTAAACCACAAGTACTATTAACAACAAGCAAACAGCTTTAGCATGTTAAAAACAACCTTAATGATTCTCATTCTTAAACATTCTTTTCCCATGATATTTATCTGCTAAGGTTTCAGCTGAACTTAGGTTATTTAGGCATTTCTGAAAACTCTACACTTTAATGGGTTCAAATGACTAAGATGAAAATGAAATTCCAGTAATTAAAGTTCATGTAAGGGGAGGTGTTTCATTTAGTTTTTTGTTTGTTTGCTTTCATCTATAGGCCTCCAGTGTTTATGTATCTATTCTATAAACAGGATAATATAAAATCATCTATAGAAGAAATGAAAAGTTGAATGATTCGTTATATTTATATGACCTTAAAACATGTTGCAGAATTGCATTTATTACACACACACACACACAAAAAAAAAACCAACCAAAAAACCAAAAAAACAGCCACCAAAACAATAAAACATCTTATTGAGTAGTTGATTATATGGCATTACAAAAATCTGCCTTCCAGTGGAATCCTTTGGCCTGCATATGTACAACACTATAAATCTTGCTAAATATTTGTTTCAGAAATTGTCCAGAAGGATGAACGGATTGATTTTCCAGACCTAAATCACTTCAACACCGAATAGTACTCTGGAGAAAACTGTGTTTCTCTTCTTGTTTGCAGACACATTAAGATCACACACTGAGCTGCAGCAGTTCAGCTTTCTGGTCCTTTTGCTGTTTCATAACACCAAGATGGAAAATACACAGCTTGGAAACTATCTAAATACAAGGAGTTAATGAAATCCACAGTAAAATTAAAGAATTATTAAATGCATTTCATTAATTCTGAATTTAGTAACAAATTGTACTTCTAACCTGTGGATTTACATGAATTTGAAAGCTTGAAAAACAAAACCAAATTGGATATAGGATTTTTCACAAAATAACTTGTAAAGGTTTTGGATTTTTTACAACACATTTTCCTACATTTTTACAAAAAGCCAGCAAAGTATTTGTTTTTCCGTTAAACTTGTTGAACTGCCAGTTCAATATTTTACAAAGGAAAATTTTTCAACCAGGAAAGTTTTGACTTGCAAGCTGTTTATAACTTAATACCTCTGTTTAATGGTGTTCTGATTAATTTCCCCAAAGAATTTGCTGTTCCAATTTAAGCTCACTGTTTCAATTTGTATTCCATAGCTGTGATTTTTAAAATGTTATAAAACATATCTCCTCAACTGAAAAGAATATTTTTTCCAAATATGAAGAAGGATATTGCACGTCATATACCTTCCTGTCAGAGACAATGCATACTTGTGACCTAGGCACTTAATGCCGTGTCTTTAATTTGCTGGTGAAAGCCTGATGCCATCCTTCTCGATTTGGACTGCAGGCTCCTGCCCAAAACACCATGCTTGCCAAGACATTCAGAGATCTTTGATTTTTCTAAAAAATGCACATTATATCGGAGCCCATTAAAAACTGAAAAGTAAGGAGTGCTTTTTCTCACTTTTGTCATTCATAGCATGTATCTAATACAATTATGTGTGTGTGCACTCATCAGCAACACTTCACATTTGCAGGTTTTCCTGACTCCTAGGCCTAGAAGGACTGATTCAGTTTAGACTGATTTTACATTTGTTATCAGTTTTAACAAATCTGCTTTTAAAATATGGAAGCCTGAAAGGTGAAGAGTCATATCCAGTGTGGTCAGAGATTAATGCTTTCTACAGCTGTCCTGAGACCAGCCTTAGACCTTTTGTCATGTCTGCTAGGTTATATTCTCCTAAAAATCTACATAAAAAGTTAGGGCTCATATATTTTCTAGATATTTACATCCTTTTTAAGCATACAGCCAGCTAAATTACTATATAAAGGGCACTAATGTCTGTTTATATATGGTATTGCTTAGTACAAACTAATTTTGCTGTGAAACATCTTTTTCTTTATGGAGAAAAATAAACCTGTGCCTTCACTTGGCAAGTCACTTCTCTGTCTTCAGTATGTTTTGGGGGTTGTTGTGGCTTTTTCTGCCAGGCATGGGTTTGGGGACTATTGGTAACAAATACCGCATGAGAAGTCTCCTTGCAAGTATGGTATAGAATTGTGAAATCTATAGAAAAGGGAAGAGAGAAATTTCCCAAATGCAGCTAGAACCTCTTGTTTACACTCTAAGCCCCAATGGATTGCAAATGACTCTTGCATTTAGTGCCTAATTCTGAAAAAAAAAAAAAATCGAAACACTTCAAAAGATCCTAAAAGCCATGTGGAAAGATAGATTTTATGTATCTTTAAAAAAAAACCAACCCAACACCTATTTGTCAAAACTCTCATTTCCTATTAAGTAAATGAAATTGAATTGGTGTTTAGTGGTTTAGTGCATTCCTCCTCTGCTAAATGAACACAACCTGCTGGATCCAGCAAATTCATTAAAAATGTGCTTTTACAGGACCGGGGGCATTAGGAGCTGCACAAACCCACCCGACTTTATGAGTTTTCAGGCCAGTTCTATGCACAGGGTGCGAGTGAGGCTCTCAGTTCCAAGAGAGCCTCCTTTCACAAATAAAAAGAACCGAGATAAGCTGAAAGACATGCAAGGTGAGCATAAAATATAATTAAAACATACTTCCATTTTCAGTCTATTGCAGTTGCTAACCTTACTGATTAGCTGCTCTTCCATCTATGAGTCATCTTGGAGATCTATTCACAAGGGTTCTGAGCCTGAAATCACTCTTGTTTCAAAGGATGACGACGAGCAAATATTGAGATGTAATTCCATGTAGGCTGAAGACCAGTAAATCTGCAGTATGGTGACAAAACATGTGCCAACTTAAAAGCTATTATGTCAATAAAATAATTTGCATATGATAATTGCATAATACATACACTCGCTGGGTCAACAGTTGTTTTCCATGCAGGAGGTTCAAAAAGCAAGACAAGTAAAACAGGCTGCTGAGCACAGGTTTCCTCCACCTGATATCTGTAAGATACTGCTTGAGGCCAGAATGTGAACATAAAATCCAGGTAAATTCTGTGTAATCACTAATATTGGACAGCTCATCATAATTTTCTCTTACATAGCAGTCTGCACAAGTGTTAAATATAAGTCCTGCTGGTGTTTTATGAACTTTACTCATAATGCTTACAGATTGTACTAAAACCAAGTTCTCTGTTTGGCTGTTTTTTACACTCCTTTACTTGTAGTTGTGGGTTACAGAGTTGTAGGAACAACTACCTGAGGCGAAGAACATGGCAAGGTAAAAAAACTCCTAGCCAAAAAAGCATAGAAAACAGGAGCTTCAATATTCCAAGAATGAGCTTAACATGTAGTACAAGATGCTCCTGAATGCTCAAGTTGTCCTCCTCTGTCTCAGCCTGACTTTTCTGTACTATATAAATCCATTGTCCCACATTGAGTCTTTCTAAGTAGAGCAGGTCCCTGGCCAGTTCCAGGAAATCTCTTAGCAAATCACTGCCCAAATTGCTCATACCACATGGTGATGGGCTTGGCAACAGTCACCTCCTTCCATACATTTAACCCACCAGCCCAAAATGACAGGCTCTTTTGTCTCTGCTTATGGAGATCTGTAGCAGATAGTTCCCTTCATATCCTCAGGGTGAGTGTCTCCCATCCTTCAGAGAAATGCATCTGATCTAGGAAAAGTTCCTGCTCAGCATTGTGGGAAGGGACAACTGAGACAGTTTCCCCCTCCAGATCAATGTTTGATATTTCACACGTTAAATTACTGCAAGTCTAAAATTGTCTATACACTTCTTTACGGGCCAACCTTCAAGGGCAGTTGCAGTAAATGCTAATACAAATGCAACTACATGGGAAATATCATCCACGGGAGTTTGGCTTGTAGTTGGGATCACCTGCTGTTTTAACATGTTTTGTTTGGAGGAGGTAGACTCTCTCGGAAGGGTTTGGTGCTGGTGTGGTGTTCTGCCTCCCCGGTGGTTGTGTAGCTGCCATATCCCACCACATTTTGCTATCCAAGGTCACCATTTGCACTTCCCATGCAATAGTCATCTGGTAACTCGGAGACAGCTTTCCCCCTGTCCATCCCCAGCAGGAAGACTGAGGCACCTCTCCGATGGCTCTGCCATCCACGCTTTCCAGAGATGAGAGATGGGTGCAGCTAAGACACATACTGACAAATTTCTGCGTGGTTTCAAGAAATTTCATCCCAAGTCTTTTTCACATTGTGAGTATATTTCAGAGGCTGATAAAATCAAAACCTCACAGATAAGAGAATGCACAAAGCCACCAGCCAAGTTAAATAAATGCCAAATGCAGAGATCTGCACAGGCATTTCTGGGTACTAGTATTTATTCCTTCATGCACATCTACCAAGGAATGTTTCACATTCCCAACTCTGAAAGTCATGCCCAGATATTTGTTTGCATAGATATGGTCATGAAGGTCTCCACAACATAAACATTTCTATTTGCAAAAGGGGCTTGGACAGTAAAAAATTTCATAGCTCACATCTTCTCTGTCATAAGCTATTAAAGATTTAAAAGTTCATGACTAAGTTCTTAATTTTTAACTACTGTAAGAATGACTTTGTCACTGTAGCAAATGTTTCTAATATTTTTTCAAGCACAAATCCACTAAACAATCTTTGTATTTATTATGTTTTCCTTTAATACATAAATCAAAAGACAATAACAAGCCTAATGTCAAAGAAAAGTTTTGACACTTCATACATTAAATAAAAGCAGCCGATAAACAGTTTAGATGAAATTATGGCTTGAAATGTAGTTCCCAAGAGGAATGTGGTTCATAAATTGATTTTATACTGCCTCTGTCGTTGTTGATTTGAGATATGCACAAGACACCCACAGTCATTACCAGTGCTACCATTACTTAGCCTGCCTTTGCTCTGACTGATATTTAGACACATGGAGACTACCAGCCATCTATTTCTGTGAAAAATGTGTTGTTTGGTTGTCATCACATGTGTAGCATGTTGCCTTCTATTTGAAAACATGACACATAATAAAAAATTTGGAAGAAAATCAACCTTTAAATTTTGACCATGCCTGAATCCCAGAAACTTCTATAGCTGCTTTTGGTATTCAAGGGGAAGTGCTTTCCAATCAGAAAAAATGAGGTAGCATTCGACTGGTAATTGACTTAATGTCATTTAATCTCAAAGGTAAACCATTTCAAGCTCATAGACTCTTTATTGTATCCCATCTTTAAAGTCTCCTTGAAAAAGATGCTTCCTTTCTTCTTTTGCACTTCACTTTTTTTCTGTAGCAAAACGTCACCACAGAAATAACTGTTTCAAAGATTCTAGTCTGTTTATTGCTAAATATTTATAATTATTTGGAAATTACTACACCAGTGTTCAGTTTTAATATAGGAAATGAGAGATTAATTTGTGTGGAGCAAGTCATTCACTTCTGTTGGAAAAAAGTGGTTTTCAAAGCACCTGATATTATGTAATGCTGTGCCTTTCACATTAAGGTCTTGATTTTCAAAACTGTGCTCTCGAACATTTTTCTCCCATAGGAACAGAAGAATTCATTGAGCTGTGCTCTCTCATTCACCAATGCGTACTTCAAAAGTCCAAATGAGCACTTAAGGGAGACCTAAGAGTTAACTCAAGCATTCATTGTAGAAATGTTCTAATAACAATGAATTATAAATAAAACAACCGTAGATGGACTCATCTAGCAAATGATATATTTATTAAGTGCACCACTTGGGTTTTCATAGGTCAAGGTACCCCACCTCTGCAAGCAAAGGTAGTAAGCTTCTCAAAGTGCCCTTAATCATCATGCTAACTATGTGACAGCATATTTGCTGAAAGCTATACAAATGGAGCATTGTACCTGAATAGCAAATATATGCTTTCAGCACAAACAAAACTAATAGATTTTAAGAGTGACTTTATGCCTTCACGAGCAACTGGTCTTTAAAGAGTACACATCCTTAGTACAAATCCTGATGATAAAGTATGTGCAAAAGCAGAGCTCTTAAAAAGAGCACATTTGAAAGAGAGTCTACACAGCCCAGCAGATTTCCTATTTGCTGTGCTTTCAGTTCACTCCTCTAACACCTCTACACAGAGATTTCACAGCAATATGCATTCACTTGAAGAAAAAAGCGGGTCTATATGAAATAAACCATAAATATATTTCCACTGTTCTACTCATGACATTTGTTGCCATTGTTTTGTAGGGAATGGTATAGCTGATTGATAGCACCATTTTTTTCCTTCTGACAATTTTTACTAGTAAGTGCCACTGACATTGCAGAAAACCCATAGAAGCTAACTGGCAGCTGGTGGGCTAGATTTGTAAAGTGAACCTCAGGCAACTGTGTGCATACAGTGCTGTGAGGCCAAACTGGGAAGCACAAACACCTATTGCGCTCATAAAAGTCACGAATTTTTCGGCAGGGAGATTCACACCAATAAATTGGGCACATAGGCATAACACACACAATTATCTTATAAAAAAAATTAATCAAAAGTGAAAAACACCTAACCTGTACTATTCATCAATGAAGGTTGATGTTGCCTTTCTTTTTGTTTATTTCCTTATTTAAGTATAATGGAAAGGCTACTGCTTTACTTTCAATGTCATTAAAGCCTGTAATTCATCCCCCTGAAAGCACAAGGGGGGTTTTTTTGGTTTTTTTGTTTTTTTTTCTTTTTTTGTCTGAGGGTGTAGATGTAAAACTAATCATCCAGTGAAGGCTTTATCCTTGTATGGTATGAGGAGCTGAGCTCACCTTTGGGCTGCGTCCAAATAAAAAATCTACAGGGCAGAAATATATTCCTGAGAGGCCATTAAATTTGCACTAGGCATTAACATTGATAGTATGTTGATCTAGCTTCTGTCCTCTCTACTGCCCTCGTTAAAGTGACTAAAAACCTTTCCTTCATCAGATCCCAGTCCTTTTTACTGAAATCCCTGATATCTTCAAGATGTGGGAACAAACTGATCCTTGAAACTGTGAGCTTCTTGAAACTTCCTTCACTTTTATCCCTCATGGCTGAGTAATAATGTTTTCCTCGCTTTCTCCTCCTTTTTGGCAGAAAGAAAAATGCACAACGAGACTCAATGAGTATCAAAACCAAGGTTGTCTTTTGCTCTCAGGACAGAAACCAGGAGGATTTTAGATATCTCATCTCTCAGTCAGAGGTTGAGAAACCCTACTTTTGAACACAGCCTAATTCTGAAGGCTCCTGAATCCAACCAGCACCAGCTCCACTGTGGATCACAGAGTTTCCCTCAGACAAAAGTTCCCCACTTGAATGCACCTAACTTTAGCTAATAGTGGCTGTTTGCTCTCTGCCTGGCCTTCTGGGCAGAGCAGTCAGTGGCAGCTGCTCAGGGACCAGACACCAGGCTTTTCCCTCTCAAGAAACCATCGGCATATGTGCAGGAGTAGAAGAGACATCTGAATGAGACCAGTGGCTCTAAGCCAGTGACCTCTCCAATGTCCCTGTCCTGCCCTGCACTCGCAGGCTTGGTAACGCTGATCAGGCTGTGATGTTCCCCCTGACCCCTGCGCTCTGGCACGGACCTGTCTGGCAAGGACACAAAGATATTCCAGGGGGAGAAGGGATAGATCTGCATGCACCCAGACAGAACAAAGCTGACCAGGCTGCTAGGTGGCTTCTGGAAAAGCAGTAGGAATGAATCATGGGCAGAATGGTTCATGGGATCAAGTTTGATGTGGGTGCCATACAACACCCTTCCCTTGCTTCCAGCAAAAGTAGACATGTTCCATCTCTACACTCTCCCCTTAGCTTTGTCATTTTTCTTGCTTATTGTATAGCATTCTCAGCGACTTGTCCCCCATGTTCTTTCACTTGTATGACTTTCTCAGGCAAATCCTAGCCCAAAACTCAATTCCGATCCCTCTGTCTTTTCATGTCACTACCTGAGGCCTTCTCCAAACTTCCTGGCCTCATCTCCCTTCACTATAAAACAACTCACACAGAAAATTACTATCACTGACATATCTGATACTCATTTCTTCCAGGGTAGCCTGGTTGACCAGCGTGGCATTTTCTAGTTTAGGTTTCTCGCATCAGGCAAAATAAGCAGAGCATAACCCTGTGCAGGAGTGGAGCTGCACTCCTGCAACGGACATCATCCTTCCATGGATTAGAGCACAGTTTCTCAACAGCAGGAAAAAGGCCTGGTAACAACCCAGCTGGCTCTTCAATCAAAAGGTTATGATTCAGTTGTTAAGATGTCTTCTCTGCACACTTAAGGATTAATTATTGCCAGTGGGCTAAAATAATATTAGCCACAGAAGAGGTATTCTAGATTGTTTTCTTTTGATGTCAGTTAATGATTTAATTTTTACAAGGGCCTAAGAGAAATGGACTGATTATTCTGCAACAGGTATATAAAGTGACTTACTTGTATGTGTAACACACAGAAAGAAAAGACTTTTCATACAGCCCTATCACTGAGACACACAAAGCAATCACACGCAGACGAGAGATTTTCGCAGAGGTTCTTCTGATCCAGCTCCCAGCTGAAAGAGTGGAGAGGAGAAGACCCCTTTGTTTATTTTTTTACTTTTTATACATTTGTGGGTCTAGCAGAAGATTGGCTTTTTTTGGGGTTTCCACCCCTCAGCCTCAGTGGCCAGACGAATTGTCAGTTACAATTGTTTTCAGGTTAGAAATATGCAAACAAAGGACAGAGAATGAAAAACAAAGGATTTGTTTATATTACTTCTGTGGGAAAGGTAGAAAAACTGCTCTAATATTCTACAGTAACTAAAAGATCTGACTCCATTTATGAAAATCAAAAGGCTAATAAAGAAACTCAGAAAAACCAGGGTAACACAGCCCAAGTACGAATGTGCCTGGCCTGCTTTTGGTGCCCCTCCAGCCTGTTCTTCCTGTGTAAGGCTTACTGGGACATTACTTACTTTAATTTTTAAGGTTTGGGGTTTTTTTGTACGAAGAGCAATTGAGGTATGTAGAGACATTCACAATTAAAGCAAACTCTTTTTATTCTTGACTGCTTTAATCCCATCCTCTGAGAACAGTCCCTTAAGCCAAGGTTTATAGTCAATCACCAAAAAAAGTGGGGGGTCCGTTACCTTCCCCTTTAATTGTGGGGCAGGGGCCTTTAACTTTCCATGAGGGTTTACTAAAATTTCTTCTGGGCAGTATTTCCTTGAACCTGGTAATTAAGACCACAGGATATGTGTTAATTGTCTTTGACATGCAGAATTATCTGCATTTACCCAAACTAATAACATCACCACAGACATGCTGGTTTTTAAACACATGCTTTAAAATCATCTATAAATTTAAATACTCTTCACATAATACAAAAAATGACAAATGCTAGGAAAGTTGAAAGAAATTAAAGGAAATACACAACTTTATCCTTGATTCACTCTGTTTGAATTCCATTTTCTGAAAGACTAATAAGGCTTGGGAAATTGTTCCCTTTTATAGTTTCAGTTCTGTTAGGGTACAATTGCACTGGTCAAACATCAAGGTACAATCTTAATTTTGAATGGGCTTGCTTCTCTGGGCTAAGGTCAGTAATCTTAATAAAAGAACATTTTAATTGGCCCAAGCATATTTTTTTCTTGGTGTCTAGCTATACAAAATGTCAGAAAGGAAAAGGAAAAGTAAAAAAAAATCAAAACAAAACAAAACCAAAAAAAAAAAAAAAAAACCAAACAAACAAAAAAAACCACAACAAACCACATTGTAGAAAAGTAAAGGTAGAAACCATGGGGCATAGATGTTCAAGATAAAAGCATCTACCAGCATCTTAGAGTTTTAGTAATTTTTAAGCGTTTGTATAACTTTTGCTTTAAAAGAATATCATAGCTGATAAATCTTAATTAAATATGAGTAAGTAATAGGTGAATAGGTGAAAATAATTTGACACTATTCAAATGTTTCTTTAAAATTAATCCACAAAATAGGTGTGATTGATTTAAACAATATTCATTGCTCAAAATTACTTGATTAATATTACTTAAAATTCATAATTCATTTTCTTTATCAGTTACTTAGCAGGTTTTCCACATGTAGCATGTAAAACACAAAACTGGAAGGTAGTGTGGTTATGCACCAACCATATTTTTATGACCAAGTTATATGATTTGACAAGATTAACATATCTTTCTTTTCTGATCTGTTTTAATTTTTTGTTTAAGATATTTATTTGTCTTTGCTTCATCTTCTCATTCCCATGCAAATCTTAAGTCTTATCTTATACTATTCTTGTGATGTGGAGGCGTGAATTTTCCATATCTTATACAGCACAAAAGGCATCCATTAGTAGCACAACTGTGTTTTATTTGTTAGATAGTAATAATGTGACCTGATAAGGTGATTATGATTTTCTGAATCAATTTATCTGGACAGAATTTCACATTCAGTTCTAAAAGGTTGTAAATATTGAACAATTTTCACTTTTAAAAGCCTTCTTTTGGGAAATGTTCTCTGTTAGAACATCCCCTGGAAAATAATAGTTCGGTGTGGAGGTTGAGTAGTGGGTCTGTGTATCTCTCTGGCCTCAGCTTCCATGCAGGTTTAATTGAACAAGAATTAACATTGTGGTGCTTATTCCTGTAAACATCAAAGCCAATAATCACGAGAGGAAAAAAATGCAATAATTGTTAAACTTTGCTAATAATTGTGGTGCTGCACTGCGCTACCCAGTGTCTTTTCCCCAGCTCTAAATCAACTGGACAAAGGACAGTGCACACTGGCATATTCTTTCCTGCAGTAATTCTGTGCCTACCCCACTGAGCCGTGCCATTTACTGAGGCAGCAGTTGAGAGCCTAATGAATAGCTTCCCAATGTGTAATGAAGATGATAATATGTGGATGACGGAATTCTCTAAAGCTGAATGTAACAGGACCATGAATTTAAAAAAAAAAAAAGGTTTAGCAGTGAAGTAATATTTTTGAGATAACTTTTCAATCAGCAAATTCTATTTCTTGCCAAAAATAAAATGATCGCTAGGTAAGAATGTGAACAGGTTTAGGCACAAATTTGAGCATATATACAAAGATGTGTAAATACCCTCTAAATATTCTACTGGGGTTCTGGTCTTGGGTTAATCAGCCTCACCAGAAGCTGGTTTGGCTGGAAATCCACAAACCCTGGTACAGATCAGTGCCCTATGAGCTTTCCATTTGTAGTTCTGTTCTGTGTTCTCATCCTTCCTCACGTTTAATTAGTAACTAAAGCAGACAGAATACCTTGACATGCCTGCCAGTGTCATTGGTAAAACCTGCTGGGAAAGAAGAGGGGTGGGAAAGGGAATTGAGTATGGGCTGACGCACTTTGCCCTCAGTCTTCTTCCCTCATTTTTTTTCTTCCTCTTCCATGATGGAGCTGCCTAACCTGACAGCTCCACACTTCACTGCCTTCAGATGTCTCTAAACTTTCCTTTGAAGCTGTGAAAATCATGCCATGAATCACAGCAGTGATGAGACACGAGTGCAGACAGACAGAACAAGAAGTCTGATTGCCAGTCCTGTGCAACAAAAGACCCTCCCAGGTCAAAGAGGTGGAAATGCTTTTCAGCAAGGTAAAACTAATGGGTGAAGCCTTCAATTAAAAGCAGAGATAGTCCTCTGGATCACAGTGCTTAGGGTAGTAATCATCTCTTACAGTACTGGCCCCTCTGTCCCCAAAAATTTAGACTTTGGTGCCTAAAGTGACCTCAGCAGAAGGTGAGAGTCTTCACTCACTGACAGAAGCCCAGACTTTATTGGGTTTTTTTGGCCAACTTTCCCTTCAGCTGTAATCCTGGGGTTCTATCTACCCTTAAATTTGGTAGATGCAATCAAGAATTTGTTTAAAAAGTGGTCACAGAATTATCTGCATCTTGAAGCTTTTGTTATTTCATCATACGACCTTGAAAGGGCTGGGTGGCAGGGCCCAGGTTTACAGTACGTAAAACCTGTTTGGTTTTATGTACAGCAGTGCATGGCTTTGCACTGTGATGACTAGTTATAAATAGAGAACTGAATAACCTAAAGACAGTGGAAAGAGGGGAACAGGCATTTGCAGAATATATTTCTATATGTAAAGTATAGTTTTGGGAACACACTTCGAACTGTAACTTCCAATATCAATTAGTGCTCTTCATTTGTATCATAAAGTTCAAAGATAAAACAACTGGAAACAAACCAAGCAATGTTTACATTTTGCCAGAGTTTTATAATCAATTAAACATCTTTGCTGCTATTTACATAGTTGAATGGCACTACATTTACACCATGCAATTTTGTGTTATTTCTATGTAAATATTTCTTTAAAGCCAGATGTAAGTTCAGATTAGTTGTGAAAGAAACACTAAAATAAAATAAACTCCCATTTGGGGCTGATCACAAATTACTCTAAAACTGAAGAGCACGCTTGTTAAAATGCAAAGTGAAAAACAAACAATATTAAAACAAGCTGAATAAACAAGGAAAAATAACACACAAGGATGCCTTAAAAAAGGTTTGCCTCATTGCAATTGATTTTGAGGATTAGAGGTAAATTAAAATTCAATAGGAGTTTTAATTTAAGCAACAAGTAATGACACAGGAGTTTAAAATAAAAGGTTGTTGCAAACCTATACAAGGTCTGAAATTCCCACTAAAGCAACTAAAAGCAGAATTTACTCCTTCTTCCTCCAATTCTAGTTAAATTGTAAATGGTAATTTCATTCTTCCATCCTGTTTCCTCCTTGAAATCCGCTGCCAAAGCACACACTCCCTCAGAGAAAACCTTGCCAAATTCTACATCACTTAGAAGCAAACTATAAAAGAAAGAATGGAAAAACACAATCTCAAAACAACCAGCTCACAATCTCCTCTCACTCCTGTTTGTCTGACATCATGTATCTCTCTCTCAGATGCAATCTTGTACCTAATTTAGACTGAAAAATTCCCAATGGCAACCACAGGTTTATGCCAACTGCATATTTTTCCATTCCACAGATGATTTTATTTACAAATAATTAGCCAAAACTTCCAAGTTCCATGCAAGTCCTGGGGAACTGCAGGGCTGAGGAACAAAAACTGAGCATGAATAATCTTCTTCAGTCTGAGCTTTTTACAGAGTATATTTTCAAACCACATTTTCTGGAAGTTTTCATTAATCATGTGGTAGATGGGTGCTCATTTCTCTGCATTCCTGCTTTTAGGTTTCAGTGGCTGGAAAATGTTATCCACAGAATAGTTATCAATAATTTGTTTTGCAAACAGAAAGGTGGACAGAGTGGAATTCTGAAGAGATTCATCCAGGAATTAATTCTTCTCAGTCTTTCATGAATTATCCAAATTATAAACTAAAGAATATACATACACTTCATGCATACATTTTATACACAGAAGGTGACATCAAGCTACCAAGAACTCAATGTAGATGAAAGGGCAATGCTGAAATCCCAAATTATCCTGATAAAATGAAGAGGTAGTTGGGGGAAAAATAGAAAGTAATTACACTTTTCAGAGTAATCAATTGCATAATAAGAAGGTGATATTCCAGAGTGGGAGAACTTTTTAGGGAATGACTCACTGGTTATTGTGGAACACGGGCTGAATGTAAACCATCAATATCAAATTAACATTTAAGAAAAATGGCTAGAAGATACCAACAAACATGCAGACTATAAGATAGGTGTGGTAAACCTCCAATTCTGCTCAGTGCAGGAGAGGTCTGGTTGCCCTACTGTATCTAGTCTTAGCTACATTGCTTCAAGAAATACAAACGTAGCTTAATTAAAGGGCCAAAAAAACATGCTAGACATTTAAGAAATGTAATGATAATAATTTTTTTTTAAATTAGATTTCTTGTGTACTTGTGTAGAGAAAAGAATGCTAAGGAGAAACATACTAATCAAATATGTAGGAGGCAGACACAGAGAAGAAAAGGATTAACCATGCTCCATGTTGACAGTAACTAGAACACAAAATGAGCCTCAGTCGCAGTGGCAGAAAACTCAGTGAAGATTTGGGAACAACTATTGCGAGAAAAGAAATAAATACTGAAATAAATGTCCCTAAATACTGAAATAAACATCCTATAGAAGAAATGAATAATCTCTGGAAATCTGTGAAAATATAAGCCACTGCCGGGAAAGCTGTTTTTGACAAATGAAAATATCTCACAGCAGAAGGTGATATACTTGACTCTTCAGACACCACCCATTTCTCTGGCTTCTTTTAGGCTTTGTAGTGTAAGCTGAGATATATCATCAAATCAACTTTAGCTCTGGCAACTTTGGAGTCTAATCTTTCTCTGAAAAAAGTTTGGCTTTGTTTCCTTTGTTGTTGTGGTTTTTTGTTTTTTTTTTTCCTCTTTGAAAACAGTGATAGCATAGTCAACATTTTCATAGTAAAGAAAAATAAGTTAGTCGTCATTTTCTGACCATGCATCCAACACACTTCTTAAGTTACCTTTCAATACCTTTATTAGTATGAATTCTGAACAGACTGTCTGCACAGAGTCATCCCTGCCTCAGATGAAAGTTATCCAGCAGTAGAAATCACTTTATTTCATTTTATTATTAGGGCACTCTCTCACAAAGGTGAGGGGTTAACGACACACACCAAGATACACAGAAATTTCTTTAAGGAAGAGATTCATCTTAGACCAATAGCTACAGAAAAGAACAACAATGATTGATCTTCTCACCACTCAGCAGCATCGGCAAAGCTACAAACATATATTGTTTTTACTCCTCTGGGAGTTATTTATTGAGCAAAGGGAGGGTGGATAGCACTCCCTTTGAAGTCAAACATCTTGCTTGGATAAGGAGACATGTTGCATGAAACGAAAGTAATAAAAAGACAAAATGCTTTATTAAATCTTCTTTATCACAATATTGTGTTCCAATAACATGATCTAATTAAAGATGTATATGAACCTCTTTTCATCTGAAGATTAGTTCAGAGATCTTAATTTATTCTGAAACAAACATGCTGCTGAAATGTTTCCAAGATTTCCAGTGATGTCTTCTTTCCATTTTCTCTAACAGGTGTTGATGCTTTATCTACCTCTTCAAGATTTGTTGTACAGGGAGGAAAAAGAGACAGCACTTTTTGAAAGGGAGAGACAAATTATTTCTTTCTTATCAAAGCAGAAAAAAATATACTGTTTAGTCATTTTATACAGAAAAACTTCATAAATTGAATAGATCTAACAGTGGATAGCCCTGAGAGTGGATCTCATTGCTTGTAAGTTCACTCCAGCTCTTTCCTTCGTATGCCAGAGGTGAAATATCAGACGTTTTAAAGACACATCACACAAAATACCTTTTGGAACATTGGGTTCCTGTGCAACTCCCTTAAGATCAGCATGTCTCACAAATAAGATGAATGAAGGACAATACCAATTTCCCTTAGAATGGTATGAGCGGAAAATATTTTGCAGGCTACAGCCATTACCTTTCTCTTGAAGCACCCTATGAATTTTCCCCCAACACTTGCAGTTGGCTTAGCCCTGCAATAATAGCTGCATTAAAAAGATCTTGTTTTACATACAAAATCAATTTCAACAAAATTTGTTTCCATTTAATGGTAATTTTGGTTCTGCCATGTTTGGTATAAAAAAAGAAGATAAATCTGATATATCATATTCAACAAAAGTTAATTGTAGGATCACTATAAAGTATTGCTTAAGTGTAGTATATTTCAAATCTCTAATAGTAAAAATTGAATAAATACAGATAAATACACCGTTGTTACGTGCAGTCATACCTATATCTCGGTAATTTTTATGCTATGGAACTGTAAAACATTCATAAGAAACTTGAGTATGTATTCTGTAGTAACAGCTTTGCATGGTGCTTGAAACATTTGAAAAATGTTTTGTATTGCTCAGAATTTCATTGAACTAGACCTAGAGGAGGTTATTCCCTAACTGGGAACCAATATTTAGTCTCTTTTTTCTTCTTTTTTTTTCTCCTCTAAAATATTCCTTTCCATATTGCACACATTCTTCTTAATCAGGAATTGCTCTTTTTTGGTTTCTGCATTCAACAGTCATTTGTATTTATGTCTGTGAAGGTTCTTCACTGACAATAAAACTTTGGTGTCATTTTTGTTTACTTATGCTCACAAGTACACTCCCAGTTCCCCTTTTAGCCCTTACCAACTGTCATCAATCCTGCCTTCAGTCCTTTACTTTTCCTTTGTAATTGTGTAGAAAACAACCATAGCAAAAAGAAAAAAAAAAAAAGGAAGGAAAAAAAAAAAAAAAAAAAAAAAAAAACCCTTGTCCTACACAAGTACTTTTGTTCTTATTGTTATTAAATATCCACAACCTCTGTTCCTTCCGCTAAGCCATCTCAGTGAATTCTTTATTATTGTACATTGTACTCCTTCTAATAGTGGAGCAGAGATCAGATTTGACACACTTAGGATCTCATCCAAGACCATCTGTTTTATCAGGTCTTTTATCCAAACTTATTATGCCATTATTTAAAAACAGAAAATGGGGATGTATTATTAACTTCTGTAGTAGTCTGGAGGAAGACAAAAACATTTTCTCCTTGAAGGGGTATAATATACCCATGTGTTAAGGCAATTGGAGTTATTGCAAACAGTTTTTGCATAATGAAAATTAAAGCTTACCTACAGAATGTGTGAACCAAAACAATTTAGAAGAAAAACAGACTAAATGGACAGTAGAAGTCAAAGGATGTGTATATTTTTGGGATGGTGAATTTGTATTTCAAAAGTCGATTTTGTACCTGTAATAAAAAAATAGGCTACGTATTAAAATTTTGGGGAGAATTATCTACAAATAACATCTACATTAGGCTAAGAAAGAAGATAATTCTACAAAGGAAAAACAGAAGTATGAGAAGAAAGAGTCTTCAATTGTATTTTATGTAGTTCTGCATGCTGCAGAATAACTGCAAAAAAAAAAAATAAAGCTCAGAACTATTTTGAGTAATACTGAAACAAATGGCAGATTTAACCAATTATACAGCAGAAAGTTACAGAAGTAGCAATTTCATACTGTTAGCTTTTAAGAAGGTGAAATTACAGTAAGTCGCAGTAAGAACTGGGAGATTACTCTTGCAAAAAGCAAGTTCGCTGCCACCTCTGAAAAACAGCTGGAAGTTCTAGTATCTTTCTTTTAAATACATTGTATCCACACAGAAGTTAAACTTGTAATTTTTTTATTTCTTTTCCCATGCCCATTACCCTATATATGTACTTGATTCAAACGTATGCTCTTGTTCTTAATGAATCTCTCTAAGGATCCTGAAGTATGCACCAAAGTTAGTCTCCAAACTTCTACAGAAGCCTGTTTTCAGGTATTACACTAATAAATTGATTCTTGGTCATCAAGATGTATCATGCAGTCAAACACTGGACAGGTACAGTCTTCACTGGGTTAAGAACTGGCTGGATGGCCCAGCCCAGATGGTGGTGATGAATGGATTCACATCCAGTTGGTGGCCTCTCATAAGTGTCCTGTTTGATATCTTACTGAGGTTCAACATGGAGAAGTGCCAAATCCAGCACTTCAGTCACAACAACCCCAGACTGAGCCACAGACTGGGGCAGGAGTGGCCCAGCAGAAAAGAACCTGGGGGTGCTGGCCAACAGCTGTCTGAACATGCATGCGCCCAGGTGGCCAACAAAGCCTGGCCTGTATCAGCAACAGTGTGGCCAGCACGACAAGGGCAATGGTTTTTCCCCTGCACCTGGCACTGGTGAAAGCCACACCTCGAATCCTGTGTCCAGTTCTGGGCCCTCCACTGCAAAAAAGACATTGAGGGGCCAGAGTGAGTCCAGAGAAGCACCAAATGAGCTGGTGAAGGGTCTAGAGAAGAAGACACATGCGAAGCAGGTAAGAGAGCTGGGGTTGTTTAGCCTGGAGGAAAAAGTGGCTTAGGGGAGGCTTTATCACTCTACAACTCTCTGAAAGGAAGTTTAGCCAGGTGGGCATTGGACTCTTCTCCCACGAAACAAGCAACAAGACAAGATGAAATGGCCTCGAGCTGGGCCAGAGGAGGTCCAGTTTGGACATCAGGATGAACTTCTTCACTGTTAGAGTGGTCAGGCATTGGAACAGACTGCCCAGGAAGGTAGTGGAGTTGTCATCCCAGGAAGTGTTCAAGAAATGACTGAACATGTGAGTGCCATGGTTTTATGGACATGTTGGTGATCAGTCAAAGGTTGAGCTCGATGATCTTGGAGGTCTTTTCCAACCTTAATGATTCTGTGATTAAAGAACACTGTACCGCATACAGCAGTCCTGTCTGTGTCACTTCCTACCCAATTGACATGCCTTCACCCAGCTGGCCTGATGAGCCACCTGGATTTTAACAGGATTGCAAATTTATTTCTGCAAATATTTTACTGTTTTCTAATATTAAAACATTGTAAATCTCAATCAGTGAAACATTAAACAATTACTAGCACAGATAAAAAGTTCCCAAATGGTACTGATATACATCAGAATGGCAGGTTCAAAGACATGGGAGAACCTCAGTACATTTGATCTGTCATTTGAGAATAGTGGTTCCAGGAAAAATCATTCTGTCTCTTGCCAGTAGAATATCATACATTTATTACAGCCAGTGCCAAATTTACATTGCATTTTACAGATACATGAAGAAAAGTAGTTATTGTCCCAAAATTGTTCCAGCTGTAGAGAAGCAGAGAAATATCTTTTGTCAGGTAAAAGGAAAAGAGAATGACCTAGGCCCAAGGACAGCATAACAACAGACACAAAACTGGCAACAGACTGAGCAGCAGATTAGCAAGTTCTGAGCTAAAATGAATGCTGAAAAGAGATTCCTTTGAGCACATTAAAGACCTCAGCAGCATCTACAACAAACCAGGGTAATTCAGACAGTGATTAAAACTCGGGAAAAGTAAATAACCAGTGATTCTACTTGTTGGTAGATAAGCATAACTTGGTAGATAATCTAATAACTTCTCACTGGATGTTCATCACTGGGTTCACAAGAGGTGAAGGGCAGTGGAGAGAAGTCGGGCTTATAACTAGCCGAGGAAAAATAAACATAAGCATTTGTGTGTGTCTTTGTGTGTCAGCTCTCAACACATACCTGAAATGCCAGTCATATATGGCAAAAAAATGGGAAATTTGTATAGAGCAATGTATCACATTTCTAAAAGCTGAAGAAATGAAAGAATTTCCATCAGGCCACATGAAAAAGACAGTGCAATTTCTCCAAGATTTTAAACTATTTTGAAGAAAATACTTTCCATCTAGACTCCATGAAATGTTCATTTCTCTTTCAGTGGAGGGATGGTAGGTTGTCTTGCCCAAGAATAGACTAACTCTGTAGCTTACCATATCCATCCTCTTCTTGCTCTCTGGGTGCTGTTGTTCTTACAGCTATAAAATGGATGGTGGTCAATCTGACTTTACCAAGCTTTCAGAGGGTCCACCACTCAGTTCCCTAGAAACTAGCAGCCAGGAGAGCAGAAAAGCAGGGCAGCTCCCCAGCCTTTAGCAAAGCAAAGGGAAAACACCTTGAATTTCCAGAGAACCTCATTCAAAAATCTTGATACCTTCTGGCCATCAGTGGCTGTTGGAGCTGGTTTGAAGTGCCTTAGAAACTGAAGAGAAAAACCATGACAGAATCCTACTTCTACAAAAATACAAGTCTAATATAGAACAACTTCCACAGGAAAAGAAAGGGGGCTTTAAAAGTTCTATTACACATCGTGTCTCTTCTTCACCTTAAAACCAGTCTTCACGTTAACAAATGAGCTTTTGCTTTACAGAAATTTTCCAATTTAAATTGTTATTTCCTGCATCATTTATTGTGTTCTTTGATCTTGTGCTACACCTTTAAATCTATGTCATCTTCTTGGGCTGTTTAGATAAATGTAGTTTAATAACTTCACAGTTTTATCTTTGAACACAGATAACTATCACACAGTCCATTTGCTGTTCGGTTTTGAACAACCACAAGACACTATTTTTAAATCTTCATAAAAGCCCTGCAAATAGCTGAAAGCACTAAAAGGATAATACTAGTGGTTATCACTGTGACGGTAAAAAAATCTATAAACCAAGGTGAGACATCTTTTATTCTTTCAAAATCAGATATCAAAGAAAATCAGATATCATTATTTCATGTCTCAGCTATCGAATAACTCTTCATTTCTTGTACATTTCAATCTCCGATTTTATTAGTCAGACTCCAAGTGACAAATTAGGTCCCTCTATATATGACTTCTAAAAACATCTTGACCTGTAAATCTCTTTACAAACAGTAACAAATATCTGAACAGAAGAACTAGTACATAGCAAGGTAATTTTAAAATAATGATGCATTAAGCATTAAGTTGAATGGTTTATTTTATAACAAACAAGTTAGAGAGGTTATGGGTAAACTACTGAGTGAAGATGAAGCACCAGTAGTCTTATACTACAGACAGGATTTCACAAAGAGGGAAGTGTTGGTAGCTTTATTACCTAAGATTTTCTGACATTAATGCACTCCACAAATGCATAAGAATTAAAAAAGAAAGATTAATCAAAGCTTAGGTGCTAAACCACAGGTTGGAATATTCTGCTCAGTGTGGTTTCCATACATTCAGTGCCTTACACAGAGTTCTTTCATATATTTTAAAAGCATTCCATGGCTCAGAGAGAAAAAAAAAAAAAAAAAAAAAAAAAAAAAAAAAAAAAAAAAAGTTTATTATTTTATCAATTGGGATCTTTTGTTCTGAGCTTTTTAAAAATCACGTCTGTGAATGAACTAATTCAGTTAGTTCCAATTAAACAAGGTTAAGCTCATATTTTCCCTAGCATCATTAATAATTCTTCCTGCTACAAATAAGACCAAATATACCAATCCTGATATAGATGGTCCCAGGTGATAACTTAGTTTGGGTAACATAGTTGCTGTACTTACAGAGTGTGAGAGATGCCTACTCTACCTAGATCTAGGTGTCCATTCTGACAAAACTAAGGAAGACTCAGTGGTCTCTTCTACAGTGTCTGATACTCTACAAAATATCAACCAGCAAGTTGAGTCTGCTTCCATTCAGAGTGAAAGTCCTTTAACAAACTGAGTGATAATGGTGTTTCCTGGTACCCTCTAAGTTGTTACGTTCTGGGTTTTGAGTGAGAGTAAGCTGGCTAGGTCATCCGCTGGGCAATCAGCAGAAGCACAAGGCAGGAGAAAGAAGAAAAAACAGCTCTCAAATTAGCTTAGCCTGACCAATGTATTCAAGTTCAATGTATTTCAGGCTGGTAGTTCTTACCAGTGACCATTCAGAAAAGAGCAGAAGAAAGCAGAATATAGAGAAACAGCACAGCCAATGAACACACATCTGTCCAGCAAAAGGCTACCAAAACTGATTCTTGAGGAGGACTCGAGGACTGAAGCACAGGATGCTCTGGATGTTGTGGGGAAAAAAGATGCTTTGAAGAGAGTTAAACAGTGGGATATGTTGAGCAAAGAGAATGTGAAGTCTGTTCTCAAGAGTTTTCAGACTCAAATGGACAAAGCCTTGAGCATCTTGTTCTGCCCCCATAGTTCACTCTGCTTTGAGGTAGAGTTTGGGCTACACACCTCCATAAGTTTTTCCAGCCTTGACCATTCAGTGGTTGCAGATGACTGCAGATATTAGCAATCAGTAGCATCTCAAAAATGCAATGATCATGAAGAAATCTCAAGCCATTTCAGACGATTTATAAATTCACTTACATGGGAAGCTAGGAAACAGGTCAGATGTTTCACAGATATCCCATCACATGCCAGCAGCTCACTTGTATGTGCAGGAAGAAACAATAATGCCTTGAAAAAAAATTATCCTCTATAATATTTGTCGTCATACTATTCCTTATCTACAATGACTCTACAATTTATTTACTTTTCACAGGACACTAAAATTCCCATTTTTAAAGCGTAAGTTAACAGCTGGCTTTGTAGGACTGCTGTTGATTTTGAAGCAGAGAATAAGCAAGGGATGGGAAAAGACCAGTTAGAAATTAATTTTTTATTGTTTCTACTGATAAATATTTGGCTGCAAAAAGAGACATTGCACAATGAACCGAAATTTCAGATATCCGTCAGTCTGCAGTGAAGAGGAAATTTCCCAGTTCTCCTTTTAGTGTCAGCTTTATGGTAGGCATTTTGCCATCCTACTTCCATGTGCAAGACTG
Organism: Hirundo rustica; assembly: GCF_015227805.2. Lineage (NCBI taxonomy): Eukaryota > Metazoa > Chordata > Aves > Passeriformes > Hirundinidae > Hirundo > Hirundo rustica. The sequence continues at coordinate 48,096,266 of NC_053454.1, read as the reverse complement.
CATCAAAAATACTGGTATGTTTTTCATATCAAAGGGGGAGAATAAATAAATAATAAACAATACCTTTTTTTAATTAGTCAAATGTGAATTTTGAATTTTGCCCATCCTTCACTGAGATTAGGGAACGCTGTTTAACAATCTTTCAGGAAGTTCAAAATATATAGCAATGGAAATGTCCCATAATAAACACATATATGGATAAATTACTTTCCATTTGCATGCACATTTTATCATCTTGATAATCTCCCTCTCTCTTACTTAAACTATGTTTACTGTTATAAAATGTGATACTTTTGTATGAGATACAGATAAGGCCCTCAGTTATGGCTTGCATAACTTACAATATCATTTTCAAAAAGCCCTTATTATATCAGAAATCCAGTCCACCCCGAGAGTCAGTGGAGCTTGGCCACCTCCTCCATGGGATTTTTTTGAGAACTTGACCCTATCTGTGATTAGACATGCAGCAAAGCAGCAGAAGTGCCACCTAAAGTTACCCTCTTGTCTTTTAAATTTTCTTTTGCACCTAAATCTGAATCTAGGGGGTTTTGCATTCACAAAGACACACACATAGGTAGAAATGAGTTAAACTCTGTATTTGAATAGACTCATTTGCTCCACTCATATTGAAATACCACTGTGCTTATTTTACAGCTTCCAGAAAAGTCACATATTTGGTGTCTGTGCACTAATTAATATATTTGTCTCCCCTTCCAGTGTTACTAATTGTTCCTTGGGCTTAACCTTAGACAGTGACTTAGTTAAACGCTATATTGAATTTCACCATTTCCATTTGAACTACCTCTCTGGTAGTTCACTGAAGGGTTTATAGTTATCATGAGTGACCAAAGTACTTGGATGTGCGTACTTAGGTCAGTGTCTAGGCCTATACATGTGGGATGGGGGTGAAATCTTTTAAAATAAAACAGCTGCAGAAGAAATGGTCAAGCCATTGAAGGCAATATGATAGCTGCTATTAAATCCCACTTTGAGAAACTTCCTTTAGCTTTGATGATTTTTTTCTTCTCAAAAGTTGCTATCAATTTTTCACTGACCTCAGCTCAACCTCAAAGAATCAACCTAAGTTGTCGTCTGCTCACATTTTTCTTATGTGGGCACAAAAATTGTAAAACAGAAATAGCAAACTGTACTGAAACTGAAAGTGATCAAAACTTGGGATGGTTTGGGTTTAACAAATTTTATTTTGCTTTTGTAGAACAAATACCCTGAGGTGGCTCACATCAGGATCCCTTTTTGTCTGAAGTTCAGGAAGGTAAGAATTAGTTTGAGACTTTCTCTTTAATTGTAACCAAATGCTACCTTGTAAGGGTTGAGGATTACCGTAAAGGTGTTCTCAGCTTTTCAGGGTTTGTTGCTCTTCTTGAAATAAAAATAATTTGTATAGTGCCTACTCAGTATAAAATCTGAAAGACTCATAGTCTTTATTTATGTTAACAGCATTTTTATTAGGCATCCTTGATATCGTGAACCCATATATTCCTGTTCAGATGGGAAATTTACCCATAAATGGATCAATGCCACAGAAAAACACAAACTCTGCATCTCCTACAGCTGCAATGCCTTCCTGGTAGAGGAATCTGCCAGTATGAGTCAGGCACGGAACATCTTTTTATCAGTGCACACGAAGCACCTTGCAACAAGGTCAGCAGGAGCACCATGCCAACCAGCAAATTCCTTGTGGCACTCGTGCATAACAGATCTTGAGATTTTGCCCCTCATCAAGACTTGAGTGTTTGGCCAGTACAGAAATCCTGTATTTCAGCCTGAGAAATCTGTGCAGCGTATGTGCACTGCACCCCACACTTCAGGAAGCAACACGTCCTGTTGCACATGCAGCATTTCATTGCTCTGCATATTCACAGTAAATCTGACTTACAGAGGTTTTTCTGTGCGTGTTCCCAGGGACTGGGCAGCACATGGGCAGTAGGTCCATTAGGCAATCCCCAGAAGTGTAAGTCTTACTGTGCAGGCATGTGGTGACTTCATCACGTGTGCATAATAAATATGATGCTCTCTTAAGGTGTTGGCCTGACTATGAGGGTTCTTGCAGTGTTGTGGTTATCACCAGGCTGTATACAACCTGTTGCAGAGCATCCTGGGCAGAGAATCTGACCTGCCACAGCTTCCAAACAGCTTGAAGTTGTAACAAATGTATAAATTTATCAACATCTGCACAGACAATGTTTCTGGGCTGAAAAAGAGAATGTGTTCAGGAAATCCAACCTTTTGGTAGCCTTTAGACTACAAAGCCTAAATTTACTAAGTTGTTCCTGAAGTTCACAGTCTCCTCTTGGGCACTTGCACTTGCACCTCTTTCCTCACTGTGGGATAAGTGACCCTCTACCCCCACCTCCATGGTCCAAACATGATCCCAGGTTAAGGAAGTTGCTTTTTTCCTAGCTGGGTGACATTTCTGAAAAATATATGATTTTAGAACATCAGTGGAAGTATTGGCAACCATTGCATTCAAATAAATACCTACAGCACTTGTTCAGAGCTCTGACTAATTATAAAGTAAGAATTATTTCCAGGCTAATAAATACTCATTTGAGGATTTAGGCACTTGTATTTTGGCTTGCCCAAAGTGACACACCTTGCCCAAAATGGCAGAGAACCTCTGGAGCAGAACTGGAGTGTCCCAAGCTAACAATTTTGTTGCCCAAAAGACCACGTCATTTTCATGCTGTCTCCTGTGTGCATTAAAATTTTTACCAGATTTTTAGTGCTATTTTTGTTTCTAAGGCTACGTGTACTAAGGGGTTAGATCTGAAGGAGGAAAAAAAAAGGAAGAAAATTTTATGTGTTAGAGCTGGTGAGTTCACCTTTCTGATAGACTTCATAGCTGTGGAAACAGTTGCAAAACTGAAAAATTCTCACAGGAGTCTCTCACCCAGGAAAACTCTTCCTCTTCCACAGACTAACTTTCTCATCTTGACAAAAATAAGCATCTCAGGTGAAGGACTGAAATTGCCTGGCAAGCTGTCTGGGCTGGAGTTACAGTCAGTGGTTTTATCTGCAGTGTCCAGAGGTCTTTCACCATCATTGTGCCACTTTCCAGGAAGCCAGCGAAGACTGTGCACGGTGAGTAGGAGGTTCTGGTGGAGAAACCTGCGGGTACTGTTTTATTTCATGTGGGAGATAGCAAAGCTCTGTGTAGCTAAAGAGGGATCACCTTCCACAATATCAGGCAGCCAGAAGAAAAGTTATATGTTTATATCGGGCACATTTTTTAATGGCTCTGGGACTACTCTAAGCCAACAGCACCAGGTATGGTGGATTATCCAAGGACTGAGGGGTTACACCACTGGGATTGGAAAGAGGGCCCACAGAAGGAGTAGCAGTGGTGGTTTTTTTATTTCATCACCAATACCGGTTTCACAACATCGTCAAAAAACAGAAGCCAGACTGCGGATGTGTGGGTCTCAAGATGGGAATGGTCTTTGGCATCCACAGTGGTGACCTTATTAGAGCAGCCATAGAACTGATAGAACTTACAGTAAGGGCCAACCAGGTTTCAAGTAGGAAATGCTGTGAAGTAGCTGCCATCGAGCTGGAGCGCAATAATCAGATGGATACAGAGACCGGGATTGCAGTGTCCTGTGGCAGGCAATGATGTGAGCAGGCTTGCCCAATATGCTCCTACTGGGCACATCCCAGGTAGGAGCAGCTTAAGACTTAGCTTCAACTATTTAGTCACTTCCCCAACTTCTTCCAGTTTTAACACAGTATCCTCTTCCCATGTTTTACATATTTTCTAAATTTTTCCTGTCTTTTCCCTGTAGAACTCTTTCTTCAGCCCTCTGTCTTTGCTCTTTTCTCTCTTTATTCTTATTTCCTTTTCCTTTTTTTTTTAATCCAGTTTCTGTCTCCAACTATCTCTTCAGAGTCTGTAATCTCACTACCACTCAATAAATCTGTTCTTTTCTGTTCCTTTCAGGTTACACTTTAATTATAAGTTTGGCTTTCACCAAAATTCTTAATTTTTCTCTTTTGCATCCTCAGGTCACATTCTTTAAATTCTAAATCATCACACTCTACCCAGTTCCAAATATCACCTTCTTCTCTACTGTCATGGTATCTGTTCATCTAATAACGCCTCACTCACAACCTGCTCTGTTACTCCAGCCCCTCAGGTCTTAAAGGAAACAGCATGCCATGATAAATTTCTGCAAAAAACTTCAAAGTTTTTATCAAATACTCTGCAGTCTTTTTCTGCACGTTCTGCATCAGGAAAAATGTATCTGTTGCCTACATTTTCTAACCTGCTGGTAATCAAGAACTCTTATTGCTCAAGAGCTCTAAGACAAAGGCCATTTTTCTATGGGACTGGTCAGGAATCCTATCCATTTTCTATCTAGAATTGAAGGGGTTTGATTACCACAGGTATTTTCTGCTAGAAATGTTCTGGAATAATCATTCTGTCACAAAATTAACATCAGGTATAAAACAGGGAAATAGAGATACTATTCTGACCAGATTGTATAAACTTGAGAAAAAAAAACTTTAAAGTATAAAGGTGCTTGCAAGAAATTATCTATGAACAAATTCCAAGTCTGCAGCTTTTCAATTGCATAACTTTCCATGGAGGATAAGAAAAACACCTGTTCGTACACCTGGTGTTTTGGAGTCCCTCCTCAGAGATGCCATGTAAAGTGTTGATTCTTATGCTTCGGTCTATGTACTGGTAAAAACGTGACATGAATTCATGGAAATATTGAAAGAAACCAAGTCTGACTCCTTAACCTGATAGAATCTTGAGTTCAGTCCTTGCTTTCTAAAAATCATTCAATAGATCAGATGTATTTGATGGTCTCCCACAAAACTCTTTAGGAATATGTTTTTTCAAGTCTTCTGGGTGAAAAATATTTATCTACCTATGTCATATTCAACCACAAGACCTTACCCTTTCTCTGTTCCTTCTCTTTGATATCAAATAATTACCTTGGGCTGCCATACATCTTTTCTAAAACTAGAAATAAGGAAAAATATCACTCATCCTTCCTAGATTTCTTGTGATTTGGCAAGAAATTCTTAGATGTGTAAGGAAGCTCTTAATCCTTGTTGGCTTCTGGGGGTGCATTTTGTTGGGGGTTTTTTGTTTGGTTTGGTCTGGTTTGGTCTTTCGTGAGGGAAAACTCCAGCAGAGTGTAATTTCTGCATTTCTCTCAGATCAAAGCCTGATCAGGAATTAAAATTCACATTTCTTTTTGAAAAGAGCATGCCATTTAGACAGCTTATTAGAAATACAAAGACTAGATTTGTCCAGATAGAAGATACAGCTGCCTACAGGGGAATGTGAATTTTATGCTTATTTATGCTCCATAAAAATAGCACAATTAGCAATGCAAATATGAATGAGGTTTTTCTGTCTTAACTATGTAGAGGGTAAAGTGAAAACTATATAACAGGTGAAAGTGTAATTGGATGATTGTTTCATAGTGACCATAAGGATGGTTTTTATCTAGAACTGCATGTCAGGGATAGCCGCAGAAGCTGCTTACAGTCTGAGGATTAAGAAAATGCTAGATTATCAAGAAGGTAGTCGCCTATTTGCAGACCAAAAATCAGTCATATGTTACAAATGAGAGTTCTCTCCTTGTAAATGTCTATCTTCTCTTTCATTTCCATGCAACAGCGAACAGAGTGCTCATAGGGAATAACAAGACTGAAATTTGAGGAACAGTGGGGAGAGGCTAGTATTAGGCTGGGATGCACACCCAGGTCTTCTGCTGTTTGCCAGATGGATTTCTCAGGGCAGGTCCTTCAGCAGAGAGGAAGACTGGATTCAGTGGCACAAGACCTGTTTCCCACTCAAGAAGCCTATACAGCAAATCCAACAAACAGACTTGACATAAGCTGGTGGGGACTTGGACTAGCAACTCAGAAATGAAAGGCTCCATTGTCTATTCATGGTCTCATAAACTATTAACTCCCACTTGAATTGTTCCATTAGATTCCCCCTGTAAAATCTTCAGCTTTCTTTCGGTCTTTTCCCTTCGCTTTATCCAGGTTTTTTTGTGCAGGGTGGCATTTTAGATATGTAGTATTTTAGGCTGAAAAGTCTCTTCCACTGGAAATTTCGATAGACTGTACTCACAGCAAGCAGGTGTTGCTTCCTACAGGGAGTGCAGTGTTTATCTGAGTCCAAATTATTACTAAAGATTTGTATGGACTCTAAGTAACAGAAAAAAATATTTAGGAAAATATTTCTTAGTTCTTATAACATTGATTCTTTGGTAGGCAACTTTCTTGGTTTATGAAGTAATTTAGCAAGTGCTGTGTTGTAAATTACAAAGTACAGTACATAACACTCAGGGTAAGGGCAGTTTTGTTATTATGACTGCCTAAGATCTGATAAACTATTATATCTGACTTTATAAACACTTTATTAAATATCACACTATCGCAAACACAAGAATGTTGTATAAAAGCAACTTGAGCAATTCAACATCCACTTTTTGTCATAAAAAAAGAAATATTCCCTTGATTAGTTTCTATGAAGCATAATATCTGTAAAATAAACAAGATAATCCTTGTGTAAACAGCACAGGGTACATAGAGCACAAAAAAGGATAGAGGCACAAAGAACATTCTTGGCTCTAAGGCCTGAAAGCAAATTCCACTTCATTTAATCTAGTTTAATAATAGTTTTATTTGTGGTATTTTTAAGTCACTACAAAAAACTTTTCTAACATTTTTTAAAATTTTATCTGAGTTTGGTTTCATTTGTTTGTTTGTTTGTTTGTTTGTTTGTTTTTAATTTAATCTATCCTCCTAGGTAGCATCCCCATCACTGCAATGAATCTGTGTGTTCATGTGTTACTTCAGACCTATCTCTAGATTTCAACAGTGGAGTTTTGCCTGGAAATTCTTTTTCTGTTCTTCATATATCAGGGAAACAAAATGTGGATCACCTCTCCTCAGAGTGTCTAGTTTATAGTCCACTGGCAACACTTCCTAGTCCAGACAAGAAAAGCAGCCAGTGTCCATAGACATAAATATAAGAAGCACATTTGTCTCATACTCAGCTGTTCCCCTTCCATAAGCATTTCCTTCAAGTCAGATCTAGCAGATGGATTTTGCTTTTTTTTTCATGATTGTGATCTACAGTTTTGAAGGTACAAATCGTTTAGATTTCTACTGATATCTGAAATACTCCATGCAATTGTTACTTTGTGAAACTCCATGTGGCCAGATGGAACAAAGACACTTGCCTCCACAAAGGCAATGATCCACGAGAATCTCAAGGACGCAGCATCAGATGTTTTTCAAGAGCTGTATGGTTTGCAAATATTGTTAATCCTGCCAGATCCCCACATGTCTTTTGAACTAGAGCACTGGTTAAGATGTAAATACTGAAAGGAAATGTCCAGATCCTGTTTGGGGTTTGTTTTTTTTTTTTTTTTTTTCCAGATTCCTACATGTATGCATTTGTGTGTTTATCAACTTGTATAGGATATAAAAAATATTAAAATTTAAAGTCCTGATTTCTTCTTATAAATGAGTTCATAGCATCCACCCTATAAATATCAGATTTCTTTCTGACAGCAACTATGGGAAGGCGTAGTGAGAGTCAGGATTTTAAATGGCCTGGAGGTCTTCCAGACCACTGGTGGAGAACCTGTCTCTGTACTCTCTTGCATACTATCCAAAGGAAGAACCAATCCTTCACAAGGCACAGAAGTATTTGAACTCTTTTTTAAAGGATAGATAGGTATTGAGGTATTTGGGGGTTTTTATTTAGTTTACACTAACACATGTTTTGTCTAAGTCTCCACTTATACATAATTTCTGATACACCCAGATTTACCCAGTGGCAGATTTCTAAGGAATCTGAGTAAGAAAAGGACATTAACTGCTATCATTCTGGGTAGCACCATGCACACTCCTATGTCACACAATGCTTTCTTAATCATCCACCACCTACGTGTAGGTTAGGGAAATGTCCTCCCACAGATTATCTTCCATTTTTCTTTATTCCCATGTCAACAAAATCGATACTTCCCATTTGCAACCCCCCGTTTGGTGGTTTTTCTCTATTTAGAGTCAGCCTGACTGGCAAAAGTGACAAAATATCTCGTGGAAATACCACAGTACTCCACCTTTGATGTTGGTTGCACTCATGTCATTAGCACAGCAATCGGAGTGCTGTGTGGTAGTCAATACACGTCATTTCTCATTCTTAAACAAGCACGCCCGCTTCAGCTTCAGCGTAAGAGAAGCTGACACAGGTATCGAAAATGCTCACAGTGGTTTTTAAGGGGCGTGCAAAAGGGAGCAGCTTTCTCTCACGTGGCTTTGCAGAGGAATTTCTAACCCACGATGCCTTTAATAAGGATTAGGCGATAGCATCTGAAACACAGGCAGCTGGGGCTCCATTCTCTGCTCTCCTCAGCTGCAAAACTGTGTTGGTGAACTGATAACAGACAAGCACTAAAAAACCTATTGCAGGCAAAACCTCCTCTCTTCAGGAGCGTTCTTGGCAAGGTGGGGGTGAACCTTGCCCAGTATATAGGGCAATAGGACTCCCATTACCTACAGAGGTATTAGAAAAGTGTTCCCAGATGAAAGCCTTGATCCAATTTCAATTGTCAACTAAACAACAACAACATTAAGAACAACACTGTTCCATTTGCTTCTGTGTCAAACAATACAACGACTGTTTAGCATTACATTTTGTTTCCCCGAGTAGCTGAAACTACTGTGGGTGTAGAGAAGTATTTACATCCAGAAAATCTGCATTCCTCAAAGCAGATGTTTTTAATTTTAATAACATCGGCCTATAGAAATGAATATCTGAAATATTCTGATCACTGAGTGCATGTTGCTGTTTAGGAGTAACAGTCCATCATAGTGGGCTTGCAGAAAACATCAGGAGCAACCAGGAGAAATAAACTTCTGCTAACTGTGCAACCAAGAAACAGTTCTGCTTTTTTTTTTTTTTCTTTTGAAAGCCACTTAAAATGTCCTCCTGTGCAGAAGAATGACATTTTCTGCACTGTAGATGTGCCATATTATAGACCCAAAGACCCATACTTGGAAAATTGCACATGTAAAATTTTTTGTAGCGTGTGCCTTTACTTTTCCACACATGCAGCCCAGATGTGTGCATGCACATATCACGCAAAATGGGCATGTACTGTTTTTACAAGCTAGGACATATCTTTATGAATAGTACACAAATGGAGTGAGGGAATGCAGGGCAGAGTCCCTGGACTCCAGGTAAAAAAAGATGTATGCATGTGCAGTACTCACTTTTCCCACTACTCCGTCTATATTGCAGACTGCGAGCTAGTGTAGCTGTCCTTGAGGTGACTGCAAAAATGTGCTTGCAGTCCTTTAGTGCGACAGAATGGAGCTCAGTCCAGGCTGCTTTTCTCAGTGAAAAAGGGTAAAACCAGCCTGCACTGTGGTCTGCCTCCCTGGGCAAGACTGGTAATAGGAGATAAGCTAGTTTGACTATGTACAAATATTTTCCACCCACAGTAGGCACATGCAAAACTTCAACTCATACAAATAGGTGCCACTTAGATGAAAAGCTGGCTTAAGCACAACAACTTGTACTGATGAGGTTTGTATTTTTGTGGTTTTGTGATCCGTCTTTCTCCCATGGATATCTATTGTAGATGTTTTTCCACACACTATTTGCACTGACACATCTGAGCTGATTGTTATGTAATCTTTCTTAATAAAATCAGGGCTCTGAATCCACTTGCTTATTTTATTAAAAATAAAATTAAATTAAATTTAAAAAAAAAAAAAAAACTCACACAGAGGGAAAAAAGTCCATGTGACTTTCATTTAGCTGTATATGAGGAAAAAATTCAACTAAAAGGACTTATTTGAGAAGAATATGTTTAATTGCATGTGCTGTGTCTGCATTCTGCTTTCATAGCTGTTGGGCTTCAAGTGGCCAGTCTCTTAGAGTGCCATACTGCGTGCATGTGTGTGTGCTGAGATAGGAAAAGCTCAGCACTGTGAGATATGTGAAGCAAGTGTTTCAAAATCTACACTTCCAAATCACTGCAGCCCAGCAGCAGACCACTGGACCTACCAGCTATTTCTTGATCTCTAGGTGCCTTAACCTGGATCTAGGTGCTCTGCGTAAGAAATATCAGGACTTGGTAGTATGAAAGAATAAAGACAAGGCATGGAGACAGATTAAAAAAAATGTGCTTAGCACCTTAGGTGCAAATATTTTTGCATTATACAAAACAGTTTGAGGATGCATGAATGTTTTTGGCTTTTTTTACAGTGGAACATGACTCTGAAAAAAACATATTGGGTTTAAATCCTCAAAGTGCGGAACCTGCACTTATTTCAAGGAACATAAGACTCTTTACCACTTGGAAATCCTCCTCCTGAAGTACCTATCTTTATTTCAGCATGCGAATTCCCAAATTCCTTCAAAACTAAAGCCATAATTTAGCTCTATAGATGTATCAGTTATCTCAAACTTTAACATTATTAGAGTAACCAGAAAGAAAACAGCCTAATGTGCTCATTCTGAGATGGAAAGTGGTGCATTACTTCTGACTAAAAGGTTTGTGTATCAGTAAACTGTGATACACAAAAGGGTATCGTAGAAGGGATATGCCAGTGGCACCATAAATAGCCAAAGCATATCCGTGCGGTGGTCAGATGTAAACTCTCATGCCAGCATTGCTGCCGTGAAAATCTCAGGGAATTTTGTCATTGAACTGAGGGGCACAGGGCTGGATTTCTGTGTCCCAGGGAGGAGTGGCAGGGGGAATATGGTTATTCTTTTCTGTGTAGGTATCTTTAGATGTACCTACAAAATGGTTGAGTCATAAAACCGTTGAATCCTTGTGTTTTGCTGCTAAAGAGAATCCATAAAAAGAGATTTATTGTCATATTTCCTTTCTGTGTTGCACTGTTCCCCTCCATCATAAAATATTCTCGTCGGTTTATAGCAAAGCAAATATAGCAGCTTAGTTCATAAACGCCAAATTCTTCTCTGTTACACTCCGGCTTTCAGACATAATCGAATTAGCTCCGATCTGTGTTGATGCCGCCGCCCCGAGCCGCAGTAACCAGGCTTATCGAGATCTGGTGGGTGCGGAGGGGTCGCTGCGCAGTCACCGAGGTGGACCCGCACCAGCCCGCAAGTCTGCGGGAACCCGTCCAAGCAGTTCCAACTTTTATTCTTCCTGACCAAGATTTAAAGTGGCTCTGCACAGCAGTCAAACAAGAATAATCAGCTGTGGAAAATATAACAAATCGTAAGAGCCGTTTAACAGAGAGAGAGAGGGAGCGAGTTCCACGGATCAGTCCAGCTGCTCGGACTGCCCTGCGTGGTCCTGACCCCGTCACGAGGGGGCAAGGCGGCACTCGGGGAAAATCCCTTCTGCTGAAGGGAAGCTCGTGGCTTCTGAAGTTCGTGGCTTCAGAATGGACTTTGCAAAAAAAAAAAAAAAAAAAAAAAAAAAAAATTAATAATAATAATAAAAATAAAAATAAAAAATTTCAACATTTAGCCGGGGAGATTCCGTGTAATTTTTCAGTTTTGACCAGGATCACTCGCTCAGTGTCTCCCGCGGGCGGTCCCGCTCAGTTCCCAGGCCAGGAAAGGTGTCTGCGGGCTGAGGCGGGACGGCAGGGGCGGGCGGGGGGGCGGCAAGGGGAGCTCGCCCCAGAGTGCAGGTAGCCACCAGCCAGGCTGTAATTACAAAGCAAACAAGGGTGAAATATTGAATCGGCCTCGCCCGTGACAAGATCTGCGCTTTTTGCCGCCAATTTGTTTGTGGAGCTCTATTTAAAGGCGCTTGATTGAGGAAACGTTGAAAATAGCAGTTAGGGTTTCCCTAATGAGACCTCTAGAGGAAAGCAGCGGCATTCAGGGGGCTACAGCAGGAGGAGGGGAAACTCTTAACCCTTTCCAGCCGCCCCCAGCCCGGCGGGGCTGCTCCTGGGAGCGGCACCCCCGTGGGCTGCGATGGGCAGGGGGCCAGCCCGCCGCCACCCCCTCGGCCTTTGGCATTTCCAGATTTCCAGCCCCGCGGGAAGGGGGCCGGCGGCCCCGCCCGGGCAGTGCCGGGGTAGGGCTGAGCATCCCCGGCGGCTCTCGGAGGAACATCCCACCGCCTCTTTGATGTACTGGGTCGGATCGCCGTGTGGCTACGGGCTGATGCTTCAACGCAGTAGCCCAAAGGCTGGCGGGGGGGAAAAAGAATAAAAAAAAAATATTAAAATGTCCCTTAAAAATCCCGAAAAGACAGGGAACGTACTGAACTAATAATGAGATGTGTCACACCAACATGCACTGCGCGGTGGCCTGCGACACTCCTTTCCTTCTGTGCACCGCTCCCACTTCTGTTGCTGTGTGAGCCTGCCCCCACACTCGTTCTCGCAACCTCGCACATGCTACGTGCTCAATTAGCGCCTGTCTGAGCCCCCTAGTACACGCGAATGAGACCTCCGGTAAAAATGTCGATAATATTCTGAAAGGCGCTAATGCCTGTCAGGGAATGTGGGTCGCAGTTCTCTTCTGCAGGCTGCTTTCTCAAAGTGCTAACACTTGAACGACATTGGTATCTCCCCGTTCTCAATTTAATAGATCAACTTCAGCTCCGAACAACTGGGCTTTGCGATGAGTTGCCTGTAGCCTGTAGGGCCCTGGGATCTTACCTAGAGCATCCGATCTCCCTTCTTCCCGGTCACCGCACCAGCCTCTGCTCACACATGAGCCTCAGCCTGTTGATTGTGTGTATATATATATGTATATATATGTATATGTATATATATACACACACGCACACCTGGACGGGGATCAAAATAAACTTTTAGGGAATACCTAATAAAAAAAAGTGAGCATTGTCTCTCCCTAGAGGAAAGGAAAGGTGAGCTGCAGAAAAACAAAGTGTTGACTTCGTAAAATAAGTTCTGCAGGGTGATATAAAGTATTTATTTTTGTCGTCGCATTTACACCCACTCCTTTTGGCCGCGGCTCCGTTTCCCTCCGGGTCTGGGGAGGTACATGACACTACTTCTCAATTTTCTGTCTTCTTAACTTTCCTGAAAAGAAGAGAAAAAAAAAATCCATCTAAAGCGCAGCAAATAAACATTTTGCGTATCCACAGATAGGCTGTATCATCTGTGCGAACAAATTACGGTACGCGGCCGTGCGTTTCTAGTAAAATCTCCTGTATTCTGTTTACATTATACCATTTCTGTTTGTAATTATTTTATTTTAATTTTATGTCATTTTTAACACAAGCCAGACCGGTTTTCCCTTCGTATTTTGTACACAATGCTCTCTTTCTCGATAAGATGTTCTGTCCTATCTTTTCCCTTTTTTCTTTTTAAAAATGTTTATAGTTCCCCACGAGCAATTCTCCAATATTTCACTCTTGCATTTTAAGGACTTGTCCCTGTCTTGCTTTATTTGTTTGTGTGAAATTTAGTTTGAAAGGAGATCAGAGAGAACAGGAGGGGTTTGTAATAAGAGAATGACCAAGTGACCTAAAGGCTGATTATATGTCATTAACTGGAGACTTGGTGTATCCAAATTACCAAAAAGACCTCACTCGGCCAGATCAATTACACCGAGATACACATATAGGAATTGCGGTACGGGCTGATGCTTGCAACAAGTGTGCAGCCGACATTTGCAGGACTCAGCTGCTGCGTTCTGGGACGAGCCCGTGTGCCGCAGCCGATCCCGGGCAAGCGGGAGCGGGGTGCAGAGCAGCAGGTATACGGGGTGGGAGACACCGGCAGGACGACACCGACATTTTGGGGAGTGTAGTTAGGGCCAAATTGCAGCTAATTTTCACTGCTCCAGAGGGATTTTTCTCTTAAGCCAAGAGAGGTTACCTTTGATCTATGAAGGCTTCTTAAACCCCAGCCTCGTTAAGTGGAGACTTTCCATGAAGAATGACAATAGAAGTGTTGATTTTTGTTAAGCTAAACACAAAATGATGCCAGCCTAGCCTTCTTCTCCCTCCGCCGTCTCCGAACTTCAGATGCTGGAGGACGAAATATTCGTTAATGAAGCCAATTACATTAGCGAGCTATTTCATCAGAGTCGAGCTCAAGAGCAACTTAAGATTTTTTTTTTTTTTTTTTTTCCCCCCCCCCGGGAATACTAACAAATATTACACGGGAAAATAGCGTGTTTGTCTGTATGCGTGTGCGTGTCCATACATATGCGCTAGTATAGGAGATGCATATAACAATTCCAATAAATAGAGACACACTCTGCTCACTGCAGAATTTTGTAGGGTCTTTATTACCATTTTTTTTCTGACAAAGAAGGGCTCTTGATTGGAATTCGTTATGTTTTTCTTTTCTTTCCCTGATTCCTGTCCAGGGTCTAAATGCAATTCTGGATGCTCAGTCACAAATATAAGCAATCCTCGAATAATTGCTTGCACATGCAGCGGTAAAACGCGTAGGGTCCTGCGCTTACTGCCAATCGTTGCAAATTACGAAATGGTCAGTGTCTTGGGTTTTTCTCATCCTTTTTTTTTTTTTTTTTTTTTTTTTTTTCGTATATACAACGACTGCGAGATTATCGTGCCTGAAATATGTGGGCGTTCATTACCGATAGCAGTAACGTAAACCAGGGTTCCACCACCTCCAAGGGCAGCGATTAATTCGGGCCTGCTGGGCCCGATCCCGCCCTCTGCCCTGGGCGTTGAAATACAGGTTGTGTGAGCACAAGAGAGGGTGCAAGCCAGGCCCATTAGGCACAAGTCCTTTTCATTAACCCGCACTGACAGGTTGACCTCCAAATCATATTTCTCCGTGCCTCTTTACAAAAAATCCCTTTTCTTGCATGTTTATGTTTTTCACGAACTCCTAAGTGACGCCCCAGATATAGGATGCGTTGCATCCCTGGGACACGGGATGCTCCAGCATCCCCAAACCCATCCGAGAATGATACCCCTTTCTGATACGTTTGGTCCCGGATCAATGACATCATGCTCGCTATAAATTCAAACCCATCTCGTCTTTTTAAGCCGTGCAGCGGGCGGCTGAGCGATGTGGTGGGCAGCCGGAGAAAGGAGAGGGAACCGACACCCCGGTGCTTAGGGAGCTGCGGGAAGGAGAGACGCCGAGGGGGCTGCCCGGCCAGGGCAGCGCCTCAAAAGCAAAGGATGGGGTGCACTCGGGGTGCTTTCGTGTGTCTGATTATTCCTTTGCTTTAATGAACCTTATGGAGGGATATCCCGGTGCTGCTGCATGGAGCAGGGGTGGGTACGACTGGCGTCGGTACTGGGCACCTCAGCCGTGGCTGCGGCTCCCGCTGCTGCCCTGTCCTCATAAGCGTCCCACCGATTTCGGACGCTCCTCAAAAGAAAGGTGCCGTAAAAAACCAAACGAGCGGGCTCGCTGCCCAGGCACCGGCGAGGCGCCTCTCTGCCCCTGGCCTGCTCCTCACAGGGCCTGGCCCGGTGTGGCCCCGGTGCTCCCAGTCAGCCAGCCCCGGAGTCCCCAGCACATGTGGGTTTCCGACCACCCAGCGTCGGCATCTCTTCCCCGTTTCCATACGGTTTTCCCCGACCGATTCGGAGAAATTAGCTTAATTTGCAATTTAGCTTAATTCACACAAGCCCGGGGGGAGGAGGGGGGAGCGCAGCTCTATTGTTCTGTTATCCCAACTCCCAGCCCAGTCTTGGCCCGGAGGAGAGAAGTGACCTGGCGATAAGCGGCCCGGCGGCGACTGAGCGCCGGGACGGGGCAGCGGGTGGCCCCGGCGGCGCTGAGCGGGCGCCCGGCCCCGCCGCCCCCCGCCGCGGGCTCGGGAGCCGCGGGGCACCCACGGGGGGCAAGGGCAGCTCCTTCCTCCCTCTCGGCCCCGCGGAGCGCTGCGGGGCTGGGGAGGCAGCAATCGCCGGGCACAAGCTGACGACACAGCCCAACACACCGACTCCCGGAAAAATAAAATGAAAGGAATTTTTTTAAAGAGAGTAGAGGAAGAGAAAATCAGCTCCAACAGAGTCTCCACCAAAATTTCTTTATTGTAGCAAGCTAGGAGAGTCCTGTTTGGCAGCAGAGTGCAGATAAATCGCCGCCTAACATGCAACTATTTTGGCAGGGAAATAAAGTGACATAAGACTAGGGTTTCTTTTTATTTTCTGGGGGTTTTGGTGTTTTGGTTTTTTGGTTTTTTTTTTTTCACCATATGATTTGTGCACAAAAAAAAAAATTAATCACATCAATAAGTTTAAGGTTGGCAAAATGCTGATGCTTTCTAGCGGACTTTGAGCATAGTATTGGGAAAGGTACTTTGAACTGCAGCTTTTTTCAATGCGTGGAGCAAACAGAAAAGGCTACAACCCATGATCGGAAATCCTGAGTATTTAAAAGCTGAGGGAGGACAAGAGAGTTTCATTTGATCTAAAACTCGCTTTATAAAACTCATAAATAACTGCTCGGATAAGAGGAAAATATACATATATATAAGATCCCTCTTGATGCTTTATCTAGAGATCCTCTTTCTCCAAAGTTAATTAAGCAGTCATGATGCTAGCTTCGGAGACTGGTGTTCTGATCGATATCTCCTGTATATTTTATTACTTTTTCTCTGTCTCATGTTTTCCGTTTCCTTCATCATTGGAGATGCTATCGGGGCGGCCACAGTGTCTTGTCACAGAGACGGTCACAGTTGCAGTCTAACCCGCACTGTACCGGGAAGCTCGTACACAAACAAGGAGAGTGTAAAGAAACACACGTCCGTTTGCAAGCCAATATAACTTTTCGGCCTTGGCAATGTCCATTTCTCCTTCCCATCAAGAATATATCGCAGCAAAACAAAGCTGGAGAACCGCTGCAGAAACTGGGTGGATTTCCAGGCTGCGCCCTGCAGACATCTCATCCCGAGCGGCGGGGACACTCTGCCTGGCCGCTCCAGGGCTCTGCCTGCACACTCTGCCCACGGCCTTCCTTACATTTAAAAATCCACACTGCGGACACCTTCTTTCCTTGGGATAGCACAATATATATACACGTGTGATTGTGCATATACAGATACAGATATCCATCAGCTGGTTACAAGCATGTGCGTGTACGTATAAGATATATGTGTATATACATCAATTCTACATCTGGACTAGTTTTTCACTTTCGTACTCAGTTTACACCCAGACGCTCACGCATATGTGTATATGCTTATAAAAACCCACGCCTGCATGTCTGCGCTCCGTGCACGTCTCCTCTCTAGGTCAGACTCTACAGTCCCCGTCCTGCCGAGCCATGAGGCCGGCACTCTTCATCGCCTTCAGTATTTCCCCACAAAGCCAGCTCCCCGGTACCGCAGCAGCTCCTTGGCGGAGGGCCTCATCTGCGGACCCTCTCCACTCCCTGCAGGGCATTCCCCGCCGAGAGCCGGCAGACCCACTCGCAAAGCCCCCGGGTCCCAACAAGCCGCCGTGTACAGTCGGCAGCCCTCTCCACGCCGGGACCGCCCGAGCTCAGCCTGCCTCCTCTCCCCGGGCACTGAGTTGATTTTCGCCCTCTTCCCACCACCCGGCGCTTCCCCCAGGTACCCTCACCGCCTCTGCAGAGGGGCCGGAGAGCGCATTAAGTTGCTGCAGAAACCGATGCACAGTTTTTGCTGCCTCCTTTCGCAGACTCCTCCATCTCTATCTTCCTCTTTCTTTAATTTATGACCTCTCAGCTCCTGTTGACACAGTTTTCCACACTGCCTATATTGTAGAACTGCATTTCAATATACGCCGAACCAGCCTAGGGGTCAGCCAGCACAAATGATGGGTGTTTGGTATTTCGCAGCTATTTAGTAATGCTCGGCTCCATTTGAGGATGACAACAAACGCACCTCACCTCCGAGTTATTCAAGAGTTACAATTTGAGATATATTTTTCTTTCTTTTGTAATATCTTCAAGTTTACTAAAGCAAAGCACCTAAATAGCTTCGGATTTTCTCCTTGGCCTGGCCGTTAAGCGAGCATGTAACTATTCCCTTTCGATAACTAAACCTGCTTTCCGCAGATGCTGGTCTTTTTTATTGCAGAAGCAGGAATGCTGAGAAATATTTATATATTTGTTAGTAAAAGTTAGAAAATTTGCTCGGAGCATGCTGTAAAGAATATTCGGTTACTTACCGATCATAGCAGCTCAAGAAGTATGAAACGGATCTCAGGAGCGAGAGTCACTCGGGCGAGCGCCGGTGGAGGTGCACAGGCGCAGGCAGTAAGCTGGAAAAGAATCAGTCAGAGCCGGACTTATTGTTAGTGTCTCCAAACAATTCTTTCGAGACCATCCCCGTCCGAGCCCCGAGCGCTCCTCTCCCTCGGTCAGCCAGCGGGCGCGCAGCCGGAGCAGCCCACGCTAACCCGGGTCGCAAGCCGGGTGACAGGCAAGGCAGAGCAGCCTCGCCTCCCTCCTCACGGAACCCAGCGATCTCGTGGTGTGTATTGACCGGCAATACGAGTACAAACCGGAGCGCTGCTGGGGCATGCCTGTCTCAGCCGGGCATCGATGAAGTGCCCTCCGAAGCCGGTTCGGTTCCTCTACCGGACCGGCACAAAGCATTTTGCCAAAGCAACCTCAGAACCTATCAAACTCTCGCAAAGACTTTTGCCAAGAAACTTCTCGGATCCATACCGTACCTGGTTTGAGATTATCCAATATTTAAGTTTTAATGACTTTGGGGGGGGGGGGGGTGGTGTTGTTGTTTGGGTTTTTTCGATTCTTTTTTTTTTTTAATGCAGATTTTACTGTAAGGCATCTGCTAAACACTTGCATTAACCTCTGCCTCCATGATAATTTTTCCCCCCTTGTTTTAATTACATTAGGGATGCGGAGGAGCAGCCAATCCTAAAAGAGGACCTCGGCAATTAGCAGAGAGAACATCAAAAAGTTTTATTGCGGAGGGCGGCGGGCTCCGCCCCCGCCCCGGCCATTGGCGGCCGCCGCTTCTGACGACATATATTAACCCGAGCGGCCCTAAACATGTAGCTGTACATGGAGATCGGGCCGGGGAGCCCTGCCAGTGCCCCGCGCCGCGCTGAGCCCCGCCGCCGCCCGCCGCCCGCCGCCGCCGCCGCCGCCGCCGCGCCCGGCCGAGCGGCGCGGATGCCCCAGAGGAGCGCCGGGGCGCTGAGCCGCGCGGCGCGGCGGGCAGAGATGCGAGCGCCCGCCCAGCACTGACGGCCCCGCCGCCGCGCAGGGCAGAGCCGGCGCCGCCCGCCCCGAGCCGGGGGCGCATGGAGGGGGGCCGCGTGTAAGTACCACCCGGCCGGGCCGCGGAGGACTTGGAGAGAGCGGAGGGAAGCAAGAGGCGAGGAAGATCCCAGGCTGGGAAGCCAAGCCATTTTGTTTTGGTCGACATCTCTCCGTAGCATTTTTTTGTTGTGTTTTTTTTTTTTTCTGTGCGCGCTTCCTCGAAGACCCGGCCCCGGGCGAGGAGGAGGAGGAGGTGGAGGCACAACGCATGAGCGACGGCGGCGGCGCCCGGGGAGGGGGGATCGCTCGGGCACCCGCGGGGACTTTGCAGCAGCGCCCTATGGAGAGGCAGCGGGCAGAGGGGCAGTGCTGAGGGGTGAGCGGCGGGCAGCATCTCCCGCCGCTGCGACGGGGGTGGGGGGCGGGCGGGGAGGGGAAACCTTTGTTTTGGGGCCCGGGGGGCGGGGTGGGGTGCTCTAGGGAGCGGGGATGAGTCTAGTGGGCGGCTTCCCCCACCACCCGGTGGTGCACCATGAGGGCTACCCTTTCGCTGCCGCCGCCGCCGCCGCCGCCGCCGCCGCCACCCGCTGCGGCCACGAGGAGAACCCCTACTTCCACGGCTGGCTCATCAGCAGCCACCCGGAGATGTCCCCCCCCGACTACAGCATGGCTCTGTCCTACAGCCCTGAGTACGCCAACGGGGCGCCGGGCATGGACCACTCCCATTACGGGGGGGTGCCGCCCGGGAACGGCCCGCCCGGGCTCGGGGGGCCCCGGCCGGTGAAACGCAGGGGCACGGCGAACCGCAAGGAGCGGCGCAGGACTCAGAGCATCAACAGCGCCTTCGCGGAGCTGAGGGAGTGCATCCCCAACGTGCCCGCCGACACCAAGCTCTCCAAGATCAAAACCCTCCGTCTGGCCACCAGCTACATCGCCTACCTCATGGACCTGCTGGCGAAGGACGACCAGAACGGGGAGGCGGAGGCTTTCAAGGCAGAGATCAAGAAGACAGACGTGAAGGAAGAGAAGAGGAAGAAAGAGCTGGTCAGTGCTTCGGAACGGGACGGAACGGGGCGGGACGGGGCGGGGGAGCCGCGGAGGGGAGGCTGCTCGGACCGCCGGCCAGCGCCCCATCCGAGCGCACGCGGCTTCTCGCTGGGCAGAATCCGTGGGGGACGCCTCGGTCCCAGCGGTCCCTGGCCGTAGGTAGGACCAAAAGCGGGACCGTGCACAGCCGCGAGCGGCCCTCGGCGTCCGGATCCGACCCGGCGGCTGAGGGCAGCCGCGGGGAAAAGTCTGCCGCATTAGGGCCCCCCGGGGAGGTCATTCCCGGGCCGCTGCTTGTCCCGTATCCCAAACCGTGATCTCGCAGGAGGCAAGCCTCTGCTGCCTTAAATGAAAATCTGGAGGCATGATTACCTGCTAAGCCCAGCCCAGCTTTGAGCCCTCGGCAAGTACGAGGTTTGCAGCGAGAGGCTTTCCTGCCTCCGCACTCGGCGCTTCAGCCTTTTTGATTTTTAATGCGAGAGTCGGTTTAGGCGAGGCAGCGCAAGCCGAATTTCGTGTAGGCCCCATGGCGTGCTCGCGTGTGATTGATTCCCGCATATGTTAGTGGCCGCGAGTCCGATGTTTTACCCCGGTACGTGCCGGTGCCCAGCTTCTCCCCGCAATCAGAGAGGGGATGCTTTAGGGGGGGGTCTTATCGTAGTCCCCGTGGACGGCTGACGCCTCTCAGCCTCCAGCCCCTCGCTCCGGCCGCGACAGAGCAGCGGGGTGGCACGGAGCGGGAATCGGTCCCCGCCGGGGTCCACGGCCGGTCCCCCGCCACGCGAGGCCGCTCCCACGGGCGGCGGCTTCCCCCGCGGCGAGATCCCGTGGACGGCCCCGTTATGTCTCTTGAAGCCCGCAGGCCTCGATGAGCTCGGGTCTCCTCGTAGTTTTCTATCTCGAAGCAGAGCAGATGAGACCTAGAAAGGGGAGGAATATACCTAACCTTTGTTTTCTCTCTTCTCCCCCTTCTGTTTCTCCCCTCGCATCCTTGTCTCCCCAGAACGAAATCTTGAAAAGCACAGTTAGCAGCAACGATAAGAAAACCAAAGGGAGGACTGGCTGGCCGCAGCATGTCTGGGCTTTGGAGCTCAAGCAGTGAGCACGGCAGGACTGGAGGAGCCTTCCTCTTAGTCTCGGTAGTGAGCTCTCCTCTGAGGACTCTTTGCATTTGGAATCATCCAGTTTATTTATGTGCAATTTCTCCCCCAACCCCCCAAAATGTGGATATTTGAAGGAGAGGGAAAAAGCATTCCATATATGAAGAGGAAACTCCAGCTTGGTAAGGGGTAATGTCTCTAAATGTTTTGTGAATGTTATTTGCTCTGTATAAAACACGTGGGGAAAGCAGAACCATAGAAAAAGAAAAATCATCCCTCCCTGGCATTAGTGTGTATGTGAAGTGTATCTTTAATACTTGGCCTTTTGGATATAAATATTCATGGGATTATAAAGCTATATTTCAACAGAAGCAGTTGCACCAATGTTTCGATTGACTCGGTATTTAGTGTTGTAATTTTGTTGTGGTCGTTCGGTATTTGAAGATGTTTTCAACAGTTACTGGTTATGTGCACTTCCGTCCGTAAGGGAAAAAGTGGAATCTAATTAATATTGAAGGTGTAAACGTTGTAAGTACTCAATAAACCACTGTGTGTGTTTTTTACAAAACAAAAGAAAAAAATAAGAAAAAAGGAAAAAAAAAAAAAGAAAATCCAAATCTTTTTATGTTTTATACCTCAAAATGTTTTGAATAACAGCGTTGTTTATGGCTTTTTTTTTTTTTTCATAATATTTAAAATATTCGGAAGTAAACTAAATTATAAATACGGCTCCTAATTTTATTTTTAAACAAGTGACTGAATGAAAGGAGGGGTAGAGGGAGGGATCTCTCAGACCCGTGAGTGTTGAACAGAAAGAGGCAGTTCGTCTGAATAGGAATTCCTTGTGGTGGTGTTCTCCATGCAGGAGACCTACTGCGAAGGGGAAGTGGACAAGGGTGCAAACCCCGGGCGGGTCAGGAGTGGCGGAGATGCGCGGTTTTCGTGCCGTCGGAGCCCGGGCGGCGGCGGTGCCAGGCGCGGGCCCGGCGCGGGGGCGGCTTCCCGGAGAGGGGCCGGAGGCAGGCCGGGGAGGCTGCTGAGCTTTGCTCGGAGTCATTATGTAGCAGGTAGTTTTACGTCAAGGAAGAAAGAGCGAACAAGGCAAGGGATTTGCGGGGGTCTGGGGGGTGGGGTGGGGGGGGGGTGGGGAGGGTGTGCTGTAGGGAATATGTAAGATTTACAATGAGCGACGGTGAACTTAATATTAACTTTGTGGTTCCTAAAATTCTCCTGGGTTGCACGTTTCCAGTGTGCCACAACGAGTATAATTATTTTTAACCTTTTTTATCCAGCTGCATACTGCAGCAGCCCGTGCTCTGGCTCTCTTTAGTACGTTCATTGCTTCCCCAACAGGATCTCTCTTCCCTTAAATATTTCGCCCTGCTTATCCACTCCTTTACAAGGGTCTCGGTGCCAGTCTGGTGACCAGGGCGAGCTGCAGAGTTCAGTGCTGGGAAATGCATGACGTCCTCCTGTATTGTAGGCACGTAAGGAAAAAATTAAAGGTTTTCACTAAAGGAAGATGGTCTACGTATTTTTTGTCCGTTCCCGATTAAGGGCAAGGTTTTCCACCTTTTCCATAATAAAATTAGGGCTCGTAGTTAAAACTTTTTCGTGAATCACCGCAACTTAAACCAAGCTGGCTCTCTCTCCAGGTCCAGGGCTGCATACCTGCCGGCCTTCCCGTGCCGCCGCGCCTAAGGAAGTGGTTCCCAACGAGACCCGGCAGTAAGCGTAGGTAGATGTGCAATTGCCCATAAAAAGATAAGGGAGCCCCTGCGCCGTTTCGCCGCCCCTGCTGACAGTGGGGAGGTTGCGGGGTTACAACAACCAGACAAAAGTGATGTGCCCTCTCCCCCGTCGGGTCAGGGAGCCCGGCTCTGCTCTCCGGCGTGAGTCTGTGTTTACAGACACTTGCCTCTGTTTATAACACTTGGAGAGAAGAATCTGCCCCCTTGTTTGCTTTTCCTTGCCTATTAGTTGTCCAGCTGATGAACCGGAGCTTCACACACTCTGCGTTCCCTGCTCAGACAATTTTTTTTATTTTTTTTTTCTTTTTTTTTCCTTTTTTTTTAAATTTTTTTAGCGGCACAGGGAAAAAAAAATAGAAGGGATGTGGGGGGGGCTGCGAATGCTGCTGTGGGGCACGTCATGGGCAGCCTCCCCGCAGACACTGTGTCTTCCTTCGGCCGAGTCACCGGGTTGCAACTCCTCCGAGGGATGCGCGGTAGGGCCGGCGGGCGGCTCCGATATCCAATATCCGAGTCGCCTGTCCAACATTTCCCCATTAACAGTTTTCCGGTTTTGTAACGCCAGTTTGTCAGAACAGAGAGCCCCTCCGAATCCGCTAAGGAGGATCTCATTTTTTTAATTGCCCACTAACGAGGATGTTGCTATTTTCTCAGGAGCAGCCATTCCAGCAGCTAAATCACAGGAGCCCTAGACAGACCGGAGCCGACAAAAATGTAGGTTTTGACATTAAAAGCTAAATGGGGAAGCAGAAGGTAAATTGATGGTAGATGGGGATGTCAGTGCCCTGGCCTCAGCCCTCCGCCCGCGGAGCCAAGGCCTGATAACAGCGGAGCTCTGCGCTTCGCATCCTTCCCGCACCCGGGGGCATCGGCATCCCGTCGATCTGTCCGGTCATTCCTCCAGGCCAAAACATTTGGGGGAGCTTTTACCGAGGTTAAAGGCACGTAAGAGGAGGGATAGCAGGCTTTCCCACTCTGCAACTTTTCTCTGTGGGTGCAGGAAGGAAGAGGGAAGGGAGGGCAGGGTGGAGAGCAGCCGGGGCGCTGGAGCCTTTTCCCCCCAGATGGACTCACGGATCCGTGTTTTAGGCTTGTAGCCTCGTTTCATGGCTAAGGCAGCGAGACCCCATGGCTAAGGCAGTGAGACCCTCTGCTCTCTCTCAAGAGAACACAGCACTTTGATTTTTATTTTTTTTTTTTTCTCCCCTTGAAAAGGAAGAGCACCAAAACTCCCCCGGGTGACGTCCCGCCTCCCGTTCCCTCCCAGGGAGAGGCCCCTCCGTTCCCCGGGTTGCGGGCCCGGCTGCACGCCCGAAACAGAGCGGTTGCCCCTCGCAGGGAGGCGAGGACCTCCCCAGCGGCCGCCTGTCCCCTGGGGGGCCCGAGGCAGACAGCAGCACGGATTTTAGAGCTAGTCCGGATTTTGGAAAGCAGGGACGCGGCGAGGGGCCGGCTCTGTGCTCCGCTGCTGGCGGCGTGCCTATCAGCCGCTGGCAGTATTGAGTTTTGGGGGGACTCTGCAACACGCGGGACCTCGTTGCTATCGGATGTGTATGCCATGCCTACACTCTGGCAAGCAAAAGAGAAAAAAATGTGGCGGGGCTTTTTTTTTCTTCGTTTGCTTTGTGTTGTGGTCTGGGGATTTTAATTTTTCACACGTATCCCCCTTTCCCCCGCGGTTCCCAGGAACTCTTCTTTGCCTCAAAGGATTATTTCAATAATTATTTATTGTTTGATATCTTTGTCAAGGAGGTGCAACGAGGCCTCTCGGCCAAGCCAAAGACACCCCTAGAACAAGCGCCGAGCCATGCGCGGGATATAAACAAGATGAGGGGATGCCGTGGAGACAGCATGAACTTGAAAGCTGGGCAGGGAGGTGGGGAGAGAAGCTTAATAATAAAACCTCTAAGCAAAATATCCTCCTTTTGCTCTTGGAAACTTAACGTTAATCCTCCTTTTTCGCACGTATTCGCCCAGCGACTCGCAAATACCCCCAGAAGAAATCTCCAAGTAGCGATGGGAAGGAAACGCATTCCGCACGCCTACAGACATAATCCCCTCTGCTGTAACGAGGGGCTTATCAATGTTTTATATATTTTAATTTGGGATATTTTTTTTCTCGGGCCGTGAAATATGTGCCTTTGCAAACCAGTTCCCATCTTTTCTATTTCTAATTGGCCAATTACTGTTCAGCTGTTTCAGCTTGTCACATACAATGGAGAGTTAAACAGAGTTGTTATCTGAATTGTATATTCACATAAATTCTAGCAAAGCCCGGTGATGCGCGAAGCCAGTGGATTTCTAAGGTTCCCCGCACCTCCCTCTTCCCCTTCCAAGCCAGCGTGGTGTGTGTCTCCCTCTTCCTCAGTTTTCCCTCCTCCAAACCCCTTTTCCTCTAGAAATACCATTGCTTTGATGATGCGATTTTAGAGCATTGATTACAAATTTATTCTCAGACACTATGTAAGTCTTTATATCTGCTATTAGAGACATCTGGGAATGATTAGAGCCGTCCCTCCCCCGGCTCTGCTCCCTCTATCTTGCAGCGAGGAGCTAGAGACATGTTGACGTCAGATCAGACGGCTCGGAGCCATCCTGCTCTCCACTTGGGTGTAATCACGGCGACGCTTTCCAAGCCCCGGCCCTGCCGCGGTCGCCAGCTGGGATGCGGGTGCAGCGGGACGCGGCGCTCCAGCCCCGGGGCTCCTCGGTACAGCCCGGTTCGGAACCCCGAAGGCTCCGGCTCTTCTGAGTTTGCCGCCGAGGTCGTTTGTGTATTTGTCCGTTCGGGACTCGGAGAAAGCAAAAGCGGTGCATTCCGCGGGCGGGGTTCCTCTCCCAGCCACCCCGCTCCCCTCAGCCCGCGGCCCAGCGCTTGCTTTATCTCAGCTAGATTTCTCCCGGCGCACTCGCTCACAGCGCTGCCTTCCAAAACAAATATCGAGCCAGGCAGATTTCCACCTTATGTCTTGGCGGGGAGAAATTAGCCGAACAAAGTGCAAGGCGTACGTGCGGGCAGTCGCAGGCGCGCCGACACCCCGTTATCCAAAGTGGTAGTCAGGTTCAGAACGAGCCGGGAGAGCCGGAGGCTGCTGTAAAACAAGGCGATTCCCTACCCAAACGGCAGTGCTGCTGGCAAGGAGATGGCTTTGCACCTGCTATTAAATCCTAATGAATCGCCTTTAATTGAGAGCCCGGGCTGGCTGACGGTAACGCTGAACAGCCGACGTGGGAGCCTTGGCTCAGCGGGACCCGAGACCGCGTTTGATACGTTTATTTTGACAAACTTTTTACTTTGCATTTTTTAAAAAGTTTCGTATCACTCTATTTTTTTACCCCCAAGGAGATTAGAAAAAATAATTGAATAAATACAACTTAAGCCTCCGCTGGCTGTTCGCAGTCTTGGACGGCTGACACTTGTCCAGCTGTACATTACAATCAGTGCTACTACCAGGAAGGAGGCGCGGGGGGGTGGGTTAGTGGATGAGAAAGCAGCTGATCTCGTCTCCAGAGGAAAAAGATAATGTTAGACAGTTTATCTGAAGGATTAAATTCTCGCGGTAAAATACGCTTGCCAGGAGGAGGGAGAAAAGAAAAACAAAGCCCCGTGTGACCCTAAAAATAAATTTAAAAATACTTCCATTGCTTTGTTCCAGCAGAATAAAATAAAATAAACCCCCTAAAATACCGCAACGCTCCTCTGTGTCTATCTGTAATCTCGAAAGGAAAAGGAACATTTCCTTTCTGAATCAGAGCAAACGGTATGCTGTGAGCTCGGCTTCCCACCACAGCCACCCACCCAGGGGGGCGGGCGGGAGTAAGTGAATATTTAAAAAGCTGTTAAAGTAAAGGGGCGGGGGGTGGGGGGAATCCTCTTTCTGTCCTTTGTGGGAGACCCGTGCCTGGTGACGGCTCTGTGGCCGGGCTGAGGCGGCCGGCCCGGCACCTCTCCCCGGGGAGCCCGCCGTCCTGAGGCTGGCGCGGCGCGGATCCTGGCGGAGAGCGAGCCTGCCTGGGCAAGGAGCAGAGCTCGGCGAGCCGGGCTGGGCCCGGGGGACGGCTGCGGCCGGGGGCGGCCTTCTGGGAACAGCAGCGGTGTGTTAGAGAAACAATGGAGATCGGCGGCCCCGCATCTCGGAGCCCTTCATTGGCTAACCGTGGAGGCTGTTCAAAGCGGAAACAAGCCCCTCCGTTGGCCAAAGGACTCGGGAGAAAAATGTCCAATTCTATTTTAGTGCAGAGCACTAGAATCGTTTCACCGGTCCCGTCTATTGAGCGAACATGTGGGGGTAATAGAGAGGCCGACTCTCCTATAGGGGTCTCTATTTGCATGCCGTATGTGGCCATAGGCTGCAACAGCTGCTTGTAATGAACTTCTTAAAAAAGATAAATACGCGTGCAAACCCAGAGAAGTTTTCTAAAACTGGCCTAAAAGACAATGAGATATCCTGCCAGAAAAATACAGGAGGCGGAAGAGATTAAAAGAAAATAATAATACTAGGTGCTCCCCCCACAAGCCTCTAGCCTTCGCAGAGTTGCTGGCAGCGCTGCCCGAAGGAGGACCCCGGCAGCTGGGGGGTGCGGGAGGCCCGGGACGCCCGGGGGTCGGGCGGCGACGGGGGGAGGTGGTGTCTGGAGCGGTCTGGCAGGGACACGGCTCGGCCTTGACTGCCTGTCTCCCAAATCTGGTTTTCATAGAGCCGCGCAGTAATTACCTAAAGCCATAACTGTCTCCGAAATTATTCATTAAAGTCATTCCCGGGAATCTAGCGGCGCGAGAGTCTACATTTATGGCCTTTGCGCCCTCCGAGCGTGACATCGTCTCTCGCCTTGCGTCCTCGGCGGCCGAGTGTTCTGCATCGCGGAGAGGAAGGGGGAGGCAGGGTTTCTCTCTCTTGCCTTTCCCCTCCGTGTGTTTGTTTGCGGGGCTCAGGTTGCTTTCCCCCTTTTGGCAAAGGAGCGCGATGCAACCCGGCAGATACCTTGGGAGCGAGGAGGGTATTTTGGGGAGTTGCAGTGTTGTGCGGAACATCATGTCTGTGCCCTGTGGTGCTGTCAGCGGTGACAGATCCCAGATGCAGTCGCTACTGTATGGCAGATTGAGTTTCTCAGCAGAAAACTCTCTCCCTCCCTCCCAAACGTCTTCAAAAAGCTTCTCCAGATACTGCGGGTCACTTCGGCTCAATCTGGGAGAGAAAGGGGGAATAAAGGCTTTTCCTCTCTCCTCCCTCTCTCTTCCTCCCGCCGGATCTCTCTAGGGTGCGCGGGGGGCCATGACCGGGCGCTTGTGCACCCGGGCACAAGGCGTCCCCTCTCGCCCTCGTCCTGCTGAGAGCCGTCGCCAAGCACGGGGACCGTCGTCCAGGTAAGCGGGGGGCAGCGGGGCCGGGGCGGTGGCCGCAGTGATCCCCGGAGCCGCTCCCTCCTTCCCCGGGCGGATCTCACTTTCTGAAAGGAGCTGCCCGGAGCTTGGTGGGTGAGGCGTCCCCTTGTCCCCGACGCGGGGATGGGGTGGGAATGGGGGGACACGGCAAGACCCCTCGCCGTGCCCCGCCCGCCGCGGCGGGAGGCAGCAGCCGAGACCCGGGCCCGCCCAAAGCCCCCGGCCCGGCGGGGCTCGGGCTCCCGGGGGTGTAACGGGGCACCGTGACTTTGGGGACTTTGAACGGGGCACGGCAGGAAGAGCGGGAGGAGTAGGGGAAGGCCGGCTGGAGGGCGCTGGGAGCACACCCGGCCGGCTTGCCAGGGGAACGGGCCAGATGCGAATGCACAGGGGCCGGCAGCCGCTGTCCCCGTAAGCGGCGGAGGTCGGGACATCCCCCCTCTTCCCTCTTCCCCGCCTTTTTTCACCTCTTCACCTAAATGCAAGAGGCTCGTGTTTTTCACAGCCCTGTCTCTCCGAGATATATAATCAGTTTCAACATTCCTGTCCTCCCACCTCCGTAAAATATTGATGCCCCCCGAGTGCCCAAACCAGAGGCCGATCGGCTGTGGTATCTCCTGGAGTTCTTCTCCCTTCCCCGTGCAAAGGGCTCGCTGTGGACAGTGGCTTTGTAGCTCTCTCCTCCCTTCCTTAGAGGAGCAGTGCCCGTGCGATGTACGGCACCAGAGAGCACTCCCCTCCGCAGATGAGTCCTCAAAACATTCGCAGGGTCCCGGGGAAGGCCCACTGCTCCCGATGGGCCATTTGGTGTGGCGGTCCCGACGTCGGAGTAACCCCTTTGGAAGCGTCCCGGACCTCATTCCCCCTAATTTCCCTCAGGATGGATGCAACATTATTTTGTTCTTGCCTGTTGGAAACGGTTTCAACTAACCCCGCTCTTGGTCCTTCCTTCCCCAGATGAATTGAAAGGCTTTAATTCAACCCCTTGCACCCCCCCTCCCCCTTTCCCTTTTGTCTTTTTTTTTTTTTTTTTTTTTTTTTTTTTTTTTTTTTTTTTTTAAAGGCAACTCTTGCCTTTAGCAGAAGTATAATTGTGACCCTGCCTGATCCACAGAGCCTCCTGTTGGGAGCAGTTAGCTGTGGTTGCATTAGGCCAAAGGACCTCCCAAGTGGCAGTGGCCTGGGTGTCATAGGAAGGGACTCTGCACATTGTCCATTCTTTCTCATCAAAGTCCCAGGCACCGTGGAGCCAACAGTTTGGTGAAGAAGGAAAATAGTAAACAAGCCTTTCCCCTCCCTTCCCAACCCAGCAGCCCCGAGATCTTCCTGGGACATGGAAAAGGGAACAAACTTTTTCATAACTTCAGCTCTACGGTGTGATTTACATTTCCGGCTGCTCTGTCAGAGTGGCAGTAATTTACAGCCTGATAAAAAACACTTTTACAACACCAGAACATGTTCAAGTGGTGGCTTACTACCCGCTTTTTTTTTTTTTTTTTTTTTTTTTTTTTGAATAGGACACAGGCAAGAAAAAAAAAAAAAAAAAAAAGGTTTCCTGCTTTTTTCCACCACGGCATTTTGAAGATTCAAGTGGCTTGAAGTTGTACTGTTGTAGTTTAGGCAAAAGGGAAAAAAAAAAAAAAAAAAAAAAAAAGAAGAAGAAAAGAAAAAAAGAAAAAATAGGAGCAGGCTGAAGAAAACAGGCATGAAATAAATCCTGGGCTTTTGTTTACATGCTGTATATTATACGTCCACGTCTCTCCTATTTCTCTAAGGTTTTCGTTTAACACATACTTCTATTATTGTGCTCTCCTGCCAAACCCTGCTAGTCTTGCCCCAGGGATTGCTTTCATTTAGCCAAGTAGCTATTGTTTTTAAACAATTTCTTTCCTTTAATAATTCATTTCTTCTCCGGAGTCTAAAATCGAGTGGGTCTGGTAGCGTTTATGAAAGGAGAAGCATCGTTTATTCAGTTCTAATAACAGGGTAATAGCGTTATCCCTTCTTGAGGAGCATCCAGCCAGGCTTCTTCACCGAGGCAGGGCAGAACGAGTCTGGAAACTAATGTACAACATCCCTATCCTGGTAGGAACGATAAAGTTTAGTAAATTACAAATATGTGAATTTGGCAGACAGTTAGGGATGAAAATGATCAAACGATTAAAAAAAAAAAAAAAGAAAGAAAAAAGAAAAAGAAAAGGCAAGCAATGAATAAACCACATGTAGCAGTTGCTGCTTTCATGACTTTGGTAATTATTTACACCTGAATCATAGTTTACTCCAGCCACGGTTTCAAAAGTAAACCTTAAAAGAATTTAATTATTTCCAGTTTTATGCAATAGAGATGGGAAAAAAAAAAAAAAAAAAAAAAAAAAGAGAGAGAGAGAGAAAAAAGTAGGTTAGTGAGCAACTGCTGTGTCCCGAGCTCTCATAAAAGGCTTTATGTACGTTTCCATCCCAAAGACACAAGCAGCCCTTCTGTGTCCCCTCCTCCCACCCATACAGGAGCGCTCACTGTCATCTATGTACGTATTTATGGCCTAATGAGAGAGTCCTGAGGGTCACATGGGATGGTGCCGTTGCATATATATCTGTATATAGATATAGATTAGATATAGATATGTGTGTGCTTTCAATCGAGGCACAGTATTGAAGCACGTGTGGGTGAACTCCCTGGCTCCTTCCTTCAGCTCTGTAATAGCTCTGTTATTTTTACTAAACGATCAGGATGGCTCTACGTGACCCTTGGACATTTAAAACCATTTTCTATCATTGCACGTGTGCCAGGGGTGCTAGGGGGATGGATGGGGAGGGGGGAGGAATGGACAAGTCATTGAGAATAGCCGCGAAAGCCTGTGATGTATAGCACGTTTTATCTTTATTTAGGCAACACGTCGTTTGCAGGATGGCCTGAGTTTCCGCGCGCGACAAGGGCATGAGGTACATCCCATCCTCGGGGAGGTGCAGGCAGGCTCGGAGAGCTGCTCTGGCAGGGCGACGGCTGAGTTAGAGCAAGGAACCCTCAAAAAAAAAAAAAAAAAAAAAAAAAAAAAGCTGTTCTCCGTTGCCGGAGCTCCTCTGCCACACTGGCTGGGGCGTGTGCAGTGCGCGCAGGCAGCAACCCAGGTGCTGGGACCCCCTGTCTCGACCGAAGCCCCTCCTGCCACGGGTACTGCGGTGAGCTGCCAGCTGCGAGTACTTTCAGTATTTCCCAGCTCCCTCTCCATGAATCCAGCGCACTTCCCGGGTCGGGGCTGCCTTGGCATCCTGCGTACAGCATCCTCGTGTGCGCTGTATCCCGGGGCCGGGCTGGGACTTAGAGGGCTCTGAAGAAGGCGGTTTGCTTTTAGGAAACCGGTTCTGGCTTGACTCTGGTGGGAGTCCCGGGGGTAAAAGGGAGGGGAGACAAACGCGTGGTTTGGAGCTCAGGTTTCTGCAGGGAAGGGGTGTGCCCCTTCCCCGCGCACCGCGGCCGGGGCAGGGAGTGCCGGACAGTGCCCTGGCGGGCGTTCCTCGGGCGCATCCCACGCACAGCCGGCGGGAGGAGGCGGTGGCCGGGGATCCCGGGGCTGCCCGCTTCCGAGCCCCTTCCCTCTGCCCTGCCCGTACCTGGCGCGGCTGGCGTCTGCACTCGCCGAGCGGGGGGATGCTAAAGGAATGGAAAAATTATCCCCCCCCAAAGTTTGTAAACTTTCTGGAGCTTCCCCAAAACAAGATCACCAGATCTTGTGAGGATTTTTTAAGCACTCGCTCTCCCAGAGTAACACGCTGCTGGTGCATTAAGCACTAGCTGTAGGAATATGTGGACGTAAACATGTATGTGGGGGCATGGATTAAAAAAGTGTGCATCACCTTCGGTTATGGGCTCGCTCCTTAGGATTCTTTTGCTCACTGGCTCTTCCTCTGTAAAACAACTGTTAGAAATCGTGTTCCCCGAGGGACAACGAGTTCGGGTTTTTTTCAAACTTATTTTCCCCTCAGCTCTTGGCTGAGAGAAGGCAATATCGTGCTGGATAAAGGGAGGAGACAGGGGACAGTAACTAACTGTAACTCATTTTCTAGAGGTGTATCACCTCAAAACATGTGCTTCATCATACTTTTAATTCTGATGGCTGATCATTGTAATATATGTCCATAGTCTTACGTCATTTGCTATGCCATTACTCGCGCGTCTTCCTTATTTTTGAAAAGAAAAGGTATTTTTTTACTTGTCCAACCCTAAGAAGGCATACCCAAGCATAAGATTAAAAGCGTACATCCTATTAAAGATGGGTGGCGATGGTTCCCACTACAGCATCTCATTAGAATTGACAAGAAAATAGAGATTGAAACATGAAAAGATCACATAATCTATTCTATAAGATGAATAAGCATAGAAGGTGTTTAAAATGGTAAGGTTTTTCTTTATTTTTTTATGTTTGATTTTTTGTTGTTGTTTAATGTAAAGTGGTCATTTTATTTAATGGTCCACACACACATATGCACGCAGGGGTGTGTGTGTGTGTGTATATATGTATATATTTCCCTCTCCCTGAAGAGAGCTCTGACACCTGTTTCAAGCCCCAAAACAGAAGATCACGCTGTAAATTCTTCCTGCGATTTTTTTTTTTTATTATTATTTTTTTTTTGGTAGGCACTCTTCTGGGACAAAATAGCTACGGAAAACTTTACTAAGTAAGCGTCCACGAAAACATCTTCGAGATTGAATTTATTTTATGTTAGGACGAAAAACGTGCCGGTTCGGCCCCTGTTTCCCAAGCAGGACACCTCTGAAGAGATCCCTGGCAACCTTTTCGCTATTTTATTAAATTCTATGGAAACTAGATACTGAATATGCTTTGTATGTTGACTTGCTGAGCAGTAGGACGAAAAGCACGGTAAAATTAAAAGACCTTGCGGGGAGAGTCAGAAAAAAGCATCATTTTCTCCTCCGCCTAGCTGGGGGCTCTTCCCTGCGGTTATCTGCACCCAGAGCACCGCGTGGCCGCCCGCTGCTCCGAGGGGCTGCCGTGGCACCCGGGGGTGCAGCGGGGGGCCGGGTGCCCCCGGAGCCCCCGCTCACCTCCCGCACAGGGGCCCCAGCCCCGCCGGCGGCACCCAGCGGAGAGGGCGAAGCCGCCGGAATTATTTTCCCCCCAGATGTTGTCCTGGCATTTAAAGGGCTAAATCCCAACTCCCAGGCACGCAGCTGGGGTATGTCGTATCCTATCAATTCATAACAAGGAGGATTTTGGAAAGACTCGTAAGGATATTTATTTTAAAATGTGTGCTGAAAAGATGTATGCTGGGGGGAGGAGGGACAGGGTTGGGCGTCTCGGGTTTTGTTTCTAAGCCAAAACGGCACAGCTCGAGCTGTGAACAAATGGTTTCCAGAGAATAGTTCTTTTCTTTTTCTTTTCCCTGCGAGAAGATTGTTTGAAGTTCCCGGAGTTTTTAATGTTAAATAATATTAATACCAAAATGAATACTTCGGGGCTTCTTGTTTTAATTTTGAAAAGCTGGCACGTGTGGATTTCTTTCTTTCTTTCTTTCTTTCTTTCTTTCTTTCTTTCTTTCTTTCTTTCTTTCTTGCTCGCTCGCTCGCTTGCTTGAGTTCTTGCTTTCTCTTGCTTTCTTGTTTTCTTTCAATTTCTTGCTTCTCCCTTCCTTGCTTTATTCTAGATTTCTCTCTTTATCTCTCGTTTCCTCTCTGTCTTGCTCTCCCTCTCTTCCCTCTCTTCCCTCTCTTTTCTTCTCTGCCTCTTATTGCCCCCCCTCCCCCCCCCCCCGCCCTATTTTTTCCCCTTGTTTTTGGAAACTCATTCTTTTAACAGAACCGTGTTGGGGTTATCGTTGCTGGTAAAAGAAATAAATAACCCAATAAATAAAGCAGGCTCCTGTTATGACAAGTTCCAAGCCAGAGCAACATTTTACGAGTTAAAATAGCCCTTGAGGAAAAACAAACAAACAAACAAAAAAGAGACAAAAGAGTTTAACAACAGGATCGCTGTCAGTTGCGGAGGTGTAGGACGGGGCGCAGGGCGCACCTCGCTCCCAGCCCCACTGCGGCTCGGCCGTCCGTGCCCCTGGCACCCCGGCCAACGCGGCGAGCACTTCTCCCGGGGAGGAGGGCTTGCAGGATCAGCCCTCAGAGTTAACCACCGGCCAAGCCTCGGCAGAGCCCGCAGCACCGGGAACGGGCAGCTCGACAGGGCGCTGCGGTTCGCTCCCCGCCGCTTTCCTCTCTTTAATCTCCGCCAGCGTGTTAAAACTATTGCGAAAACAGCGAGGAATCGCGTCAGCTCTTTGTGGAGGCTGAACTCTGCCTGATCACCTTCAACTCAACCGGGCGTTATCCCGGCGGCTCCTGCCAGCCGCCCCCTCTCTGCAGCCTGGGTGGGCAGCGGCGGGAGCCTGGGGCCGGTGTCCGTCGGGAGCCCTCCCCTGTTATCCCGGGCCGGCATCTCTTAATGCGGGGCCAGAGCGCGAACAACGCCATCCCGCTGCCTCCGGGCACATTCTTCTTTAGAAAAAGAGAGGAAAATTAAAGAAATGTTGGTAGGGGATTGTAGAGAGTCAAAGTCAGAAGACGGTGTTTTTGTTCCTCGGCAGATCCTGGGAGGGGTTTCACTCCGGCCGCGGGGAGCCATCCCACCCGGGAGCAGAGTGGATTTGCCTGCCCGGAGAGGGCCGGAGGAAAGGGGGTGATAGCTGCGTTGGGAGAGGTCCCTCCCCGGCTAGCGAGAGCCCTTCGCTCTTCTAATCGCTTGCATGTGCCTGCGCCCTGAGCAGCCCCGCTCCGAGCACCGGCAAATTCCGTAACAACTCGAGTGTCGTAAATTACAGAGACCTCACCCTGGCAGGGAGATGCCGGGGAGGCGTCCGGTTTGTCTGCAGCTCTGGAAGGCACGGGAGGAACCGGCTTTGCTGCTTTCCTCACTTCCCTTTTCCCTCTCTCCCCTCCAGCCCACTCCTTTCCAGAGGGTGATACCGCAATGACTCACTAGCACGTTTCGGTGTAAGGGGGACTTTTGGTCTCTCACCCCCACCCCCACCCCCTTTTTTTTTAAAGTTGTTAACTCCCATTTATGATCGAAATGTTACTCTCTGCGTTTCGTTTCGTTCTGGCTGCCATTGATTGGCCTGGCTTTAATCAGAAGGAAAAAAATGCTCGCCACAAATGTAGCTATTGTTTGGCTGGAGACACGGAGGCCGGGCAAGGAAAGCGGAGAGAACAGGAGACCCCGAATGACAGTGACAGTGGCACCAGCCATCCGCCTCACGGAGTCCTGGTCCTGCGCTCAGCCCTTCCGAAAAGAGAGCTCCCTCTTTCCCCACCCTGCCCGCAGCAGCGTGCAGGGGAGCCGGGGCACGTTATCTCAGGAACATAATGCTAATAAATGTGCTCAGATGTTGGACATTCCCCTTGCCTGTTTTATAGGGTTTCGCTGGTGGTGCTTAATGGGCTGGGTCACCGGGACTGATGCTAGCAAGGTTATTAGGATTAAGTAACCTAATGAATCGTATGGCCATTAGCGGGCTTTGAAAGAAGGTAGTTTTCCCTGTAACCTGGTCTCCTGTCTCTTAACAGGGGCAATTATTTTTAACTGTCTCTCAATCACAGGTCGGTGGGGGGCTTTTTTTTTTTTTTTTTTTTTTTTTTTTTAGTTTGTTAAAAACCTCACTCTGATGCTTAGAAATTTATTTCTCCGCAGAAGGAGCCTGTCATTTTATCTCGGGGTTTCTCGGAACCTCTGAGCGAGACGGGCGTTGCGGCCGCTCCTGCCCTGCTCGGCGGAGCAGCTGCCGCCTGTGCCTTTCCCCTCCGCTGGCCAAGTGCATCACTCGGGATGCGGCTCCGGGAGTACTCGAGGAGGATTTGTGCTTATTTTTCCCTGAGAAGGGTTTTTCTCTCAGTGTCCCTTGCCTAAAACAGGTAAGCGATGCGACGCTCGGTTCCCCTCCAGCGGCTCGCCCTGCGCCGCTCCCTCCCTGGGAGCCCTTGAAGGTTCCTTCCTGGCGGCTCTTTCACCGCCCTGCCATCGGGTACCACCACCGGGACCAGCAGTCTCCCAACCGGAGGGGCGACGCTGGGCGAGCGGGGAGGCCGGGCGGCCACAGAGGCAGGCCAGCAGCACCGGAGCCTGCAGCTGCTTGTCTGCCCGGAGCAGCCATGGTCAGGGCGAGAGCAGGTTATCAGAAGCGAACTCTTGGCTATCCGCTGTCTTCTGTGGCGAGGAGAAACCAAACATTTTATTGTTTTTATTATTATTATTATCATAATATAATTATAATAATCATAATCATAATAATTATTGTTAATATTATCTTTTTGGCCTCGAGGTTTAAGAATTTTTTTTCAAACTTCGATGTTTTCCCCCCTAACTCCCCACGGCGAGAAGATAGAGTTTGAATGTGGACACATATCGTAATGCTCCTTCGGGGATGCCGGGCCAGCGATGTGAATATCCTCTTTAATTAGAACAAGTGTTAACGGCTGCTTCAGCTTGATCAGGCGTGAAATATTTGTACCGCGGTCATTTTCCGGAGCGTTCACACTTAAAAAAAAAGAACCCGGATGTACCGATGAAAAATTTAGAAAGGGAGAAAAACCCGACAAGAAGTTGTTGGGAGAACAGTCCTTTTGTCCGGGTGCCTCTGCGAGCCCGGCGGTGCCTGCGCCGCTGAGCCCCTTGCGGCGGGGGGGTGGGATGAAAGAACGCCGGCTGTGGGGCCGCGGCGGCTGGAGCAGAGCAGGGCTCAACCTCCGCTCCCGGAGCGAAAGAAGAAGGGAATACCTTGCCTGGCGAAGTGAGGGCCCCTTTTGAAGGGCGACCGCCGGGCGGCATCCCCCGCGCTCGGCGACACGGCTCTGGCAGGTGACAGGGGTGAGCGGGCTGGTGGCAAAACGCGATGCCGTGTTTTCCACCTATAAAAGCTCACGGTCAAGCTGCGAGGGGCATGGCACCTGCCGGGCTGTCTGGCTCCCAGCCGCAGGGAAGGGGCCGCTCCTCGGGGAGCCCTGCGGCAGGAGCAGCGCAAGGTGTACGCCAGTAGAGCGGAGGAAAGTTCCAGCCCGCCTCACTTGGAAAGAATCCACTTTCCCACAGCTTTTTCAATCCCCAATACTTTTCACACCCT
This sequence comes from Hirundo rustica, assembly GCF_015227805.2. Taxonomy (NCBI): domain Eukaryota; kingdom Metazoa; phylum Chordata; class Aves; order Passeriformes; family Hirundinidae; genus Hirundo; species Hirundo rustica. The sequence continues at coordinate 48,058,692 of NC_053454.1, read as the reverse complement.
GTTAGGAGTTAATACCGCCGAAACCGCTAAACGCTTCCATGCCTAAAGGTACGCCCCGCCAGGGCGGGCAGGACGGGCCGCAGTGCGGGAAGCGCCGCCAGCCCGCGGAAAGGGCTCGTTTCCCCGGTGGAAATTCCTCGGATGCTTCGTACTTAGGCTAACACATCGGCCTGGCTTTCTTTGAAAGGGCTTCGGCCGGCAAGGGAGGGGAAGGATTCCCCGGATACCTTTTTGGGGAAGAGCGGAGCGGTACTGCCGGAGCCGCTCCAGCTCCCTGGGTGATATTTCAGATGCCAGTCTATCGTCTTGGAGAGCTGGCTGGGAGTCAGCTATGCGGCCTGGGCTCTGCAACCAGCACCTCCGGGCGGCAGGGAAGGCACACGGGGCTGAGGAGGGTGTGTGCACGTGTGTATCAAAAGCAGAATGGGTCTTACCTGTAGCTGACGAGGGGTGGTTTTTTTGTTGGTGGTGGTGGTGGTGTTTTTTGTTTGGTGGTTTTTTTTTTTTTTTTTTTTTTTTTTAGTTTATTTTTTTGGTGTTGTGGTGTTGGGTTTGTTGTTTTTTTTTTTTTTTTTTTTTTTTTTTTTAATGTATGTATGTATGTATGTATGTATTTATGGTAGGGGATATTTTTCGGGTTTGGTTTAGCCTCGCACCTTTCAGCCGCCGCCCGTCACGGTGGCCGGCAGCCGGTAGCGCCCCGGCTCGCCCCAGCCGGCGGACGGTGCCCCGAGAAGCAGCACCCGCTCCGCTCCGCTCCCGCGGTAGCTGACCTCGCCCCAGCGCCTTGCACTCACCCCGCAAGGCAAAGGGCAGGGAGAGGGCCTCTTTTTCCCTGAGCTCACAGGGACGATGCGATAGCCGCGGGAAAGAGCCGATCGGGGGAGCATTTTCAGTCCTGTTTTCCCACGGAAGTAATCGGTGGAAAATGCCTGGTGAGATTTCTTGCAGCTCCTTTCCAAACCTACAAACATCGTCGCCAAGAAAACCCCTCGGCTGGGGCTTCCCCAGCTCGCAGCAGGAGCACTTGTCTCCGAGAAGCACAAAATTGACCCAGAAAACCTAATTCTGCAATGTTCGGCGGTCAGAGCAGCTGTGCCCAGCCTTCCAAGCAGTGGGACACGTAAGCTATCATTCAGAGCCTGAAGAGATTTGTTCGGCGTGTCTGTCTTCACAAAACAAAGAACTTGGTCCCGGTGTAAAGTGACAGCACCTCTGGAGTCCAGAGTTGCCATGCTCCTCTCCAGCCCTCCGGGCACAGGGATGTGCTTCTTCTTGCACCCCTCAGGTCATAGCCTTCAATTTGCAGTAATGCCTGGGGAGGCTGGGTTACCGGGTCGGTGGGCACCACGTGCGCGGGATGCGCCTTTCTCTGTATCGTCCCCAGCCCCCGGCGAGCACGCTCAGCCTTGCAAACTTAGCAGCATCCCTCAGCTTCGCGTGTGCTCTCCGTTCAAAACCCGTTACAATCTGGTGGCAGGAAAGGGAAATCCATCGGTAACGCGCACTTGGAGGGACACTCCGCAACCTCGGTTAGGCTTTTCCCCTCACCGTCGGGAAATGCCCTGCGGGCTAGCTGCGGAGTGCTCCGCACGGGGAGAAACTGCGGGTGCGGGGCCGGGACAGCTCCCGAGGTTCAGGCTCATTCCCAGGCGGGAATGAGAGGCTGATTCCCAGGCGGGGGACGCGATTTCCCCGGCTGCCCTGCCCCTGCCCTGGACACGCACAACCCTCCAGGCAGGTCCTGGCCGGCTGCAGCCTCTCCCCGCCGTTCCTGGGGCCGGCGGGGCCTCATCCGGATTACATCTCTAGGGCTGTGCTCTCAAAGTGGCAGCCCTCCCAGCCCTCCTTGCCTCTCCTTGTTTTCCCCCATTGCTTGCTGGTCTCCAGCTCCCGGTGCCTCCCCTTGTCCACCCAGCCGGATCCAAACACAACACGCTCCTGTCCATCTCAGCAGGGCAGATGGCCGTATAGGATAGGGCCACCTCCTCCCTCGCGTTCCTCAGCCCTCGGCAGGCCTCTAAATCCTGTCAGGACCGAAGGACCTGCTCTCCGGTGTGCTGCGCAAGCCATGCAGACTCCCTGACGGCTCAGGCGTCACTACCAAGGGTCTCTCCTCCCGGCCTGCTGCCGGCCGGAGCCCTGGGATAGGTGTAAACCGTACCCACCCCGACGAGCGCGTTTCATCTCGGTGGTACCATTTATTCAAGTAGCACGCGGAGCCGAGAGCCGGGAGGACCTTCAGGGAAAGGATGCTCTTTGCAGACGAGGTTGAGAGCGCTGGGACCCGAGCGCGACAGCGGCGGACGCCGCAGCCGGGTGGCCAGGGCGGGCCTGCCCAGCAGCTGCCCCCCGCGGGGAGCTGTCACCGCTTGCTGCCCGCCGCTGCCGATTCCAGCCCCCTTAGGCGGGGCAGGTGGCAGGCGGCACCAGCGGGACGCAGGCTCCCGTACGCGCCGTGTGCCCCCACAACCGGGCCGCCCCCGCCCGCAGGGCACATTCGCTTTCCCGTTCCCTTTCCCGTGTGCTGCCGCCCGCATTGCAGAGGAGCAGGGTTTAAAGCCGAATATCGCACCCGCCCGAGCAGCAGCGGTGGGATCAAACACATCCCTCTTCCCACCCTCTGCCCCAGGTGCTTCCCTGGGCGGCACGGCTCCTCCCCGCGTGTACACGCACACGCAGGATTAATTCATGGCAGATTATTACAGTCGAAAATATATTAGATTGTTTTAGTTACCTTTTTAAAGATTAGTGAACTAGTCCCTCAATTCCCCTTAATTTGTTTCAGACGCTCGCATATCTACATGCTGCACGAAGTGAGGGCTATTTAAATATGCATTTTACATATTAAAAATAATAAAGAAAATAATCAAGAAGATAATAAAGAAAAAATAAAGAAAAAAATTTCTAAGGAGAGAGATCCCAGCTAACAGTAGGCAAACAGGACGAGATCTCTCCTCGATGCACTGAGTAGTGGCGAGGCTGGTTTCCCTTTGTGCTCTTTTTGCAAAACTTACTGAAGTAAGTTTTCAAAAACCTCCTCATAAAAGAACATGCATTTGCCGATTTTTTTCCCTTCTTTTCTCCCGTAACTGTACATTGCGGTGTACAAAAATAATGGATAAATGCATACGTCCACCCCTCCTTTAATAATCTTCTATGAAGTCACCGTGTAACATATCAGAACAATGATTTCAGACCTGAGTCATTCGCTTAGTTGAGGAGAGGAGAGGAGAGGAGAGGAGAGGAGAGGAGAGGAGAGGAGAGGAGAGGAGAGGAGAGGAGAGGAGAGGAGAGGAGAGGAGAGGAGAGGAGAGGAGAGGAGAGGAGAGGAGAGGAGAGGAGAGGAGAGGAGAGGAGAGGAGAGGAGAGAAGAGGAGAGGAAGCTCTGTCGTTTTGATTATTAATATTTTCCCGTGGGTGTCTCGCATGAAAAGCCGAGAGCGGACGCAGTGCAAGGCAGAGGGAGCTGCCGAGCCCTGCAGCCAGGGAGCTGGAAGCTCAGAGCTGTTGAGCAGCGCTCCCTTCCCTCAGGAAGGTGGGGATTGCTCTTCAGGCCAGGTACGAGCAGGTATGAGGCCATGAAGAGGCCAGGCCGGCTTCCTGCCGGGTGCATCCCTGGGGCAGCGCCCGGGGCACGCTCTGCCCTGCGCCTACTGTAAAAATAAAAGAGAAAAAAAAGGAGTGAGGAAAAAGGGGAGGGAAAAGGGAGGAAAAAAAAGGTAAAAGGCTGCCTCGTGTGCTGGGGACGGGTTGAATCCTCACCTGGGGTTGTAGGGTGTCGTCTGTCGTTGCGATAGGTGTGTGGGGCCGGCACGGCCCGTCCCGGGATGAGGATCTGGCCTCACGCCTTCCCAAGAGCCAAACCCGACATCAAAGGGCACGCGATAGACAATGTGGAGCACACATGGGAGCCTCGCAAGACTTTTCTGTCAAAACGTGTTTCCTGGCGTTTTTCTGCCCTATCAGACCTGGCTCCCCAGCACCCTCACGGGACCATAAGGAAGCAGCAGGAACCTATAGAGATGAGCGGTGCAGACATACAGCATACATACAGCTTCTCAAAGTGGGCCCGGGGAGCTGCCAGTTACGGTTTTTTCCTTCATGGGGATGCAGTGACTTGCAGCAAATTACTAGCCATTGTCATTCAGGGGTGGTTTTAATTATCTTTTTGGGCCTCTGCAGATTTAACTCATCTCCTGCTACTTGTGCAAATTAGGTGCCAACGCAAAGTCCACTTCCAAACTCATCCTTTGCCATCAATATCTCACCTTCTTTGCATCTACATCCCTCCAGCCAACATCTAGTTCAGCCAAACATAGCAAATATCTCTCCCTCAAGTCCGAGAACCTGATGGATATTCCTTTCACCCTGCTTGATGACTGCATGTGACCTGTCCCGTGATCTGCCAAGATCTGCAGTCATAGACATGGAGTCATCTGACATCAGTTGTAATGGGAAAGGGGGAAGGATTTTATGGCTCTGGACTGTTGGAGAGCAGATAGGAGATGGCAAATGGAATTAAGATCATTTGGTTCTGCATGAAGATTCAAAAAAAAAAAAAAAAACCTCATAAAAATTTAGGTAACAATTTAAATAAAGTTCTGATTTAGGAGGAAACTGGGAATTTGAAGATTTTAATGACTATTAAAATGATTTTAATTTACACATTTTAATGACTGTTAGATTCTCTATATATTTTTTTAAAAATTTTCACTCATTCACACCCTGGTATGTTGAGACGATACAAAAAAACAGAAGAGCAATCTGTTTGTGAGCATGAATTAACACACTGTAGTACAGTACAATAAATGCTACATACGTATGTGTGTATGTGTACTCATTTCTCATTGCCATAACAAATCCACAGTAAAACTTTAAGTTTTTGCAGAGATTCCAAGACACAGCATTTAGAAAGAGTCCCTGCAATCCTTCATACCGTCTACACCTAGGAAGCTCCTATTACTTAACTGGGACACAAGCCCAGCTCACAAACAGAACAACACTGAGGATTGGGTGGAAATCTGGTGTTTAAATTTGGACTATCTTTTTCATATCATCACGTCTTTACCAAGCAACTCCCCCAGCACCAGGGAAGCCACTAAGATGTCTGAAGTTCTGCTCCGCACATGCACTGAAACCTTTTGGTCTTGACAGGTCTAAGTGTGTATCTTGCACCTAATCCCATCAGGATTCACAGACAAAGCGCATCTCCTCCCCAAAGGAGCCTGTTCTGGCAGTGCACATGCAATCCACGCTCACACAAGCAGGGATCTGCACGAAACACAGTGGCACCAGCAGCCCCATTTCTCATTAGGCATGGAGGTAATGAAGGAGGAATGTCCATCTTCTTTGTCTCTCTGCTTTAGGGAATTCACAGCTGCATTTCTCATAACCATGGTGTGTAGCTTACATGATATCAGGCATCTAAAGGACAGGGATAAGAAAGAGTCTTCTTTCTCTTGACACTGCACCAATCTCCATATTATGATTGATGATTCAGCCCCTCTTCCTTTCTCCTGTGGCAACACCAGAACAGCTTCTACCCAGACTTCAGTAAACTGTTACAGAGAGTGAGAAGTAGAAGTTTAACCTTCCTAAGGAACTGAATAAAGCCCCCAGAGCCTCATATCTATATATATAAAAAAGTATTTTTCAGTTTCTGATTAAAAATTATTTTCCACCACATCAATGCAAGAAAAGACTAAAAGCCATTGATCCGAGTAGACATTCCTGACAGACCTAGGCAATGTTGAGATGTTTGCAGGAAAGTGATGGAAGATTTTGTTCCCAAGGGAAAAAAAAGAAGGGTGGGGTTTTAAGGCTCTGATATATCAGTCTGAAGCAGTCAGTGCTTTGGAAAAGGGCCTAACTGGACTGCTCCCTTTGGGTTGCCTAAAGTGGTGATGGACTTCTCGGTCCTGGGTAAGGTCAGTGCATAGCTGTGCCCACGTGGCTGGAAGCGCATGTCCTCAAAAGCACGAGAGCAGGATGCCACTTATGGAGGCATCGTAGGCATGAGATAACTGCAGCTGGAGTGCCCAGGGAGTGCACACACATCAGACAACTGTCCTGGAGGACAAGTCCTGCAGGCACTGTGCAGCCATCTCCTCTGCCACCCACAGATGTTGCCATGTCTTCGCTGTGGCTCCTCATCCTCCCGAAGGTCCTTCTTCAGAGCTCGTGTTGCCCTTAACATTTGAATAAAAAAAATTCCTTGTAGTTTAGTCTGGCCTCATGCACAATCTTTGTGGAGGCAGGACAAACTCAGCATGGGTGAGGGGGCCTTTGAATGTGCATCTGCAGTGCTTAGAATGAAGGAACTCAAAGCCCCAAACCCATGCACTTAATATCTGCTGAGGCTGCTTGAATAGGGAGTAGAGCATAAGGTCCAAAAAACACAACTTCTGAGACCTTCGAACCAGTGAGATTGAAACAAAATCTTTCTTCTAAACCAAATCCTACCTTCTGTCACTAGGGCTTGTCAAAGACATTTATTCCAATAAATATTTTAAGAACTCAGGGTTGATGCTAAACCAGAAAACTTAGTGCCTTACGTTGGCAATCAAAACATGGTTGATATACAGGCAGGTTTTGGGAAGTACAATTTCTGGTAAGGAACGGAAGTGTGGGGAGTGGGGTTCATGTGCCCAAGGCCTTAATCACCCCCTACCCCACCCCCATAAAAATAGCCACATAATTTATAATCCTTCATAGCAGTTTGGAATTGTCTTGACTTTTAAAAGACTTTTTTCATTAGACAACCCTTTATTCCTTGTAAAGCATATTATTGATCTTAATATGCAGAAAATGTCATAGCTAGCAGCTCAGAATGTCAGTGCCATTTTTGTTAAACAATGAGAATTGATGAGGTTTGGCAAGACATTAAAATATTTAACACTATAACTTTGAGAAGTCTTTTATGTGTTTGTATTAATAGGAAAATCTTTTAACAGGAAAAATGTTTTTCTCTTCTCTGCTAAAAACTCCAGTGAGGGCTGATTCTGTTTGCATTAAACCCAATGGGAGGCTCGTTACTACTTCAAAGTCAATTTAAAGAGGAATTTCAGTTTGGAAAATCATTACTAGGAAAAAAAAAAGAAAACCATAGACTTTTAGTTACATGATTAGTGCCATTTAAATTAGCACTTAATTATATGTTCTAACACTTCAGAGTGTCTGGGGACAGCACATTTGGTCTAGCCCCAAAAAATTGCACATTACCAGCCTGAATATAGTGGATATCCCAACTCTTACTGCATCATCTCATCTGAAGCACGGGACTGGGACCAGCTGTTGGTGCCCAGGGGAGTCACAGGCCTGTAACACTTACTGCTAAGAGCCTACATTTGCAACACATTTTTATATTTTAAAGTTATTTTAACTGCCCAGATCTTTTTCTTTTTGAACCCTGGCTTGTACAGTTCTGGTACCTTGGTTGATTTGCTGTCTTCACAGCTTTATGTGTAGAGTGCAGAGTTTGGGTGAGGTAGTAGAGGGAGCATCAGGGTCCTTGTATTTAAGATGAAGGAGTAGAATTATTTAGGCTAACTAGTCAGTCTAAATGAAAATTTGGATGAAAATGAGATTGTAAACTTCATGCCTATCTTCACCTTTTAGTACTGAGCTTGTATGAGGGTGTCTTGGATTGCAATGCAAGATGTAACCAAAAGTATATATTCTGTTGTCATTTGTTGAAATCGTTTGGGGAAGGGTTTTCTTAATCTCTTCTGTGACCCATCCCTCATAACTACAGGGAGGATATCTTCTGTTAGTGGGCCAGCTCTTAAAATCGGGTGGGGAAGTGTTCTTTATCTCTTCCAGGACCCATCCTCCCCCCAGAGGGATATCCTCTGTTAATGGACCATTAAGGCTCACTGCATGACTGATAAAATTACATAATCCCGTTGTGAGATGTTGGTATTCTGATCTTAAAGATTAAAAATGTTCTTTCCTGCATTTCTTTTAAGAGCTCTGTGTGCAGAGCTCAGGGCTCTGTTGAGGCCTCTTGGACATTTTAAAAAGAGCTCATACACTTAATAGGTAATTTTAACTAAGGAGCTCATCACCAAGTTTTCCTGCGGTGGGCAATTAAATTATGAGCATCGTGATATTTGCAAAGATAAGAATTGCTTTTGTTCATTTGCAATCTTTCCTTTAACCCCAAAATGCAGCACCTCTTGCAAATGCCATTAGGAAAAGAACAAAATGTAAATCTGGTATCCTGTAATCCTATTTATTCCTATACACAACAAGCTAAAATGCCAGGATCTTTTAATAGCTTTTTCCATATTGCACTCTTTGTTTGGATGTGGTTTTCCTGATGTATCCTAGTAACATGTTTAGTTAATTTATATTGTGTGTATGTGTAGACAGATATACACACATCCATATGTATGCACACACATAGTCCTCATTAAGTAAGTGTTAAACCTCCCACTGCAGAGTTGGGTTTGGAGGGCAGTAGGGCTGAAAACTGTGAGTCGGCTCCCTCTGCAGAAGGGTACCACAGAAACTGCTCCAAGGAGGCACACACAGGGATCTGGAGCCCCCGTGCCTCTGCCCTGAAGCTCTGGCTTGTGTACCCCGGGCGGGATTGAAATCCTCATTTCTCACTGGGGCCAGGGCTCTGTGCTTACACGCTCTCCCAGGAGGGTGGGTGCATCACTCCCCTGTGTCTCACCTGCACATGCAGAGACTGAAGCACTTGGCCTGTCTCTTGGTAGCAGAGGGATTGTTGCACTTACACTGGCGGCGTGAGGACTCGATCCTTAAATTGTCAGAGTACCTGAGCTGTTGCAAGACAAACTCCAAATGCAGAAACACTTGGCAGAAGAAAAGTGTAAAGATGAAGTAAAGAGGGATTCCACATATTGCACAGTAAAACACAAATGTAACCTGTTTATCTGGTGTTGGAAGGCTCATCCTTTAAGGATTCAATCCTGGCCATATCTGCCTTTACTAAAAGAAGCAAGTGTTGGTTCCAAGGCTTATGATATACTCTCTTGGAAAAGCCACACACTCCACTCTTTTTTTTTTTTTCCCCCAGGTTCACAAGTGGATCAAACCAGTACTGCACTGTTGTATTTAGTCTATAGCAAAACTTCTTCGAGGAAAATTCTGCAGACTTGAGGACTGAGGAGTTAGGACTGGGAGCTAAGGAAAGGACATGAATAACTTCCTCCATAGCCAGTTTTAAACACCCAGCCACTTTCTACAGTCAAGCCGAAACTATGGGGAGATGGTCTGAGGTTAAGAAATATGCAGGATAATTTTTACACCAAATGTGAAAAATGGGAAACTATTTTAACATATCGTAACTTGTCATAAAAATACATGTTCCTTTCCATCTTTAAAAGAAGATTTTATAAACTCTACTGCCTTTAATTTGCTAAGGCAATTTTATATTGATTTTTTGAATTAATATGTTCTTAAGAAAACATAGTGAAATACTTGATGTTTCTGTTATCTTGATTGTGATTCATTGTGTAAGGATTTGGTTATTGAAACACACACTAAATATTGCACTGTAATTTGTGTTGTGACTTATTCAATACCTTTTGGAATTAATAGAAAAAATTCAAGATTGCAAAAATGGTATTTAATTTTTAATTTTATTTAGTTTAATAAAAACTTACTTGACTGCACATTTCTTTGCTTTATTTTCTCATTTATTGTGTATATATTTGAAGAAAAATATCCGTGTCTGTTGCATATCATCTATCTAGTACAAGAAACTGCTGCTGTTCTTAATAAGTTACTGAGAAAAATAAACCAGTTTGCACTTTGATTTCTATCACTCCTGGTGAGTGATTCTTCTGGAATAAACATAGCTCTAACACATGTAAACAACACAGGAAATTAATAACAAAATTCTTTGGATTTCTTTCACACGCCACATACTTTATGTAAATATATGTGGCTTTAAATTTCAATGATTTTCCAGTAAGCAATAAACTTTGTTCATTAAGCATTCTCTTAAACTAAACATTTATTACTTTATAAGTGTTATTTCAACTAAATCAAGTGGATGTCAATGGTAAATTGATGCAACAGATCTGTTCAACCATAGAAGCAGGATGGCTTTTGAGTTTTGAAAACTCTGAGTTCCTATTTAAACTTCAAGGGAATAAGATGTGGTATAATATATTGATTTTTAATTTGAAGAAATGTTGATATCTTTTTAAAATTAATCTACCTTTACTTCATAATCTCTGTGGTAAAAGTTGGGAAAAATCCCATCAGTTGGATAAAGTTATATATCTGCTCCACTAATCTTGGTTTAGTAATTTTTCACGGAATCGGGTTGGTGGGTTTTTTAACCACCAGCTGTCATTTTTCCCTGGAGAGATGAGTCAGGTATCTTTTCTGAAAACATAGCTCTTTTAAGTGAAATATATTAAGATCATACAGACAAAAGTATTTTATGTTTTCTGTACCAAGAGGAAAAATCATTAAGAAATACTCTCATGATTGTCATGATACGTGTTTGATTTCTAAAGAAGTTGTTGGCACTAGTCTTTGTGGAGAGTTTGCGCACTTAGAAAACCCACGCCCAGGAGTCTGGGTGTGAAGCCCCTGATGTGGAAAAGCCCTTCCACAACAAAAATGTTTGGTGTGGGATGCGACAGCATCTTCATTGCCCTTCCTTACCTGAGGAATTACGAGTGGACTCCTTGGAGGCTCAACCAGGGGTACTGTGGGAAGCAGCCTGTTCTCAACCCAAGCTTCTCGTGTTGGGGCTGGATTTGGAGAGGCCCCCTGTGCCACTGCTGAGCACCCTCTGTTCACACAGGCACTTGGCTGAGCTGGCTTCTTTTCCAGCAGGAGCTGGGAGGAGGTGGGCAGTGCCTGGCACAGGCACCTCTGCCTCGGGGGTCACCAGCACACAGGGGCTGCGGCTCTGAGGCCCGCGGGAGAGATTTCCTTGTTCTGCCTGTGACAGACATCAGCTCACAACCTTGTATTCAACATGAGTGCTAGGCTTCTGGACTTTATCTCTTAATGAGGCACAGGCTAGCCTTGGGGGACACTGAATCATCATGTTTCCTTCGCGCTAGCTTGCAACCAGCAGCACTTACTATCGGGAATGCGTTGGCCAGGAGTCTGCACGAGATTACGCTAGCTCTGGCCACAACAATCAAACACTAAAATGTCAGATACAACAGGTTTAGATTTCTTTTGGTTTTCTTTGGTTGGACTGGATTTGGTTCAGATGTGATTCATTGCCACTTCCTGCATCTCTGTGATGGCTCCTTCAGCTGTGGAGCACGGCTTTGCACCTACTTCAAGCATAATACAAAATCTCATGTATGTACTTTTTTCATTGTATGTAATTTTTTTTCATACTGAGGCTTCATCTGAATTAAAATGGAAGGCCAGAGGGTATGCAGCAGACATCCTTGTTTCTCTTAACTGGCTGAAAAAGAACTACAAAGAAAAAACAAAAAACCAAAACCAAACAAACAAACAAACAAACAAACACAAAAAAACCCAAACAAAAAACAAACAAACAAAAAAAGAAATCAGGTGGGGGGAAGGAAAGGAAAAAAAAAAAAAAAAAAAAAAGAAAAAAAAAAAAAAAAAAAAGAGAGAGAAAGAGAGAGAAAAAAAATCCCACTGGATATATATATATAGGAAGAGGTCATATTCCAAAACTTCACAGGAAGCCAAAATTTCCAGGCACAAGAGAAGTGACATTATCCAAACAAAGGCCTAATACAGCATGGAAATGTGATGAAGAGTAAGGCTGGTATTTTCAGTAAAGCTATAGACACATATGTAAATACAATCAAATTGGGAACACATTCTAGGGATTAAAGAGATCTGCATAGCACTAAAAGAAAGGAGCAGCAGATGTAACTGCTAACAACAAAAGAAGGGATTTCTGGCCAAAGTTCAATATTTTCTTGCACCCAAGCCCATTGTTGCAAATGAATCTGGACACAGTAAATAGTTTGTAGTCACTTGTAGATCCAATTTCTTTTTGTTGTTAATCATGAATTAGCTACCATGTACCAACATGCTGACTTTTATAAATGAGCTTCTTCAGAGCTGTTTAGCAAACACAGATGGATTCCTATCTAGGCTGCGTCATTGCTCCCTTAAACTGAGCCACTGCAGTGGCTGTGAGATGGGGAGTGACCAACAAGCACTGATGATCAAAGATGAGCAGAAAGATCTATGTCCTGAACAGCAGATTACCAGAAGGAGAGAAGCATGAACCCCCCTGGAGCTGATGTTCAGGCTTTAAAGCGGTCCCAGGCACCATGGTCCATCGGCCTCTCTTAACGAAGGAGGGAGGTACATGATGGGAAGGTACACTAAGTGGAGCAATGGCATGGGATAATCCAATCTGATTTCAATTTCTTGGTGTCTGTAATGAGAGGTTTCTGAACAGCAGGTATTAAGCAAGCTATTAAAATTGGATTGTATAATTAGGAGATTTTGCCAGGTCAATATATGTACTAGATAAGTCACCTCAATTTCCACGTAGTTGAGAACATCCTGAACACAAGAAGAGTATTCAGACAAAATCAAACTGGAAGTAAGACCCACCTTGAGAAGCTTCTCACTTCTACTGGTCACCTGAAAATATCAACTGTACAACATCGTTACTTTAACACTGCTGTCTATGTGTTGTGCAGACCTAAAGCCTTATGGGTTAGGGAAGCTCAGAGAAATGTTGTATTCAGTGTCCACATATATTTCCCAGGTTTCCACAGCAAAGGATGCAGTTCTACAAATTAAAAGGAGATAAAAATGAGGAAAGTGAAGGCAGATGACAAAGCCTTACTGGCTGCAACAAGGGGATCTTTGTCTCATATTACTCAGCAATAATTCTGTCTGAAAGACAGAAGGGCTACCATATGGTTCCAGCAGGAGACAAAGGAACAAGCATCTTCTGACCATTTTTATTTTTAAGGGACTGGCAGCAGCAGATCTAGATCTGTGAGGAAAGGAACTGTGGGGTGGTGACAAAGTGGGATTTCTCTGGCTCCCAAGATGTTCCCAAGATGCTGATGCCATAACCGAGCAAAGCCATGAGCAGGGCCTGCCCTGTGCTGGGTGTCACTCTGGCAGCCTGGCCACTCGGTGCTGTCCCAGCCCTACGAGATCACCACCATGGGGAGATGGGTCTGCCAACCCACAGCTACAGTCCCATGGCACTAGGCAACCACTCTGCTCTCCCTTGCCTGCTGTAAGCCGCCGTGCCATCTCAGACTGGGCCTGCAACACCAGCTCAAGATCTCATCATCTTTACATTGGGTATGGCAGTAGATTAAACAATGAAACAGTAAGACCAATTTTTTTTTATTTATTCTTCAGACTGAATAATAAATTGACACACAATACCTTTATTTTTGCAAGATCCTGTTCTGTCAAACAAAATGAGAGCAGATAAAACAACTTTATGTATAAATTTGCACTGTTTTATTATAAAAAGTCCTTAAGTCTGCATTCAAGCATTGCTATTGATCCAGCATGCTAAACACTTTTTAATATCGTCTTACAAAAGCTTATTCAGCTTGCTTTTAAAAAAATGAAAATCTGGTTCAATATAAGAAACCTGTAAAATTGCCAACTATAAAAGAACATCATACACTCTCTTTATTTTTTAAAATTATTTTAAATACTTATGAATTCCCAACATACATATTGAGATCCAAGGTTATGATCTAAGAGAAAAGATATGTTCATTTAATTAAAGTAGCCTTTTACATTTTTTTTTAAAAAAGTTACTTTTGAAACATTCATATTGCCATTTATGAGCTTTGGGAGAACCAGAGGCTCTGGGGAGTGCTAATGACATGCAGATAGCCATGTGTTGCTCTCACCTCTGCTGTTTCCCTGGGACTGATTCTTCACTGCTTGTGTCATGTGCAAAGTAATAATAATCTATGTCCGTTTTATGAAGCTTTTCAATCTTTGATTGCAAAGTACTTAATGTTATGTTGCAGATAAGAAGCACAAAAGATGAGCTGATTCGCCCTATGGGTCAAACTGCAGACTAGTGTCAAAGCTTGGCTTGAACACACCCTGCCAAGTGACCTGTGCTGGATGTAAAAGCCTACCATCTGAAATTACTGACTCCTCCGCAACCCATTGCTAATGCAAATGCAAAGGGTGGAGAAACAAATTCATTGAGTTCAGTGATTTATACTGCATCAAAAATTAAGCCACCCCCGGTGCACAATCACCATAATTAAAAGAGAGCAATAAGAGACCAACCTGTATTTAGTAAGAGATCAGATTGGCAGTTTCTTCTCTTCTTCAAATAGACAAGGATCTCCAGAGCAACACTTTGGTCACCCTTAGGGAGCAGTAAAAATGCAGCCACTGCATGCCTGCCAGCCGTCTAGCACCATCAGCACCCCAAGCGCTCTTCCCTGGAATTCCATTTTATACCTACTGCATCATCAGAGTAAGTGAAAAGCTGAATACAAAGTCCTAAACTGCGCAACAATATGAATAAATTCGTACAAAGGGATCTCTGGTTCTCACCAGACAAATGGGTGAAACAGTTTGATTTTCTTCTCTGCCTCAAAAGATAAACCATACTGACCTCCCTCAGAGTCACAGATGTACTTACGAGGTCTAGCTCCGTGCCTAATTGCCAGAATGCTGCCTATGATGGAGCCTATTTTTAAATAACTTCCCTTCCATCTTTGAAATCAAAGAGGGAGTATGTGATGTAAAGAACAGCCTAGGTTCAGATAAAGTTTTAAAACTTATAGGAAGGAAGTAAAGCACAAGTAAAGGAAGAGAAGGATGGCCTAGCAGCCAAGATAAGGCTCATAAATTCCCCAGGCTTAAGGGCAGAGGAGTTGTCAATGTCATTCTTGCTCCTACTCTAGGTCACTAAGTTTTGCCCTGTCAGCAATTGCTGGCCCTGGCTGCATTGACCTCAGACTGACTAGGGCATAAAATTGGGATTGATCCCCATTTTATTTTGTCTCAGTCTTAGCGAAACACTAGCCAAATCCTCATTGCATTGAAAGAAAATTTTCAGGAACGGGGGTGGAAATACAGTGAAAGTTAACAAAAAACACTTTTACCGGAGCTGTCTGGGGTGAGAAGAACTTCAGGGCCAATGTTGGAGGATCAAAGATTGTGTCAATGGTGTCTCGTTCACTAGAGGCTTGACCCACACAGCGACATGATGGCTGGAGCAAACACGTCCTCCCTACAGTGCAGGGAGACCAGCACACCTGGGCAATGCAGGCAGCATGGATGCAGTGAATGCAGGGTCCCCATGCACAGGGAACAAGTGCAGGCTGTGGGCAGTGCATGCACAACCACGGGCACAGAGCTGCCTTTGCTCCTCACATCTGAACTGCATCGCCACCCCCAGGAAGCGTCACTCCTCCAAAAAAGGCTGGGTTTGTAGCAGAATAATATTTTTTGTCCGTGGGGCACCCCAAATTTCACATCTTCAGGTGCCAGGAGTTCTCTTTGTGCTTTCATGATCTGCTAAGACACAGTGCTGTGAAGAAAAAGCAAAACCAAGGCAGGAGCTTTCCTCAACCCATTATTCCTCTCTGTGAATGTTACCGTTGCAACAGTTTGCAGGGAAAAAGCAAGGAATGTATCAGATGGAGGCCGAATATCAAGTTAGACTGAAAAGTTAGACATCCTTTGACTATGAACAGGTTTGCTTTCTCTCTACAGGCTCTCTCCTTCTATTCTAAATACAGCACCTGGTGCAAGCCTGGTGTGCAGATGGCCCTGCCACGGTGCACACAGTGTGCAGCCCTTCCAATCTGGCAGGCAGCTGTTTCACTTTCTTTTTGCCAGGCAGCCAGTTCATGATTGTTTTTACTTTTCTTTCCCCCTCTCTCCTCCCTCTGTACTCAGCCTTACTCTCTGCAATGTAAATTGGAAGAGCAGATGTATAATCTGGGAAATTTTCCACATCCATCTTTTAAGTAGGAAGGTGGATAAGCTAACTCAGCTCTTTAAGGCCCCTTTCGGAAAAAGCACTTTAGGCACATGCTTAAGTCCTGTTGATTTAGGAAAGGCAAAAAAGGCTGGTGATTTCATAGGTCTTAAACACATGCTTATGTGTCCTTCCTGAAGAGCAATATGCACCTGAACAGTGGCCCAATTATGCCAGTGCAGAAGGCACAAAAACAAGGGTTCACTGTAAAATACACAAGCCAAGTAATGTCCTAGTTTAGCTCTTTACAATGGTAACGGTTTCATTGATTTTTTGAGGTCAAAGAAATATGCTGACTCTAGAGCCTTGTAAGTTTTGAGGGGCTCAAAGTCAAAAGAAAATGTTTAAATCCTGGTCATCCCCAAATCCTTCAAACCTCTCCTATGCCAATAAACTCTCGCTGCCCTTGTCCCTCAGTAAAACTTTGACAGCATTACAGTACCAGGCACATTCAGGTTTTAGAAAGAAGAGCTAAAGATTTCTCTCTAGGGGTGCTTTCCACCAGATGCTGCAATACCACAGAGATATGTGGTACAGCACAGGCAATTTCACTGGGCAGTCAACCAGACTTGGAAACGAGCAGCAAACTGGAGTGAGCCGCTCCCTGGGAGGACTGAGTGAGCTGCAGGCAAAGCAGTGCTTGTCCTCTCCCACATGTATTTTTGCACTTTGTTTTCTCTCCCTCCTAGCCCCTGCATACAGCTTTGCAATCCGCTCCCCACCAAAGCCGTTCTCGTTGTTCCTCTGCATTAATAGAGGAGGAGACCCTTTGTCTCTGGGGGACACCCTGAGACCCTGGGCTCGCCTTTCGGCCCCCAGCTACCTGTGCTCACAGCTTCTCATCCTGTTATCCATGACTAAGAGCACCTGCCCTATCTGGAAACACGTTTATGGCCCCACTGCGAATGAAAGGTGAGGAAAGTGCCCCAGCCCAAGGCTCTTTCACCATGTCTCCTTTGGTGTGTTGCCCACTGCGCTCCATGGCCCAGGCTCTGTGGCACGGTGCGAGCCCCTCATGTGCACCGGCTGCTTTTAACGAAACAGGCAGAAATCTCACCTGACTATTCCTAACATGGGTCTCCCCAAAAGCCTGTAAAACAAAGCAAAGAAGTGAAGCAAAAGCTGGCTCCTGTGAAGCAGGGCTAGCTCCTGGGCAATCACGTCTGCCATTTCCAGGGTTCTCTCGCCAGGGAAGCAGACTTCCAGCCTTCATGAGTGTTGGGTCACCGATCAACAAGCACAGAGATACAAGTGAAGAGATTTGACTTTTGTCAGAAGCCTGTTGGCTCATGATTTCTGCCAAAGAGGCTGCTGTGCAGGTGTCTGTTTGACTTTTGCTTGTTTTATACTGTCTTTCAGGAAGATCTGAGGAGAGTGGAGAGCCAAGGCTCTCCTGCACAGTCCTGATGTAATGAACCCAGGAATCAATAGGCTCAAGTCAAACCGAGGTTGGAAGGAGAAATTTGGCTGGAGAAATTAGTTCAGAGGCAGTTTTACTTTGTTTTTTTTCCCTTAACCGTAGCCTGTGTCAGATTATTAGAGATCAGCTTTCATTGCAGCTGCCTATACTGTACTTGACCTATGCAGTAAGAATTTGGTCCCCAAGCCTGGAAGTCAAGCACCCTTGCCTAGCTCTGATTTCTCTTAAACAATTTTAATTAAACAGGGAAAGAAAAAAAGTGAACTGACAGTTATGAATAATGAAGTGGAAACGGGTTAAGAATACAATAAGAATTAATTAAACAGTGAGGGTAGGAACAGGCCGATTTTTTTTTTTTTTTTTTTGTCAGACTTTTAAATGAAATACATGTGCATTAAGGGGGGATTTAAATCTGCTACACACACTTTCCTTTACGGCACAACTCATGACAGCTGTTAGTCACATCACTTAATGCACTACTGCATCAGGCTTCAGACACCAGTGAACAGTGCAGGATAGGAATCTGTATGGGAAACCGTAGGAAATGATACTGGAGAAGTACATTTTACCTTCTGTTAGAGATGTGCTTGCACACGTGTACGCTGAACCTGTGGTACAGCAAGTACCACAAAGCCAAATCATTCCCAAATGCGAAGATGCTTCAGCCTGTTCTAATAAAAATATCCATATTTCCCTAACATGTTACTACTGAAGATGTGCAAATAACAATAGCAATATATTGCACCGCAACAAAAATGAAATCACCGGCAAGGGACCATCCCACAGACCACCTGCAGATTATATATCACTTCTTTTCAGAGGAGCTGGAGCAGAGGGGAAAGGGGATTGTTTTATTCCACAGAAACTGATGGCAGCAAGCTGAAAATGATACAGGCAATATTCATTCCTCATTCCCAAAGGGAGGAGCAAGGGCCAGCTCAGAAAATTAAAAGGCTTTACTGGAGATTTTCCTGGAAGAATTCCTCCACAGGCTCCTTAGCACTGGTTTTGAGGCAAATAACAGTAGGAGCACTGAAAGGAGTGACTGAGACAGTAGCTGACCAAGTAGCCTCTGCCTCCCCTTACCCAGCACTGCAAATTCCATCCTGTGTGAATCTGCACTCATAGACTCCCACTCAGGTGTACATGGATGAGCATCGCCAAAATATTACCGAGGACTGCCTGCTTGCCTCCAAGCTTGAGACTGACTCCAGACTTCCCAGATTCTTCAAAGCATCCCTCCAATTCCCCCACCCTGTGCTTTCTGCTTGCCCACACTGTGTTTGAGTTTACCATCTACGGCAGAAAACGTCACTGAGCTAGAAGGTCTGGTAACACCCCAAACCCCCATCTTTTTCCAATTGTCTTATGGAGTTGATGGTGTGATGTGGTTGCTGTGGAGACTATCAGGGGCACAGCAGCATATCTGAGAAGGAATCACTTCATACATTCCTTGTTTCTTACACGTTTCCCTAAATAAGTGCCAAGGACACGGAGGCAGAGGTAGGGGGATCTGTGACCTGAGCCACCACGATGAGAGCTGTGGCTACGCCTGATCCTTGGGAAGTGCCTTTGAGCCTGCGCTGCAATCTTCTCCTCGTGCCTTTGCTCAGAGGGACTCATATCCAAGAAGAAACCTTGGAGGGCTCTTTGATAACCTGCATTCAGAGTACCACAAAATAATTTGGCCCATCTATGCAAAAAATATTTTTCCTCAAAATGGAAGGGCTGTATTTTCACGGAGCTCGCTTGTGCACAGAAAGTCTCATTTATGAATCTACTAAATGCAGTGGAAATGTGCCCTTTTTGTGAATAAAGCTCCAACTGTCTGCTAACAGTGCTAACACACTGACATCATTCTGCAAACATTTTCACGTAATACAGTCTCTGACAAGCTTTGTTTCCACTCGGGTCAAATTACTTGGAAAAATCACACTTTTCCCATTAAAGAAGCATTTTCTCTTTAAGCAGGCTCCAGTGTACTCCACCCCACCAACTTCCAGTTGGAGCTGGCTCACTTTTCTTGGCCTGGTCCAATGGCCAGAGCCCACACAGTTTTCAATGCCTGGTCAGGTGGGAGCCAGGCAGATCCATGCAGTTGAAATATTAATCAAGATTACAATTGCTTAAGCAATTTCAACTCTGACCACAGTCTTCAGGCAACAGAGGTAAGAAACCTCTGCACTTTGGCGAGCAAGTAATTTGTGGAGACTTACAAAGCAACACTTTTACTCCCTACATTTACCCATAGATTTAAAGTCAAGTGAGTCTTGCACAAGGGTTATCTGAACAAGTAAAAGCATCCTAAGCAATAAAGTCAGGTCTGTCTTTGCTGGTATACTCTCGGTATTCCATATTTTCTAACAGCACAAACCCAGTTCACAGAGACCAGTTTGTGGCACAAACTGAGAGAACAATTTTGGCTACAGTAGAAAGTTGTCACAAATGTAAGTGGACTAGCAGTGGAGGCTTGATGAGTGCTTTGAAGATGAAGAGAGAAGCAAACTTGTTGCCATGTAAATTATTCACTGGCATATTTTCAGAAAGAGTGAAAGCTCTTTTTTGCGGCTGTGTGTTGAACTGCACACTAGGCTGCAAAACAGAGATACAAAGACAAATCTGCTTATTTCTGTATATGTCTACTTGAGAGTAGATGGAAATTCAGAGCTAGAAATCAAGTTCGATTCTCATTCTGACCAAGTCTGTCCAAATTTGGGGAAGCCAACTTAGCCAAAAACATCTCTGCTTCAAAAAATTCTGTGGGTAAGAAATTAGTCCTTGTACATTATCTTCTCTGCAGGAAAAAAATATGGTTTCACGAATTTTGGCTTGATTACTTGTCCTGGGTTACAATGTAAGATGTGCCCAAAGTATGTGTTCTATCACCATCTACATGAGCTGTTGAAGCCAGGTTGGGCAGTGTTTCCCTTGCCCCCTCCCTCCAGACTATCTTCTGTTAATGGCCCATCAATGCCCTGCTGCATGACTCATAGATAACTCTCCCCAGGAGCTATCTCTGTTTAATGGGCAATCAAGGACCCATTGCAAGACTGATAAAATGATATCAGCCCATTGTGAGATGCTCTGCCCAGGGGGAGGAGCCGAGCATTCCCACCTGGATATAATCTGGGATTTGGGACAGCACAGGCAGCCTTACCCACTGGATTCCCAGAGGACAAGAGCTACCAGACCTTTCTGCAGGAACACTGCTTCAACAAGAACACTTCATCTGGACTGCCACCACCACAGTGTCAGGTTGTATTCTGACTCTGTCAGTGATCTTTTGTACTATTGCATTTTTTTTATTTTATTTTACCTTTATTTTTTCCTCATATTATTTTTTTTTTTTCTGACTTGGAGTCTCTCACTGGTTTTGTTTTCAAGCCAGCACATTACTTTTGATGTGGTTAATGACCTCTGCATCACCTCCTCTATGAAATTTTCACTCTGACACCTTTGTACTTGATTCACTTCCTGAATGACTGAATAATGCTGAGGCTTTTTGTAAAGAGAAAAGAAAAAGTTTGAGCACTGTCCACATACACACTTGTGCCTTTCAAAAAGTTGTGAACGTGGACTCATCATTCTCACAAAGATGTCTTTTGCTTCTAGAAATAATTTGCTTCTATTAGCTGTTATAATCTGAAAGATTTTTTTTTCTTAACATCAAAATACAATGTTTTAATAGGGTCTTTGACAGCTTAAAAAAATATTTATTTTCATTACTCTGTAGAAAGCAGGTAATTTTTTTATCCCCACCCTACAGATGGGAAAATGTAGCACAGATACTGTGAAGTGGTGATGCACTGGACTGATGGTGAGACAGGGAGAGAATTTATGCCTTCAGAAGCTCAAGTACGATGCCGCAACATAAACTGAGCAAAGTTGTTCTGCCCAATATTTTATAGGTCTGATGAGAATGTGAATGGAGCTGAGATCCCTTATGAAGTAATTTCTGTAGTCCATTCATCCTATGAAGTGGGAAGAAACATTTACTCAATATAAAATTCTTCAAGCAAGAAAAATAGCACTGTAGGAAGAGCTTTATTTAATTTAAACAATTGATTTTTTTTGTTATTTTATTTTGTCTCCATTCCTTTCTGCACATTATTTGTATTTGCATTGCTACTCGTATATAATTCTTCTAAATATCCTCTCGGGGAATAGGTATGTTCTTTCTCTGTTTCTTTTTATGTTACCAATATTTAGAAGTTAGAATGTGCTCCTTTACCTGAAAAAAATATTGTTATAGGGTTCTATTATTGCCTTTATGCTAAGGTTGTTACTATGCTAAAATGTGTTTTATTTTGATGAAAATTGTCTGAGAAGGTGGATGAAATTGTTGCTGCATAGACACGTAACTTGCTTCCCTTAAGGAAAAACAGAAGTCACACAGCAGGGATGAATGACATAGAAACTGCACAGAAGCACAGGGGGAAGAACAAGAACCATCCTTCATTCATCTGTAACAAAAAAATCAATACGTTGTTTTAAATTATTTGGGTTACATAGAGGCAGGCAGGTGGGAAGAGAAGAAAGAGAGATGGGAGAGAAGGAGGAAGGAAAAAAAAGGGAGGGAGGAAGGGAAGGAGGGAGTAGTTTAAAGTTAGCCAGCTGGCTTTCTAGGATCCACAGCAGAGATTTAAGGAGAGCTGAGGAATGTGACTTTGCTGTGGTGGTAAATGACTTCCAGAACTGACCCTTGTCAAGCAGCTACAAGTATGGGCAGAGCAGGCATGCAACTGCTTGCACACATCTATGAAAACAGGCCCTAAGAAGTCTGTGTTTGAGGTAAAAAGATTAGGGAAAAGCTTCTTTTGGCTGTCTAGTTGACTTGTCATTGATGGGCATTTGATCTTGCATTTTCAGCCTATATCCAGATTTTCGCTGAATAATCACATTGCTTTAGAGACAGTCACAGATATTCATATGATGCTTTGCTAGCACACATTAGGAAGTCTTTAGCTAAAGGAACCCTGTTCAGACTGAGCAACTGCTTCATGATTAAATTCCCCATGGATTCCATACCCCTCAGTGTTAACATAAGAATTTATGTTCAGCACAGCAAGTCACAAAAAACCAAATCATATACAGATATAAGGTACTCAATTAAGGGTCCTTCCTCTTTCAATGCAAATCTGTGTCATCTACTTGTTTGGATCCTTTTGAGAGAAATTAACCACTCCTTAAAAGCACATATTTCAAATTTCTCTAAAGTGACTCTAAAAGGATAATTCAGGTTTAGAAATTTACATTAGAGATGTCTATAACTTACCCAAACTCTTAACAGAGATAGTAAAGGTTGACCTGATAGTAACCTTCCTTGACTAAGCTGAGGAGATGTTAGCTAATGTCTTGAAGGTCCTGGCTCTTTAAGCTTACCCTCAGCATGCTTATTGTCCCCTGGCATCAGCGAGTTTAGCTCAGAAACTCAGAAGTGTTTGCAGCAGCTTGTTTTTTCCTAATGTCCTGCTCAGAACACAGGGTCTGGAACTGGGTGATGCAGTGTCTGGTCTACCTGCAGCCTGACAGGGTCCACCCTCTTACCAGGATCCCCAGAACACCAGGCTAATGGGGCACTCACCCAACCCTCAGCTAAAACCCGGCTGCTCTGCAGTTTGGGACACCAAATTTCTGCCCAAATTGGCAGGAATGTGATGGCATCATCAGTCTGGTGGTAACCGAGGGGAAACTCAGGTTCCTATCTAATGTAACATAAATCCGTATACACCGTCACAGAGGGAAGGAATAAGCCTCCTGTCTTCACCAACTCACAGCTGGACTGAAAAATTAAGCTCCCATTTGCCTTTTCTCTCCACTCCTCCTTGATGTGCTTGACAGGCTTAGCTGCCCCAGCTTCTCTGGCTCGAGTTCCTTGCCCAGAGGCAGGATGGGCATTGGGGCACACAGCAGCAGCAGTGACTGGGATGGCTCCTCCTCCCTGCCTGCCTGAGCTCCACGGCAGGGTGAGAGTCAGTGGCTAAAAAAGGAGTCCTAGCCTGGGCCATTGTCTGACCCAAAAGCAAACCAACACAGAAAAATCTTTGTGACATATATTTCCACGTGCTGCTGACACCCCTAGAGGATTTGAACCCTGGAGATGCAGCAAAGCTCCAAGAGCCACAGCCTGTCCTTTCGCTGGCTGGGCTTGGCAGCCCCGTAGGGCCACACTTGGTAGGGCCACACTTGCCAGTCACAGCACAAGTACCCTACTCCATCCCAGAAATGTTTGGTTAGCTCAGTGCCCTGCCAACTTTTGCTTTCAGACCCAGCTCTATCTTCCAGTAGAGACATGTAGAGCACCTTTTGTGCTCTCACGTGACGTAACATATGGATGCTCTTGTGTATCACCCTCCTTCTTATCTGCTGTTGTGGGTATCAAAAACCCTGTTCTTAGCCCTAAGCAAAATCTCTTGGCAACGCTCACAGGCCAGCTGGTGTGTTTGGGTCACAGACATCTTTCACCTACATTGCTGCAGGACATGGCACAGCGTCCCCTGTGATGTGATAGGCGCAGGTGGTCCACTTCTAGTGAGGCTACACCCCAAATTCACTCAGTTCAGTCAGCCTCAGACTGTACTGTGCTCAGGAATACGAGTCTTGCCTGAGTGTGCCCTCAGTAGACACCAGAGTTAAAGGCATCCTCTCACCTCTCTGCCACAGCCCTTCCAACATTTTAAGAAGAAACAGAAATCCTTTCTCAGTAAAGAGCCCCAAAAAGGTGCGCAACACCATACAGTCCCATGTGAACAGGATTTCCTGCCTGACATCTGAACATTGCTTAACAATTATTCAGCCTATTTTTCCTTCTAGCATGTAACATGAAGTTTTCCATTTGTTACTACTTACAAACAAGTATCATGACTAATTTGACAAATAACTCCAGATTGAATACCTCTGCTGGAATTTTTCTTTAAAGACTACATCATTCTGGACTAGTTGTTGGAGAAGGAGAAACAACCTCCTTGATGACAGATAGAAAGAAGCTCTTAGTTCTCATTAGGAATTAAATAGATTTCTTCTATACCTGTATCATGGTTTAATCCTTGCTGGCAACACAGCCACTTGCCCACTCATCCCTGCTGGAATGGGGGACAGGTGAGCAGGATAAAAGTGAGAAAACTTGTGGGTTGAGATAAAGACAGTTTAATAAATAAAGTAAAAGCTGTGCAGACAAGCAAAGCCAAACAAGGAATTTATTCACTCCTTCCCATGGGCAGGCAGGTGTTCAGCCCTCTCCAGCAAAGCCGGGCCCCATCACGTGTAACAGTGATTTGGGAAGACAAATGCTGTCACTGCAAATGTCCCTCCCTTCCTCCTTTTTCCCCCAGCTTTATCTGCTGAGACACCACATGGTCTGGAATATCCTTTGGTCAGTGTAGGTCAGTGGTCCTGGCTGTGTCCCCTCCCAAGTCCTTGTGCCCCCCAACCTCCTCACTGTCACGGTGGGCTGAGGAGCAGAAAAGCCTTGACCGTGCAAGTCTAACAATAACTAAAACATCACTGCATTAAAAACACTCTTTCCAGGAAAAATCCAAAACACAGCCCTATACTAGCTACCATGAAGAAAATTAGCTCTGTCCCAGCCAAAAGCAGCACAATCCGCACCCCCAAGGTTGATTACATACCTGGACGAAATTTTGTCCCCACAGATCACAGAGCTCAGTGGGAATTCCAGTTGCCAAAGTGAAAGGGTTGAGAATTAACCCAAGGTGAAAATTATGTTTTTCCAGGGGAATTATAAATTATAAATGGAAGAAATCAAGCCTGAGATTTGTTTTTGAGCAGAGACTTTCCTGAAGAAAGTTCTCTTAATTTTCCTTTAACTATATATATCAATAATGAATACAAGACTAGCAGTCTAGTCCCATGATACTGAATAAATTACTACCCGCTGGATCATAAATCAAGTGTTTGCATAATTTGGCTATTTACAAATCAAGTCTTAGTCCAGAAACCGCTTTTTCCCAATGCAGTCATTGTAGTTAAGCGAATACTTGGAAAACACACAAAATCTCATCTATTTATCAGTTTCTTTTCAAACAGCTGTTCATATCTGTAGTAAAAGGGAAGATGCAAAATGTTCTTGGACTGTATTCAAAATATGAAAATTATCATAGTAACAGTGGGAACAACAAAAACCTCATAAAGGGGTTCCAGCTTTCTTTTCACTGACTCTCAGGACACAGATGCTATTGAAACAGAGTCTTTCAGGAGGATGTTTTGGTAGCACAAAACCAGAGCACCTTTTCCTGGCCAAGGGATTGCTGCATATGGAGCAGCCACAGCACATCTGATGGCTCATGCCCAGCTCTGTCCTTGCCTCCAAAGAACAGTCCCGCAAGTTGCTCTCCACTTCTGGAAGGGCACTAGTAACAGATGCTGCTTCCCTCAAGTGCTAGTTTAATGAAGGGCTTTGCTGCTAGAAAAAATGTGTGCTGAGGAATTTATGAAAAGTTGGGCCAGGGCTTACTCCAAAGCCAGCATTGACCCAAACTCCCTGAAATGTACCTGTCAGAGGACAGGGGGTGACTCCGGGGAGTTTCTGTCTTTCCTTACACTCAACACAGGAGTTTCACTGTGCTCAGATAATCAATCAGAGTCTGCCCAAAGTGTGCGTGTACTCCACAGCCAGAGTGTCGCAGTGTGCTGCTTTTCCACTCGTGTAAATGGCGGGGTAAGGACCGAAGCAAAGAGTCAGCTCGCTTGGAAGCCATGCCTCCGACCTCATTCCAAACAGATATGTAGAACCATAATATTGTACTTAGAAATACATTTGAGTTTCCGTGGTCATTTTTAGATGCAATAAACTAATGAGAGCCATGAAAGCTGGAATAGGCCACTGTTCTCATTTCCAAGATAAACATCTTAAAATACATTATGAACAAAATAAAGCAGACCAAGCTGCTAGTAAGGTTTCCAAGTGTAGGTGGCTTGTTTTGAAGTTCCATTATTGTTTTTAAATTTGTTTTGGTGCCAGCCTGCAAAGCAAAAATATTCTAAGAGATAACATAAAGGTACATAGTCAAAGGAAGAATAAACCCATTATTCATCTACTGCAAGGCATTTGGCCACGATGAAGTAAGAGATGGAGAATGGAAAGTTGTTGACGTGTCCGGAAGATGGAGATTATTTTGAGGAACATAGCACAAAGTTTAATGCTATCTATTAAAAAAAAGAAAAAAGATTGCTGGGTTGTGGGAGAGGGAAACCAGCTACCCAGAAGACAGAGGAAGCCCTGCAGCCACAGCAAAGTCGTCCTGGGTTAATTTATCCAAGTTAACCAGTGTGCAACCATGCCCTTGGGCAGGATATTTACTTCTCTTACCTGCAAACCTCTTCCCTTCCCCTCTGGAACAACCATAACACCCCCAGTAAAAAAAGAACACCAACACCTATGAGTTACCAGAGGATGAGACTATTTTAAATTTTTTTTTTTTCATTACCAGCAGGTAATATTCAGCCTCCAGAGTAGCCTAGGAAGTGACCCACAACTTGCACTAACATCAGCAATACATTCAAATCTAACTGAGGAAGAAAAAGAACTATAAAGCTAAGGCTCAAAATGAAACGAGGACAGGTTATAGGAGTTGCATGGAGAAACATTCAGTATCACAAGGCTCCTGGGAAAAAAGCAGCTGCCAGTATAATACAGCTACTATTTGCAATTCTAACATCTAAGCTTTTCTTTAATTTTATTTTATTTTAAGAATAAAGAATTAATCTGCTTAACAAGGAATTTAAATCCAGGATTGCTGGATTCTTGACTTATATTTTATAAGCTTTCACAGAAATAAAGAGAAAGGAATGTTCGGCTCTTTGGAGTCTAATGAGGGCAAAAACTTAGAAAAGGGAAAATTCAAATTTTTTTTTGAATGACGGATATTGTTTTTCCTAATTTTATATATATATAAAATAAATTACATGTATGTATGATTTGTCTATAGCTAAGTCAGCATACTTTATAGCAACATTTAAGAAAGGACTTGTATTCATTAAACTAATTTTATTGTTATTAAAAGTCACGTTCAATAATTGTGTCAGTCCTGCATGGGTGTCTCACTGCAAAACACACTCTATTCTTGAGGCTCACATGTATGGTACTAGACACAATAAACTAAGAAATTAAATAATAGCTAATAAGATTTGTCCAAATCTGATTTTGCTGTCCTTTTTTTGATACTGCTAATCTCCAACAGCAGCTCCAGCAGAACAGCATTACATCTGAAGATCTGTAGGTGGGAATGAGTGTTTGCTGGGGGAGCACATCTCCAGTCCCTCCAGAGGTGTTAGCTGGCTCTTGCTGCGTGCTGGGAATGGCCAGATTGCCGAAGGAACCCCTCCACCAGCAGATCCTGCAGGAATACCTGGAGGAAAACAAAATGAGGGTTCAAGAAAGGGTGTGAAGGTCTGACACTTATGCTGAAATGAGTCTGTGGAAACTTTTCTGGCGATAACAAGTCTCAAGCTTTAGCCAGCTGTTACGAAGATGAAGGCTCTCTGGCTGAAGGCTCATGCTCTCAGGGAAGCAAGGAGTGTTCCAGTGCAGCTACGTGGCCCCCCATGAGGTGTACTGCACCACTGATCCCAGCACAGCAGCTCTCCACAGACTTTCCTTCCCCAAAATGTAGTTCCAGAAGGTCATTTTCAGCTGCACCTGACAATGATCCAACACATACTTCTAAAACCACTGAGCATCAGGTATTAGAAAGCGTTCTAATTTTTGAAATAGTTACTGATTAACCCAGTGTTGATAATTAAAATTATGTTAACACCACACCGCTATCTAGCTCATTAGGCCATAACTGCTCACCTCTGTCTCAGGACTGCGCAGCAGATCAAGCTCCAATCCACCCAGTTTTCTCTGGCTTTGGGGTTGTAGTGCTGGATCCTGGAGGCACCACCACAGGTGTTGTCAGATGATGCTTTTCTGCTGAACCTTTACTGTGTGAGTCATTTTACCACTCTGAGAAGCAAGGTCTAAGAGGCTTGTTTTACAGACATAGTGGAAAGAACAGCAGTAGGAGAAGGAACAACAGGATTTTCAGAGGTTGTTGTTCTGGAACTGAGAAAGTGCATGAAAGGGTCCAGAACTGGCACTTGAGATTTAGAGTGATCCCTTTGCTCTCCTGTACCCTGAGTGGATCTGTATTTGTTTGTCCAGCACACCTACCAAACTGGTGTCTGAATTAGTTATATAGTTATATTATTACAATAGTAATACTAATGTTAAAATGATCAGTGAATGTTAATTTCCAAGAACATTTTTTGAGGCGGATCCGTTTCTGACTTCCATTGCATTGTGCTATAAATCCCAATACCTAGGTGAGTTGTTGCTGGTTTACACCAGGGTAACAGAGCAGATTTTGGTCTGGATATGGCCTGATGAGTAGTAATCACATCCTTCTGCTCCCATACCACAGCCTCATCACTCCAGCTAAAGGAAAATTTTCATTCATTTTGATTAATGTACAATTCTTGTTCAGGACTAATTTAGACCATGCAATGCTGAGAAGGTTCTAACCTAACCTTTCAAACACACCTGGGGGAGGCCTTTTGGAGAGAAGCAATTTATTTTAACTGTAGTTACCACAATTCCAATTTTGTGGAAATTTTGTGTCCCTTCATATACAGTTGAACAGAAAATACGAATTGGAAAAATGAGATTTTAGAGGTATTTTGGTTCAGCATTTCAAGTTCTCTGCTTGAATAGTTTATATCTGCCATGCATGTATGTTTTAGCATGCAGAGAATTATATTTCAAGCCTGAACCACAAATACATCTCCAGTAATCATCAATCTTTGGTAAACTTAAATCTGAACTTCCATCTCATTAAAAAGAGCTGAACTCAGGTGGGGTTTTGCTTGGTTTTATGTTTCATTGTAAAAACATTGCATGCCCATACTCAGAAATACTCGGTGAACCCACCTTTAGCAGGCAAGGCTTTTTTCTAGTGGTCAGGCAAATTAGGTTCTGCCCAGCAGGGATGACAACTGCACTGGTTTATTTCCTTCTTCAAAATATGTAGCTTAAAAAACATTAAGACTATCAATATTTATTGTCAAAAATTAGAATTTTTTACTTATCCTAACATCTGAACAAATTGTGGTTTCTAAGCTGATACTTGGCTTACAGGTTTTCTCCATAAATTTCTAGATCACACTTCCAGCTGATAGACAGGATTTGAGTGCTTGACTCCACAGATCTGCATCTGATATCTCTGGGTGGACACAGCAGAGTCTCTGCAGCATAACTGCATTTTCAAAATTCTTTCAGGGTCAGAATCCTACTATTTGCCTCTGGTACCCTCAGATTCTTCCTAATAAAAATTTCCAGGAATATACTCTGGCACAAATTAGAACATTAACATCCTCCCAAGACATGGATATTTTATTTTTCTCTCTTCTGCACAAGAAACAACATTTTGTTTTGTTCGTTTGCATGCAAAAGATGGAATTTAAAAATTGCCATTATTATTGTTATTTGAAAGGCCAAATAAAATAATTTTCAAAATATTTTATGATTTTCTGTTTTCTTTAATTAATCCAGTTAATTCAGATGGGTGAAAGATGTTTAAACCAAAGCAGAATATTTGATGGGCTTTGGAATCACAGTCCCTATTCAGTGTCAGGTTAGAAGGATTTTAGAGCAGTAAAATCTGCCTTTGCATTTCAAACACACCGAAAGGTATTCAGACCATACCACTGAAAAAGCAGAAGGACCTGTGAAGTGTAAGGCTACATTCTGTGCCTTATATGCCTCTTTATAAGGTTGCCCATAAAGAAGAAGAAAAACAAGAAAAATATTTTTAAGCCTCCTTATGCTTGTTAATATGGATTTTCACTGATACAAAAGTGGAATTTGTCTTCAGCAAAGGGAATAACACTGTCATAACACCTTCTGAGACTGAAGAAGAGTGATAACTAGCTCTTCTCTGAAGAGTTTTCCTGAAGAATAATTACCCAAGACCAAGCTCTCTTGCTGGATTGACTTTTGCAGTGCTTTCTAGTCCGTGGTATAGCTCTACCCTATCTGTATCACAGGCCAGTCTACAGAATACAGCAAATTTAGTCCTAAATAAGGGTATTATTCGATTAGCTACAAGTTATCAGAGTGCCATTAATGCCAGTGCCGTAAACCTGACCTCCCAGAAAAAGAAACTTTAGTCCAGTTCGGGTCTAAAGGTGCTTTCTGGGACTTGCTTGCTGACTGGTTCCGGAGATTGCGGTGCACAACTTTTACTCATGAAGAGCAAGATACCGTTCATGGAGTATCTGAGCCATTGGCCCAGTAATAAGTTTGCTTTGAAAATACTATATTTGTAACAATTATAAAAATTTAATTCTCCAGCATTTTAGTGGGGCTCTAGCTGCAGCTTTGGTAAACTGAATTACTGTTATTGTTCTGCTCGTTGTGCCGGGCCTGTGTAGCAGTGAAGCGATGCACAGAGGACACTTCCAACATTTCCCTCTATATTTTAATGTTAAAATTAGAGAATTGTGGGCAATGTCAACATAAAGATGTATTAATTACCTACCCCCCTCAAAACAAAACAACCCCTAAGGCTAAAATGCCTTATACTATATAGTCCAACTTAAAAGTAGAGGATTTAACAACAGAACACCAATCTACCAAGGCAATTCTTATCTATTCTGTTACTTACATTGATATTTATTTCCTTTCCTGTTGCCTTAAGAAAAAAACTCTTCTCCAAAGCACAATGTGTGCTTCAAAAAACCCCAAACTCTCACTGCAACAGAGAAATAGCAGTAGAAAAACACTGTAGACCAGATCTGTGGTTTGTACCACAGTAGTGGGGATGATGAATGGGACCAAGAAGTCCCATATGAATTAGATGGCCTGAGTGATCTCTCCAGGGTTCTGCCTGCCAGCTCATAGATGTGCAACCTAGTTGCCGTAGTGCAGAGATGCAGTGTTAGAATATGGGCCTTATTTATTTGCATTGAGGTCTGGGGTTGTGTAAGGAAAGGAGACAGCAGTGTTCAGGTTCTTCACTCAGATCACTGATAATACTTTCTGATTTATTGCTCTGAGTGGTAGCACAGTATCCCAGTTTCTCGAGAGTAGAAGACTCCAGCAGGGTGCTCCAGTTTGGCACCCTGAGAGGGTCTGAGCTCCTTTACACTGACTCCTTGGGTAAGGCAGCTGAGTGGTTCCACAACTGTTTCACAGGCAGCACCAAGCTGCCACCTCAGGAGGCAAGGAATAAAAAGGGAAATCGGGCTGATATTCAGTTTCATCAGACTTCGATAGCACTGATCCTGGATAAAAAAAAATCTGTGCTTCACAGCTCTTCATAACAAGACAATAGAAATTTCATGACCTCCTGAAAACAACTTGTTTTCTATGTTGTACATGCCCAGAGCACGTGGAAATTTTGACAGTAGCGGATGACAGAACTGACTCATCATGAATAAATAATTCTGCACCCACCTTCCAAAGTTCCTATAGTTCCTAAAGCTTTCAATGTCCAAAAGTTTCACCATTTTCTAGAGCTTTAGGACAAACTTACTTTCTATTTAATTCTAAATTTCTGTCTTTTAGACCATTTACCAAAGAAAGATATTAGAAACTTGCATGGCTGATAATAGTCTTTGGCTCCAGTTTTTGGCCGTTGTTATGGACTTCCGGGTCTGACTGCTGAAATCTGGTTTGAGGGGAGGAAAGAAAAGGGGAGACAAAACAGGGCAAAAAGCCTGGCAGGCATAAATTTTGCTTTCCAGAATGTCTGTGCTTGCAATCAGCAGCCTAAAAAGTTCTGCTATGATCATCAAGAGATGATGTCTATCAATCAGTCTTTAAACACTGGCCATTGGGTTCTCTTGTTGAGGATATAACTGAATCTACAATTCCCTGAAGGCTGTTTTCTGTCCATTTTACAGCCAAAGGAGAAATAAGGGAAGTTCTTTTGCTTTCCAATACATTAAATGGTGTGGATCAAAGAGATTAGTATCATGCCCTAAAAAGTTATTTTTTAGAGCTGTAATAGAATCTATACTGCTACTTTTTTTTTCCCCCCATTGAATAGTTTAAGACATAAATCAAGTCACATAGTATTGATCATAGAATATATTTTCAGATGTCTCCCCCTCAATATAAAGACTATATTTCTAAGTGTTTTATTTTCTGGTACTGTAGGATTTTATACATTCATGCGAAATGCATTATATTATTCTCTGACCTTAGATTTTTTCCAGATGACAGGTGTTACTTTTATGATGCCCTGAATGGAATGACAGAGTAAACTGCTCTGATTTATACTCCATTACAACCAGTGATACTGCTGTCATGACTGCTGCTCTTTCTCATTTCACAACGTCATACGCTCCCTTGCCTAGCAATGAAGTAAGTTGCAGCATTCCCAAATGCCAACACCACGAGTTGATTCCCATCGTGTGTCTTGCTCATTCACCCTGGGAACTTTTCCATTTCAGACCTCGGTCCATAGCTCCTCTTACGGATGGTTTCCATTCTGTTGCCTTATCTGGGGTATACACGGTATCTCATTCTTCATTTTAGATGTACTGTTTGGAGACAAGCACCAAAACAATAAATCATGGGGCTAGGTTATTTTTAGGCCACATTTCCGAATCAACATTGAGACTTTTTCTGAAGAACCTGCACAAGGAACTTATTGTGTGCATACACAAATAAATGACACAATTCAATGGTTTAATACTATCTGCCAAGTTAAACTACTGCAGAGCAGCTGTGTACATTTAAAATGATCCCTGGCACTTTTGAAGAGTTCATAAATCAGCAGCAACATACTTTCTTCCAATTAAGAGAGTTAAAGGAAAAAATCAGAAATTAATGTGTCTAGGACATAAATGACATCTCTATACACTTGTGAACGTGAATCTGAAGAAAAAAAAAAGAAGGAAGCACTGCTCTTTACATTACTAGGATTATAATAATTTTTAAATGCCCATTTTTGTAAGAGCTTCAGTTGTTGTCAGAAGCATTGTTTTAAAGAGGCTTGCTTGAAGCAAGCCAGTAATACTAACCCAAATCTGTTGAAGAAATGAACAAGTCATCAGCCAAGCCACAGAAGTACTACACCAATGCCTCAAACTGAGGCTCCTTCCAACAAGAGTAACAGGAAAAGTCCACCCTGTATGGGCAGTCACAAGCCATCTTTTAGAACTCACTCTGAAATCAATTACTAAAATATTACCCATTGCTCTAAAGAATCACATCTTCTAGTTCCACTATCTAAACTTTCATGACAATCTGCTGGCATCATCTGAATGTCCAAAGGGCTTTGAGGGTTAGCCATATGAGGAGCAGCTGAAGTCACTTGGTCTGTTCAGCCTGGAGAAGAGGAGACTGAGGGGAGACCTCACTGAAGTCATAATTCCCTCGTGAGGGGAAGAGGAGGGGCAGACACAGATCTTTTCTCTGTGGTGCCCACTGACAAGACCTGAGGTAATGGCCTGAAGTTGTGTCAGGGGAGATTTCAGCTGGATATCAGGAAAAGGTTCTTCACCCAGAGGGTGTCTGGGCACTGGAACAGGTCCCAGAGAAGAGGTCATAGCACCAAGCCTGACAGAATTCAAGAAGCATTTGGACAAGGTTCTTGGGCACATGGTGTGACTCTTGGGGTTGTTTTGTGCAGGGCCAGGAGATGGATTCAGTAACCCTTGTGAGTCCCTTCCAACTCAGGATACTCTGTGATTCTGTGGTCAACAGCAACCACCACACTATTGCTCAGTGACTCTACCATTGGCTCTTGCCTCTGCCATAGCAAACACTGTACAAATGCAAAGACAATAACAAGCATCACTGAGTGTTTAGCACCTATGTCGTGTAGAAGAGAATACAGATGACCTCACCCCTGATAAGCAACAGCTGTGTTAATTAACTAATACAACCTCACCCCTACCTTGTAACAGATATATCCAGTAAGGATGAGTGAGATAAGAGGGGGTGAGCTGGTAAGGGGAGGATTATCATGGAGGAGGAACCTTGAGGAGCATGAGGGAGAGAATCATGAAGCAGGATCTGGGGCAAAGGGAATGACTGCTGCAAGGTCAGTCTGCATCTGCAGTTAGTGCTGTTGTTGGAGCCTGCAGTCACAGTCGAGCTAGGTAAAAGCCTGCAGTCACAGTCTGCAAACCAATACACACAGTCATAGGTTAGCGGGAAATAACCAGCAGTCAGAGGCTGCAAGGGAAACCTACAGTAGGAGCCTGCTGCAGCCAGGGTTGGCAAATAAAGTTAGGATAACTGGCCCTAAACCAGGAAAATGACTAAGCAGTGAAGAAGAATAAACCACAACCCTTTTAATGCTGTGTTTAACAAGGAGCCTGTGCCTTGGCTCATTTTTACCCTTTAATGAGAGGGCTGCTGCAACAATGGTAGTCTCCTCTATCTGCACCTCTTGCAGCTTCTTGCCATCTGACCATGTTACTGTGTCTTTTCACAGCAGTTACTTAGTCTCTTCCCGTAGCTGGATCTTCTTCCCAGTCATATTTGACATAGTTCGTTTGTCTTTGTGACTACATGCATTAAAAAATATATGTTTACTTTTAGTTTAGACCTCACTAAAGGAGGCAGAAGGAAGAATAAGTGCATTAATAAAAGTATTTAAAAATTTGAGTAAAAGCCCTCCCCAAACAACAATGTTATGCAGAAACCAACACCCTTCTGACCAAGTCACCTCCCCTTCCTCTCCAGCAGATTGTTCAGGTATATTCCAGGTAACTCCATTCAAAGCAACCTTGCTTTCTCCCTTTCTTCACTGAATGGTGTTGGCAACAAACCTGCCACTGCTGCAGGACACACAGATGCAATTTGAGGAACATGCAGGTTAGATGGGACCTCAGGCATTCATCTGGAACATCCTCCTGCCCAAAGAAGGTTTTTAGAGCAGGTAGTCAACAACTTGTCTGAACAGGTTTTCAATATTTCCAAAGACAGGGATTGTACAGCCTGCTCCAGGGTCTGACAACTCCTTAAACTGAGTTGGGATTTCCTGCTTTCCAGTTTGTGTCTGTTGCCTGTTGTCCTTCTGCTCTGCACACCCAAGAAGAGAACTCTATCTTCTTTATACCTTCCTGTTAGGAAGTGATTCCCAGCAGTGGGCATTACAGAAATGAATTCCATTATTACAGTTCATTTACTCAAAATCTAGTATTTCCATTTAAATACTTCCTAGGATCCATAATTGGTTCTCTCCACGCTCCAGAGAAAGGATATCTCCTTTCACTCTGCGCTCTGGCAGAATGGAGAATTGACGTATGCCTAATTGCCAGTGTGTCTGGGGCAGACTTGAATCTGTTTCCTGTTAACTAAACCATCATTGCACATTTGAAACACAGAATCGATGCTAAAGTGTGTCCTCTTGTTTTAAGCTTATAGCAATGCAGGCCATTTTTGTGGTAAACCAAGTGTGGAATGGATAAGATTTGGAGGACTGGGAGACAAGTCTGGGTCGATGCTGCTGCATATTGCCGTAATGAGTCATAACAACATTTAGCTGTAACTCTTCAACTAGTGCATAAAAATTTCAGCATAGTATGATGCTAATTTAATAAGAAATAAAAGACTGGCTTTAATACAGATTTGTTAAAGGTTTTGCAAAAATGCTGTATCACTTGATTCTTTCATGGCACAGTTTCTTGTGCCAGCTGTCTCTGGTGACAATGATATGTTTGACAATTCAGACAAGGAGACTTTAGGCCTGGAAAAATCTAGGAACTGAACAACAAGACATTTCCAGCTAACAGCATAACCCTCTGGAAAGCTGATAACCATTCAGGACTACTATAATACATTTTGCAGGTTCTTCATGGCTCACATTCGTTTGACAACTAAGAATTCCCGTTCTTCAGGTGAAAGTTGATTTATGTACATAATGTGTGGATGTTACCCAGATACACTTCAGGGGGCGAGTCAGGTGAATCACACCCACCAACTGCAAACATGCCAACACATCAAACGTCCCTCAGGGCTTCTGTGGAGAGGATGCTGCACATTAAAAGAAATGGTTTTCATGACTAAGGCTCTCCCCCACTGCTGTACTCTTTTCCAGCCTCTGCAGGAGCAGTCAGAGGATTTGCCTCTTCCATGGCTATGGGGACAGACCAGTCATGGTGTACTCTGCAAGTGATATGAAAATGATTGCTATCATCTTCGTGCGGTTTCCCATCCACCCTGGATCTAGTCAACAGAATTTTCCAGAGGGAGCATCCTGTGATCAACAGACCAAACTGGGCAATGATAAGGGAGCCAAGGGAGTTTGTAAATTTCCAGTGACAGAGAAGTGGATAGACTCAGTGTATCACTAGTACAAATGCAGCGGACAGGGTGGAAACAAGAAATTGGCTTAGACATCTCAGTCCCTACTGCAGTCCCTCAGCTGCAGCTTGCCCAGAAAGCAATATATTAGTACCCTGGTACGCCAACAGCTTATCAGGCCAGATCTCAACAGCATTGAACTGCTTTGTCTTGACACAGATAGGCAGGTTTTTATTCAGCTGAGCCTAGCCCCTGTTGCATTCCAGCCAAAATGGCACTGAAATGGGAGGGCAGGTCAGGAAACTTCATGGAAAGCAGAGTTCAGGTGATGCATTGCTATTTAGGTACAAAATCGTGATTCTGCAATTTTTGCTCAGCTGAGCCCTTTAGCATCAAGGCCAACTGTGTTTCTGCTTTTTAAAAATTTTTACAATTCACTGGCAGCTAGTGTGGCAGGATTGCAGGAGAACTCAGCTCACCTGTTAACCAGAGAAACTAGCATCCAGAGAAATCAGTGCCCAGAGAAGATGTTGGAGAAGGCCCACAAAAACACAACCTACCCCACTGCCAGGCTTCAGCTCCTCACAAGCAGCAGTGCAAACTGCCAGATGGTGATTTTCAGTGCCCTCACAATTACCCACTTGGAGAGTGATAAACACTTCTTAGTGTCTTGGGCAGAAAAGAGACTCTACCCCTGTTGTTGGAGATGTCCCTTGAAGCACCAGTGGATGCCATGCAGAGGGCAGGCACTCCTGTAGCATGGCAGAAGGGACAATGCTTAAGATCCCTGGCTCTCTGTGTCTGGATAGTTCTGCATAATTCCGATAGCTGGATTGCCCTAGGAGGGAAGTCCCTGTATTCTCTGTGCACAGCCTGGGAAGATGGGGAGCATGGCAATTGTTCCAGAGAGCAGGCACCTAAAACTCCACCAGCTAGATCCTCTCCTGGCCCTAACACTTAGGAACAATATCCCCCTTTGGGAACAACAACAACAACAACAATACTTACAGTTTAATGTTATAAAATTTTTCATACTTTCCAGTAAGTAAATGAGTAGGAAATGGAAGAATTTCCATTCTGGAAAGTTAAGGAATTGTAATTAGTAAATGCAAGTAATGCTGTAGAGTTTAAATTTCTGAGGAAGTCTGTGTTTATCTTGAGGAAGATAGTAGAGCCGATCTGTTTTCTAGATTTTCATGGCCCTGATGATGTAATATTTTGCAAATGTTTACAGTGTCTGTCTTAGAAAGCCATATTATGTATATAAGTATGTATACATATATCTCCTAAACTAGACACTCTATAAGGAATCCAAATAGCATGTGAAAAGCTAAAAATGTTTTTGCAAAATATACATCTTACTTTGCCAGTAAGTGTCTGACAGAGATAAGAGATTTATATTATTATTTTTATGGTTATTTTTTTACTTTACTGTCACAGTCAGCAGGTTTAAAAGACAAAATTTTGGTTAAAGCACAAAATATGCAGACTTCCACATAAAGAGCAGTATGACAAACACAAAATGCTTTCAAATGATCATAATTTTGCCCAGTTTAAAAAAAGGACACACTTCATAGCTGTAGAGCAGCACATGGCTAGATGGAAAGAAAATTCCACTAAGTATTTTATCAGCTGGCTGCCATTCTCTGTATGTTAGCCAATAAAAATGGAGAATTTTATTGAGAAGCAATAATTTCCTCTATATCAACTCTTGCAAGCTCTATTACATCAAACCCCAAATGTGCTCACAGAAACAAAACACCCTTTTAAATGTTTTCCCAAGATAGGATGCAGCCATTCCATCTATCATTTGGACCCCACTATTTTAACCAAACATGCTCATATTGAGGAGGAAGAGGTCTAAACTGCAGATAGCACAGCTATGCAGAAGGACTACAAGCTTAATAAGGCTTTACATAATTTGTTTGTTTGTTTGTTTTACATGTCGGGGTCCAACATAGCCATCTTGGATGTGCTGTAACACAGCTCTGAAAGGTAATGGAAGGAAGAACACAATTTTATGGAGCAGCTCTTGTTACACAGCGATGGGATGTTGTCTTGGTTTTGAAGTGAAAAGTTGTTCAACACAGGAAGCCACAGTCACTCCCTTGACCAGAGGCAACACCAAATCAAATGCAAGTTAGCTGACTAGAAGAGTACCTGTATATTCCCAGAACCATTAAGCTATTGGTCTCTGGGACGTGACCATGTGAACCAAAATGTTTGGGTTGGTTTGTTTTCTTTTTTTTTTTTGTGTGTGTGTGTGTGGGGGGGGGGGGGGGGGGTTGTTTGTTTTTTGGTGTTTTTTTTGTTGGTTTTTTTTTTTTTTTTTTTTTTTTTTTTTGGTTTTGGTTTTGGTTTTGTTTTTGTTTTT
This sequence comes from Hirundo rustica, assembly GCF_015227805.2. Taxonomy (NCBI): domain Eukaryota; kingdom Metazoa; phylum Chordata; class Aves; order Passeriformes; family Hirundinidae; genus Hirundo; species Hirundo rustica. Next base: position 48,019,694 of record NC_053454.1, on the reverse strand, counting down.
GTTGGGTTTTTTTTTAATGACCTTGGAAGGCATAAGAGCTGGCCTGCAACCATTTATGCCTTTACTGCAAAGCCTTGCTGATGTGCTGAATTTAAATAATCTCCCATTTTGCAGTTGGTTGAGATGGATAAGAGGCTGTCTCTTTGACTTTGGTCTCAGCTGGCTACAATAAATAAATCAATCCATTCTTTGTATATATATATTTTGTCCATACAAAACTGCACTAACTCTGCAGGTACTCAAAGGCCTCTGAAACCCTAGTTCAAGAGTTTGGTGGAGGACAGAGCCTGTGCTGACTGAAGCTGGCTGAACCCACAGAAACCATGAAATGACCCAAGTCAGTGCCACACAAATGTTATCTCACCTGAAAAACCTCATTCAGCTCTTGTTCTAACTGCTTACCACCAAACTATCCATCAGGAAACAGCCCCAAACCCTGACTGGGTCCATGTCAGTAACTGCTCAACTGCCAAGGTGGTAGGAAGTCACACTATATCCTAATAGGAATGTTCTTAGGAAACACTGCCCCTAGGCTCGAGATTTTACACTTGTTTTGATCAACCAAAGGGAAAACCTTCAGTCAGCATTCTTTCTTTAGAGTTCATAGAGGCAAGGACACAAGATTTTTTACAATATTTGTGGACAAATATCTTACTCATCGGAAAAAAGCCCTCAAACCTGGGAAAAAATATGCAGTAGGAAAATATATCCTTCTTCGCCTTTTGATCAAAAGCTTCCAATGCAGCTGGATCAGGCACCAATAAGTGAACACTGATCATACTAGGAGAAAGAAAACAGCAGTGGACACCAACATGAATAGTCCTGCTGTTCATATCATATCATATCATATCATATCATATCATATCAATCATCATCATTTAATGATCCACTGCTTTTGAACCAGATTATTTCCTCTGTGAACCTGACTCCCACCCCCCAGTGATACATTTTCCTTTCTTCTTCTTGTAGACTCAATATACATGATAAGTCAAAGCAAAGTTTTCTCCAATTTGTCTGCAGCTGGCATTTCTGTATAACATAAAATGAAATAAACCATACAATGGTCCCAAAATTAAGATTCCAGCAGTACATAAGCAGAGTACTTTGTTTTCTCAAGGGTACCCCTAGACACTGGGGGCAGGGGGATGGAGCCCTCTCACTGAATCCCTGATCTGTCTTTACAAAGGTCTCCAGTGAGGTGATTTTAAGAGGTGCTGGCTCTGTTTTAGCTTGACTTTGAGCCTCTATTTCACGGTGAAATTGGTCTGGAGGAGCACTGGCAGCCACAGTGCTGTCTCTGCACTGATCACTGCAGGTAACAGCAGTGCCACTGGCAGGAGAGGGCTAACGGTGGGAGTGAGAGGAGCTGCCATCCCACTCTGCCTGAGAAGAGAGAGAGGAAGAGGAGGAGATGCTCCAAACACTTGGCTTGGGTGTTGCTTTCTCTTCCCTTTGCTAAATTGAGCCAGATTTGGACACACGGTGTTCTGAAGGAGAAAAAAAGTTACAAACCAAAAAAATTAAAGATGAAAGGAGTTTCATTTTTAGAACATTTCAAGAAAAATGTTGAAATTAAATATACTGGATTTTAAAATATTTTCTTCGTGTTCTGGACTGAAAACATTGCTAGGAATTTAATCTAAAGCCTCAGATAGTTTCAGTCAATCCAAACCTGCATTTCAGGGAATAAAGATACCTAACATATGTCAGTGCAAGTCTGCTGACCATTTTTCCCAACAGAATACTGGAGCTCTCATATGTCACCGAGAGCTTAGAGTATAACAAATTTCTTTTTGTTTTTAGCAATTTCCTTTAGTGCTCAGTGAATTACCCTGTCACATTTTCAACAACTTGTTTTCATATTGCTACAAGCAATTCTGCCAGATGAAATTAATGTAGTAAAGTGTATTCTCAGTTTTTATTAAGGTCTCTTGGCTGAGGAAATATGAATATTTAGTAGAAAGATGGGGGAGGGAATGTGAGCACGAAGGTTTCACTTTTCTCTCTTGTATCTTAAAAAAAAAAAATTTAAAAAAATTTCAGAATTAAAGTATTTAGTTTCATGAATGACAGATCAATTCAGATGACTGGCCAGATTCTGCTGAGTACCAGTTGCAATCACAAAAATTTCAAGTTTCTTATGCTTTGAAGTTAACAGAGGTGGCACAGGCAGCACTATAAAAAGAAGCAAATAACCTGAAAGAAATGTAAAGGCCACAAATACTGTTTAATGACGTGACTTTGGAGACGCCTATGTGAGCAAAGTAATTAAAACCCAGGCAGTAGGGAGAACAGGAAGAAAACTGAGAAGCAGTAATTAATTTAAAATATTATGATGCTGCTTGCTGCAAATTCTGTAATTTTCACAACCCAGCAGAAGCTGGAAGTAGAGCCTTGTTCCTTCAAGATGCTGATCTTTGCAGGATAGAGACACCTACCCAGTAAAGTATATATAATAGCTGAATAAAAGAAACAATTGTTTCTATTTCAGCATGATGGTGTGATGGTGAACTTTGATGGCATCCTAGTAAAACACATAACATTTATTGCTGTGATAAACTGCTCTTGAGGGAGTGATTTCCCTGCCCTCCCAGCTGGAGCTGTCGTACTGCAATGACAGAGTGGGTAAGGAAGGGACAGAACAATAGAGAAGTCAAGGAGCTGGAGCCTGACCTTAACAGAGTGGGTGGTATTTGCTGCAGCCCAGAAAAGCAAATAACTCACTCAAAGGTGATAGATTTTACTGGGGAGTGGAAATAACAAAGCTGAGAAATAAAGTGGAGCAAACATGGTATGAAAGCATATTAAAGTAATTGAAAGAGGGGATTTACTTTTCAATGGATTCAGCTATTCAGGGGAGAGAGAGAGGAAAAAGCAAAAGAGGGGTGAGAGAATACAGGAAAGAGGAACAGAAAAAGAAAAAAGAGAAGAATAAAAAGGGGGGGGGGGGAAGAGGAAAAAAGAAAAAAAAAACAAGGCTCACAACTGCAAGGTGTTCTTGATTAAATGCATCACTCAGTGGCACTCAGTTCAAAACACACCAACCCACTTCATGGAACACCTCGCCTGACAGCAAGGGTGTAATTGAGTAGTTGGTACTGGAAAATTTGTTTCTGTTTTCCCTTTTTGAGACTAGGGACTGCATGGACTTACAGCCTACAGGAGCGACATCCTTCGTGGTCTCTATCTCAGTCAAGATCATGCAGGAGCAAACCCAGGTTTCAAAAGCAGAGGGGAATTTTTTCAAACAGTTTTTATTTGCTCATGAGTGTGTAGAGCAACTACCTGCTTGTTTTACTCATTCTTTCCCATTGCCCTCTTTTCCTGACCAAGAGAAAGGCCAGAGTTCTACCCACTGATTTTAAAAATTAAGAGCTGTTGTGGTATTAGTGGTTTTAATCCGGTTGCATTTGCTGTGTGCAGACAAAACATGATATGGGTTGCAATATGTATGTTGGGAACTTGAAAAGGTGTCAGTTTTACAAAGCTGAAATAAATCAGTGACTTGACTGACTAAAGAGTGGTATTGTTCAAGGATATTCTACTTTCTTAGCAAAATGTCACAGATTGATAGGAAAAAGTAATATGATTGAAAGGAGACATGAAAGTTCAGTAAGTTATGGATATGCAAAGAGAATGAAAGAAAAAGAATACATCAATGTAGTGAGGTTACAAATTTATATCTCTCATAACTGATTTTAAAAGGAAGGTTAGAAAATTGATAAAGTACCCATTGTCTATTCTGCAGGGACTTTTTTCCTAAAATGTGTGTAATAAAAGATTCTTTCACTCAGTTTGAGGTACTTTTATGGCTCCTGTTCATATTGCATTAAAGTGCTTCAAAACAGAAAGGTATTTAATTTTACAATGTACTTTGAGAAGCAGATGCCTCTTTTCCCTCCATGGGCAAGGAACGGAGAAAATGCTACAGAAATATTCTGAGTCGACGTCTGATGGGATACGTACCCTGATAAAGCATGATGAATCTGGAAATTTCTGGGTGAGAATGTGATTTGCTCTTCGTCTTTCCCCAAGAATAAAAGCAACTGCCTGTTTGAATACATCATCATCATAATAATAATTATTATTATTATTACTACTACTGCTACTATACAAAGGTGTTGCTGCAGACTAGAGCTATCCAAATGTCTTTAGCCTGGCAGAGAGGAAAGAGCTGATGCATAAGTCCTTGATAAGGCATGACAGTTTATACACTAAGATATATTCAGTTCCTGGAGGATAAGGACAACGAAGCAGCTGCTGGACTCTGCAGAGGCTGTGTAGATTCCAGTGCCTTGTGGCATGAATCAAAACTAAAGCTGGACTCGACTGAAGAGAACTAGAAGTAGTGTTACACATTGTGACTGGCAAACGTGTAACAATTGTGACATTGTCATCATCTTCAGGCTGTTCTTTAGTCGGGGTGGTGAAAACCAGGGGCTGTGCTGGTGGTCACTGAAGGGGTCATCTGATTAGATGTTTCTAAGCACATAGAAAAGTTTTAATTCCTTTCTGTTCTAGACAGAATGGTAGGGCAGGAGAATTACCCATTAAGACACGCAACTAATTAAGGATACGGCTGTATAACAGTGCCATGATTATTATTTTTTCTTAAAGCAGTGTCTCTCAAAAAGCTCAGTGGAAACCTGCAGCTTTCTCATCTCAGATCCTGCTCCACGGTCTCCTCTTCCTCCCCAGGCTCTGAGGCATGTAGGGAGAACTCAGCCACCAGGATGCTCTGGAACAGGCTGCAGCACCCCCATCACCAGACTATGCCGTTGTTTGCATTCCCAGGGGTCTCCCCTTCCTCAGCAGCAGACCTGGCCCGAATATCCCAGCTTTAAAGGAGAGAGGGTTAACGTTAGTTGGGATTGGGGGACAGAACATTTGGGGAAGCTCAGTGAGAGCCAAGGCAAACACACCTGAGAAGTGCTGCTCCCCAGGACGCCCAGAGGCTCACAGGCAAAACTGCTTCTCATATCCTTGTCTTCATCATCCTCTTCCTTTACCTGCCAGCTTTGAGAATCCCACTTCTCAGAATATTATCCTACTTTTTAAATTGCAATTACCCTGCGGGTCAGCAGCAGGCTCCTCATCCTCCGCTCAAAAACATAGTATGGTATGAACAACCTCTTCTGGAGAAGGAAAAGAGGGGAGATGATTACAGCAGCACAAAGACATAGATGTTCAGTTCTGTGCACATCTAAGATGAGCATGATTTCCAGCTGCATCAACATAGCTTTTTTTTTTTTTTTTTTTTGCACTCTAGATTGCATTAATGCATCTTGCACTGCTACTCTGCAGAGGCTGTGCTAGCAAGTTGTTCATTCATTAGTGCAAACTGCAGACACCCACCAGGCACAGAGATCCTGCAAGACTTCTTCCCCTTTGATCCCAACCCCAAATGGTGCGCTGCAGAACACAACATATCTCTGTAAACATCACAACGTATCTCTGTAAACACCGTCACTCAAATCAGCACTTCTTCTGTCCAATTTATACCATTTTCTTTTTTCTATAGTCTATTTTAAAAATGTATGTGCTTACATATTTATTTATTTATTTATTTACCACAATAGATTGAATTAATGAATCCTTTAGGTCTTACAACTGCTGCAGAGCTGATAATTTGCTAGAAAAAATTATAATGGAAGTGTCCCATGGAATGCTTTAAAACCCATTTACAATTTTTTTTTATCAGTCATACAGTCATACAGTCATGCAAAGACTTTGAGTGTGCCAGTTGTTTGAAACCAAGTTCTTTTAATCTTTTCATCTGTACCAGAACCAAAACTGCACCCAGTCTGAGCTGCACCAATAGCTGTGACTACTTAGGTAAGTCATATAATACCATCTTCTCCAGCAAAAAGGCACTTCTCTGTGGAAGAGAGACATAAATCTCCCCAGAGAGTGAATTTCAAACCTCTGGGCTGCTGGATCGCCTGCATGCTCGCTGAAAGCAGACATAAAATGAAGAGCCTGCATTTAGGAATGGCACAGATGGTTGAGGCAGTTCCTCCTCCCCTCCCGCTCAGCTTGCTCCAGGTATTGTTCAGCCTTGGACACACTGACTATCTCAGGGAACTTGTCCTCTCTGATCTGGGCTGGCAGAGTTGTTCTGGGCTCTGGTCCCTGAGCAGGACCCCCTGGAGCTGAGGGTGCTGCAGGTGAGGTTTCAGTAAGACACAGCCCCTCTTTCTCAGCCAGCAGCCAATCTCTCTTGCAGGGGAAGGCTCAGCATGGCAGGGTAGTTTTCCCTTCCTGGTGGAAGGTGGACACATTTGTCTGTCAGAACCACTACACTGCAGCCAGTTCACTTTCAATATTATTTGTGTGCACGTGTTCTGTAGGTCCTTGTGAATGCCACAGCGAGACTGTGATAGAAAGTACATATAAACCAAAATACGCAAAATAAGTAATTTTTCATAATTCAATATGACATCCTTCCTTTAATTTAAACCTAATCAGGGAATAAGAAACTAAAAACAGCTGTAAGCATTCACATTACATCTCTCTAGGGAAACGTACATAAAGTTAGGATTTGTTTTCACCCAATGGAAATTTTGCGATTTCACACAGCCACTCTTTTTGTTTAAGCTGCTCCTTTATTACATTTTCTATAACAGAATTTACAGTCTCCACAAAATAAAAAGCAATTCCATGGCATTTTCCTTGCCTTACCTTCTCCTGCTCAAAACATGAAAAGATTAAACACATAAGTGTTCCTAGTAATCTGGCTATCTCAGCCATAAATTCAACAGGCAGGAAAGATTTTTTTTTTTCTTTAAAAGTCGATAGGATGTGCCTGGAAGCTGTGCATGGTCCAGCACGATACACATTTTCTTTTTTTTTTTTTTTTCTTCTTTTTTTTTTTTTAACAATTCATACGGTAAATAAGCTTCTAGGAAACCATATCCAAAGGCGTTTTGAAGCTCCCTTCTCCCACGCACATCAACCCTGGCCAGCAGCACAGAATTAAAATGCGTGGTGAACTCAGAAGCGAACACTTCCAAATCTTAAAACGTTCCACGGAGCGTTCCAGTAGGGAGACGCTGCTGGAGAGCAGGAGGGAACGCGAGCCCTCCCGGCACAAAAGGACACGGCCCCCGGACCTTGGCCATTCAACAATTCCTCAGCTGTTGAAGGGAGCGGGGAAGGGCAGCGGGAGACAAGCAGAAGCCTGTATCCCCTGCGTCCAGCGGGAGGCAATAATCTGATTACAGCCCTCGATCCCTCTGAAAGCTGGTCACTAATGGAAGTTTTGGGAAAAGTGCTCTGCTGCTGGAGCTCGCTCGGATAAAGTGCGCAGTATTTGGGAACGGCGACGCCTCGTGAGTCCAAAGTTAATGCTAGCAAGAGCCTCTTAATCTGTACTTAGTAATCAGGCAGAGCCAAAGGCTGACCCAAGGCAAAGTTTAATGATCGAGGCTGGCAATTAGAGCTATTGGTAACAATTAGTTTTTCTGCAAATGTGCTTTCCAGGGTGGGAAGTGTAACTATTAAATTTCCAGACATTTTTTTACTACATTTTAAAAAATATGATACTATCATCTATAAATACTGCACGAGACCATTACCTGAAGTTAAACGCAGGAGTAGTGGCAAGATATTGCAGAAAAAGGCAGCAGATGTTGTTGCAACGTTTGGCTATGAGCACAGAAAACACGAGGCTTTTCTTCTTCACCCACAGGAGGAGCGTAGGGAAAAAATAATTTCCCTCACAACAAAAGGCTTTGAACGTGACCTTGCAGAGGAAGGAAATCCCAATGTTACAAACTGGCATCACCTGAGAACCGCTTGCTGAGAGTGGTGCTGTCCAGGTTTAGCAGACACAGGTCTTGCCAGGCTAATCCCCCAAAGCGAGCACCTGCTGAAGTTAAAATGAGCACATAAACAGGGCCCATGTGTCGTACTTCGAGAAGTGGGAGCCCAGGAGAATGACTTCCAATGCCTTTGGTGAAAGGCAGGGGGAATTTTGCAGCCACTGACTTTCAGGGGAGCATCAAACATGGCTGGATGCTCCCCTCCATGCCTGGAGGCGCTGGCTCTTCAGGGTTGCAGCCAGATTACACCAAGGCTTTGAATTTCTGACACAGTCAGGGGGGAGAGTGAGGGATCCTGCCGCACTTGGCAGGACTAACAGCACCCCACTGTCCTGTGTCAGGGTGATGAAATCCTCCTGGAAGCCACTGGAGCAGCACCATGTACATCTTACTATACACCTGTGATTGTAAGGTTGAAACTGAAGCTTCCTCAGGACAAAAATGTGCTTGTTGGTTGGAGTACAAGAAATTTGTGGGAGGAAATGGGAATTTGGCAGTAGAAGGAAAACAAGAGAAAGACTCCAACTAAGAAAGGCCTGGCTTTGCCCTTTTTTTAACAATTGCCCGGTCAGTATTTTAGGTTTTATATACAGCATTATAAAACTGGTGAATTTTTCTTCTGTGTTTTGGAACTTTTTTTTTTTTTTTCTTTGTTGGCAGCAATTGTATATTTAATTCTAAAGGAAAGTGAAAAGGAAAGAGAAGTGGAGAAATATAAAAAGTAGGCACTCTGAAGCATATTTTCTAAGACCAATGATATATGCCTGAGGTATACAGAAGAGCAAATTTGGACTTGAGGCAAGAATTCATGGCCTCCTAAAATACGTAGTATCATGTCTTAAAGATGTGGTCTGGAAGAGTTAGACTTCTAGTTAGCAAAGACTAAAGCATTTTAAAAATTCAGAGAGCGCAAATGCATTTTATATATGGCAGTGCATAAGCTGAAAAGTACTTCTGACCTGTAGAATCAAATTAAACGATTGTTAAATTAATTTGGAACTTATCCAGGTTCCAGAATTGTTCTTAAGAAAAATATACACACTCATACTTTGTACATATATATATATAAGATAGGCATCATCCTGTGTATGATACATAAACATTTCAAACACTACTGATAAATCAAGGTAGCTTTTCTCAAAAATCCCAGTATCCATATACCCCATGTAGTTCAAATCTGGACAAGCCGAATCAAACAATATTCATGAACAAACACAGGCACATGCAATCCTTAACACTAGTTTTATCTGTTATTTGGACATTCCCTCATGTGGGTGATTGTTTTCTCTGTTTGTGTTTCTCTCATTTTTTTTTTTTTTTTCCCCAAGCCTGGAAACTGCCACAGAGAAGTCTGGCAGCTATAACCTCCAGCTAACTACTAGCAAATGCTAACATGCTGTAAAGTGGAACACTTATACAAGATCCATCTGGTGCATACAAGTAGGAATCCAAGATTTAAAGCCATTACATTGTGCATGTGCATTTACACCTTCACCAAAGTTGGCAAAAAGAGTAGATTTTACCCCATGACTCCAGTAGTAAAAGGAGTGGTGTGAAACATGTGCTGACCTACTCTCCTCCGTCCAATTGTAGTTATTATATACTGCTCTTTGGCATGTTACATCCCAGGCTTCATGCCAGGAGTAAATTAGTTCAGTCCTGAACTTGCCTATCAGAAATTAAATAGTACAAGAGTGAAGCATGCCTATAAAGGATTAGAGTAGCTGAGCGTTTTCTTTTGATCAGTCTTACAGATTTAAAAAGGCAGTCCACCGGGTCTGGTAAACCCGGCAATACTCCCAGCAAAAGGACGTCTCTGTTGACTCTTTTTGCCATAAGTGAACAGTAAGGAAGGAAAAACGGCTTTGAGGTTTTTTCTATTCTTCGTGAAGCTTAAAACTCCTCAACCATATACCTAAGTTTTTAGTCTTTTTTCCAGTCGGTACATTCCCACCCCTTCGGGTAGAATAGACCTGGGCTTTTCAGCAATACTTTGCTGTATATTTATACACGAGGCGTATAAAAGAAAGACGCAGAAATTAAAACAAAGCATGCAGAAATCAACGGCAAACATAACCATCGTCATGCTAAAAAGCAGGGGGAAGAGTAAAAGTGAAAGGGTTGACGCTAGCAGAGAAAATTCAAGTTCCCGTCGGAAGCCAGCCGCGGGACGCTTAAGGCATTCACTCGTGCCCTCTGCCGTCTGTCCCGGCGAATTCCAGCGCGGGCTGCCCGCCGCTCCCGCGGGAAAGCGCCCGTTCGCAAAGCTGCCCGTGCTGGGTGAGCTTGCGGTCCTGAGCCGCCTGCCCGGCTGTGCCAGTCCCGCAGTGCCGGCCCCGCGGTGCCAGCCCTGCAGTGCCACCCCGCAGTGCCGGTCCCGCAGTGCCAGTCCCGCTGTGCCAGTCCCGCAGCGCCAGCCCCGCAGTGCCAGTCCCGCAGTGCCACCCCGCAGTGCCACCCCGCAGTGCCAGTCCCGCAGTGCCAGTCCCGCTGTGCCAGTCCCGCAGTGCCAGCCCCACAGTGCCACCCCACAGTGCCAGTCCCGCAGTGCCAGTCCCGCTGTGCCACCCCGCAGTGCCAGCCCCGCAGTGCCAGTCCCGCTGTGCCAGTCCCGCAGCGCCAGCCCCACAGTGCCACCCCACAGTGCCAGTCCCGCTGTGCCAGTCCCGCTGTGCCAGTCCCGCAGCGCCAGCCCCGCAGTGCCAGTCCCGCTGTGCCAGTCCCGCAGTGCCAACCCCGCAGTGCCAGCCCCACAGTGCCACCCCACAGTGCCAGTCCCGCAGTGCCACCCCGCAGTGCCACCCCACAGTGCCAGTCCCGCAATGCCAGTCCCGCAGTGCCACCCCACAGTGCCACCCCACAGTGCCAGCCCCACAGTGCCACCCCACAGTGCCAGTCCCGCAGTGCCACCCCGCAGTGCCACCCCACAGTGCCAGTCCCGCAGTGCCAGTCCCACAGTGCCACCCCGCAGTGCCACCCCGCAGTGCCACCCCACAGTGCCACCCCGCAGTGCCACCCCACAGTGCCACCCCGCAGTGCCAGCCCCGCTGTGCCAGTCCCACAGTGCCACCCCGCAGTGCCACCCCGCAGTGCCAGCCCCGCTGTGCCAGTCCCGCAGTGCCAGCCCCGCAGTGCCAGCCCGCAGTGCCACCCCGCAGTGCCAGCCCCGAGTGCCAGTCCCGCAGTGCCAGCCCCGAGTGCCAGTCCCGCAGTGCCAGTCCCACAGTGCCACCCCGCAGTGCCAGTCCCGCAGTGCCAGTCCTGCAGTGCCACCCCGCAGTGCCAGTCCCGCAGTGCCAGCCCCACAGTGCCAGCCCCACAGTGCCGCCCCGCAATGCCAGTCCCACAGTGCCACCCCACAGTGCCAGTCCCGCAGTGCCAGTCCCGCAGTGCCACCCCACAGTGCCAGTCCCGCAGTGCCAGTCCCGCAGTGCCAGTCCCGCAGTGCCAGTCCCGCAGTGCCACCCCACAGTGCCAGTCCCGCTGTGCCAGCCCGCAGTGCCAGCCCCGCACAGGGCCCGCCTCGGCCCGCTCCCTCCAACACCAGGTGGCACCAAATAACAACTTTCAACAGTCTGCCTTGCTGTGCTTTCGTTTGTTTCCTGGCGGGTTTTTTGGTCGGTTTTCTTGTGTGGTTTGTTTGTTTGTTTGTGGTGTTTTTTGTTTGTTTTGTTTGGTTGGTTTTTTGGTTGGGTTTTTTTGTTTGGTTGGGGGGTTTTTGTGGTGGTTTTTTTGTGTTTGTGTGTGGTTTTGTTGGATTTTTTTTTTGTAGTTGTTGTTTTTTGTTTGTTTGTTTGTTTGTTTGGGGGGTTGTGGTGTTGTGGGGTTTTTTTGGGGTTTTTTTTTTTTTTTTTTTTTTTTTGTTTGGGTTTTTTTTTGCTAATTGGTGAAAAGGTCCCACAGAAATGTGTGACAGTGTAAAAAACAGACAAAAAAATCCAAAGAGACAAACAGAACCCCTCAACCAAACAGGCAAACCCAAATCCAAGGCAAACACAATACCCTAGCAAACCTCAGAATCATTCTGGGGTGAGTTCGCCAAGAGCAATGCCTTCCTCTAAATGGTGATGGGGAGAGATGGAGGGGCAGACAGGCGCTCCTGGCTTTACCTGCCTGTGCAGGTGCTCATTCTGGGACCTGACAGCAGTAACTATCTCAGCAGCTCACAACAAAAACATATTCCTCCTAACTAACTGCTACAAAGTCACCAGATTTCCTAGTGGGGCTCTCCTTGCCACCACCATTTGACAACACTAAGTCACACCTTAACATGCCAAGGAGAGCAAGGCCAGCATTTAGGGGATGGAGAAATCATGCTTTTGGGGCATGTAAATGCACGTGGGGCACGCTGCACCACCAGCAGACATGATTTGTACCCTGCGCTTTGGTCATCTGGACAATTCATTCTTCGCAAAAGCCAAAGCGCAAACTTTACATGCTGGACACAAAAATGGGTCGTCTACACAAAGAAAGGGAGGTGCTTTCTCCCCTGCAGGACACTGCTCAGAAGACCAATGGCACGGGGGGATGAACTGGTTTGCTTTCTCAGAGAATCATAGAATAAGCTGAGTTGGAAAGGACCCACAAGGATCATTGACGTCCAGCTCCTGGCTCTGCACACAGCAGCCCCAAGAGTCCCACCCTGTTCCTGAGAGCATTGTCCAAACATTTCCTCAACTCTTCCAGGTTGGTGCTGTGACAACTTCCCTGTGCAGCCTGTTCCAGTGCCCAGCCACCCTCTGGAAGAGCCTTTCCCGAATATCCAACAGAAACCTCCCCTGACACTGCTCCATGCTGCGCCCTCAGGTCCTGCTGATGGACACCAGAAAGCTGATATTGCTGCCTGCCCCTCCACCTCTCCTTGTGAGCAAGTTTTAGACCCCTTTTTTCAACATTTTCATAAACAATTATAATTTTAGAAGCACTGTAACTGTGCCTGATACGAAGGTACTGCACTGTGGTGTTTCACAGAACCATGAAACTATTGAAAGGGACTTCTGGAAGCCACAAGACTGCATTTTGTCTAGCTGAAACAAGGGCTAACTTAAGCTAGACCAGGTAGTTCAAAGTCTTCTGCTATGAAGTTTTAGAAACCCCTCAGGTGAAAATCCCGAAGCATCTCTGCTTTTTTCAATCGATACAATGAATAAAGTTATTCTGGTTGGACTCTGTGTGTGTGCACAAGAAAAGCACACTCGAAGACCACCATGTAACCTGTTGAGAAGCCACAGTACTGCTATAGGTGATTTTCCAAACTAATGGCAAGGAAAACCTGATTATACACAGTTAATACAGTTGTTTTAACCACTGTCTTTTACACGTGCAGGTGTTCAATCTGATAACTGATTATTTAATTTCATTTCCTTTGCAGGAAAGAAAGGGGAGCCATCAGAATTGAAATATTCACATATTCCAAAGGACAGAGGCTGCTCATAAACTCATAAGCAGAGACTTAAGCCTGAAGCTTTTCCAGGTTCTGACAGTAAAAGAAATTCAAGGTGCTGTTAGAGCCTGTCCAACAGATGAAGTGTGGATATCCCAGCCAAGGGTTGCTCTCCCCTGTTGGAGTCCAGGGCATTCCTTTGGTTGCCCTGGAGGGTCAGGGACCTGGGCAGGGGGGTCTGGGACCCCCGCCCAGAGCTCAGAGAGACACTGGCTTTGATCTTAGTCCATGGGAAAAACTTCCTACACTGAGAGAAGGTTTACAGGTCACAAGAGTGTGAAAAATAGTAGTTTAGCTTATCACAGGGTGAGAAAATAGTAGTTTTAGGTTCCTAGCATTGAAGTGAATGGGGACAAGATGGAGAATCTGGGGCGTTGTCTCCTTCTTCTTCTCCTTCTTCTCCTTCTCCTTCCCTCACTCCATTGCTGCATTGACGTGGCACAAAGTAGTTAGTGAGGATTGGGTCAAAGTAAAGATGACCTTTTTAGTAATAGTGATAGACATTGGTAAGAAATAGTAAATAAGAAATACGTAGTAATTAGTATAAAAGATAAGGACAACCCAGCTCGGTGGGAGATGTGAGGAATTCCTGCAGCTGCGAACATCTTGTCGGACTCCGAGAAAATTGTAAGATAAGAAACAATAAACAAAGTATGCAACCTTGAAAAATCTAAACCTGAGAACTCCATCTCTTCCTTCGGCTTGGCTCAGAGCTGTGCAGGGGAGCCAAGGACCCTGAAACCACCTCAGTGTTGGGGAAAGCCCCCAACACTCCCCCAGGATGAAAACACAACCTGTGGTTACCAGCTCTCACAGCATGCACACCCCCATTGCCTCAGGGCAGAGCAACAGGGAGGGCTGGGCAGTGGGAGGCAGAATAAAATACACATCTTCTCTAAAAATACGGATGTTCGTACTATACACACACCCTGTACGGCCATCGTGCTATCAAACTTACCCTAGGGACTGATTCACATTTATCCCGATGTAAGTTCTCCAGGCAATGGAAAGTTTGGGGTGTGATTGGCACTGTCAGAACAAGCAAAGGACCAGCACAAAGTCATACATGAGCCACCTGTCTGATCAGCGAAAAAGGTTGTGCTCAAATCAGGCTCTAACTAATAAAAATCATTTAAAGGAGAATTATTTTTGAATTAAGTCAAACAGCATGTTTAAAAATGTCAGTAAGGAAAGCCAGTTCTACCTTTTAATACTTACCACTGCATTTTGAAGATGAAGTTGTCCAAAGCTAATTATATAAACCTCATTCACTGCCTTCTCATGCAGTAGTGAGGTATAATTTTTGCAACGTGCTTCCTGAAATGCCTCCTCTTTCCTGTCTTATTTACACTGCTGGGAGACAATTTAAATCACACCTATCAGAATCTCTGAAAGCTTCAGACCATCAACAAAGCCATGAACTTTTTTTTTTTTTTTAATGAGTAATCAGGCAGGAGTCTTGAATTTTATGTTCCTAAGTGGCAGAACTGGCATCCTTTCCAAATTCGGTAGCAGTAGGAGTGTTCTCTCTCCACCATGAAGAAACAAAGTGCCCGGCTGTAACTTCCTTCCTTCAAGCAGAGGTTCAGGAAGGATGGAAGGAGTGATGCAATTCTGCAATTCAGGCTTAATACCTGCAGGTCAGGATCACTGTTCAGGATGATGATGATGGGTATTAGAAATTGAACACCAGCTTCATTAAATGCTAACTCTTTCTCCTGTGGCAGTTGTATTTTTCTATGGGGATCATTAATATCTAAAGCAAATCATTATTTAGGTTATATTTTTACTTTTCACAGGGTAAAAAAGTTTAAAGAATCTATTTTCCTTACTAGTCCAATCTCTCACTTTCCTACTAAACTGCCTGACTCACCAACAAATTCTGCTTTCCTCCGTCCACGCGTGGTTCTGTAAAAGACAAATTAAAATGACTAAACATTGCTTAAATGAGTAAAAGGTGGCAAGATTGGACACCGATTGCATAATAGGGAGAACTGCGGATCAGAATCCTCTGACAAAAGATTAAGGGCATATTCCTACAAAGCCTGAATGGAAAGTTCAAGCAAATCAAATAAAGAACTTTTCTCAGAGAACTACTTGCATGAACATGACAAGATCACATTCTTGCATATTATGTGAACTTAGATGCTTACAATGACAAAGATACTGTGTTTGCCTCTTAGAATTAAAAAATTACTTTATATTCTGCAGAATCTTGCTATAACTTCTCAAATCTCTTTGTAACCAAACCCAACTAATTTTCAAGAGATGGATGCTTAATAACATACGCATGAAACTACCTCTGAGAGCTCTGAAAACCCCTGGTATATTTAATCCATAAGATTTCACATGATGGATACAGACTTTATATCTTCCTGAACTGAACAGTCCTTCTTTACCTTTTAATTGTGTACAGGAACACCTTCTCCATCATCAGGCAACTACATTACACTTCACACTTTACGGACTAATCTTTATTCACAACCCCCTTTTGTTAGAAATCTCATTTCTTTGGGAAAGCCATCAAGGAAGGAAGTTCCTCAGCATCCTGATCTCCCCTCCCATACACATCTTATATACTTTCAACAGTGACAACAGACCAAGGGCAGAGAACTCCAGGGAGTGGTATGGAGAAACATTATCCTCCTCATCCTTTAGCCACCCTGAGCAGAACCAAGCCTTGGGGTTTAAATTTAAGACAAATCCCAGCTACAGAGCAGCCAGGGCCAAAACGATGTATAAATGACATGTAACCTCTTCAAAGCAGAAACTGAGAAAATAAAAGCCCAAAGGAGTATGTGATGCCTACCAAAGTGACTTTGTAGAAAAATCATTACCTGCCTAGTGATTAAGCGTGACCAGCTAGGGATAAGTTGTGGTCACTCCAAGGCTGATTTATTCCTCCTCAGAATCCAGCTTTGGTATGCTGTGTGCTGTTAACAGCATCCACATTTTTACATTTTAAATGCCTTAGGGGTGTGGGTAGTGTTGTCTGAGCGTTACATGTGATAGGACAGTAATAGTACTGGAAGAGCAAAGAAAGATAAGAAAAATTAGCAAATCAGCTATGCTTAGGTGTGTTTTCCACATTAAATTAAGCTCATCAACAAGTAATATGAGAGCAGAAATGAATCCTTATCCAACAGGAGAACTTATGAAGTAATTAATTCGGTTAGATTTACCATGTAGAATTTCAGTAAAGAAAAGAGCAGTACAGTAAACACTGCAGGAGTATTCAAACCACAAGAGTCTCCACACTTTTCACCAAATCCAGCTTCATAGAATACAATTAACAACAAATTACTTTTTTACTGGCTAACTAAAAACCCTCTAGAACTGGCAGATTGAGGACTAGGATTTAAGTTAGCCTTCCTATGTTTATTAACTTGGTGAGGAAGCAAACCCAAGAAATTTAATGCAAAGAGCTTTCAGTCGTGAATTTCTCATGATGACTTTACAAACGGTGAATATTCACCACCTAGAAGTCAATTTGCTGCTCTGCATGCCAGTAATTTTCAGGGGCAGGTTTGCCAAAGTGTACAAGCTCTCTTAGTGACAGTTTGTACTTCAGGCTACAATAGCAGTCTCCGAATTGTGCATGCTAATGCGCTGGTACTGACAAAAGCAATCTGGTGACACTGACTCAGAGTTACACAAGTTCAACAGCGAGGAACAGCGTTGGCAAGAGGGGCTAAAAGGAAGTACGACTCAAATAATCATTTTCACTTGAGTTGTGAATCCCGGGGAGACAGTCCCATTACAGCACAACAAAGCCAATAAAAGTATGTAGGAACCAGGGACTGGGTAACCTTTTGAACTGGTTAACCAGCTCCCTCCCTAACGAGCATGCCCCAAGAAATGTGAAGAATGCTCATGCTTCTCTGCAATTTTTGGGGGGTCATTAAAACAGAAACCATAAACCAAAAGAGCCACAACATGTCAATCACCTAGTGGGAAATCTGCTGCAAATGTACGTCATACAGGCAATTAAATTTTTTTATGCTAAGATATATACACAAAAGCCAGATGAAATTGTTTCTATAGTTTACTCCCACAGAGGTGTCCTGCAAATATGATGATGAAATATTTTAAGGGGAAAGGCAACAAGCTCTTGGATGACCATGCTTGAGCAGGAAAGCTGGACCAGATGAGCCACTGTGGTCCCTTTTACCCTCATCCATTCTGTAATCCTCTGTAATAAGTCCTGATTAATTTGGTGATGAACGGGCTTAGGGCAATAGATATAAAATATTAACTTTATATAAACTTTTACATAAATACACACGTCAAATTATTATTTTTTATTTTATTTTCCATGTGCTGGGTATATCTTAAGCTCAATGAGTGCCAAAGTTGCCGAAGACAACAGTAAATTGCTTAATTACTTTTGCTTTAAGCTAACTTGTCCTTTTTCTTGGGCAACTTACTGTCAAAACATGCTGAACTCTACTAGTTCTGTATGGAAGGGTTGAATAATGTTTAACTAACACTACTGTCAGGTCTTGCTCATACAATCAAGAGGCTGTGCAAAGATTATAATGTAATAATTCAGTTTTAGATATTTGCACGTGATGCGTTTAAGTCTCTGCTGAAGCGGGGAGAGTCTGGAAAGTATTTTTGACAATGCTTTGGATTCAACCCTCAGTCATTCCAGCGACTAAGGAAGACTGCATAAGAAGCAGATGAGGACCTGCATAAAAGATATCTTGTAAAGATGTATATTATTTTCAAACCTTGGAAAACAGAGATCTGCCGTAAGATGATGTACAAATTTAAATGCAAAGTTAAAAGTTCTGCAAACTATTTACAGTGATAACAAGAAACATGCAACAGTACACCCAAGTACCTTTGAAGTACCTAAAATGTTCTTTATTGACCTGAGGATCACAAAGAAATGCATATAAATGCATTATTTTATGACTTGTTTTGCTATTGAATTAGCATATATAAATACTTTAAAATAAAACAATATCAGAAGGGTAATGCACTTAACCATAGTGACCAAGGGGAACAATGTAAAAAGTATTAATTGCCAGCTGTATACCCCATCAAGAGAATAATTATTCTCCCTGTTCAGCTTCTGCTCAGAAATAAAGATTGATTAGATGAAATTAATTTTTCCACAAATAACATTCTTTGTGGATTTTTCTGGATTACGAAGATAGCAAACTACAACAGTAAGTGGTCTCTTTAAGCAGTTAAAGCTGACTAAAAATCAGCTGCACTAACATATGTTACAAACAAGACCATGTTATTTGTCTCTGTTGGAGTATCAAGTCTAATATCATTCAAAAACAGGTTTCAGCTATGATTTGCAGTTTTTACTATCCAAAAGTAGATTAAAAAAGAGTCCTCCAAAAGGGAGGACTCCTTCTTGGTGTCAGCTATGAATTCAATCTGTAGCTTGTACATATAGGACACTGAAGTTTCGTCTTGTTTTGAGTGCAGAATAAAAGTCCAAATTTAAAAGCGATTTCAGTAAAAATCCTCTTCACTCATTACATTAAAGAAACAGAGGCAGTATTTTGCCTAGGGCCCCCCCCAGCATCCTTAACCCAGCCCTTTCAGTAGCAAAGCATGCTGTTTCACTTTGCATGGAGAATGCCGCAGACTGTGGAGATGTTCCTCTCCTCATTTCCATCCTCTGTTAGAGCCGTGTCTGCCTGAGACCCAAAGATCTGTCTTTCTAAAATATGTTCCAAAGGGCTGCAGAATGCAGTATCTGCCAGCAGCAGTAATGTTTGGGTGAAACCTCCGAATATATTGTGTGGGGCTTCATTTGGGCTACATACCTAGGTGTAATTTACATGTCTCTACAGTCTTCATCTCACGAGATACAGAATACCACAGATATCATTAGCTCTATTAACACCGGTGGATTTACTAGCTATTTTGTATTACCCCCAAAGCTGGTAGCAATTGCAATCAGTAGCTGGAGGATTCATAAAGATCTGAAAAAAAAAATAGCTGCAGTTCTGCTCGGGAGCTACAGCCCTTTGCATGTACAAAAGCTTTGTAAATCAATTTGAAGTTCCCAAGGGATGATGTAATTGAAGCTGAAGGTAATAACCCCTTGGATGAAAGAGGCCAGAGGGACAACTTCACAAAAATAAGGCAAATACTTAAGAACCGTAACTATTACTCTATGTTAGTTATTAGACAAACAAATCCTTTTCCCGTCGATAAACATCCAAAATTACCTCATTGTTACCTATCAACAAATGAAGAGGTTCTGTTGAGATTCAAAGGTAAAAGACATCTCAGCTTTTCCACCCCAAAGCTATTCCCAGAAGGTAAAGCAGGTGGAAGAAGGTCACTGTGAGATGAACTGTGACTAAATGCTAAGAGTCATTCAGCTTCTAGCACAGCATCTGCAGTTTTCAGAAAGCTTTTGCCAAAAATCCCTCATCAGAGGCTCCTAAGGAAACTAATTTTTCTATTTGTACTTAATGTTCAGAAACAAATGGTGGCATACACAATCACTTGCCACAACACAGGGAAGTTGCTGTTCTTCCAGGGCATCTAGACCTGACAAAAAGCAATAGGGACTGATAGGGAGTCTGCAAACAAAAGATTTGCTTAGTAAAACCACAATTACACAAGCTCACTCAAGATGGTGCACTCAGTACAGTGATTACAGTTCAGACCCTATACTGCACTGCTAGCTGATTTTCATCTGAGCGGGGGGCTGAAATCACAGAGTAGAGGAGGTTTAAGTGACCTCTGGAGACCAAGCAGTCCAGCTCTCCTGCAAGCAGGGTCACCTACAGTTCGGTCTAGTCTGTGTTCAGCTGGGGTTTTACATCTTTAAGGAGATCTCCACAGTCTCTGTGGTCTCTGTTTTACCTTCCTCGCAGATAAAAAAGTTCTTTAGATTTTGAGGTGGAATCTCCTGTGTTCAAGCTGGTGTCCTGTCAGGGGCTTTCCCCAACATTGAGGTGGTTTCAGGGTCCTTTGCTCCCCTGAACAGCTCTGAGCCAAGCCGAAGGAAGAGACGGAGTTCTCAGGTTTAGATTTTTTAATGTTGCATACTTCCTTTATTAGTTTCTTATCTTACAATTTTCTCGGAGTCCGACAAGATGTTCGCAGCTGCATGGATTCCTCACCTCTCCCCCCGAGCTGGGTTGTCTTTATCTTTTATACTAATTACTACGTATTTCTTATTTACTATTTCTTACCAATGTCTATCACTATTACTAAAAAGGTCATCTTTACTTTGACCCAATCCTCACTAACTACTTTGTGCCACGTCAATGCAGCAATGGAGTGAGGGAAGAAGAAGGAGAAGAAGAAGGAGACAATGCCCCAGATTCTCCATCTTGTCCCCATTCACTTCAATGCTAGGAACCTAAAACTACTATTTTCTCACCCTGTGATAAGCTAAACTACTATTTTTTCACATTCTTGTGGCCTGTAAACCTTCTCTCAGTGTAGGAAGTTTTTCCCATGGACAGAAATCAAAGCCAGTGTCTCTCTGAGCTCTGGGCTGGGGTCCCAGACCCCCCTGCCCAGGTCCCTGACCCTCCAGGGCAACCAAAGGAATGCCCTGGACTCCAAGAGTGTCCATTGCCCTTTGGCCTGTCACGGCCAAGTCTGGCTCCTTCTTCTTTGTCCGACCCACACCAGGTATTTTTAGAGAGAGAGATACAAACAAGATCTCTCCACTGCTTCCTTTCTCCAGGCTGGAGAGTCGCAGCTCTCCCACACTCTTGGTACAATAGATGCTCCAGTCCCTTAATCACCTGGGGCCCTCCACTGGTTTCACTCCAGTTCCTTTCCAATTCCTTTCACAATAGGTCACTGAGATCTGGACCCAGCATTCCATGTGTGTCTGACCAGTGGAGAGGAGAAGGATCACCACCCCAGCTTGCTGACAACACTCCTCCTCATGCAGGCCAGGATACTGTTGGCCTTATTTTCTGCAAGGGTCCACCGCTGGCTTATCCAGCTTGGTGGCATCCAGGACCCTCAGGTGCTACTCTCCAAGGCTGTGCTCCAACCACAGCCTAGTGCAGTGCACGGGGTCATTCCTCCTCTCATACACGACTTTGTGTTTGCTTTTGAACATCATGGTGCTCCTGACAGCCCATTTCTCCAGGCTCTTTAAGCAGCAGCCTAACCATCAGCTGCACAGTGTCCTCTCTCTCTCTGCTCCCGAGTCTTCTGCAAGTTTCCCGAGGTTACGATGGCTTCCTCACTCAGTTGTGGGCTCCCATCCTCTTCCCGCCTTGTTCCTTTTTAAAGCTGTCCTCCCTAGGTTGGCCAACCTGGCCAAAGACGCTTTTGCCTCTGTCCTAGGTTACAATGTAAAATGTGCCCAAAGTATGTATTCTATCACCATCTACATGAAATGTTGTTGTGCACCACTGTTTCCCGTGCCCCCTCCCTCCAGACTATCTTCTGTTAATGGCCCATCAATACCGTCCTGCATGACTCATAGATAACTCTCCCCAGGAGCTATCTCTGTTTAATAGGCAATCAAGGACCCATTGCAAAACTGATAAAATGATATCAGTCCATTGTGAGATGCTCTGCCCAGGGGGAGGAGCCAAGCATTCCCACCTGGATATAATCTGGGATTTGGGACAGCACAGGCAGCCTTACCCACTGGATTCCCAGAGGACAAGAGCTACCAGATCTTTCTGTGGGAACACTGCTTCAACAAGACCACTTCATCTGGACTGCTACCACCACGGTATCAGGTTGTATTCTGACTCTGTCAGTGATCTTTTGTACCATTGCATGTGTTTTATTTTATTTTACTTTTTTTTTCCTCTCCTATTAAATTGTTTTTTCTGACTTGGAGTCTCTCGCTGGTTTTGCCTTCAAGCCAGCACAGCCTCACACAGTGACGCCCGAAACCTTTCAGGGCTCTGCTGGCTGCACAGCTGGGGCGAAAGTCCGAGGGCTGGAGAAGTTTTCACGGCATCGCTGCAGCACCCCCGAGCTGAGCACGCAGCAAGCAGCCCCGTGTAGGGCCACAGCCACCCTGGGACAGGCCAAAGGCACTGTGCTCAAGGGCTTCAAAAGTCAGTGCAGCAACCGTCACGTTTTCAGTGGCGGTGATTGAAGAAAACTGAGTCAAATCTTATAATTAAGTTTGCAGGTTCTGTTTTTATTTTCATTTTTATTTTCTTTAACTAGACAGAAACTGGCACAGGTGATAGAGGCAGAGGTATTTCTTGGTTTTCTCTCAGACTCCTGGCACCAGACAACTTGAGCAGCTGCAGGATACTCCACATCCTCAAGGCCAGGTGCCAGGTATTAAGTGTCCATAGCTAATTCCTAGCTAAACAGTAAAAATCCAGGCCCAAACAAACCAAATAACATCCTTAATTATTAGAGAATCAGAGCAGGCATAGATTTTTAGGTATCAGATTAGTAATATCTGTGATGGCTGGGCATAGTTTCTCAATTTAAAATGTTTTTTGATAATACATTCAGACTCATTTGACAGCTTGAGACGTCAAACTTTATCTATGTACACTTAAAACATTGACTCATTTGGCCTGCCTGGAACTGATAGCTCATAACATCAGCAGGTTCTGAGTATACTGCATCCTCTCTGCCTTCAGAGAAAAAAACAGCAACAGCCTGAGCATGCCAAGAGGCCATTGATCTGAGGAAATACTCTAAAAGATGCCTTTGATTAGCCCAGTACTTTGAGCTGCCTATTTTAACCAAGCACAGATTGCAGCCTGCAGAAAAAGTTCTGAAAAGTGACAGCAAAACCAGTGAGCCAAAAATCAGAGAGAGGGAGGAAACAAAGGGGTTCTGCAGAATACAGCAGCTGGAAGCAAAGCAGTGCCCAAAAACAAAGACAAGAAATATAAGAAATGTTGGATGAACAAGAACTACTGTACAGAACAAACAATGAGCAGTGTTCCAGAAAAGCCAGATGAATCCCCCAGGCTAATGCAAGTACAAGGTATAAAGCCAATTATCAGATGCAAGAATTGCAAAGGCAATTGTAGAGTATTTAACAGCACATTTTCTTAAAAGATCACCAAAAAAAAAAAAAATCAAGAGAACAAATTAAAAAATTAAAACTACACAAAATAAAAGCACAACTGTTTCCAAATACTTTTTCTGACTGATATAATAAAATTTGGGTGATGAAAAATGTGACATGAGGAGTATAATGAGATATATTCATTTTATATTTATGAATATTTGCAAAATGAACACATAAGATTTAGATCTTTTTTATCTTTCCTTAAAAGCCCATTGTGCTGATGACTGAATCCAAGGTCCCCTACCCGCTGGGGTCCTGTAACAAATGATGACAGCAGTTAATATCTTAGCACTGTCATTACTACTGGCATTATGCCTCCAAGGTTTTTATGCATCCCTACAATACCTACATTGCTTTATAATCTTCAAGTACGGTTTTAGACTGCATCATCTGCCAAAATCAGGTTCTGAGGCTCCTTATGGATCTCCTCATAGGAGCTGCATGTATGAATGTGCCAGTTAACTCAAAGGTAAAGTGGTATCTTTTAAGGAGATTTACTGCGAGTGGAGATGCATCGCTGTTCCTCACTGTCAGCCTGCAAAGAGCTTAGTGCTGGCATCAAGGATACAAATAAGATGCAAAGTGGTTTTCACTGACAGCAAAAAGCCAAACCTGTGTGGTTCACGTTAAAAATGCAAAGCACATTTTAGAGTGCACTGGGTACTTAAAATAAAAAAAAAAAGAGAGAGAGAAAAAAAAAGAAAAATATAATTTTCCCAGAGCACGTCACACAAATTTCATCAAGAATAATGCTATATGTCAGAGGCAGCCATGATTTTGCAGCTGAATTTCGATGTTGCCTTTTCTTCTGTCTCATGCTACCAGGTGCCACTCTCCTTTGCAAACTACTCTTCTCTTACAGATTGCTGCTGCTACCTTGTCACAGCCCCTCCTGCCTCCATCTGCCACTGCCTCCTCATGGGCTATCACTTCTCGCTGACTTCAGCCTGAGGAAGAGAAAAAAAAAAAACCCAAAGTAGCTCTGCTTTGCATCTTACCTCTAATAATGCCGTACCTCTTCAGACAGAAACAGGGAGACGTGCTCTAAAAGAGTGTCACTAAATAAAATGAGTCAAACACAGTTCAGGACTACTCTCTCTACACAGATGAAGGAGGGTGAAAAAGCAAGATTTCCTTATGGTTCTCCTGCAGATCCCAGACGCCATGGTAGGGAACAAAAAGGCTCCTGCAAGGTTCAATAGCCCTCTGTCACCGCTGGCACTCCGCCAGCCTGTGCCAGACCCCAGCTGCTGAGCCCGCTGGGGATGCAGTGCTGGAGCAGAAAGGCCCAAAGAAACCAAAAATGAAGAAAGGGCCATCAGGGCTGGAGATAAGGAGCGAGACAAAGTCAGTAGAGAAACAGATACTCAGGGTAATGGGTCAGGGGCAAAGTGAAGAAAAGAAAAAGAAGTTAAGATCTGGAAGTATTGCTATGCACTTTGTTTTCTCCCAGTGCAGGTTCCCCAACCCTTCCATGCATTCCCCATACCTCACTTTTAACTCCTTAAAGGGTTGTTTTACAGCAGTCTTAGTGACTTCCTTTGGGGTTGCATTTCACTGATGAAATTCCTCAAAACTTTTGCTTCCTCCAAATCCCACTTTACTGCTCCATCTCTACTCTTTTGCAGCATCACAAGGGAGAAAACTTAGTTCCTAAAACTTTTCAGTGACTGAAAACATTGTACATAGAACTATGGAGGAGAGCAAAAGAAAAAAAAATCACCAGCCAAACGTCAACTTTGTTAGAACTGTCCTTTCTCAAAATGCAGCAATACATCTCCTGAAAAAAACTATCCCTCACATACTTCACTTTATATGCAAAAATATTAGCTCACTGGACTGTTGTCCAGACAGGGCTCTGAAAACGTGTTCTGAAAACACACATGTGCCCTGGAAAACACAAGAAAACTCAAACAGAAAGCAAGGGAATAATCCTAATACACTTCTATTACACCTTCTGATAAAAACTTCAGATTATTCAGACCAAAATGTATTTGCAAGTAGCTAAAAAGGCATTCAGCACACTATGCTCTCGCTCCCTTTCTCCAAGTTTTAGCCCTGCTTGCACCTAGCCAGTGCCCTGCTGCTGTCCATCACACAGGCTCACAGCCTCCTCCCAGGGAGAGCGCTGCCTGGAACACCGCGTACTCCCAGAGGCATTACCATAATCTCATTTAAGGCACGGAACGCTGTGGCCACGCTCTGCACCAGAAAAGAATTTCTGTAGCAAGGCAGAGGGAGCAGCAGGCATTTTGTCCCCCTGGAAAGGCAAAGCTGTCCTGCTCTGACAGCCGCTGCCTGCAGCTATCTCCTCCCTCCCTTTTTAAGTTGCTACGTGCGTGTAACCACAGCGGCAAAAAATGTCCTTGCTCACGTTTCTAACGGGAATTAGCGGCAGAGGTACAGCCATGCATCCTGTTCTCTCCATCCCAGCTGCCCATCTCCAGCAGAGAGGGGGGAGCACCCTGCTGGATGGGACCACGAGTAGGTAGGCTCAGTTTCCAAAGGCTTGCTTCTAAATAACTCGGCCATTTACCGCCTCTCTTTGCTGAGGCAGCAGAACGTGGGATGTGCACTTCTTTCAGAGGCCCGAGCTTGCTTCTGGCATATGATAAATCAAACTGAACAAGCACCAAGACATCAAATTGTAAACTGAACCGGCAGAGCAGGGGCACCTTTTTGTACTCCCAACAAACCTCTGTACTGGAAGCAGCCCAATAGACAGAGAAAACAAAACTCTTACAACACAACATTAGAATTAAAGCAATGCACACAAGAAAAAATCTAAGAATTATGGCTCAACAATAATCCTTCTCTATTCCCATTGTCCAAAATTGGTCCAGGATGGCTACAGTAGAACAAGAGTCAATTTGCAACAGAAATGTGAGGACACATGCTTTACCTTCAAGATTATTTTCTCATCGGTACATAATATTTCAATTCCATTTTAAGATCCTTGCTGTGTGTTTTTATGATACCAGATAATTTGATTAATCTGGAATTAGTCTAAAATAACTTCCTCTGAAATACTGCTCAATGCAATGCTTTACCTCTTGATTAAACACTGTAATTCAGTAAGGAACTTGATGTGTGGCATCACTGAGCATGCTGTACTAGAAAGCTGGTTAAAACAATTAAGTTCGTTTTTTAAAATTATGTCAGTTTCAGAAAACTTGAAAGGATCCCAAAGTCAAAAATTAAAGTACTGCATGAGATTGTTGAGTAGGCTTGCTCTTGTCCCTTAAAATCAAAGTAAGGCACCTGTCTAGAAACCACGTTTTTCTGGCTGTGCAACCCCAGAAAACTGCTCCTTCCCATTTCTCCCAGCCTGCTCACACCCCACAGGCAGGACACAGTTATTCCACAGGATCTTTCCTCTTCCCTTCTTCTGGATGTTACACTTTGCTCTTGGAGGAGACGCCTTTGCCTCAGGTCTCGGATGAGCCAGTTGTTTCCTGCTGGAAGGGATATGTTACATTTTTGCCCCAAGCCTAGGCTGGAAGGACCGAAAGAGGAGGCTCCTGAAGCCCGTCCTCTGACCTGCTGCTGGAGAGCAGCGCTTGCCACTCACAGGCAGAAGTCAGGACAAACAAAGGGCTGTTTGTCCAGCACTTCCCATCAGCTCTCCCTCCCCCTTCTCATCCCCCTAGCTCCAGCTCTCTCTGGGCACATCTAAAACGATACAGCTGCCGAGAGAGTGGAAGGGAGTGAACCAGAAGAGAAAGGTACGTTTCGCTCCTGAAATTATCCTTGTCTACTTGTTCTGCTCCTTCTAGGTACAGGATACAGAATTAGAAATACATATGGGAACATGCAGAGGAAGATTTGGGAGAAGCTGTTATATTGCAGGCAAGAGGTACCTTCCAAGACAGTTGCGTGGCTGGGATTCAGATCAAAATAATTCTTTTACTATCTTGCTTTTCTTCAAAGCTGGATACTACGTATTAACATTTGAAGTCACTAAATATACTATATTGCCTTCCAGTGCTCAATATAATATAGAGAGAGGTGTCTTCACAATGAATTGCTGTCTTAAAGAAAACTAAATAGGGTGTAATGCGAACTCAGTTTCTAGAAAGAATCATGGTATTGATGACAATTATAAAGCAGTAATTCACTGAATTCCTCCTCAGTGGAAGGAGCTGCTGTCCTTACAGTACACCAACTGTTCATGCAAAATAAATGTAAGATTTTTTTTAATGGAAAAAAATTCTTTACAATATTATCAGTTATGAGATTATTGCGTAATGATTTTTTTGTAATGTACTAATAAACCTAACTATCAAGCACTAACACACCTGAATACTCTGCATACTAAAGGTGTTTGTGAAAGGCAAACTTGACAAATAAATTAACACTAAAATACATTTCATTTTGAATAAGTGAAACAATTTTAATGTATATTTGCATTTTAAGTGCAACTTGTTAACCTGGCACATGCCACTGGACAGACTGGAAAAGAACATACACCAAAAGTGTACCAATTAATGCATTTATTGTTTTCAACATTAGGCAACCAGTAATACAGCCTACTTAGGGGAAAAGAAGGGTATATTTAATGAAGGATTGGTATTTTTAATGGTTGATAGGCCAACCTACAAATATTTCTATTTTCCCAACCACACAGGGCTCTCTAGAACTGTCAAAATACAAATTTTGTGCCATTTCTCAGTTTTCTCTATTTCTAACACCTGAGCTCCTACTGATACTGTGTGACCTTTAAAGGACATCACTTCTCATGAACTATTACCCTGTTGTTCTTGGACAACGAGTCTGAGACTTGGGGCTTTCTCTTTAGTCTGATTACCTCTGCATCTAGCGGATTCAAAGACTAGATGGTGCCAAATTGCCTGGCAAGATAATTCAAACACTCTCAGCCGAACAAGCAGAGACAGCACTAACTCCTGACTCATCATGCATATTCCCAAACTAACCATTTTCCTTTAGGAAAGTTCCAAACTATTTCAAAGCACTTGTATTCCCAGGTGCATTTGGTCTTAAACTTTACTTATACCTTGTCAAAATAATTAACTGAAAAGAACTTAAGCAAATGCAAGGAGCTCATTTTCGGTACTTTTAGATGGCTTTACTCCTGCTAGATTTTGAAATGATAAAATCTTGATAGAGCAAGCTGGTCAGGCTTAGCATGCCTGGCATTGCTGTCTTTTCATAAGGCTTTATAAAAAAAAAGGAGCTGTAAGAGGATGCTCGCTGGCAATGAATGAGTCTTTGAGCCACGTTAGCAATTGGATTCGCTCATCGCATTTTCCTGTTTTATGAGAAAAGCCTTTCTTCTGTGCTATGCAAAAGCAGACAATGCCTTTGACGCTCATTTTGAAATAAACATGCGCATGCTAGCTCTGTTCTTCACCTAGGCAATCGGTGACACTCCAGCATCTGTGCAGCCGCACTCAGGAAAAGAAGTCGCAGCAGTTTGTCAGACAGAAACGCTGCATCGGAAAGCAGCTGCTGAGTTTACACACATCGATCCTGTGCAGGGAGCTGACGAAACACTTCAGCTCCTTGGCAATCCTCATCTGCAAACAGGGACTGTTTGCCCCCAGGAGAGAAATACCCATTTCAAGAAAGGTCTCTTGACAAGAAGTTTCCGTTTGGCTATGATCTGCGCAAAAAAAAAAAAAAACAACAAAACCCAACAAACAACAACAACAACAACAAAACCACAACACCCCACAAACCCAAAAAAACAAAAACCAAAACAAACTGCCTCCCCTCCCCCCACCAAAAAAAACACCAACCCAAAAAACCAAACTCAGAGGAAATATATAAGCAGAAACAAAATGATAATATTTTTTCTGAATAATAATAATAATATTAATAATAATAATAATGTTTATCTTTGGTAAGATGTATAACTGGTCAGAAGAGCTGCCTATCCATAGCTCTCCAGCATGCTGACTATGCTAACACTGATTTTGGCACCCAAAAACCCTCCTGATGACACACTACAGCAATATACTATGAGTTTTCAAGGCAAGTAGCGAGTTACAGAACCTCCTAAAAACTGTAGGTCGTGATTTTTGAATCTAGCAATTTGACAGTGTATAGAGAATGTGCCTATTTTCAGGATGAACGTGCATATTTTCCAGGAGGTGAATTCCTAGAAATTTTGAGGAGATAGGCAGCTGGCAACAAATTCAAATGGGCATTTCAGTTGAACTCCAGGTAGGGAAAAACCACCTGAATTACTATAAATTTTAAAAAAGTTCACAAGAGCAAGGTATCGTGAATGCCTCATCCTCAGTAGAAGAACACAGAATAATCCAATCACAGGAAGTTTTCTTCCATTACATATTTAATTATTTAAGTTCAGGTATTTGAACAGGAGATTAAATTGTAGCCCCTGAAACTGGCATTTATCTAGGTATAGTATAAATATCTTTTTCTCTTTAAGCATTAGACTTCTCTGAGCAGAACCCTCATAACTAAAGTGTTTATACTCCTACAAAATTAAACCATAAATATAATAATACAGATTCTTCACTCAAGTCTAAAAAACACCAGGCAAGGTTAGAACAATGTTTACTTTATTTGAGTAGTAGTTTTGAGGTCTCAAACTAATAAAGACAATATGTTATTCAATACTGCACTCTAAGGTAATTAAAAATAGATCCCCAAGGCTCCATTACCAGTAGTTTATAGGAGTCTCCTACTCAAAAGTTCCCATACAAGTTCATGGAAACTAAAAGGAATTATTCAATGAATTTTGCTTCCACAACAGAAGCCAAAAAAATACAGAAGAGCTTATTCTCACTTCACTCATGTTCTTTAATATATTGGCCACTTTTTAATAGTTTATTTGGCTACTAATGTTCAAAAAAATCCAAGTTTAAATATGAAAAAGAATAACCAAAAAACTTTGAGGTGTTGTATTTTATCCCTAATATGAATCTAAATTTCCAGATTTTCTTACATGGCATTTTATTCATTGGCTGAAGAAATGGAAGATAAGATAGCTGCGGTGAAGAAAACTACCTGAGAAAAATGACTAAAAAATACTGTAGATTTATATATTTAAAAGTTTATTGCTTGTTTTTCAAGGGCGATCTCAAGATTTTTACAAAGTAACCCATATTATAGCCACATCTACAGCTAGCATACCTCATTTTTTCCATTATCTAGATAATAACTCTACCATCTTAACTTCACCTTTGATAGTCTTTGATTAGACATTGCCTTACGTCCTGTTATTTTTGGGTAAACCCATTCTCATCCTCAGCCCCACAAGGAAGGTCAGGGCTGGCCCATAACATCATGTCAGGGCATCAATTCCAAAGTGCCAACAAGGTGAAGGACAGCAAACTCTTCCTTAAGTCTTACACAAGAAAAACAACGAGCACACAGGGAGGGTGCTGGACAGAGCTGGTCATTCTTTAGGTTCATTTTCAGAGCAGAATTCCTATTTAAATTCAGTTAAGAGAACAGATACATTTTGTCTGAGCCTGAGGAAAGGTAAAAAACCACTTTCTTTCCTAATACCAATAAAAGCTCAGTTGAATCGTTGTTGAAAAGCCTAATTTAAAAGTGAATGCAAGTTCAAGGCTCCAAAGCTCTGCGGCATGGTTGGACTGCGCAAAGCAGCACAGAACAGCAGAGCTCATGTTAAACAAAACTATGGAAAGCCTAGTTGCCAGCAGGAGAGTTTTGCAATTATTAAAAGGTGGGACAATTTATCCCACCTTTTAAAAAACCAGTCAAACCATAATGACCTCCAGCAGCAAGACTTGACTGGACAGTCTGCAGTACTAAAAAAACCCAAAGAAGAAGATTCTCCATCATGCTGTATCATACCAGAGCCAGGACAGGTTCGGCTTCCTCGGCTGCTGAATGCTTTTGTTTCCCACACAGCCCATGACACAGGATTCAATCGACATGCAGTTTTTCCACGACTTTGATGGGGAAGGATACTATTTATTTTACATGAGTGACTCTTGTTTTGACAGGCAAAGTGGCTAGGAAGGCAAGGACACACACCCAGACATTTCCCCCTGGTTTGGTAGTAATCGATACAATCACTTACACCGCCAAGAAAACACGGCCAGCTCAAAGCAATTTTCTCAAGGTGAGAGGCCAAAGAAACAACAAAATTGCCAGCATCAGAAGCCTCAATTCCCAATGAAAGGATTCCCGAGGTTGTACAGAAAGTAATGAATATCAATTCTGCAGCAATATTATTTGCCTCCTAGGAGAAAACACTCTCCAGCACTCAGGCTCAAATGACCGAGACTTCGCAGGAAAGAAAAACGCAAGGCAGAAAGCAGATCAGGGAATGCGGTCTGCTCAGCAGCAATACCTGTGTCACGTACCTCATTTCTCTTTAGCACCCTGCTGTGGGAAGCTTGGCAAAAATGAAGATGGTTTCGGTGCTGCTGCTGCTGCTGAGCACCCTCCTGGGTACCCCCGCGGCGCCTCCCCAGCGCCCCGCTTGCTACAAGAGGGCCCTCAAGGAGCACAGCTGCCACGCCATCCCCGAAAGCAAGGAGAACCTCCGACACATCGACGACGGTCTGCAAGATCACTTTTGGGAAGGGAAGGGCTGCGAGGTGATCTGTTACTGCAACCTGAACGAACTGCTCTGCTGCCCAAAGTAAGATCACGGTCATTTCATGTAAACCTGCACGGTTCTTCACAACTGCCCATTTTATTTCCATCATTTTACAGTTTCCATACGTGGAGTAAGCTATCATTTTAAAGAAATTCATCACTTCAGATGGTTTGAAATGATAGCAAGATATAGCCAATTTTCTGTTACTGTCAGTTTTGAGGATTTGTTTTTCAGGAGCTCACCTCGGACATGCTTAGTGTATTTTGTAAACCTCCCTGTCCTATTAACAGGGACTTCACCATTTGAATCCCTCAACTTTTGACTCCTCTGTCTGATACAAACTAAGAATAACTACATCAAATCCCTATTCACAGCATTTTGCAATGAAGGTGTTTTCAGGACCACAAAAAAATCCTGTTTGATTTCTGTTCCATGGAACGGTATTGCTGTTCTAAAGTGTATGCACATATGTCAGTTGAACAAGTAATTCTGTAAAAATAGCTGTCAAAAGCAGAAAAGCAAAGGAGGGGCACAGGGGTTCACACATACTTGTTTAAGCAAAGGCAGAGATTGAGCCCAAGAACATCAACTTCTCCCTGGCTTGCTCACACTGCTGACCAAGTTGAACGGTGAAGTTCTCACTGAACACGGGGCTTGTGTTGCGTTGACATAGAAAGAACATAAATGAGTCAAAAAACCACCAGCAGTCCATACTGGTTTTAGGTTATAAAATGTATTAAGAGGTATTATTTCATTCAGCTTTTCAGCAACAGCTTTTCTTCAGTAAATTTGGATTAGAAGTATTAACAGTTCAAAATTTACTAATACTTCAGAGGCACCAAAATGTGAGGGCATCATATAGGCAAGCAAAAATGATAGTTTATATGTGCTCCTGTTAACACTCATTTCTCAAGTGCCCTAAAATCCAGCAAATGCAACTTTTCAGCACGCCTGTAGGGGACTCAATTTGAACCAAGTGAGAAAGACTTCTAAAGCTAAAAATCTCACATTCAAACTGACGACAGGGTTTATGTAAGATTTTCATCTTTAACTTTCCCTAAAACCAGATGCAATGTCCTCACCCTGAAGCACCCTTCGGGTCTCTAGCTTCAGGCTCTGAGCAGCATAGTAAAACCACTTCCTTTGATACTAATACAGAAGAAAGTACTCCTTCCACCATCCTGAGGTACACAAGACCTGCTTTGCATCCGTGCTCTCGGGACAAACTGCACTAAAACAGTATGTGTGCACATGCCAAAGTCCTTTCTTTCGATATTATCCATTGGTAAGTTTATTTTCTTAAAGTTCAAATACTAGGGTAGAGTTCTGCAACCCGGTCAGCCATTGAAAGTTTTGTCATTGCTCCCACAGCAGGCCAGCAGAGGTGGAAATGCAGTATCTTCATCCAGACCTGCAGCTGCATTTGCATTTCTGGAAGGACATCCCACACACACAGTAATCCCACATTCATCATGACACATGCTAAAAAATATCCACAGTGGGAAATGCATGTCATGTTAAAGCTCTAATAAACCAACAATCTAATTGTTTAAATATGTGATCCTATCTTTCAGGGATATTTTCTTTGGACCGAAGGTATCGTCTGTGATCCCCTGCAACAGCTGATGATTCAAGTCTGCGAGTAAAGATAACAGACATCATTCTGTGATCATGTAGTAATGTTCTCAAGGGGAAAAACAGAACTACCACCAACAAAAAACAACTTCCTTTCTAACCACAAGTCACTGCCTTACTTTACACTGTAGAAAGAATTTATTTTCTATACCTTTATGGAGTATCAAATATGTAAGGAGTTTTCTTTTCAAATCTGGTAGTTGACCTAATTTCCATAAAGCCATTTCCATGGCTTAACAGACTGTACAAGCTCTTAATGTATCCTAATATGCATCCCCCAGCAAAAAGCATTACTCTTCTTACTCAGCACAATATCCTTAGCTAGTCTGGACAAAGAAACTTCAAACTTAAGCTTTCATGTTGCTGGGAACATGACCCTCAGAGCAACTTATGGCAGTGCAGCTTCCTGTTCCATTATTGCCACCACACTTAAAAAAAAAAAAAAATAGTAAAAACTGACATTAACAGTACTAAAGCACACTTGGGTCTTATGTCTAACTGGTCATCTGCCACCTCTCTAAATCCTTAAATTGCTTAATGTTAGCATTGAACATTTAAAAATATTAGAACAACTCATTTCTTAATCAAACTCTTTCAAATACAGTACCCCAAAAGTAAGTTTAAAAGCTGGCTTTTTTAGGCTAGCCCCATAAGGCAATAGCTACAGAAAATTCAGAGATAATCACCTTAATATTTAAGAGATACTGTGATATATGAGATAGATACAAAGAGACATAATTTTCTGACCATTTTTCTGTTATATCACAATCTGCATTGGCAGGTGTGGAGAGGTGACCACATAATTTTAAGCAGTCACCTGAGCAAACCAGGCTTACAGGTAGCAAACCTGACTTGCTGCCTGATAAACTCTTTAGTTATCAAGTCAGTCACATGGAAAGTGTGCAGTACTGAAGGAACTGTGCAGTCTTCTCTACTCAAAAACCACACTGTTCACCTAATAATCTTACACATTGGCCCAAACTGCTACCACCAGTTTACCATGCTTGCTTCATGTGTCAGTATAAAGTCTCACCGTGGCTGCTTTTCTTCTTGTTAGCAAACAAGAGCTGGACACTGGGTGAGGGGATGATTACACACAGCCAGTAATAAAAGTTTCAAGTAAATCTGTGAGTACTATTTTTGCCCTACTGACTGTTAAAAGAGTTTGTGTCACCAGGCTTTTCAAGCCGTGTTTGTGTAATTATTCAAGCGGATTAATTTGGGCTTCCTACCAAATAATCAATTGATAGTAAAATAAACCCCGTAAATCTGTCAACTCAGTGAAAATATCCAAAGTCTCTGCAAAAAAACCTTACGGTACGCGCTCTTGGGTAAAATCCTTGGGTAAAATGTTAACTTCTGTTGTTTGTGCCATCTAGTTTCTACAAGAATCACGTTGCATATGCCTGGCATCCACAGCTTTGCAAAGCAGCTATAGCAAAAAAATTTAAGGCAGATACAAATCTGGGTACTAAAGTTGGTGGCTTTTCAGTTACCTTTCTTCCATGACTCCTGGAAAATCCACAACCCACTGGAGCAAAACTTTGCTGCTTTCCACATGCAGCAAAAGAGGGTCACTTAAGCTACTACTTTAAGACTGACTTTCTGTAGAAACTTCCTTTTGTTTCTTTCCCCACTCTCCTTCCCTCACGCAGCTTCTTCTACAGGTCCTGCCAGGCCTAGGTGAGAACATTCAACCCTGTCATGCACTCAGAAATTTTCTTTATCCTTTGGACAGCATATCCTGACTAGGCTCCTTGGCTTTTTATACAAATTGCACCTTGAAAGTAAGAAGCTTGAATGTGTGCAAAGGACATCCAATAAACAAACTGACAGTCCCCGCAGTGAAATGGGCATGAAAATGTATCTTCAAAGGAGCACCAATTTTAGCTGTCACTAGCTAGGTAACACTGTCTTGAACTCAGGCCAGCACTGCAGAAAGCAGTACAAGTGAAAGAAATCATACCACTGAGAGATACTGGGAAGGCAGCCAGTTTGAGGTTAGGGTTTATCATAATTCAGTTCTATGCAAGCATCACAGGTCAAAAAAAGCAAAGTGAAGCATCTTTGTTGTAGAGATGCCAGCAGAGTAGTAATTTTCATAAAAACTCAAAAGATAAACATCAAGCAGATTGGATCAAGGACATAATGCTGTCTCATTTTTCCCAAATTAAGAAAAAGCTTATAAACATCTGATAAGGTTAGGAGTTGCAATGCATGCTAACTGAACAAACTGAAGCCAGGTCCTCCTCAGCTTCAAGATGAAAACTACTTTCCCTCAGCTTTTTATTCATCCTATGTGTACAGCTTTAAGCAGAAATAAATCATATTCCATACACCACACATTTAGACTGGCACAACAGTTGACAATACAAGAAGTCATTCATAATTCCATCTTCAACATCAGAATTTTCTAAGACAACCAATCAAAAGCCGAAGTATTGCTGGACATTATTCTCCATAAGTTAACGTAAGTTTGGGGTTTATTGAGAGGGGGCTTGTTCCTTTTAGACAGGCCTGAGCTAATCCATGCAATGAAAAAGAAACAGTGTGCCTGTCAGAAGAGACTGTATTGACCCCACACAGGCTCGACTCTCATTCCCCAATTAAGTTCTTAGCAGCAGTCCATGCAGACAAACGGAGAAGTCAGCAGGCAAAGGATTTCTTAGCCAGTCGAAAGATTTCTCAGCACAGTAAGCTGCAGCAGTCTCTTCATCTGTACTTACAGCTTTGAAATTCGAGAGCTGCATTCTTTCCCATTTTAATATAGGAGCAGGAAGGCCTCAGTGCTTGGAAGCACGTATCTCCACAATGACAAAATGAATAAACAAATCAGAAAATCCTCCAATTCTTATTTCCAAAGGGGGGGAAAAAGTGTTACTCAGCCATTTCTGCCCAGCTAAGAACAGAACTGACACTTAAAGCCTTTTATCTTAGGAAGAAGGACCTATTGGCAAGTCTGCTACAGCTTTTTTTTAAGGCATTGCATCATGAGCACTTGAGGTACATTTATAAATATATCCTTGGCACATTTTAATTGAAA
Organism: Hirundo rustica; assembly: GCF_015227805.2. Taxonomy (NCBI): domain Eukaryota; kingdom Metazoa; phylum Chordata; class Aves; order Passeriformes; family Hirundinidae; genus Hirundo; species Hirundo rustica. Next base: position 47,983,169 of record NC_053454.1, on the reverse strand, counting down.
AATATTTTAATATTATTACATAGTTCATCAAAGCTTAACTACTAGGTACAAGTATCATAGAATATGCTGAGCTGGATGGGACCCATCAGGATCATTGAGTCCAACTCATTACAGTTACAGACACACCCCTCTGAGCAACAATATCAGTGATATTTATTTAAAATACTTTTGTTGAGGAAATTTGTTTCATAAGAGATGGTTTTCAAACAAATCAGCAAGGTTATGAAAAATAAAACAGGCAAATTCTCTCAGGAGAAAAAGTTACAAAGAAAGCTTTTGTATATCAACAAAACCTCAGTCTTTTGATTTGCAGCCTGAGTCCCAGTCCCAATCTTTTCTGCCTAATGAACCCCACTATCCATCTTTAGATCTGGTTTATTCTTGTCATTCTTCACCGAGTAGATGAAGTATGTTAAGGTGTCCTTTTCATTCACTGGAATTGTCCTAAAATGGCAGCCAATTATCTATAAAGGAAGAATGCAAGGAAATTAAATAATCACTCTTACATGCAAAAACTGAAGATTCAAATTTAAATGTACCACAATAAAGTTTAAAAGACTGATTAAGAAGCTTACAAAAAAAGGAAATATTGCCTCACTTCAGAAATCTTTAGTAGTCATAGAAAGGTAAACAGGAACCATTTTACCGATAACTGTGAATTAAATGTAGCAGATTGTTCCCCCAATTTCCACAATAAAAAGTTAAGCAATTTTTCAGGGTAAAAAAACAACCCTCAAAGCTATCAGAACAATCATGGGACTATCATTACATCTGTTTAGTTAAAGCTTGAATATAGCAGGTAATGACTACAGAATATCAACAGCAACAGCACAGTTATGAGAGGCTACTGCTCTCCACTCAGCTTGGGAGGTGGTGTCTGCATCAAATCACATACAGAAATATCTAACACAACACAAGATTTATCAGAGAACTATAACTGAGCATTCAGCTCTTCAAAACAGAGCTATCAATGAAAATTCACCATGCTGTAACCGTTGAAATATGACAATCTGCAAGCAGTTCTTGAATCACTTGTCATTTCAGCAGTCTTTCCCTTCATCAAAATGAACACCAGCTTTAAAAGAAAGTTGCAAAACACTGTAACTCGGTCTGTTCTCTGGCTTTTTGCCAGACTGGTGATCAAAATTATGAAGTGAAAAACATGGGACTACTCACTCAAGCACCACAGAATATAAGAATAAATGTTTAGCCTAACTAAAAAGTTAGGAACTTTCTAAACTCTACCCCAAAAGCATTCACAGAGAAGCAGTTTGACACAGTAATTAGAAGTGAACTTTCAGGAACAGCTAGAGCAGCGTCTGTGGTATGTTAGGACAGATTACAAGGAATCCAGTGTATGGCATATTAAGGAAGCTCCGTGGCTCTGGCTCACGAATACCTGCAGGTCAGTCAAATCAAGCATGTGGCAAAAGCAGCTTGCACACCATGCAGCACTGGAATAACCTAGTGCAAGTATCATGAGATGTACCTAAAGCAGACCCTTCAGAACACCAGTTTTGCAGAACAAAAACTGCTTGTGCTTTCTCAAATCACAGTCCTGCTAATTCAAGAGCTAACCTACATAAGAAAATGGAAGACAGATTTTGTATTCTTACGCTTAGTGGCAGCAGGACTATTCTTTCACAGTTCAGCCTTGAGATCACCCATAACTCTAAGAGCCTTGCTTTTAATCCACTCAGATTAAGGAGAGATGAAAACAGTGCCTGCACTTAAATACAGCTGAATTTATCACTGCACAAAAGTGAAAAATCAGTAGCTATACCTTCCTGCTAAGATCACCAGCTCTTCCACTTATTTACATCAATATGCTGTGACTGCACCTTTGCAGCACTAAAGAATTCCTTTAAAGTTGCACTCATGCAAAGCAAAGATGCTAGCATCCAGCTGTACTGACGTGCAGCCTGACGTGCAGCTTCAGCACTTTCAGAAACAGTAAATTCCATACAATTCCAGTTTTCTGACAGCAGATTCCAGTGGTTTTAACAGAATTATCAACATGCTTCTAGCATGTTTTTTTCATGTTTCTGTACTTCACATATACAGAAACTTATGGTTGCAGCAACTAGCTTTTTAAAGCTAAGTCTGAACCTTACCAGAACTTCACTGACACCTCTCAGTTTCTAGTTCTTTTCACCAGGACATTTCAAGTGAAGCTGTGATTGATGCAGAGACAGAATAAATCCATGATTCTATGATATTCAGGGGCACGGAGATCATCTTACTGTTCCAGCTCAACTCTGTGCTTCTAAGCAGCAAACACTCCTTTTGGAAGTTAAGAGTCCCTTCTCTGGAAAGCTTTTACTTTTGATTTACTTGGCTCAGGAGCTGTGGCCAATGAAGGAAGCTAGATAAGCAGCTCCCTTTTGTTCTCTTAAAATCCAGATTACATAGGCACTTTATGCAAGGATCACAGTGTATAGAAAACCACATGCCACAGCAAGTTGCATTTTCTATTATGGGAAACACTCATACATACTTCAACAAGCTGTGCTTTGTTAAGTCCCGGTCTGGTCTGTAGCTTGAAGTGTCTTTTGTACCTTCGAAGTGTGTTTACTTGTAACTGATATAAATCAACCTAGAAGAAAAGAGGGAGAAGGGGAAGAGAACAATCTCATATAACTGAAAAAAAATCAGTCATTAATAGTTCACCTCGCAAAAACATTTTGGGAACTCACAGATACGCAAGTGTAAACAGTCAGCTCAGCAGATGTCATTTTGACAAAAAGCAAACCCCACCCTGCACCTTCCAGCAGAAAGGAAAATAGCCCAGCTCCATTTAGGAGCGTTTTGTTGCTACTGAGCATGCGTCCACCTCCCTTTAGCTGTGGACAGTATTTCAGACTCACTGTTGTACTTTCATCCATTCTGGGTTTTTTGTCTGCTTCGTAGTTCCAGTACAGTAAGACAAAGCCCAATAGCAACTTTCATGTAAGAACTACGAGGATGCTGATTCAAAGGGTGCCCCTATATTGTGATTTCAGCCATTAAATCCTATGTAGATTACATACAAGACACAGTCCATCTGCACCATGAAAGAGCACATATTAGAATCAGGACGAAGTCTAAAGCACAAGTGTTCTCGGCTTGAGGTGAGAAAACAACTGCTCTTGCTCTCCAAATGTAACTCTGCTACACAAGCAAAATGCAGGAGTTACGTGCATGGGCATAAATATCCTGAAACTCTTTCTCAGTGTCTGTCAACAGTTGAGAGAATTACACAAAGTCATCTCACGGATACAAATACACAGCCTTAATCCAGTACCGGGTCAGTTTTGTATCCTATGTACTCTAACCAGTCACTTCTCCCTGCAACAGTTTACCCTCTCATCCTCCCTGACAACTTGAGAGCTTAATCAGATGACTGAATGGGAGAGCAAGCTCAGAAAGCAGGCTGAATGAGAAATTCTATTAGGTCAGTTGCAATTACAACAGTATTCTCCAAATTCACTGCGTTAAAGATCACTTTTATTTAACAGTCTTACTGCAGAACCCTTAAAACAGCAGTGCTACTGCACATTGGACAGCCTGGCCAGACTTGAAGCGAGGCCATCTTGCATGATAAAGGATGGTATCCTTTGGTGTTTCTAAAGTTTACATGGCATCAAATTTGACTTCCCAAGTCACAGTGGGGAAGTCACCCTTCCAGCATAATGCAAAAGAGAAACAGCAGCTTTAACACCAAGCCCCAGAAGCTACCAGTACCGCAGGAGTTTCTTTTCCTCCTGTAGGAATCATTTCCCACCAGTAAAGATGGTCATGACTGAGATGGAAGCAGGAGAGCCCTACAACTGTTTACAAGAATGAGACTTTTTTTCCTTAGCAAACTGGGTAATAATTGAAAATAAAGGTGGTCAAGGGCAAACAGGTATCTAAGGCGTACGGTAATTACAAGGAATGAACACACTGCCCGTGTCCAAACAGCCAGCTGACACGCCTCAAAAATAGTTCCCAGTTTTCTCTTTTGTGATAATACTGTTAAGAAAAAAGCAAGTTTGTTTTCTTGTTCTGGAGATATCTGTCAATTGCGACGTTTTATAATCCTTGCATAAGAAAACAAAACAGGCTTCCAGGAGAGCTGCAATTACAGGGTCAGAGAGCTACCTGAAGTCACTCACAGCATACCTTTAGAAAGAACTTTCCAAGAAACAATCCCAGATATTTAAGAGACAACACCACTCAGCATCAAACTACTTTCAGCCTCCTAAAATCCTCTTATCCAGAGCCTTCAGACTGAAGCCTCATGCCTAAAGGCACAGATTCCTGCACAAAGTTTCCTCACTTACTTGCTGTTATCTGCAGACGCTGACCATAAGGATGCCATTAAATTAACACTTACAGAGCAATTTCTGAAGAATGTTTTAACAATCCCTCTCAGAAGGGACCACGTAGGAATAACAGCCTCTGCTCAAAATTAACACACCGTGGAGCACCTGCTAAGCTAAGCCGTAGCAGAAATAACCGAGATAACCCAGAGCATGCGTAAGAAAAAGAGGGCCTTATGTTCAAGACCAATCCATTATGAAAAAAGTTAAATGCTTTGGTTCCCTTATTTTAATGGGTCAGATTTCACTGGTGTGCAGTGGAGAAAACAGGTTGAAAAGACACTGTATTTCTCTACTCCACTCCTTCAGAACCAACCCCCAGTGGCTCTCCCCCCCCCCACCCCAAGTGGCAGAAACAAAGCTATCATCATTAAACTATCAGTGTTTAAAGTGAGTAAGTAATTACCAAGAGCCATCTGCAATACATTTAGCAAAAAAAAATAGGTTTAAGGGACAGGCCCAGCCACTATGTGCAATTCCCTTCAGGTTGTCAGGCCCTGCAAAAGGTAAGAGTTCGATGGTATCTGGCAAAGCACTAAGAAGAGAGAGCTGAAAACAGCAGATTTCTGAGAGAACCATCAGACACTTAAAAACAGATACTCTTGTCCCCTGTACTCCACACAGTTTAATCAGAAAACATGCTACAAAATTCAGTTAAATTCTGTTATATTAAGAACACTGCAAATCACGAATCTTCCCTTTCCCACACGTAAGGTAAACTGTAAAAGTGGGAGGTGGTGTTGGTGCAGACTCAGTGTCATTAAGAAGCTTAACACAACAACTCGGGAAAAAAGAGAAAGCAACAGTTTAGCTACCTCTGGAGTGTCGATGTCTTGCACTGGTGAGTCACCATCATCATCGCTCCCTTTCCTTTTTCTTCTATTTCTCACACTCTGAATTAAATTTTTGTGGAAGTCACAAATGTACAGATGTCTTGCCTAGAAGAATAAAACGGCGTCTTTCAATCAAACCCACGTAGTGTATCTCACAGACCAAAGTGCACGCAGAGAGACAACCCCTAAGCACTCACACTGAGGCTTGAGGCTGCTTTTCTCCCGGTTTCTTCTAAATGGAGAGTGTGCTGCGCTGCAGCTCCCTGCCACCGGCTGGGCCCCGAGCTCGCAGAAACGCTGCAATCGGCCGATGCGGCAGTGCCGGGCTGCGGAGCCACGCAGCACAGCCCTCCCTCCCTGCCTCCCTCCGGCCGCGCATCGCACCGCGGGGGCCGGGCAGCTCGCAAACAAAAAACAAGCGCTCAGTCGTTCTCTGCAGGGCTAAGAGACGGCTCTCATTTCCCCGGCTATATCCTCCCCTCCTTGTTTTACTTCCGCTACCCGGCGTGGTCACGCAACACACTTATTTTTACTTTCTTTCTTTTTTTAACAAGTTTCCCTTTCGCGGAGATCTGCACGCTTTGGGAGATCTCGGCGCGTACCAGCCCGGAATCCCCAAGTCCGCGTGCTTTAATGGCAAAGGAGCGCACGGGACAGCGTTCGGAGCGGGCTGCAGAGCCGGGCCGGGGTCCCTCGGGGCGGAGGCAGCCCCGGCCCGGGCGCCGGGCACTCCCGCCGGCAGCCCCACGCTGTAGCTCGCCTTGCCCCCCGCGGCACCCGGCGAGGGCAGGCGCTCTCCCGGCTCCCAGGCATCCCACGCCGCTGGAAGACGGGCCCCCACCCCGCCCGGCCGTGCGGAGCCCGATGGCTGCCGAGCGGAAGATAAAGCGGCACGGGAGACGTGCGGCGCTGCAACACGAGGCGGGGCAGCGAGCACGGCCCTCGCCAGCAACACAAACTAGCGCGTCGGGAGCCATGCAGGCTCCGCTCCGGCGAGCAGCGGCGCTTCCCGGCCACGCTTATCCCCGCTCCGGCTGCAGGGGGGCACACGCAGCCCATGTCCATGCTCTTGGGGCTAGGGAGGACCCCAGAAGCAGGCAGGAAAGGCGGGCGCTGCCCCCCGCCCGGAGGGACCTTCAGGCAGTGCTCCTGCCGCGCCGGCCGAGCTACGGAAAAGAAACGGGAAGGGGGAACGAACACTTCCCCGCCGCCAAACGCCCCTCCTCCCCCACTAAACTTGATCAAAAGTCCCCCAACCAACTAAGACACAGATGCAGCGACCTACCGGCCGCTTTTGTCCGCCCGCCACCGGCGGCTGCCCTGGCGCGCCCTCCCCTCGCGAACTTACGCTCTTGTCCAGCTCGATCTTCACCTTCTTCTGCGAAATGCTCTTCTGGATGCGCTTGCTGAAGCTGGCGTTGCCGGCGGCGCGGCCGCATCGCTCCCCCTCCTCCCGCAGGCAGCACAGCTGCCCGGCCCCGGGGCCGCCCGCGCACCCGCCGCCCGCCGAGCCCGCGGCGGCGGCCGGACCCAGCCCCGGCGGCGCTGGCGGCGGCGGCACCTCCACGGCGGAGCCCGCACTGCCCACCGCCGCCGCGGCGGACGGGTCTGCCCCGCGCTGGGTCACCTCCTCGGGGGCGAAGCCGTTCATGCCCGGCGCCACCACCGCGGCCGGCGGGATCCCGCCCCGCACCAAACTTCCCCGGCGAGGCGCCGCGGCCCGGCGGGGGGCTCCCCTTCTCTCTGCCCGCCTCCCTTCAGCGGCGGCACCGGGGTGCAAGCCCGCCCTCGAGGACGGTCGGCCCACGCGTTAGGGAAAGGACTCTCCCCGCCAGCAGCCGCCGACCGACCCCCGCGACTACCGGAGCAGCGGCGGCGGAGCCCCGCGGGCCGCCCCACTTCCTCCTTCCCCCCCTGTCATGTGGAGACTCTTCAGCTGTTTCCTATGTAACAACAGCAACCTGCCGCCCCGCCCCGCCCCGCCCCGCCCCGCCGCGCATGCCGGCTGCCGCGCGCGGCCCCACGGGAAGCGCAGTTCCTGCCCCGGCCGGCGCGGCCGCACCGCCCCCGGGACCCCGCCGCGGCGGGAGCGCGGCCGAGGCACCGGCGGCGGCGGGATGCGCTGCGGGAGCAGCTTCTTTTTTCCGCTCCGCTCTCTGTCCCTCCCGTGTGGAGGCCGAGCCCGCTGTCCGGGAGCGGCGGCAGCGGCTCAGCCCACCTTTAAAAAGCCCCGTGCGTCAGCGTCTCTTTTCTCCCTTTTCCGCGCCTCCCCGGCGGCTCCGCCGGGGGATGTGAAAGGATGGCCCCGGAGGGTATCGCGGGTCCGAGCTGCCGCTGGCACGGCCGGGAGCGAACCCGCACTCCCAGCGACGCGGAGCCGGCCGCCTCCGCCGCCTCCTCCCGGCTCTCGGCGGCGCCTCGCTGTGCCGCAGCAGCTCCCCCCTGTTCACTTGTTCTCGCTCTAGTGTTTTAGCCGACGCCGGCACCGCTCGGGCTGCTCGTTCCGGATCGTCTATCTCCTGCCTTCCGTCTTGGCCCCTCTTCGCCCCCCGCCTCGCCTGTCTCGCTGCCTTCTTTCTTTTCCGCCTAATGCCGGCCGTGGTTGGCAGCGGCTCCCGCCGGCCGCAGAGGGCGGGCGGGCTCTGTCCGGGCGCTCCTGCCCCTCCGCCTGCCGGGAGGGAGCTCCCCGGAGCCGCAGCGCGGCCGCCGGCCGTATGTCTCTCGGCCGAAAACAAACGCGGCTCCGGTCTTTGTTAGAGCTGCTTTTACAACGCACAGTAGTCAGGGCTCCGTCCTGCGTTCTTATGGCGAAGCCCCCTGAAGACAAAGGCGATTTACAGTGCGAATTTCCAGTTTTGTCATTTAAAAGGACTTTTTGTCAATAAAGGTGACTAAGAACAGAAAAGACTTGAGGATGCAGAATTATTTTCGCTGATGATGAACCAAGACCTTGCTGTGCACACGACTAGGTAAAATAGACACTCTAAAAATACTTGATAAAAGCAGGTATTTTTAGTTTTGAGGCATTACAAAGCTACATGAGAGATGCCTTGGCATTAAATCGTTTAACAATTCAGCTGTTGACAGCAGAGTGGCAAAAGCAGCAAGCTATGATCTACTGTCCTTTCAACCACATTCAAAGGAGGCTTAAGGGTGGGAGAGGTTTTGCTTTCCCTTTGAACTACCGCAAATATTCCTTTAAATCTCAGAAACGGCATCTGAGGCGAGCGTGCCCAAAGCGCAATGATTTAATCGCTGACATATTTGACCGTATTGCTTGCTGTGCGTTTCCAGCTTGGAGAAGGAGAGAAGTAGCAGGGAGGCTGGTGAATAATTCAAGGAGACACAGATCCTGCGTAAGCCAAAGTTCTGCGTGAGCCGGGAGCACGATTATAGAGCACTTTCAGTTTGCGCTGCAGATGGCTCCTTAATCTGATTGCGTAACCTGGTATTAAAGAATAAGGGTAGGTCGCTCTGTCGCAGCTGAATGAAGGATACAGAACTGGAGCTAAACTGAGCATAGTCACAGCAGTTATCCACGAGGCACGTTTTAGTGATTAGTGAGGGGAATAGGAGAGTTGGAAAAAACACTGAACTCTGCTTTGTTACCAGCCAAGCTGAAAGACTGTATAATGCCTAGGTTTAACTCCACTCACTGCTGCTGGAGCAATATCAGGCAGCAAAGGTTTAACTCAGTTTTTGAGTTTCTTGTAATTTCACACTTTCAAAAGCTGTATTAGTGTTAAGATAAAAAAGAACAAAAAAACCCAATAACAATCATAGCAGACCTTAAATTTTGAGAATATAGGAAGCATGATTCGGGAAAAGTGGGACAAGGGTGAGTTCCAGGAATTCTTCAGTGGAAATCTGGGTCATGAATAGCAATTTCTAGACTCTCACACTATGTCTTTTGAGGTCCCTTTGGTTTTTTTTGTTTTTTTTTTTTCAGATGGATTTGACCTTACTGTGAGCATAAAAATATGTCAACCTGGGTCTGGCTGCTGTTGTTTGGTTTGATGGAAAGATCATTTTTGCATTTTAAATGTTTCTGATCCTCTTTGTACAGTTTAGGAGCAGTTAAAAGCCTGATCTTGTTACGCAGCCATGCTTGCCAAGATGCTAATTTATAGGCATAATTTCAAGTAAAGTAGTATCATAGTTTCATGATTAGGTCATGATGAGAGAGTTATGGGACTTAGGACAGTGGTTCTGCTTCTGCTGTAAACTGCTCATTTCTACACTAATGCCCTGTGCTTCTTTGTGCCCATAAAAACATTTCTGCGGCTGCACAGCAAACTCAATTGGGTTACAACTAGACCAGCAACAAGAAAAATTGTTTAGATTTAATCCTGATCTGCTTTACCGCTTAGTTGCAGGATGCCCCAGCACACAGGACGGTGCAGTAGAAGGGCAGGACCGTGTGGCTGGGGATGGCCACCTCATTTGGTATGAGCGCCTGCTTACAGTAACAAAGAAATCATGTCACTTTTAATCTTGCATCACATGTGTGATGGAAAATACAAAGACCTGCAGCTACATGGGCTTATCAGATAGTATGAAGCTTACTACAAAACGATTTGCAAACTTTCATGAAGCTTGGGCTACGTGAAGTTAAAAGAAAAATCATTGTGGAATATGTTGTCTAAAATTACGATTTTTTTAATATAAACTCTGATACTGGCTACCATAAGTATTTAAATATAAATAAGGCATGTATGGGAAGATATTTTAAATAAACATAAAAACATGCAGCATTGCAACCACATACTGATAAAACTTCAAATATTAAATCAATTTAAAGGAAACAGCAGCTCCAAACCAGCTACCCTGTACATGACACGTCACTAGTACTCACGGCAGAGCTGAGTAGTACAGAAGGCAGCAGTAATCCATATCCCTTGGGGGTGCCAAGAACACAGCATGGATGACTTGTGACATGCAGAAAGAGCAGGAACTACAGCATCCCGAAAAGTCTGTCTGAATTCACAGCTCCCAGGCTCTGAAGTCAGTGGGACTCAGTGGCCCCTCCTGGCACTGAGGCAGGCCAAGCACAGGTGGGAGCCTAGCAGCTTGTGCTTCTCTGAGATGCCATATGTCCCAGCTCCTGTTAGCTTTTGATTGATGTGTTTTGTAATTTGAGAGAGAAGAATGATAATCAGATACATCACCTTGGATATATTGCAAGCACATTGCAAACACATTACTAGTAATCAATCCTGGAAGATAAATGTGGCTTGCAACTTTGTATGCATTTCCATGCGATAAAGTTTGGCTGGGGAGGACAATTCCCTTCCCCAGCAGGTGCCATTCATTTGAAGTCCAAGGGCACATTAGTGGACTTGTGTTCAGCACCTGAAATTATCCTGTTAGCAAAATGAATAATAAGGAAAACTATTGGTATTTTGTCACCAGACATTTGTCTCAGCAAATATGCATTTTATTTGTTACATATTGTAACTACTTCAGTGAAAAAAGATGCCTTTAATACACTAGAAAAATTCTGCAAATTCCACCACATACCCTGGTGGTTTTAATAAAAAAGCAACCTACTCCGTAAGCATTCATGGGCTGTGATAAAGAACAGTGACCAAATCTCTCCTTCCTTACCAGGAACAAGTGCTATTCTTCTTATTTTTCCTTTCCTTTTTTTCTGAATTCTCTTTAATATCTCATTTTCCTTTCCTACTCCAGCACCACCTAACCTGCTACCACCTGTTGCTCTGCTTCCAATATATTGTCCAAATTTGTTAAAGCATAGACTGAAAGCATAGGAATATTGGACCTTACCTCCAGACTGTATTTTTTTTTACTTCTATACATGCTTTAGGCTAGGATAGTTAAAACATAATTTCAGATAAATTAATTGTATAAAAAACCCTTATTTGTATTAGTACGCATAGAGCTTATTGTAGATGGTTCAAGACGTGCAGCAATAGAAAAAAAAAAAAAATAATAATAACTTTAAGCAGAATTATTTCCAGGTCTGAATCCAGCTGAAGCCAGTCTTTCTTTTTTAAACATTTGGCCTTGTACAATGGAAACTCAAGATGTGCAAAAGAGTATATATAACACAGGCTTTTATTAAAAGATTTAAAGCAGTAAGGAAGGTCCAAAACTACACATTTTATTTTAAGAATAATTTAGGATTAAAACTCATAAACCCATGTACTGTAAAAGCTTTAAAGTTTTGTAATACAATCCCCTTAATGGTTTGTGCAAATTCTTTCACAATAAGCCGTTAGTTACAGGAAGCATCAAAGGATCTTCTGGTAGAAGGCATCATTCTTAGGTGCAAAAGTTTTGTTATGTTCTTTGTTAAATGTACTTGACAAGTTGTTCATGGGTGGACTTAAACAATGATGGATGAGTTAGGAGAGAGAGATCAAACACGATGACTACACAGAAGCAGAGAAGCCAACCTCCAGCTCTGCCTTAGGTACCCCTCCGTTTCAACACCCTTCCTTCTCCTCCTCAGCAGCCTCCACTCAACCCAAGTGCTCCTCCACCTGCTTGTTTCACAGTCACTCATCTCTTGTTCATCCAGGTTGCTTTGATTAACGTTTTGTTTCACATTATATGAGATCGCACAGTTAGAAAGAGATCCCACTAAATCATCACTCAAGCTCTTCAGAAAGGTAAAGCAGCTATCTGGAACATATTGTGGAAAAGTATCACCCCCAGAGGTTTTGTGTAATGCAATAAAAACTTAACTACTAGTATCAGACCAATGTAGTATATTGCTTAAGAATTATTTTTCAATCCTTCGAAATGAAATCAAAATCTTGCTCAGATTTTTTTTCCCTGTGAGATAAACTGTCATATCTTTTCAGTAAATTTTGCTGGTCTCTAATGCACTCTTGATACCACAAAAGCACTATATATACTCTGTGCTACAATCTTGCATTTTGCGAGCCACTCTTTTCTTGTTACAGAAATTCAGATTTGACAATGGCTTAAACCTCTTGCTTTGTATAACACATACTACACCATCTTCATGGTTTTCTCAGAGGATCCTGGAAACTACAGGGTTCTATTTCACCCCCATGTCCTCTTCTGATTCATTTCACAGAAAAATAGGAAAGAGATTCTCACCCTCAAGTTTCACCATTAAAGGTTTTAAACAAATATGGGCTTAGAGTTGGGGTTTTTTTTGTTTTTTCTTAATCCAAGTATTTTGTTTTAATATTAACTTTATAAACACCACAAATGAGACCCAACTTTGCTATTACAGCTATTTACAGGCACTAAAAAAAATCCTTCTCTCTCTCCAAAAGTGACTGCTGGAGCAGGATTTTACATAATCTTGTAAATTATGTCAGAATTAGGAAAATAATAGGACAGCTATTTTACCTCATAACTTTTACCTCTTTATTGTGCGATTATGCATTTCTAATTACATCATGAAAATCTGTTCAAAAATGAATCATATCTTTACAAAGTAAACTAACTACTAGAAAATAAGTTCTCTGCTTTTAATATTTCTACATATTACAATAATTTAGCATCATATAAATGCTAATTATTAGTATAAAGTGTAGCAACATAAAAATTGCACAACATGACCAAGCCTTAGAACTGGAGTGTATTCATCAGGGTGGTTTCTCCCTTAAAGGCTTACATTGAAGTTGAGAGTTTACAGCTACAGATGCTTTTGTTTTTCAGCTTTCAAAACCTGGAAGATACATGTTTTGAGCTGCTATTTAGTTTCTCCATAGCTTTGAATAAGCAAACTTATTTTTGACAGGGAACAACTTGAAATTTCTGCATTTATTTCTTCAAATGCAGAACTGTGCCACTCCCTGCTTCTTTTTCATTTGCAGCAGGTGCTTATCCCTGCCAGTACTTAGGGAGAGCTTCTACTTAACTTCACACACTGTCACACTAAATGATGGAGATTAACCATTGGCCTACAGGTTTATTATCAAACTTCAAGTTTGGGGTTTCTTTTCCACAAGAATTTGGGCTCTGGAGTAGAAGCATTAGCTTTTGACTGGTATTACACACAGACACATTTTCTAGTAGCATAACAGCTGTGAAACAACCTCCCCTGCTACTGTAAAGTACTTTAGCAGTACAGAGCAGGGTATGCAACAGGGTGCTGTAAGGAAATGATACATTTATATCACCAGTTGGTGGAAAATCCCATGGGAACCATGACTAAAAATGAGACTGATGATTCAATCAACAATTTCAATGCTTCATGAGCATTTTCTTTCTAGTCACAGATCACCTGTGTATCCTGTGGTCATTTCTATGACACATATCACAGCACTAGTTGCCAGAAGTAACAGAATAAATTATTCTCCCAGCAATGTTTACATTGAAAACGGCACACGACCAACACTTGACACCCATTTAAGTTTAATGAGACCCACTGAAATTAATTTAAGCATTTCCACTACCTGGATGCAAGACAAAGACCAGTGTGTTGATGAATATCACAGTGCTTAGAGGTACCTGGTTGTTACCAGCCAAACCTGCTTATCTCTGCTGGCTTCTTCCTCTTGCAGCCCAGGACACAGAGCCTTGTCAACTTCCACTATTTCTCTTTCCCAGGAGACTTTAGAGCTGCAGTGACACAGGAAACAAATTCTGCTCTCAGGTTCGGCCTCATTTTAAGTTTCTGGCCCACATGACCACAGAAGGAAACAATCCCTCAGACTGGACAAAGGTACAAACAAAGCATTCTGGTTTGTTCTGTAGAAATGTATCAATATTTGTAAGTCACCATGGATTGACAGGTGATTCATTCTGACAGCAGCAAGCACCAGCAGCTAGCATCAAACACAACTATTCAGAAGCTGGACTGTGACTACAGCTTCTTTGGATCTCCTCACTGGATGTCACACCTCCAAGGCCAGATGCAATCCAACCCCTTTGTCTTACAGCTTAGAAGGAAAAAAAAGTTCTCAAACTATGCTCTCCAATTCACAAGGGACAGAACAATTTTATTGGCAATTAAATTTCATTTCTTAAGAGTAAGTTGTGTATGTGTTTCAGGCAAAGTCCCAATTTGAGGGGCAGGGAGAGAAGAATAGAAACTTTTTTTACCCATTTAAACCATATTCTTACTGTAAATAAAGACTACCCACATTTCAGAACCCCTCTAAGCCGTCTGTGAAACTGTCCAATATATAAAAGACAAATAGCTGCTTTCTTCTCATATATGTAAAAAGGTATTAGAAGTATAGCAAAACAAAGAAAATTTTAAAATATCTTGAGGAGAAAATGTTGCGTGAGTATTGCTTTGAATGTAAACAAGAAAGTGAGTGAAAGCCAGGTGAATAGAACAGCAAAAAGATTTAAAAAAAAAGTTAAAATCTTGTAAACTCAATTAAAAAAAAAAAAAAAAAAGTTATTGTCAAAGTAAGACTGAAAAAGTTCAGGTAACAATTATTGTGATCGGGAATTGCTATTGTTCCTATTATCCATGTTAGTACCAGAAGAGATTTGTTGTATTTATTTCTTAACATACGACTGCTGCAGTTCAGCCTCTGCTCTGCAGCTGTTGTGGATAGTGTCTCATGCAGGCTGCCTTTGTTTTAGGTATTGGGAACAGCACAAAGTCAAAATAAGCTCCTGAGCTCTCAGACTAACCCAGCCTGGTGTAACTAACACAGCTGCATTTGCCTATGAGCTGCTTAACTGGTTATGCAGGCTTTACAAAGGCCCACATAATAAAACCCTAATGTTTAAAGGATAAATATATTTCATTTTTACAACGTATGTATTATTTACATGTTATACAACACCAGAAAAACTGGGGAACTTTGAATACATTATCTTAAATGCAATTCTTTAAGATATTGACAGAAATACCAGTTTTGTAAATTTTAGGCAGCAGCAGTTATATGTGTTTTTACCAAAGTACAAAGAAAGTAACTGCTTATAACTGGAACACTACAACAAGTCTTGTGTTGAATTTAGGTAAGCAGTAGCTTAAATAGTTTTGATTCTTGCTTTTCATCCTGAAGCTCCCACCACATATCTAGTGAGAGACACCCATTAAAAAATAGGCCTACAACATTGTTGCTGTCTGTAGACTTTGTAATTCACATTAAAAGGGTTTTCAAAGCAGTGACCTACTTAAATGCCTTTTGTGTCTTGAATTTTAATATTTTTTCTGTAACAAAAAACCCCTGCTGATTAAAGCTAAATTTGCTTTCTTTCAACATCTTCCATTCCTGTTAGTGAAATTTGGTTTGATTAAAACAAAGAGCAGTTTTACCTCACTTTCATTATTCATCCACCGTCTTTTCAGGTACATACATTAAGGCATATTCCATACAAGAATTTGGCTAGTACATTTTCTGAGAAGTGACAGTAGAGCTTCTTTATCCAACTGACTGAATTAAAACTGACAGCATCACTACAAAGTACACTTACATCAAAATGAAAGTTTGGCCAGAGTTAAGGTCAAGCAACCGTAGTTTGCAATCTCTGCAGCTGAACAATATCTGTTGTAATGGATCCACTGATGATGTAATTCAAATAAAAGGCCTTTGTTCCTTTCTTTCCTTGCTTTGTCCACACTGACACTACTATCCAGAAAAGCTCCAGAAGCAGCCCACAAAAGCTGAGAGATACAGTATGACAGAAAGCACTATCACTCCCATCACACATGACGTACTTTTCTTTATTTAAAGCATTTCTCAGCTCTGTAACCCGGTCTCACCCATCTGGTCTTTTCTCTACCTTCTATTCAGCATTTCTAACCTCATTGCTTATCTCTCTTCACTTGAAGTTTACTGAAGATTAGGCCAAGTTTACAATAGTACCCCAAATTGTGAAGCAGATTAGAAACTCAGAAGGGCTCAAAGCCAGGGAGCTATAAAACCTGAGTCATTTCATGAGCAGAATTATTCACACTGAAGTGAACTCAAAGTCCTGGAGTTTATGCTTCTTCCCCACAACTGTCATGCACATGTGGTTAATAAATTAACCACGTGTACCAACCAAAGTCAATACTGCATAGATCATTGCTTTAGAAGAGTAACAGTGACTGAATCTCTGGAGACAGAAGTTGTGCTTTTGTCTGAAAAGGAACAGTGTGGCACAATGAATAACAGTGACAGCTTATTGTGGAAGCAGAGAAGCGCTTTTCCAGGCACGAGCGTGCTGGGAGGAAGGCAGGGCTTTGGGAATGACAAATTCCTAACATCAGCATTCTTGTGTGGAGCTTTCAGCTTTGGCACTGCTGTGGGAAGCTTCCAGTATCATGTTCAAGCATGGAAAATTCTCAATACTGCCTTCCTTGTTGGAGGACAGACAGATGTTAAGGAGTACAACTTGTTGGTTTCTTATGTGCCTGCGTTGTATGAGACAGCATGAAGTAACGCTATGGATCGAGTAAAGTGTACAAAAGCTTTCTTTTCCAAGTAAGAACATTTGAAGATTCTAATTTCTTTCTCAAAACATTTAATTAAATCATTTGAAAGGCAGATCTCATTTTTTCCCATAGCAATAATTACACTTTCTCACCCCACCTGCTTTTCCACAGTAATTTTCTTCATATTCTTAGAGCAGATATAAAAACAGATGCAACAGCGGAAGCCTTACTGCAATTACATCACACAATTTCCAAAGACTTCCAAAATCTTTTTTTTCCATGAGCGTGCTACATTAATGTTAAAAGAGTGAAAATGTTAATAAAGCTTACCTTTTTCCCCCACCCCTCCAATAACTGACAGAGTGTCTAGGTCAGTCTGGCAAGCAAGGAATGCTTTCACACCACAGACACCAACGGTTGTACTACGATTCACTCAGTACACACCAGTATTGTAAAATTCTACCATCTTTTACAAAATTGCTTTATTAACTAGAAAACACTTCACAAGAAGCTGTCAGAGAGGCAGTTTACCACAAGGTAAATGAGTGACACATCTGGCAGCTTAACTCATCGAACAAAACAGTGCTTCCTACGTAAAATATGAAGTAAAGGCATTTTTAAAGCCGCATGACAAAACAACTCTCTGCAAAGTGGATAGAAAGGACCTACACAGAACTAAGAACATTAATTTGCTACAGAGAAGCAGTGGAATATAGTAATAACAAGCCCAAACTGGAGCATGAAACATTCCCCATGAAAATGTTTATTTTAGAAGGTAAGGAAGGCTAAGCTTTATTTGTATGCTAAACACTTTCAAAAGAAATAGCCACATAAGTGAACTGCTAGAAGGTTTTTGATAACTAGCTTGTGAAGGCTTTCACATCTGCAGATGGAATGCATGTCTGGGGGGTTGCTCTGTCAATTTACCTCCCAATTATCCCCTTCTGTAGTGGATTTTGGCTTTTAGGGCTGCATTTTGGACCAGTTTGGACAAACACACAAAACTTAAAATGAAACAGGGATAAAGGAGGCATTTACTACCACATTAGTGAGCTGTTCTACATGAACCTGTACTTGTCAGGAGGGAAAGGAGAAGAAGGCTTAAAGAACTGTACCTAATGAGTTCTTCTTATACTGAGCAACTCTGAATGGGGGCAACTGGAGATCAAGACATTGACCACTCTCACTCCTGCAGCCACTCAATACTCTCACATAGCTTAGGGTTCTGTTTTTTCTTACCATTGAGGAAGGTTAACATGATTAAAGCTCAACTGAAGGCATCACATCTTCAGTAAACAAATCATTACCTGTTTTTCACCAGGGCTGTAAACTACACCTGAAAAAACAAGAGCGTTTTTGATTACTAAGATTATTTACCCAAAGCGGAGAACTGGATGAAAATAATTAGACAGAAGAAAACCAACGCCAGCAAAACCAGTATCATGTCGTGGGGTCACATGGCAGTATAAATGACTGTACGGAAACTTCAACTTTCTCTCCAAACCCGAAGGGCCAGATTTACTGCTAGCGGTACACTTGCCAGCGTTAATGCATTAAAACCTCGGCCGAGATTGGGTCCCAGGCTTTCCACTACTGCAGCTTGCACCTTACGGAGAGCACCAAGCTCGGAGAGCCGACACCTTCCCTTCTCAGCGCCGGTGCCTCTGCCCCGGCCTGAGTGGGGGAACCCACCTCTCGCAAGCAGCCCCGGGCTCTTAGAAACCCCTCCAGCCTGGGAGAATGGAGCAGGAGCTCTGCCCCGGGATCGCTACAAACCACACACTCTCCTTCCGCGGGGAACCCCGGACTGGAGCCGGGGGCGGGCACCACCGCAGCCCCTACCCCGCGTCGGGGCGGGCCGGGCCGGCTCGGGGGCCCCCAGGAACGGGGCTTGCTTGGGCGCCGAAACCCAACTTTCAGCCCAGTATTTACAGCCCAGACCCCTGCCCCACAGAAGGGAGGAAGGACGGAGGGAGAGGGCGGCGCTGCTGCCTCGGCGGCCCCCGAGCTGGGGCAGGCCGGGCTGAGGGAGCCGCCGCACTCGCAGCCCACCGCCGGCCCCGCTCCCTTTGTATTTTTAAACCACGCTGCAGCCCCCGCGCTCTGCCCAATCAGATCGGCCGCAGCTCCCGCCGGCCAATGGCGTGGACCCCGCGGTTTTTTAAACCGTCCCTCTCCCCCAATCGCCGCCCAGCACGCTCCGCCCAGCCCCGCCCCCCGCTCTCCTCACCCCAACCGGTTCCAACGGGTATGAGCGCCAACGACCCCCTCGCGCTCGACCTAGCCCGGGAGTATCCCGGACGCTTACGTCAGAGCGGCAGACAGCCAATCACGTCCGGTCTCTGCGCCGGGGGGCGGAGCTCCGGGCAGTTTGAACCGGCGCGGCAGCCAATGAGGTGCGGCGGGGGGCGGGCTCTCGGGCACCGCGGGTCGGGTTGCCGTGGCGGGCAGTGCCGCGGAAAACAAGAGGCGGTAAGTGCGCGGCCGGGCACCATTCGGCAGCAGCGCCTGAGGGAGCAGAGCCCCGCGCCGCCCGCTCCGCTCAGCCAGGCAAGGCCCGCGGCAACCGCGGAGCGCGAGCGCGCCGGGAGGGACGGAGGGAGAGCGGCAAGGAGCGGACGCCGGCGGCGGTTCTGGGCGCAGAGGCGGCGAGGGGCTAGTGCGGCGGGCGGGCCGGGGCTGAGGGGAGGATTCCTGGCGGGCGGGTGGGGCCGGGAGGGCGGTGGCGGCTGCGGCCCCGGAGGGGAGGGCTGGGGCACGGGCGGCGGGGCCGGGCGGTCCGCCCGCCGCAGCCGCCGCGGAGGGCGGGGAGAGGCGCCCGGCGGCGGAAGGTGCCGCGGCCCCGGCGGGGGGGCGCGGGGAGAGGCGCCGCGGCGGGGGCGGGGTCGGGCGCGCCGGGCCGGGAAGGCGGCGGCGGGCGGGAGGCGGGAACGGCCTGAGGAGCGGCCCCGCCTCACGCCGCCTCTCCGCCCGCCTCCTCCCGCAGGGACCCGCCGCCGACCTCGCCATGGGCAAAGGCGACCCCAATAAGCCGCGGGGCAAGATGTCCTCGTACGCCTACTTCGTGCAGACGTGCCGCGAGGAGCACAAGAAGAAGCACCCGGACTCCTCCGTCAACTTCGCGGAGTTCTCGCGGAAGTGCTCGGAGCGGTGGAAGGTGAGCGGGGCCGGGCCGGGCTGAGCCCCTGCCGGGCCGGCCCCCACCCCTGCTGCGGGCTGCTGGGAAAAGATCCCTGGTAGCAGCTGCTGCTTAGGCGTTAGTGGGTCAGTAGCCGCTTTATCTCATCCAGACTCTTCTTTCCCCTCCGTGTGTCCACAGACAATGTCGAGCAAGGAAAAAGGAAAGTTTGAAGAAATGGCTAAAGGAGACAAAGCTCGTTATGACAGGGAGATGAAAAACTACGTTCCTCCCAAAGGCGAGAAGAAGGGGAAGAAAAAGGACCCCAATGCTCCTAAAAGACCACCGTGAGTGTTTCTGTGACTCCCTCCCCCCGCACAGAAAAAAACATTCGTTTCAGTGGTTTGATACTTAACTTCAATCATTGTCTCTTGATGTAGATCTGCGTTCTTCCTTTTCTGTTCTGAACACCGCCCGAAAATCAAAAATGAACATCCTGGCTTGTCTATTGGAGATACAGCAAAGAAATTAGGTGAAATGTGGTCCGAACAGTCGGCCAAAGATAAACAGCCATATGAACAGAAGGCTGCAAAACTAAAGGAGAAGTATGAAAAGGTACAGTAAAAGTAATAAAGTTGTGGAGCTCACTGTAAAGATGTGATTTGTGTCTTGTACCCGAACTGTATGGAACTTAAAATTCTTAATGCTTATGTCAGCATCTGTCAGGCTTTAGAAGACATGGAAGGGTGTGACAGGACAGGTATCTGGAACCCTTACAGTGAACCTGGGTGTGAGCTTTTGCACATCTAGAGATTTTACCAGTAAGATGCCTTACTGCCAGAAAAAAGGTCACCTGCTTGCTAAAATAAATAGACTCCAAAGCACTGTGGTCATGAAATTCTTGAAACTGTCTGCATTGCATCTTCTTTTGCTTAAAGATTTAAGCATGAAAAGTCCCACGGTGGAAATTCCGGGTTTTTTTTTGCATCTGATCTGTGCAGTACAGTGGTATTGAAATACTAAAGCAGTACAAATCTGTCTTCAGTGTTCTATTGCTAGCAACTTTTCTTCTTGCAGGATATTGCAGCATATCGTGCCAAGAGCAAGAGTGATGGAGGAAAAAAGGGCCCAGGCAGGCCTGCAGGTTCTAAGAAGAAAGCAGAACCAGAGGAGGAGGAGGAAGAAGAAGAGGAGGAGGAGGAGGAGGAAGAGGAGGAAGAAGATGAGGACGAAGAATAAATGAATGTCCTGCTGTAAAGATTTATGTTCAGAATCCAATATTTTGCTAAGAATGTGAACTCAAGTGCAGCTCATTGTTAGCTTCAGTATAAAAATCTGTACAGAATTGTGTATAGGTAATGTGGTTCTTTGTAGGGAGACTTCAATTTATAATGTAAGCAGTATAGCCAAGGGCTGCTACAGTTCGGTTTGGAAAAAAAAGTTGTTGAATGTTTCTGCTGTTTCTGCCTATTTAATGGTTTTATTGAAATAAAATAGCCAGGTGTTTCTTTTTAGCTAAGTAAAACAGGTAGCTTAATAGCTGATCTTATATTTTGTAGTATTTTGTTGCATTGTATTACTTTTTTAACAGTTTTGTAATAAAATGTTGTACATGACTCTTTGTATTCATGATGTTTCTGAGAGGCTGGGCACCCCCAGAATGTTGGAATCCTGTGTGGGAACGTGCAGAGTTCTTGGGCTCTTGCTGTTACTGCAAAACTGGCAAGTCCCTTATGCCTTGACTCCTGGAGCTTTTGCAGCCACTTAAACTCCTTTAACTGATTTCCTCTCCCACATCCACTACTGTTAAAACTGATGCTTCCTTCCTTGCAGTAGCACTTGCCTGTGTTACTTTGTGAGTGAAAAAAAAAAAAAATCTCTTAAGTAGAGAAGTTCTTGATAATTACTCCTGGATTACCTTCTTTCCCCAGACCGCTGAAGCACAGGTCTTTGTTTTGGCGTAGTAGCTGATAATGAGTGAATGTTTTAACTTTCTCTTCCAGAGCTCAAGGGTCACTGGCCTTGGCAATAAGACAGATGTGGTTAGAGAAATGTCTTCCCAGATGTTGCCTACTTCCCTCTCCCCCTGGCTCCAGTATTAGTGGCTTCTCATAAAATACACAGCTTGCAGAACAGCATGAAAAATGTTGGAATGTTATCTGCACACATGCCAGTAGATTCTTGCAGAAAGAGAAGGCATTTGTAAGGAAAAGTGCTCCTGATACGTTCTTGTTCATGGTTCTAACAATGTCAGCAGTTATAGTATATCTTGGCTTTAAATTTTAATTTAACTTTAGTATATAGAGAGGCTTAAATCTAGATACCTAGCAATAGTTTCAACTGGGGAATTTGAGATCCTACTGCTAAACTAAATAGCTTAACTTTAATTTGTTGAGCTAAATACCAGGAAATAACTTTTATTAGCCCTTGAAAGCCCAGCCCTGAAATGTGTAATGTCTAAAAAATTAAGTAATATAAAGGGCAGGCTTCCAAGATTTTGTTTAAAATGCCTCCCTATTGTCCATCAGCTTTTGAAGTAAGTTTGCATCCCATCATTGTACTATGTGTAAGATAAAAAGTGCTTTCAGGACTTTACCATGGTAAATGGCACTGGGTACGTCAAAGATAACCACTTTCTGAAACAAGAGGCTTGAGAAAATACTCTCTATGTTTTTGTAAGCATGGAAATTAAGTAACTCTAAAGGCAATTCAAACATTTTTATACTGGAGTAGGTGTTAATCTTTGAGAGCCTTAGAAACCCAGAGTTGCTTTTTCGTCCCCACCCTGCCCCTGAGATACTTAAGTAGCATCAAAAGGATTAGCTGCCGTTTTACATGTTGGACCTGCCAGAGATAACTTGGCAGAGGTGACATCAATGGCTCCGTTTTTCACGCTCAGATTTCATGAAGCTGCAGGCATAAACTAGAAGTGAGAAGCAGTGGTTCTGTGCACAGCACCTCCAGTGCTCAAGAACATTTTTTGCTGTAGAATTTGCAGTCCTACTGCACCTGTATCCTTAACTCAAAATTTCTTCCATCTAGAGGCAATTCCCTGTTATAGTGTGTATCCAAGATCATGCTGATCTTGTTACCACATCCTGTTCAGATTTCCCTGTAGAAATGCTCCATTCCATCCTCTCACTTCTAACATTCTCTCCCTGGGCAGAACAGTGATGCTTCATGGAGTCTCTCTGATAAGATTATTTAAGTTTTTTGCAGTGCAGGAGTAAAGTCAGAATAAATCGACTAATTTGATTATTTTAGATGTTTGGGGATTTTTTTTACAACTGAAACAAAAGATAACCCTTCAGGTGTCCTCACAAGTTGCACACCGAAAGCTCTGCATCAAGCTGATCTATCAACTGAGAATGATGTCATGACTAAAGATAATGTTTAAAAAACAAACAAACAAACAAACATATTTTGTCCTTTTGGTAAGAAGGATGTTCAATATAAAGGAAAAGAGTACATGAAAGTTATTGCTTTCCAATTAAGCTTTAAAGAGTATGATGTGTCAGGTCAGGGAGTTCATGTAATGCCTATCTGTGAGCACTTGCTGAAAAGGACTAACAAGTAATCAAGGTGTAAGAGGAATGCTCAGTAAAGACAAGGGCACAGAAGAAAAGCTAAATTAGTTTTTCCCATCAGTGTTCAATGTGGACAAACTTATGAAACAACTCACTGGAGGTGAACTGGGAGGTCTAAAAAAACCAAAACTAAAAGGTATGCCCCAAATGGTTGCAGGCATTGGGGAGAACTCTCACATTGGCACTAGACGTCCAGCATAAAGAATCCCACACAGTAAAGCAGACCAAAAGCCTATCAAAAAATAAGTCTGAGGTGGAAAAAGAGAAGAACGGGAGAATAACAAATGTAGGAAAGTAGTTTTTAGAAAGTTCAAGTTATTTCTAAATGAGTGAGCCAAAAAAGCCCTGCACATCAACAGGCCAGGCACAGGAAGATGTGGCAAAGCAAAAGAGCATCAGAGCAACATGAGAAAATAGACTATTAACTTTCAAACACATGTGTTGTGGCTGAACTGCAACCAGCAATCAAGTCCCACTCAGCTACTCACTCCCCCAGACAGTGGGACGGGGGAGAGGATTAGAACAGTAAAAGTAAGTAAACTCATGCCTTGAGATAGAAGCATCTTCATAATTGAAATAAAATAATAACAAATGAATAAATTATACCAAAAAGGAAAATAACAAAAAGAGAAATAAAGTAAATGATGCAAATGAAAAACAAACAAATAATGCCCAGCCCATTTCCAAAGAGTGTCTTTTGGCCAGCTTTCACCCTAGGTATACGCTGACTCTTATGGTATCGAATCTCTGTTTGGTCGGTGATGGGGGTCACCTGTCCCAGCTGTGTCCCCTTCCAGCTTCTTGTGCATCCCCAGCCTCCTTGCAGTCAGGGCAGCGTGAGAAGCTGAAAAGTCCTTGCCTAAGTGTAAACGCTGCTCGGTGACAATTACATCATCAGTGTGTTACCAATATTATCCTCCCCCTAAATCTAATACCCAGCACTGTATCAGCGACTGGGAAGAAAATGAACTCACCCAAAGCCTGTGCATCTACACTACTATGACGGCTGCCAAACTGTCCTAGGGACAATGGATGCTCAAGATACAGTAGCAATGCCTAGAAGAAAACTTTTTTAACCTTGTAGAGGAGTTTCAGGCAGTTTTCATGACAAAAATTTTTAATGGAAGAGGCATGGTGAAGCATCTGTCTCAAATTCAAGTGTAAAAGAACTTGAAACAAAATGACAGGACAGATGGTATTCATCCAAGAGTTCTAAGGAAATTCAAGTGATGAAATGGCTGAACTTTGAACCGTACTTTATATTTTTTTCACTTAAAACTGTCTTAAGTGCTAGATGAATGGAAGGTCACAAATACAACACTAATTTTCAGAAAACATTCTGTGGACACGCAGAGAGCTTTGGACTAGTAACGTCCACAGGACAAGTTGGTAGGAGCCACAGTACAGCTGTGAGTTGCTGGACAAATGGCTAAACAGAACTTGTGATTTCAAATCCTGTTCCATAGAGCTGTATGTATTCTTTGAAGAAATCTGCAAACCTTAAGGTAAAGGAGATCAGGTAGTTTTGGTCTACTTGAGCTTTTCTCATCTACTTCTCGTAAAAGAAATAAGTCACCATAGAAGATCTTGCATGAATAACAAGAGCTAACAGTGAAGATCTGCAAAGCCAGCCTGCAGCCTGAAGTGACAGAACAGTAAAACCAGCAGGTGAAATATGGTGTTAGTACAAACTGTATTACATGTTAATATGTGCTCCTCTATCACATGTGAAGGGGAGAAAACACGCCTTCAAGTTATGGGTAATATGGGGTATATATTGCATTCCTCTGGAGGAGATGCTGGAGCTGTAACAGATAATTCTGTGAAGACATAAAGAATGTTTT
This sequence comes from Hirundo rustica, assembly GCF_015227805.2. Lineage (NCBI taxonomy): Eukaryota > Metazoa > Chordata > Aves > Passeriformes > Hirundinidae > Hirundo > Hirundo rustica. The sequence continues at coordinate 47,958,115 of NC_053454.1, read as the reverse complement.
CTCTAAAAGCAAACAGCAGGTTTGGCATTTTCAAGTAAAAGAATTACAAACAAAACACGTATTCATTACTGCCTTATCATTTTCCTAGAGCAATAGAATATAAGGTTTCCTTTTTCTTAGGTCATTGAAGAACAAAGCCTATTTACAAAGCTGATCTTATTTTTCCAAAGCTAAACCTTTGCTCTGGAAAATTGTAAATATGCATGTATGTGTGTGTGCGAGTGTAAGTCTTGATTAGAACAGCTACAGACCTGGGAACCGACTTCAGTATAGATAGGCTTTAAAACTCCTAGGACACTACTGAAGTTGCAAATGATTGTGGAGAGAAAGTCAGAAAAAAAACGAAATAGGAGTTTTACCTTTGATTAGCCAATGATGCACTGAACTGTTTCATAACAGTGCATCATAGGCATCTGGTCTATAACACTGGTACATAATCTAGTACATATTGTTCAGTGATGGATTATTTCCGTGGTGGTGACGGCTGCTGATCCCACTTCACTTGCCTTAGCATAGATTCATTTTTCTGTTTGTTTTCTCATTTTGGCTTCTATTTCTTTACACATCCTGAAATATCTAAGTGTTTGTCCAGCAAGCTCTGCATTTCCAAAAATTGCCGTGCCTCTTGTATGAGCTGCATCACAAGCCATCTACTTTTCTGTGATCCTATTTGAATCCAGTGTCAAGAATCCCATAACAGAGCCCAGATGCTGAGCTCACTGCTGCATTCTCCAATGCACACAGCCCTTCGGGGATGCATTAAGTCTCCTAACTGTGGAATAACACAAGATTCAGATCTACCTGATAAAAAAGATGACTCCCTACAAAAATTCCTCAAATTACTTAATTGTCACAGGCCAGCACCAATTAGTAAGTGAACCTGTACATTGCTCTGACTATCTTGACATCCTGAAATCAACCATCTCCCTTAGCAGGAGTGTTGGAGAGGGTCATGGTGTTCCAGGACCGAATATGAAGTCAACCACCAGAAAAATCTTTATAGCTAACAGACCCAGTGTTCTACCTGTAAGTTGTATGGCTATTGTCACTATTTCCTGGCCCATACATCTAATGGTACAGTTTGCACCCACAAATAGTTTCTTCAGCAGAGCTGGAGGGATGATGTTTATATTGACAAGGCCACAACATTCTGAAAGGCCCTTTGAAAAAATCAGCGGTTGATGATGTTATTGTCAGTGCTGCTACCTTGAAACCAGCTCCTGGCTGGCTGAACTCTGCACTGACTTAGCACTGACTACTCTGTCAGGAATTAAGACCTTTAATAAGCCTTCATAATTCATCTATATCTGATTTGCCACAGCAGAGGAGTGCACTGCAGAGCCAGCATGACTCTTCAGAAACCATAAAACTTTTTGCATAAATCAGATGACATGTGACTAAATTTATTCTGCCTAGATTGAAGCAGCAATTGGAGAAATTCCATACTATTAAATAGAAATGCCATCTCTAGTCAGGAAGTGCTTGAGTTATATAATGCCAGAAGCAGAAACAAGGTTAGAGAAGTATCCTTGCAGCATCCTTTCACTCTGCCCTGCACTGCTTGACCACACTGATCCTTCTGACCTCTGAGTGAGATAGGCTGCTGTGCTACCCAGACTTTTGATCTGATCTCACAGGTGCTTAATGTTTTAATGCTATATTCAGTTCTTATCCTAATGCAAAACATTTTTCAGCTTTCCCATGATAATTCTGGAACATGGACACCATTTTTCTCATAATGGTATGGAAAATAATGGGATAATGTTAGAGGGAAAAAAAACCCCAGGAGTGTTTCTTATCTCCAAGTGGAAATGGCCCATTCAATATTACTTCATCCTCAACAGCTGTAGTATCAATAATAACCAGACCCCACTCTGCTACGGGGTTACAGAATTGTTCTCCTCAGCAACACCCACACCATCTTACCTTCTCTCCCAGACAGCAGGACAGACAGCTGTCCTTTCCATTGCCAGGTTGATGTGCTGTATCTCTAGATGTTCCTTGGCATCTTCAGGACACGTAGGACTTCAGTGCATTCCTTTGTGCAATCGAAAGAGCAGCATGACTAGGAGCCCTTCCAGAGCCGGGCACGCTATTTCTCCTGGTCAGCTTTTCCCAAATCTCCACTTCTTATGAACTCACAAGGATCTTCCAGAAGACTTCCACTTTCATCCAGTTCTACTTTCTTCCACATTTTCTGTTGTCTGAGAAATGAAAACATAGAAAACTGCATTTATAGCTGTTGGGCAATTGTGATGGCCCCGAGGGCTCTGGCAAGGTGCTGCAGCCGTCCCACAGGCTCAGGCCGGCAAAGCTTGCATTGCCAGGCAGGGCTCGGGGGTCTCCTGCGCAGAATGACACAGTGGGACAAAGTCCCTGGCTGTATGGAAGGGTATTTTCATCAGCTTGCAGTGGGATGTTTTCACCACCAGCCCTGAGAAGTGCCAGTATCAGTCTCCACGGCTCTGGCCCAGCTGTTTCCCAAAAGTGCTAATGCTGTTTCCCGTGGCAGGTCTAACTCAGGGAACATGCACCCCCACGCACAGATGATTCAGAAGACATTGTACCCAAAGACCTGCTCCTGTCTAATGTCAGGGCTTCTAGAAAGATACTGTCCTGTATTACTTTCCTGGAGAAATCCTCCCACAAATTTCAAGGGGAAAGGCTGTATTTTGATTCTTATTTCCCTCCTCGGTGCCTTCATGTTGTTCAGAAAGCACTTTCCAAGCCGTGCTGCTTTATCTGAAGGCTGCAGTTTAACAGCAGTCTGGGCATGCTGCCTTCTTAGTTGACACACACTGCCACCAGCAGCCCTTTCCAGGGAAGTAAAACATCATCTCTCCAGTCCTTTTCCCTTTCCCAGGGACGTTCAGCCAGAAGACTGCTGTTGCCATCATGCTCATCTCAGGCTTTACTTTGTTTTTTATTACGAGTTAGAGCTATGCTGTTTCTCTCACCTTTCTGGGATTTTTTTTTTTTTTTTCTTTTTCTTTTTGTGCAGGAGACATTACTCTTGCACAAGAAACATCATGGAATTGTTTGAATGTTAGACCACTGGAGGCAGATCTGCTTTCACACTGAACGACTGCATTCAGAGAGCTGCTGGACACATGCAGCTCTCAGCCCTGCTTTAGCTGCACTCCACTTCAGAGAGGACACTGTTCCTGAACCTCAAACAATCGTGCTTCGTCTCTGTGAAGCATACTGGCAAGAAAAAGTAAGGCTCTAACATGCAAACAAACCTTTTCATCTTGGTGTTCCAGCAGCTCTAACTCCTCCTTACAGGCCTGGATGCTTGTCACCTTCATTGACCTGTTGGAACACGACTGAAGGAACATGCATTTTTCAGCTGGGTCAGTTCAGTCCCATCAACCACCACTGCTTTGCTGCTGGAGAGTCTCCATCCACATCGTTGTTCAGAAAAGCCACATAGCAGTGCAATGAGGTAAAAATCCCCAGGGTTGTGCAGACACCTTAGTTTTAGTGTTACCAGGCCCCATGTTACGTGGTCATGGAGAACACTTCATTAGTTCCTCCACATAAAGAACGGGTTAGATTTTAAAGATTTTAAAAATCAAAGGTTACTAACCATTACCTGGGTTACTGGGATGTAAAATCCACATGAACACTGCTTCCTGTTTTTCTGGACTGCACAGAAGTTCCCACAGCTGAGGGCGCAACGAAGGAGACAGCTCACACCAGTGCACACACCTGAGGCAGCAGTGAGTGAGGCTCCCCGTGACAGGAGGGCCAAACTGCTTTCAGACTTCAGGGGTCGCTTCCTTTTATGTTTGGGGTTTTATTCAAAACCCAAGGGAGCCAAAATGACATACATTTTTTGGATAGCCTGTCACTTTTTCTAACTAGATTCATTCTACACAGAAAGTCCTTTTATACAGTGCCAGCCAAGCTACACAAGTTACTATTCCAACACTGCAGGAGTTCAGAGTAGGCTTGCAGGGTAAGGAGAGCCAACAGCCAGGGGACCAAACGCTGGCAACCACTTCTGAAAGTACATATTACCCTGGAAGATAACCACTGACACCTCTCAGATAAGATTTCAGAACACAGCAAGTCCTAGTATTCTCATGCCTTTCACAGCAATAAGAACAACCAGAAACAAAAACATTGCCAATTTGTTTTCCCTTGAGTTATTTTTCACCAATTACAGTTGATGGATCTAAGCTCACCAGCGGGGAAGAAGCAATAAATGCTTTTACAGAAACAAAGTTTGTGTTCAATAGTGTAGATAATTTCTTCTTCATGTTCTTAAACTCCCCTTATTACTTTGCCTCCATAGTTTCTTGCACAATTTGATGTTTTTTCAAGTAAAAGGAAAACTGTGCTTTATATATAGCAAAATCTACCAAAGCACCTTTTGTGTTTTTACAGGCAGTGGTATGTTTTGCTCTTTCTTGCGAGAAGGCTCACAGATCAAGAGTTAAGTATAACATTTTAAGATCTCTGGCATCGTGTAATAGATCTCAAGTTTCTTGAAGCAGTTTTAGAGCAGTAAGTTCTTGCATTTTGGCTTTAGGGACTGCAGTGTGAAGGCAAATGGCATGGAAAAAGCAGACAGCAGTAAAGGAGATTGACTGGCATTAGGGAAAGAGAATGCACTGATTCTAGGATGCTGTCAGTGGGGACAATGTCTGGTACTGTCCTAAGAGTGCTGTAAGTTTCCCTGGTGCCAGGAACTCTGGTAATAAAGATGCCCCCTCCTTCCTATCGGTCCCCGTTTCCATACATAAAAGGGTGTTGCCTAAATAGTCTGTGCTATAACTCCAGGGTTTGGTCAAAACAGCCTTTTGGAATATGAATACTCAAAAGTGCACTGACAGATAATGGCTGGGAAGCAAGAATCTCATTTGTAAAAAAAGCCCTGTAGATTTCAGTGCTTAGGTTCACTTTTAGAACTCGTGTCTTTCACGCCCTGATTTAATTACATCCTCCTTTGCTAAGGAACCTTCTCAGGAAAAAATAAAATTTGATTGAATCACGCTTCTTGGTGGAAATATAAATGAACTAAGATAAGACACAGTAAAACACTACAAACTAGACCTTAGCGTTGGTTCTGCTCTCAAGTTCATATTCTATAAGCATATTAAATCTACCTAATTATATCAGGGCAGGTGATATAAAAATCCAAATATGTCCATGTGGCAGTTCTGAGTGGGAATTTAAGTTTTCATTTCACTAGAAAAAACCTGAGTCTCCACAGATGCAACAAAAGGTACCTAGATAAAACTTAACGTAAACCACATTTAATATTTGTAAGTTTGTAACATTGAAGTTGTCTAGATTTTGAGATATGGGAGTTTCTATAAAGATAATAACCCATTTTTACTCTGTAAAAGTATAATAAAACAAAAAATTCAAATATTTTATTTACTTCACCTAAAAAACAAGCAACCCATGAGTAAGATTACATAGGTTTCCCCGATTTATCCCTAATAAATTTTTTAAAGATTTATACAATTTCTACAGAAACATACAGTGTATCAAAATCTGCATAAATCAAATCTATAAAATATGTAGAAATGCATAGTGATATTATCCTCAACTTACAAAGCAAGAATATGGGAATTATTTTTTTCCAAGCCGGCTATAGTAGGAAAAAGTCATTACAGCAACAGCTTCTTATGATCTCATGTTTTGTAAGGTTTCAGTCTCACACACAGATTCATATTCACATACAGCATCAGCTTTCAATGAATTGCACATAATACCCATTTAAAATGCACACCCGCACAATTTATGTGCCACCATTCTTTCTCTTATGCATAGTTGTATGATTAAATTAATCTACCCAACACACAAATGGAGTCAGTTTTCACACACACATGGAACAAGTACCGGCACAAAACCTTCTTTTCCTTTTTTCCCAGTTTCTCCCTCCTTTATTTTCTATTTTTCATAGCTCTGAAAGGATAGATGAGAAGTTTAAAGAAACTAGGAAAGATCCCAAACTAATAGATCAGTGCAGACAGATCTATAAAGATCCAACTCTGTCACCAAATATGATACACTAACCTTGTTAAAACATCAATGGAAGCTGCATGCAACGCTATTCTAGACTTCAGGGAAGTATTTAGTCATACTTAATTGTGTGACGTGTTATGGGGATAACTGTTATGGAATCAGTACACTGATGTCGACATTTAGGTCACAAAATCTGGACAAAGGAAGTGAGGATAAGTCATTTCCCCTCCACCTCTCTATTCGTTCAGAGTAAATACTTATACTCCTAAGGGAGTTTGCATCAACTCCTTTCCAGAACATTTTTAGAAACAACTCCTTCACATTCTACTCTGTACACTATAGCACCAAGCAGTTGGTTTTTTGTGTTTGTAATCCCTCTGGAGAAGTTGAGAATGACAGAAATAGCAAGAAAATTAGAACGAACAAGTGTGATTTCAGGATTTCCATTTCTCTTTTTGTTCTAAATCTGGCAATCCAAACTGGCTGACAGATGTCCTCGTCACAAATTACACGGATGTGTAAAGCAGCTGGATGTTTTTTCCTAATTTAAAGTTTTAGTCCACCTCTATTTGATTTCCTTTCAAAATAGCGGTATAAATGAAGTATTTGATTCTTTCCAAGTTTTAGATAATTGTGCAGCTTGTTTGTTGTTGTTTGTTTTAATTATTTTTATGTAAGGCATGGTTTAAACAAGCAAATTAGTGCTTATAAATTCTTAACTGGATTCATGAGGGTGCTTACCTCCATGAAACTGTACCACATTAGCACTAAACTCGACGATCTTCCTTCCACCGTACCAAGTATTCAGTCAAAGCAGAGCAGCCAAACTGGCAATAGAAATTTGTCTTCATTAGCTCAGTAATTACATAGGGTGGTACAGTTGGCTCCTACCCCCGGTGACAGCTCAGAACAAACCACTGTAAATTTCCAACAAATGCTTTCCTTGTGAAAGAGAGAAATGAAAGAGGCACTAAATATGTTGAAATTCATCTTCCAAAAAAGCAGCATGACTGTGAGAGAAGGCCACCCTGGCTAATAACCTGTGGCAGTGCTTAGTAAGATGTAAAATTAAATAAAAATATACAACAGGTTGATAATCACCAAGTTCTATGAAAATCTGATTACTCCAACCTTTTCAAGTGTGTGTAAAAAAACTGCCTTCAGACCCCTGAGTGTAATCCCAAAGAAGACAACGCTTTTAACTATGTTCCTATGAACCATAGCTAACAGCACATTAATTTACCAACATCTTGAAACAAAAAGATGTAAACATCTACAGAGTTTAAGGTAAAGCAGTTTTGTAAACATTAACTGCGGATGATAATGTTATTGTAATAATCACAGTTCCTCTATGTCCTTCATCCAAGCCAGGAGGCTCACAGCTGTACAAAGTTAATAACTGCAGCAGTTTTCAGGCTATTTTCAGTCCTGTACAAATGAATGCGTCAGTAGGTAGGTTTTGTCTGTCTACACACTAAGGATGTTGTTCATTTCCCATTTTTGTGTTGCTTTACTGGAGTCACACTCTGAAATGAAAACTTGATGGAGGACTTCGGAGCGATCCAAGCACTTCCCTGATGGAATGTGAGTAAATCTGTGCAGATTCTGAAAGACAAAACCACCAGGAAAATGCGTTGGGTTTTTGTGTTGAGGTTTTCTTGTTTGTTTGTTTGGGGTTTTTTTTAAGCATTTCTTTACATCTGCAATATAGTTATTTACAAAAACAGGTTTCAGCGTCCCAAAACAGATCAGTTCTATATTTATTTTACTATTTGTTAAACCTAGCACTTCACAGCCTTCATGTTAAATCTTTGGTTCCTGTAGGTCTACATGAGATGCCTCCTGGTGCTCTTAGCCAACAAACTGCTAACGAAATTAACAAAACTCTATCTAAAATGCCTCTAAGCCTTTTCATGCAACCTGTAACCAAACTAAAAGATTAACTCTCGAGCACAGCTCTATGAGGGATTCACTGGGCAGATCTTCCTCCAGTAAACCCTCACAGAAAGCAACTGCACAACACCAAGAGCAACCACAGAGGGGTAAAAAAAAAGTACTAACTTGGCCCCCTGTTGGGCTGGCAGAAGGGAGAGTAAAGAGTATGGGAGTTAAGTCTGGCTTCTGGAGCAACAGCAGGCTGCCCGAGGAAGTGCAAACCTGCGGTGCCAGGCACATTCAGGCTGCCTCTCGCACACCCGTCTCCTTCCCCAGCCACCATGCTCCCACCCTCGGGTCTCCTGCGTTTGGTCTGCGGCTCCTCTCCCACTTGCTGGCCCCGTGTGCCAGGGGCAGCCCTGACTTGCTGCCTGGCTGCATCCGGTGCGGAGGGGGAGGGAGCAGAAGCAAACCCACGGCCCTGCAGCCCTGCCCCCTGCACACAGGTACCCCTGGCACGGGGACCCTCTCTGTCACCCCCGCGCATGTGCACAGCCAAATGTTGGCTCGCGCCGATGCTTGGCTCCTGCTGTTTGGCCAGACATGGAGCACCTCCAGCTGGAGAGAAAAACGAATGTCTGAATAAAAGCAACAAGCAGACCACCACCAGCCCTGCTCGCAATGTTTGCTTACAGGCACTGAAGCCCTGCTACTGCTCAGTGCTCAAGCAGCACCTTACACTCGCCAAACTGGCACACTGTTTGTTTCAGAGACAGCAACTGACCCACCAGATAAAATCTCCTTGCAGCCTTAATTTACACAAGGCCACAACATTTTTCAGCAGTCCATAAGCGTCTCATTCCTTACACCTTGGCCATTAGAAGAAACAGTTATACCCTGTGTACTTCACAGCAGTGTGCCCAATTCCCAGTATTTGGTTACACACCCTTGGTGGTCCTTTCATTCTCACCCTCCCTTTTTTTTCCTTCTAGAAGCCAGCGTTTTGTTCTACAGCCCAGACTGTGCTTACTGGGCTTCCTCAACTTGTGGTAATAAACAAACAATTACACAACTGGTGCTAGTGTAGAGGAAATGGATCTTGCATAAACAAAATTCTTAGAGAGAAGCCAAGTAACATGCTGGGACATGCTAGAATGGCTGGAGAGTTTAAAACTGCTACGTGTTATTCTGATGAATATTAAAGCTGAAGCTGGCACTTACCTGCCACTGCTTATTGATTTCTACATTTCAGGTTTAAAGAAATTTGTCTGTGTATCCAGCACAAGGAAGCTGAACTGGATGGAAATGGCATTATGCTACCTGATATTTCCTAGCTCTATGCAAACACCAGAAAACGTGGAGTGGCTTAAAGGATAACAAATAGATTTTTCTGCACTCAACTGTGCCTGCATCTTTCAGACAAACAATAAAGAATCCAGATAACCAGCTAATGAATTAATAAATATTCAATATGCTAGCTGTATAAGCTGAAGAAAAATTGACACGGAATAGTTTCTTAGATGTAGAACCAAGTAATATGTGGCTATAACCAAGGATAACATCACCCCCAGACTATTCAGTCTCACTATAAAAAGAGACAAACAGAAATAAAGATTTAGACATTTTTTAAAGTAACGCTAACAAAGCTTACATGAATAGAGGACTTACAGATGTACTGACTAAATAGACTATAGCAGCCCTCACAAGTATATCAGCCAACATTCCAAGTCCTTATTAAAAATTTATAGATTTTGCAATAGCATTTTAACAGCACCACACCCAGGATTAAGAACAGAGCATGTTATTGTTACTAGAAAATGGCTAATGAACAGAAGGTGAAATACTGAGGAAGACAAAGACAACACAAAAAACCAGAGTAATCTTGTTTACCTGTTTCTATGTAGACTAAAAATATCTTCAGTCTTTAAACAGAGAAAACCTTCAAATTAGACTGCCTAAAATGAGACCTAATAGTGACTCTAACTTCTAAATGCACCCCAGCATTTAAGCCACCTTCTCACAGCATATATGGGATAGACTTCCTTGATACAGAGCAAACAAGAAGGTGATGGTGCTAAAACCTTTTATAAAGTCTGTCACTAGAGGTGGACATGCTCTTTGCTTCCTTTGAGACATGTGCTAACTCCTAATACCTCCCTGGAAACAAATGTAGCCTCACGGAGTTTTCCTTAAAAGATTTTGCCACAGAAGACTGCAACCAGAATCAATCAATAAAAGGATCTTTCACTAGAGGAAGTTTTTCTAGCAAGCATGTATTTCTGAGAATGTGCCATTAACAATTTACTCAATTCAGTCAACCTTGTACTAGATCTTTAATTTCAGGCATACATAAAACAAATTTTTAAAGGTGCAAATAAACCAGCATGAAATCTAAAAATTTATTTTCTTCCATATATCTGTTGCATACCTTGAAGAATTGCCACTCCTTGTATTCGTTCTGATTGCAGTGTGTAATCATAATTTTGGATCCATCTGGTCCTTTAGTTAAGCATTGATCATACTGCATGAGTTGATTGGCTTCATTGATTCGGAAAAGCTAATAGAAAAGAAAAAGCCATTTTTATAACTGTTGACTCAACAAGCATTTTAGAAACACTGAAAATACAATGAAATTGCAACATTCAAAACATTTTCTGGTTTTATTACACCTGTCTCTCAGGAGGCTTCTCTATTTTGCATAACACACTTTTACTACCACAATACTAAATTTCATGGTTAACTTTCTTGGAAGGCCAAGAAACTTAACCAGAAAGACAAAAATGGCAAAGGGATTCCTATTCAGGAGACTTCTGAAATGGTTTTATTACAAACCTTGGTATGATTTGATGGCAAAACAACCCATTATCTTTATAAAAGCCTGGTAGCAAGTCCTTGATTCTGGACAGTAATTTCATGTGAAGACACGAAAACTTTGGCATTTTACCCATGGAGGAAATCAATCTAATTCATCCAGATACAAAAATATTATCCTAGCCACTTCTTACAGAATAATTGCTACCAGGCTTTTTGGGTAGCATATGCAGAAAAAGTAGTTTAGGGAACCTTTTCATTAAATATCAGAATAAAAGAGACATTTTCAGGGGCTACTAAGAGCTAAACCATATAGGATTTCTAAAAGCATCATCCTAAATACAATTTTACGATTGCCATGACAAAACTGCCTGGTTTAAGTTTACATGGGCTTAAATAAGGACTTTAAATTCTGAAAAAATTTCCAACCAGAAAAGAAGATATAAAGACAGAACAGCATGTTTGTGTGGTAGTGTGGGTAGGTTTGTGAAGATACAGGTCAAACACAATAAAATCTTGGATTGCAACCATCTAATAGTAATTATGGTCTGTCAATTAATTTGTAAATGAAGCAGAGACAAATTTCTGTTTATTTTCTTCCCTCATGTGGTGGAAAATGAGTTTCTGCACAAAAGTATTTAATGCTTAGACCAAAACAGCTTTGTTACAAATTGAGCCACAGTGAGTAAGGGTTTTTCTCCTGAAGGATTAATTATTAAGTAAAGGTAAGTGGTGAATCAGGAGCAATGCTAAGAGCTGAAGCAGTGATACTGTTGCTTCTTCATGTACCTGTTTCTCTGAAGAATGGATTATGAATTTGCCTTCAATTTCATTCCTTTGATGTTTGAAATGGTATTTTCAGACTGCTGTATTTTAGTGACGTCAGTATGCTTACAGAAAACCCAAATTCCCACTTTTGTAGATGACTACGTGACTACGTGTACAGGCTTAACAGAAAACCTGCCTGTTATCAATCCACAGAAAGCAATTCTCCTTCAGATTTGCTCCAAGCTCCTTACCTGATTTCCTCCCATTCTGTGGCACGGCCCAAGCTCAACAAAGCCACCGTTGGTGTGCCCCATGCTGTCGATGCAGTAAGAGGTTTCAAAGCCTCTAATCTGGAAAAGAGGTTTTGCACTCTAAGTTAGTCTCAAGGGAAAAATAAAGTGCTAAGCAGTTCAGAAAATTCTCACTTATCTCTCAAACCAGAAACAGGTATCTGACAGAGAGATTAGACAAACCTGTGTATGAAATTTAAATACTGACGTTAACTGTTCCGGGAGATGCAGCTTCATACCCATGCTAATTTGCAGGCTCTTCCATGAGTCAGAGTATGCTGATAAAGCCAGAGCTGCAAAGCTCAATTCCAAATTAATAACACTAAAGTATAGGACTTTCAAGTATTTTAATTTATTCAATCTCCTATTAGATCATGTTCCATCTCCCAGGTCTTCATAAATAAGGAATCTCAGGAGCCCAGGTCAGTTTCTCTCATCTTGTGGATGAAGAGAAACAGTGTAATGAGAACTTATGCACAGCAGCAATTCCCCACAGCCAGACACAGCCCACTGACCCAGCTGCTCAGATGGACATTCTGCAGCAGCAATTACACAGGGGAAAAAAAAAAAAAAAAATTATGAGGGGCAGGCACAGAGACAGAGAACCAAAGTCCTGTCATAAAGCACATCTCAACTGCTGATTATCTCACTCCCTTCTCAGAAGGGCCAGCAAGCAGCCTTACAGACTTTATGACACCAATAACTTTTTTCCAGACCTATTTTCTTTGCCAGAGCCTTTTTTCCTCTTTGTAATGGTATAAAATGTCTGGAGGACTAAGCTTAGACACTTCCAGGGAGTGTTAGGGAAGATGAACCCCATACTTTCATACCCTAGAGTTTGGAAATGCCATCAGTGTGGTGTTACAAATGGGGGGAGGGGGGACAGGATTTCTCAGATGTAGGATAACAACCAGCCTGTGAAGAAGAGTTGAAGAAAACTTCAGAGAAGTCTCTGAATTTAGAATTTTCCTGTTGCTCCACCAGACTCACTTGCTTTTATCAGGGATGATTTTCTGCAAGGTCGCCAGTATTATTTTAAGCTCTTCAGAAGCTTTCACCTTGGTGAACAGTAATATTTAGTGTGCCCTCCAAATCCTTTATGTAGATTCCAGAGGAGGTCATACAGTAGCTGATGCTTTGTGCTAGCTTTTAGGTAAGAAATCAAAGTGGCATTGTACCTCTGGTCCCTCAGAGAAAAGATTATTTGTACCCCCTTTCACCATGCACGTGCTCTGTATGACTAATTCTAACATTAAGAAATTAGAGATGACACTGGCTTGGTGATAGGAGACAGCACAGATCTGTATTTTCTAATGTGCTTTTGAAGTTACAACACCATGTATCATATGCATCTTATCTTGGGAAATAAGGTTGCTAAATTTGGTGGGACACAGGAGCTCTCCTCAGCTAGCAAGAAGATATTCTGATTTTCCCTCAACAATCCACAGAAGTGAAATAAATAGGAGAGACAGGGCAAAGATGTAATCAGTTGCAGAGGGGGAAAAAGAATCTGAAAGCAGGCAGGAGACCTGCAGTAAGTGCTCACCAAGGCGTGGGCTAAATGACAGAATGAGATGGGCAGAGTTCAGTGAGGAGTCCTGCACTCACCTGTGATATGCCAACTCTCTCTGTCAACTACTTAAAAGTGCTGCATTTGTAACCACACTCTTAATTTAGTGAAGTCATAACTGTATACACTATTCCTGGAAACGATGGTTATGGAATCTTATCAAATTATTACATGCAGGTAAGGGACTTGCTGAGGCTGTAAATGTATGAGTACATCCTCATCTAGCAAACACAGGCAGAAAGAACTCCCCCTGGATTTCATGATCTCTTCTCTAGGCCATCACACAAAAGATATTTTCACCTATTAATCTTCACCAACACTCCTACCTGCAGGATTCACATTTTTTTTTCTTTTCAGAAAACTTAAATTCCAATTATAGAAAAAAGTGCTTTGGACAGGGCTTGGCATAAATTATCCTTCAAGAACCTGTGGAACTAAATTTAAAAAATCACACCTGCAAAGGTAGATGCAGTTTTTTTCCTGGGTTACATCTTTATGGCACTCTGGCTAGTATCATACAGCTTAGTATAGAAGTAATCAAATAGCCTGTTCACATGTCAAGTAACAATTGGTTCCTTTTGAACTCACAGGTTTTTTTAAAAACCCTCCTAAAATGCATAGGCATTATGCGCTATACCTACCTCTCCCCAGTCCACATTTTTGGGTGGTAAGGGGTAATATGAAGTTATATCATATGCTATTTCTTCCATAAACCACTTAAAACTTTTGCAGTTGTGATCTTCACGGAATTTTTTCAGCTCAGATATATCTCCATAGGGCAGCGCTTTCGTCTCAGGCCGGCTGGCATAGAAGTAATCTTTGTATTCGTCCCACCACACTTCCACAACTCTGACATAGTTCTGTGAAGAATAAAGACACTGCTGTCACCTCAAGGCACACACAAACAGGCCAGAAGCAAATCTTTGTCAATAACAGAAATACAAAGATTTTATCCCCTTGAAAAGTGACAGCATAGTATTATTATATAGCACTAATAATTTGTCACTATCAGTAGACTATACAAGACACGTGAATATTATTTTTGAGTGATAGTTTAGTATTGAAGCCAGAAAATTAAACTAGGTTGCTTAATGAGAGTGCAAAGTCTTTTTCTAAGATAAAAGACTATTTATTTGAAAATAAAGACTTCAGTTACGGGTGCAATAAAATGTTGCATTCATTTGCTGCTGTCAGAAACTACAATTCATGGTTTCTATTCAACTTCTACAATTTTTTAATGAAGAGAATGATATGCACTGGTCCACAAACAGGGAAAAAATTCAGTCTTAAATGGGTCAGCTACTTGGAGAAGGGGGAAAATAGGATAGCTCACTTGGTAACAAGCCTCTCCCTCACATCTTTCTTCTCATTCTCTTTGATGGCTCCTATCTCTATTATTACCTGTACACATTCTAGATGCATACCTCACTTTGTCCAATCCTTCTAGTGTTAATGATCTGGTGTTAAAATAGTCTTAAAAGATCTGTCTAAAGGCACGAATTATTGTGACTGTTACTTTAATCCACATCCAGCATACACTGAACAAAGCTATAAAAAAACATTTACTGTGAGGATAGGAGGGTGACTGAGGAGGGGAAAAAGTTATTTCTACATCCTGCCCTGTACAGAGAAGCAACTTAATATTTAAGAACACTCAGCAGTGCTTTTTATATTTAGTAAGCAGGCCAGCAGATTCATGTAAGGAGTTAAGATATACAGTAAATATTTTTGATCAGCTTTTAAGAAGACTGAAATGATTTTTATCACTTCAGACAAGGCAAACTAACATCTTGCCTGCACTGAGCAATAGACTTATAATTTGCCATCCTGTTGCCCATTTCTCTGTCTGTTTACCCCCAGATATGTTCCCCAGGGCTCCCTTGTATCGGTCCTAGTCCTTGTTTCATCAAAATATTAATCAATTCAAATTGCTAATAGGGAACCTTTGGTGGGGGGCAGTGGGGTGGGGTGTGTGTATGCCAGGTTGTTTTTTACCATTCAGCTAGGCTGGGACATTGCCTTTGGAACTAACTGTTAGGCTGGCTCAAGCCATACTCTCTAACCCTACAGGTACCCATTGACTAGGAAGTTTGCTCTTGGGTTAGAATTTACAAAGAGCTGGGTCTTTAGGAATGGGATTTACTGATGCCAGAACAGTGCACAAGAGAAAGCTTAAACTGGGCAATAGAAAAACTTAACAGGTGGTAAATGAAAACAGATATAAACGGTTTTTCTTGATTCAAATTCTCTCTTCAGATATAGAGCTGGATCATTTGTTTTGTGGAATTGATGTCTAATTTTAATATCACGGCTTGAGTAACACTTCTAAAACCTGCAGTGTACCTGAGATGTTGCCAGCCCTGATGATGTAGGGCAGAGCACATCATCCTTCCAGGTGTCATTTACTGCTTCTTAACTAACAAATGCAGACACAAAAGTCTGGGAGATGCTAGATTCCAGAATTCTCTAACTTGGCCTAGGATCATACTCATCTTTATCAAGATAAAGGGGGATTTCAAGCCCATGATCTTCATCTCCAGGAGCGTGCTATAGTTACTAGAGTTGCTCATATATACTTGGACACAGTGAAGCAAAGGCTGGAGGTGATGACATTAAGTAATAGGAAATGCATTTGTACCTCAAAGATAGTGGGGGAAGGCTTTAGAGCAAAAAGATGGGTTCCAGAATTCTCTACTCTTAATAAAAATCTTAACACAAAGATTTCTCTCCTGTGGGGATGATCAACCGAGCTATAGATATTAAACAGCTTTGGATGAAGTGCTCTCTAAATTGTTACCGATAATTTAAACAAATTTATCCAAAACTGTTCTTATCTAAAATCAAAAACCACCTTCAAGGTTGCTTCAGTACTGTACCTTTAGTGTAGGAGAAGACCCAACATAGACAGGGGGTGGATTTCCTTGCCAGCCCTGGAGACGATAGATGTGTCCAACACGAGAACAGGGAACAAACAGCAGTTTTCCCCCACACTGCCAGATCTACAAGTTAAAACAAAGGTATTATTACTATATGTGCACAGGAATTTAAGGCAGACAAATAGATAATAATTTCTGGAAGAAATGTCAGCTACATTTCTTATTGTATTGTCATATATTTACATGTTTTTTGCTTCAGATGTAAGCATAAAGAAAATAAGTCTTTGAAATGAAAGGTAAACTGAGTACACTTTCAACTCAGCAAGGAAGTTACTCTACTAAAACAATTTTTTAAAAAACTTTTTAAAAAGTTGGAAACCTCATTCCATCACTATTTTAGAACAACAGTAATGAATGAGTACACAAAATCAGGAACTCAGTAGTTTTAATAATGGCAGAATTAATGATATTTTGATTTTATTATAGTAATTCACATGCCATCACTAAGATGGGTTTTGGTTAGATGCCCATTCACATTTAAGTTTTTCTTAATAAAGATGAGTAAGAGATAAGGATGTTTAAGGTAACCCATTGCTCCAAGTAGAAACAGATATTTGACTATAGTAGCTGAAAATAAAAAAATGTGTAAAATATATTACCATTCTGAAATCCCCTCACTCCCACATATCTTTGGGTAATCCCTTAACAGGGAAAAGAAAACATACTTAAATCAGAATTTAGTTGCTCCTAGTTTGGAGAAGTTTAATTGCAGCACCAAATCCTAATTCAAGTTAACTTTGTGAATCTTTCAAATTAGTCTAAATTCCAGGTTAAAAATATGATTTACCAGTCTTAGGAAAGATGGGCAGAATATCTTACTTTTTCATTACATCATGACATTACTTTTCCTAAGTTTCATCAAAAAACCACCTCAGGTATGCAAGGCCATTAATTTTATTTGCTATCTAGGGATCAGCACACAAGGCTGATAAGTGTTCAGTTTAGGAGATTGGTTTTGATCTACATGAAACCAGTTTGGAGGTTTCTACATAATGAGCATTCAATTACAGAACTACTGTTAGTAATTTCAACCATGATTTTGATCAAAGCAAGATGGAGAATTATATGAATAAAGACTTCATGTGCATAACTTCCTCAATAAATGCTCTTTGCATATGGATTTACAGCTGAGCAAGTGCACTCAGAGCTCTCCTGTAACTCATGAACAACAAGAGTAACTAGGGGAGTTCTGAATGCACTTTTGTAAAATTCAGCTACAATTTCACAGATAGCTGCTGAGGATATGAGGCATCTTTACTTTTGTCAGTAAATTGGGCCTGATTCCTGCTGTCTGCACTTGTGTCATTACAAATACTGAAGCTATAAGAAGCTAATGACAATCATCTTACATTTCCTGCAAACTGAAGAGCATACATATGCCCAGGAGAGAAAATAAAATCCTCCTCAGCGATTATGAATTATGCAGTTAGTATTTCAATTATGAAGACTTCTCTTGTAAAGAAGTTCTTGAAATTCTGAAAAGCATATTAAATAATTTCCACTCCACAAAAGTGGTAGGGAGGAAGATTACTTTTTGTTGCACTATTATATACGTTCCAAGAGCACATACGTAAACGGACAACTATGAGGACTACTTGTTCTCTATCATTGCTTTCATTAGAAACAACATTTTTCTACACTCACTAGGAGAACATTCAGTTTCCCCCCATCAAACTGGCCAGTCTGATTTCATATTGGATATTAGGACAGTTAGGGATGCAATCCCAAACCATCTACAAAATCTAGATTATGCATCATTTGGGTTTCAGCACGAAGCCACCTCTCTGAACATTTCTGTCCCAAAGCTCGCAAGGAAACAGAGGAGACACATTTCTGACACATCTCACAACAAAACCTGGGCTTCACGAGAAAGAGGTAGGTCAGTCTAAACTCCAAACAGAAGTATTTACAGAAAAAAAAAATCTATTTAATTGATGTAGCTTTCAAATACTGGTGTTACCTTGTAAGAAATTTCAAAATTTTCACCACCCCAGATCTGAAGCCCCGGATCATAGAGACCCAGTTCAAAGAAGAAATCACGTTCAATGGCAAACAATCCACCAGCCATTGCAGGGGACCTGAAAGAGGAAGACAGTGTAATTCCTTCTGACAAAAGGATACAACAGCAGTCAGAGAAAGCTTCAGCGAAGAAAGCAATTCAGTTAACATATAGTAAAGGTCAGGTAAATGGCAATACACTGAACAATCATAAAGCTTTGTCGCCAGCTTGCAGCAATTTCCTGAAGCGGCACCTATATAATTTTTAGTAATGTCACAATTTTTTATTATGTTGTGGGTTTTCTGCTGCAATTAATTTATTTAATTAGTGGATTTGATGATGGATCTTGGTCTGAATTTTCCATTCAGCTAGTCAATATCCTTCTATTAAAATAAAAAACAAGATAAGAATCAGTATGATGAGGTGTTTCTCTCAAAAGTTTTTCTCGTTTTTGAGATAATATGAAATTGCAAACAGGTTTATTTTCTGAGGAGCTGTCACATTGAAACACATTGTCTATCAAACAAATAACAGAGTTTTTTAACAGCTTTCTAATCTTCTAGCTCTTTTTGTCCTATTAGGAGACACTGTACATTATACTCAGTAAAATTTTGAAGAGGTCCTAGATAAAGCAGTACAAGGTTTCCATTTTGGTTTAGTCTTTTTTTTTTGTTACTCTTTTTCTTTTAATGACTTTGTAAATCCCTGCCCATACGCCATGACTCAATTAGCGAATTTTAATGTGTCAAAAATGCTGTGGTCTGGATTACAGCTTGTGCTGGTTTTGGCTGGGGTAGAGTTAATTTTGGTCACAGTGGCTGGCGTGGGGCTGTGTTTTGGATTTGTGCTGAACACAGGGCTGATAATGGGGAGATGTTTTTGTTATTGCTGAGCAGGGGCTGCACAGAGCCGAGGCCTTTTCTGCTTCTCGTGCTGCCAGGCTGGGGAGGAGACACAGCCAGGACAGGTGTCCCCAAGTGACCACAGGGATATTCCAGACCATGTGACATCGTGCTCACCATATGAAAATTGGAGGAAGAAGGGGGAACATTTGGAGGGATGGTGTTTGTCTTCCCAAGTCACTGTTATGTGTGATGGGGCCCTGCTCTCCCGGAGATGGCTGAACACCTGCCTGACCAGGGGAAACAGTGAACTCATTCCTTGTTTTGCTTTGCTTGTGTGTGTGTGTGCTGACTCTAAGCATAATTAATTATCATTTTAGTAGCTGTCTAAATTAGGTGATCACATGCCAAGGTACTGCTACATGTCCCTTTCCACTCGCTGTGTACTGTATTTTCCTTCAGTGCTGCTTTTGCACCCTGGGGGTTCAAAGGTGAAGAAGCCAGAAGACAAAGCAGGGGGAAGCACTTTGCATAGCACAGCCCCGTGCAGCTTTCCTGCGCTTTTGGGTTTCCTCAGCACCATAAAGACTTGGCAAGTGTAGGAGCCTCAGATACTGCAGTTTCAGTCTCGGCCTCCAAGATTCTGCCAAGTATGTTAAACACTGTAAAACCCACATAGGCTCAGTAGTTTACTTCACAGGATACAAAGAGGTAAGCACTGTCACTGAAGGAAGGATTCAGTCCTGGGGCAATACTCACATTACAAAAACGCTGCCTCAGCGCTTTAAGCTCTTGAGGATCTTTTTGTTTTCTTTCTAAGCTAAGCAATCCTGGCTATGGTTTCAGCAAGACTTTTACCTGGTCTTGCTTGCCTTGGTATTGCTGCAAGAAAATGCACACAGCCTGGACACAAACAGATGCTGGGCATGTCTCTTTTTAAAGGAAGCATTGTAACTCTGAAGGTATTATTAAAAATAAAGTCATCTTTTAAAACATTCCGAGAACATGTGTTCTGTGTTTCTGGGAACAGTTTAAACGATTTTAAGACCTGTTTGGATGGTAAACACAGAACACTACAGCAATGTTTGAAATAGTTTATCCCCCTCTAAGTGAATATTAAAGTTCCAATGTGGACAGCCTCATCAGAAAATGGTATTATTTAAACTGCATACAAAACAGATCAAAGCTTCATAACTTGCTTGCATGTGTTGCCATTTTAGCAAAGAACAATCATGGGTGGGGATAGGGAATTACCAACATCAGTTCTTACAACATTTAAATCATATATACAAGCAATAGAAGACATTAGATTCTGAAGATGTGAAGATTGCTTTCAAATGTAGTAACACGATCAGTTAAGTGTGAAGGGGAAAGTAATAAAAAACCAGCAGAACCACAGTCTCCCAGTATTGAAAAGCTATCCAGAAACCATAGTTTCTAAGCTAGGGTTTCTAGGCAGTTTTTGTTTTCTGGGAAGAAAACATACCCCACTACAAAGCATAATAAAAAGGCAGAAATTCAGTGAAAATTATTGGAGTTTTCCCACAATAAAAGGGGCTTTTTTTATCTTTATTATTAATTTTTTTTTTTTTTTTTTTTTTTTTAGTGTTACGTGACTTATATTAAAATTCTTAGAAAACATCTAGCCAAGGTTCTTAAACAGTATGCTTCTTTGTCAGGTGTGATCCGTTGTGAAGCAAGTGGGAGAAATATGACAAAAGGGATTTTTTTTGATACACGTGCATAATCGTCCAGCTGTATGCATGCATCAGGCCATGACAGCAGGCTACAGATTTTGTGCATTACCGTCTATTAGAAATACTTCCAGCATGCTCATTATCTCAAACCAAATGGTTAAACAAGCGCTGTTGCTTCCAACAGTACTTTAAAAAAATATCACGGCTAATTAAAGTTTTCCCTGGCAACGAAGTTATACAATATTTTATTTTGCCAAACGGAACCCAGAAACTCTAATGCGCACTCTATTAACCAGACAAGAGCAGGAAGGGAGAGGCAACACAAGGCAGCAAAGATATTTTGAGCAGATAGTCAGTCGTGGCAAACAGGTCTGACTAAACACAGCAGCTAGTGTGGTTAGAAACGTGAGGGTGCTCAGGCTAAGGAGTACATGCAAGTTTTAGTGGATCAATATTGGCGTCAGAAAAAAAAAAAAGAAACGGGTAAGTGATTTAGTGATTACCGATACGGTTCAGTTTTTGTCTTTCTGCTTTCCTTCTCTCTCCTGGTCAAGGGAACCCTCTTCCATAGCATACTCCAATCCCACGCTCCTCTAGCAAACCCATCTTCGTCACCACCCCCTTGGGGCACAATCTTAAAAGTGTTGCCATCTATGACATCTATAAGCGGCACAGTGCATGTGGTTCTGCGGGGCGGCGCAGGGCAGGTGCGGTTATGGGCAAGGGCCCGCGTGGCACACGTGCGCCGACCGAGGTTGGTGGGGAGAGAGGGGTGGGGGGAAAAACGAAAGGGTTTAGACAGTTATTCGTTAGGATTCACAGTACGTAAACAGCTCTCTTTACCGATAAGGCTCAGTTTTATGTTTTCGTTTGGACTTTTCCTTGTGGCTTAACGGAATTCGTTTCCATAGCAAACTCCAGTCCCAGGCCCCTCTGGCAAAACCATCTTCATCCCCACCTTGTTGTGGCTCAATGGAATAATCATTCCCATCTATGTAATCTATTAGAGGTACAGTACATGTAGTTCTGAAACATTTATAGAAGGGAAAGAAAGAGCAAAATACAATTTCAGCAGAGTAATCTGTCTAATCTGAAATTTACACCATAAATTAAGTTTATAGAACAGAGTATATAAAAAGTCACCCGTAAACATATTATTTATAAAATGAAGCTTCATTAGAAGAAAAGATATGGTCTTCTATTTACATTGTTTTAAGATGTTCTGAAAACAGAAAAGTTAGGTCTGAGCTGCTAATATATCAGTTGGTTTATCAGTACATTTTCCTTCATGTGGACTTCTTGACATCGGTCTTCTAATAAAGCACTGCTGGAGGCAATGGAGGAGCCCTCAGAGGGCCAGGGTTCTCACAGTACTATTATTATTATTTCCTGTAATTTCTACTCAGATCTTAGCTGTCAACAAGAGTGATAAACACTTAGCTTTTACTAGTGTTAACACAGATTTTCATTATACTGTCCTATTCAAATGCCCTGAAACCCCCCTGAGATCTAAGGATAAAAAAACATTACTAGTGCTCTCCTAGAAGCAGTTTTCAGTAGAATTCTTCCCGTTTGATTTGCAATACACTCCTCATTGTGATCTATCACACACAATATTCACCAAGGAAAAGACATTATCTTGTTTTTCTCCCCACATTTTTCAAATGACTTTCCCAGTGACCGAGGCTGGAGCACTTCCACCTTTTTAAATGAAGCTCCAAGAGATAGAAAAGTCAGGGGGGAAGAGACATGTTAACACCATGCTGTTCTTTGAGGCAGAAGCTGCAGCAGGCTGCACCCCGGGTACCAGGGCATGGAAGGAGGCTGCCAAGCCCCTTCTGCAGGCACTGTGTGCCTCAGCATCTCTGGTCCTCCTGCAGCCTTCGCCTCTGTGGCCAGTGCTGGAGGATGCCCCTAAAACCCCCTCTTCTCATCAGTCTTTCTTGTGTAAAACAGCAATACACAATCAATGGGAGCGCACAAGCATTTCCATCCTCTCTCTATCCTGGCCCTATTAGAGCCTTGGTTGAGTTACAGCCTTTAAAACACACAAAACCCAATTCTTCAAGAGAATTCTAGTAGCACGGCAGGTTAACAAATAGTTTTTAGGATTAAGCAGCTATTTTGTGGGATTAAAGAGTTTAAACACGCACATGGTTCCCTAAACACACCGACCGCACAAGCCAGGAGTGCGGCAGCACACAGCAGCGGCAGCATTTCAACAGCTGGCAGGGATGGAAGCCCTGGGGATCTCTCTGCGCTGCCACCGGTCACAGCTGCCCCTCGCAGTGCAGGCGCTTCCAGCACAGACTCCAAGCAAGTGCCCGCGCCTGTGGCACAGACAGGCTCGAGCCTGGCCTTGCTTAGCTACGGACAGCGCTCCAAAGCGCTTCAGAGGAAACAAATAAGACCATACATCAAAACTAAAGATGAGAAAGTTATAAACTCTAGAGATCATGGGGGCTTCAAACTCTCATTAAATCAAAACATGTATTGCTACTTTTTCTCTACTAAAAGTCGCAGGTTTTTAGTTGCTTCGTTCAATCGTGCTCCTTTTTCAGCTAGAATGGAACATTTCAGTATCAGCGCCTCAGCTCGTTGTAAAAGACAAGAATTTTATATAATCTACGCTAGACAAAATATTCAGTATGCCTATTAAAATTGACTATCTGGAGATTAATTTGCCTGACTATATTCCTTCCACATTCTGTATCTTCTATGCTGGGAGACAATATAATCATCAGAAAATCATACAGAAAATATTGCTATAGTTTGTTATAGATATAAAACATATTGACTGTAGTATAAAAAGTGAAAATTATTACTGTGACTTTTTCTTCCTAAAAGGCCAGACACTGGAAATAATAAGAGAACATTACCTGTCCTTAGATATGGGAGCTATAAGTGGTGCATACCAATTAATTCCCACCTCACAATGGGCATCAAGGTAAACCAAAACCTTTGAAAGAAAAAAAAAAAGAAAGTAACTTCTATTTCTGTATACAATATCACGATTTAATTAAACTTATTTACATGGAGATACATTAATCTTATAAACAAGAAAATGAAGATTAAATTAGTAAAATTTATCTCTCCTTAAAACAATGTCAATAATTTCCTCACTTCTATTGAAACTGCCGACCCCAAAAAAGAAAAAAAAGACAGACTTGTGTGTGAACTGGCTCCCACCTGTCCAAGTTTAGCCTTCTGGGCTCCAATGCTTCTAGCCTGGATCAAACCTTCTCTCCTCTCATTTCGAAATACCTTTACAAGGCCATTCCACTGCTTTATATAGTCATCCAGCCTCTCTTGTAAGTGTGCTATCAGGTAACAAAGAAAAAAATAATTGGTGAGGTTTCATAATGAAGAGTTTTGTACTCTAGCATAACCCCCAAAATATCTACAAACACTTACAAGAACCTTTAATTCAACCACTCACAAACACTAAAACTGAGGAGATCAAGAGCACTGACCTCATGGCACAAGTTTGGCATACCTGAAGAAATGGCAGCTGAAGTGGTTGGTTACACCACAGGCAGCTGGGTGGACAACTCAGTCACTTCAACATACCACATAGTGGTCTTCAGGTTTTCATCTGTATTCCAAGCAGCCAGAGAAGTTTCTACATTTCAGCACACAGTCTTTCCTCATCAGATGATGTCACATGTACAGCTAAAGACATCACTTTTCAGTTAAACATTTCCCCTTCACTCCCTTTCTGCCTCACAGAATTTTCTGTCAGTCTATTAATAATCTGGAAACCTGAGGCAGAATCTCACCACGCTCAAAGTATTGCCCTCCTTCATCTAGACCTGTTCTCTCCTGTGGAGGTCTTACAATAATCTTCGAATGAAATTAATGAGAATAATTGGAGGGCTAGAAGCACATCATACAAACCTTTAGCCAAAGGGACTTCTATCAGTAAAGGGACGAGTGACCACACAAGAATCAAGATGAGCTATGCTTAAATGGTTTCAGAATTGCACTTGCCTGTGCCAAACTTCTCTGGCAACCACATTCCTGCCACGCAGTTTGAGAAAAGGATCTTAGTGTTGCTTAACATCTTTGCCCGGCTGATTCTGTTGAGAAAACTCAGGAAGGCAGAAAGGCTGGTAATCAGGCACCTGCTGTGTGCGGCTGTGCTGATTTAGCTATTGGTGTTTGTCAAAAATCTATTTCTGTACTCAAAGGCTCAAAAGAATTGCCTACAGCTTCAGTTTCTCTCAGTCAGGAGCCAAAATAAGCCACCTAATCTACAGCTGAGGCACTGGTTTGCTTTGCACCAGCTCCGAGGGGCTGATAGATGCCACGCCTGTGCTGATCTAAGAGGAGAGGGGACACGCAGAGGTGGAAGCAGAAGGATGTTCCTTTCAGCAGCAACATGCCAACAGTTACTTCAGCAGAAACATTTTCTGCAACCTGAAGAGAAATGATGAAGTCTGGAGACTTCTGCAACTTGTGTTTTGGTATACTTTATATTCTTGTCAGCAGTACTAAAAAAAAATAGTTTGAACAAAAGTTACATGTAATTGGAAAGGAAATGGTGTTTCTTGGAAGTGAAGTTTCCAATATCGAAAATTCAGCAATTCTACTGAAGAGCAATCTTTTGAAATCGCTGTCTTTTGATACTCTTATATCCTTCCTCTCCACCTTTACAAAAGAAAAAGTTTTCTCAACCAAGTTTTATGTATTTTCCTTTCCCACACACATTTAAAATGTCTTTTGTAAACCCTTGTGCATTAGGAAAACTTTAAGGATACACAAATGTCAAACTAGAGAAAGAACAATTTTACCACATATGCTGTATAGAAGAACATGCTATGTAATAAATAAAGAATATATTATTTGATAGCTGTGATATAAATTTTTATAGGATAAAATCAACAAAGTTTTGAGGTCATACTGAAGTGGTACTAAGAGATTCTTTATACCACATCAGTATTTATGCTGCAAATTCCAAATATGTGTTGCAGAAGGACTGTCAGGAATGTTTTAAAGATTTAAAACCTGAAGTTATTTCCAGCTCTCCTGCCTATGAGGCCAAATGTTTTACTTATCACATGTTCAACTATGTAAGGCTCAGAGGGAGCTGTAAAAACCTGTCATATTGATTGTGTAAAGCTCTTCTATAGTACAAGTCTCAGGACTTTGCAGTCCATTATCTGAAACCATGCCAGGGTTAGCAGCAAGTGCTATTTCCCACAGGAAAGCTGAAATTTTCCTCCTTCCAATACTACAAAGCCTGCATGACAGTAGTGAAAAAAAAATCCCGATACTTCTACAGTCAAAAATATTGTTTGGCCAGCATTAACTTTTGTTCACCTAGAATGTGTATTTATGACATCTGTCAACAGCCATGTGGCAATCTGGTTTTTGTTCAAAACTGTATATTTTACCTTTCAAAATATTATAATCACCAATCTGGCCTTCCCCTCTTTGAGTACCCCTCTCATGTCTAAGTGCATGATTAAAGCATGAACCAGTGTCTTTTAAAAACACAAAGTTTCTCCAAAGGATCTTAGGCACTGCAGATTACAAAGGGGGAGGAGAAGGAAAGCAGGTTTTTTTTCCCTCAATTTTTGGACAGCAGTCTGAGACCTAGAAAAATGCTGCTGCCTGCGAGTATCCTGTACTGTAACACTGTTAAGGTGGGGCTCTCAGCTCTAACACAAGTGCTGATCACTGCTTCAGTTTCCCCATGGCAAGCACCATCACACAGGTTAATAAAAATACTGCTGCCTGCCTGTGCTCATTGCTTCCCCTTTGGTTATCTCGTGGGGTGCTGCAGCAGTTGGAAATACAGGTAACAGTGAAGAATGTATGAGCAAATACAAAAGGTAGACAAAGCCTTTAAATGCACTAGGAACACTGGTATTCTTTACCCCACAGCCACCCTTTACAGGTACACGGGTTACAAAAGCAGTTCTAGCTAAGATATTGGCCTCTGTCCTTCAGAAAACAAGCAAGCTGGTGCCCAAATACATAAGTGTTGGAGACCTATATGAACAACTGTAATTGTAGGAAACTTTAGAAAATACAGTTTTATGAATTCTCATTGCCTTTCCAGAACAGCTGTTTCCTTCACACAGCCAGCATTCACCGAAGAATAAACTGCTTCTATTGAGAACAGAAGAAAACTGGAAAAAAAAACCAACAAAAAAACCCCATGTGTAACAGCCTGGCCTCATTGACACTGTGGTAGAAATTGCTGCAACATTTCTTGGACTCTCACATGAATTAATACAGAGGTCTCCATAGAAAATGGAGATAGAATCATTCAATTAGCTTGGCAATCTTCTTGTTACTGTTCTCTTTGTGCTCCAACAAAGAAAAAAAACGCCAGAGTAGAATTCAGCACATATTTCTGCACAGTGCTCCACAGTCCAAACCCTGCTGTTTGCAGGAGAGATTAAGGGGAAGAGTGTTATTCAGTAAAAGTACTGCTCCCAACCGACTTTATACTAAGAACTATAATGAAAAGGACATTTTCCAAGCATTGCAACTGTTCCTCCCTGTAAGACGTAACATATATATGTTTTTATCCAGCTGTAACTCCCTTCTGATGAAAGAGGATTTCTCACAAGGAAGGACGGGCAGGGATTTTCAGGAGCCAGCCTTTAGAAATGCTTGCAACTGCTGTGTTCCATTTTAATTTCATACCACTCGAGAGGGTGGCAGCTAAGAAATAAAGACAGTCACACTGAGCATGAGCAAAGATCTACCCAGTCCAGAACGTGTCACTCTGCACACGGCTCCAAGGCCATAAGGTGGACTGCTGGGTGGAAAGGCAGACATGAAGTCTGCAGCCTGACAGCAGGTAGGGAAGAAGAAAATCCTGTATGTGTACTGTCAGCATGACTTTTCTTCTGGCTGAAAAAGCAAAAAGCCACCAGCAGCTCTGCTGTGATTAAGAGTGTTTGTATTTTGCAGCTCTCCTAACAACTGGAGAACTCTTCAGGCAGCTTGGCACACTTTGCAGCTCATACTAGTTCACCCTTCTCTCTAGGGAGAAAGAAGTAGAGCAAGATTCTGCTCTCTTGGCCATTTTTCATCTAGAACATAATTTGAATTAATGAAATTAAGTTAATTATATTTATCAAGTAATAGCCTAAAGCAATTTGAAGAATTATTATGGTGAACTAGTGCAATTGCAGCAAGGTGTTTAGAGTAATTCCAGTCCATGCTTGTCTTACCAGTCACTCATACCTGAGAAAACTGCACCTCGAGCTTTCTTTACTGAATTTTCTGACTTAAGAAAGCTATCTGGGAAATAGAAGTGTGAGAAATACAGAGTTAAGGGTCTGCTGGATCTTAGGTCCAGGCTAGCTGTGTCTGCTAACCATTCCTTTATGAACAGAAAGCAAGGAAAGTTCTATATTAAAAAAAAAAATCTTGAAAACATACTGCTTTCTTTTAACAAATGTCATATATTGGAAAAATAGTACAAGTTGTTATGCCAGACAAACTCATTCCATGAACTACATATACATGGCACAGAGTCAGCTACAAGACATGTGAAACCCAAGTATTGAGACCTATCATTAGTAAAAAATCTGGTAAGTATTCCAGACACAATCAGTGTCACAGTTACTTTATGCAGCTAAGTCAGTCCTTGAACAGCTCTGAAGGAAAGCTGTGATCTTAGCTGAAAAGCAAAAACACAGCGTGTCTGCTGACTGAATTATTAAAATTATATCCCTTAGGAGAGAAGATATTTTTGGTTTATAGCATGTGTGTATAGCTAAGCCAAATTCTCAACAGCTGTTAAAGGATACAGGAGACTATAATTTAGCATTTAGTATCTTTATTAAACTAAGCCAAATGTAGTCAAGTTTATAATACAGGTAACCTGTGCTCTCCTGTTAAAGCAAACAGAAAATGATACCTACCTATCTACAGGTATGATGCAAAAAATAACACACAATAACTATTATCAATAGTGGCTTTTACTCAGAAAACGCTACCTCAACTATGTGATGACTTAATTTTTAAAATTTGTAGTGAACGCCCCCATAGAAAACAGCTACCATGAGACTGAACTGGGAGAATCCCAGATCACTTAATAAAAAGGAGAGTTGAAGAACAGTCTTCTGTTTTCTATGCCACTACAGAATTCAGCTATTATGGAAACAAAGCTGAGGGTATCCTGTGCCGCTGACCAAAGCTGCCTTTGCTCAAAGCCATCATCAACATTGTCTAGAAGAGACTGTCGTGCCACGCAGTCAAAATCATCTTTTTATGTGTCTACTCTTTCTCTCTGTCAACATCTATTCAAGAACCATGCAGCAACAAAATCTTACTGAACGTGCAGCTTTGATGCATCATTTTGAAATTTGTTTGTAGTTTAAACAGTCTCTTTTCCTCTGTCTCAATTAACTTATATCTCTAGGAGACCACTTTCAGTTCCTCTCTGTATTCGGCCTTGTATTGCATTAATGCTGATGATACCACCATGAAAGGAAAAAAAAAACCAAACGGTATGTTTACATTTATAGAAGAAGTACAGTACATGCATCCTGACTGCAAACCAAGATCAGAATGTAAATTATAAGGGAAGAAGAAAATCTCTGGCCTTATGTTGGTATGCAGGACTCAAAGAAAGGCAGAAATTAAAACATGTTTAAATTCTTAAAAGCTTCCTCTCCTCCATAAGAAACAATAAGCAGCTTAATGTGACATTTAATTAAAAAAAGGATGTTAGAAATGAAAAAGATATTGAAAATTAATCAGAATAATTTGATAGCCTAGGTAGATTTTTATTATAATTAAAAAAAGAGACATCTGTATTCTTATATGCAGTAAAGGAAGCCCATTACTCCTTTCAGGCTTAACTCCTTTGAAACTCTTCAAAGTCAAGAGTAATCTTAAAAAATACTTGTTTTCACAAGAGCTAAGACAAATACTAGCTATTCCAGCTTTCCTCTACATACTACCCAAAAACTGTGGTAGAGAACTCAAAGACTGTGAAGAAGCAATCTTTTCTCCCATAGTCAACTCAAACCATGGCAGATAATAAATCTGGTTTTCAGGAAAATTTAAAAAAAAAATCCCTTTCTACAGGGATTGTGTTAATAATGTACCTTTGTTGCTAAAATCATCAATCAGAACAATTTCTGCCAAGTATTTTCTTGGTGTTCGCTTGATGACGCTGTGAACTGTCCTCATGAGCGTGGACCACCCTTCATTATGGAAGACGATGACAACGCTGGAGGTGAGCAGGTTATCATCATAATGCCAGTATTTGCACCTGTAAAAAGAGTGGATTTTATTAGTTCTCACATCGTGATTTACAGAATTGCTTAACAGCATCCTTGTGCAAATGAAATCTTCGCTGACAGCTATCCTTCAGATTTAAGAGAGACGGGATATAAAAGGTAATGCAGCTTTAGTGCCTCACAGCTACAGATACAAATAAAATAAAAAGAAAAGAAATGAAAAGAAGACTGTCAAGCACAAGTTTCAGACCTGGTCCAATTTCAGTGGGGTAATATACTTCCTATCATTGAACATAGAGACACAGCACTTTTGATTTCAATGGGAAAAATCCTTCATTTTTTCATCTTTCAGCAAATAAAGTCTCTACTGGAGAGATTCTGACTTTTCAAAGACAGCTATCATGTATTAAGAAATTATTAGTGACAAATAAAATCTTCTAAACTTACAGATGCACAAACTTCCCTATTTATAGTCCTCTTTATACAATAAAAAGCTTAAGTGCACAGAAACATTGCTGCTTTGAAAAGAATTACCTTAATCATCAGAGATCACTGGAATTTGTGAAACTACATTCAGCTAAACACGGAAAGAACTCACATAGCAGATCCATAGGTATTTAAAGAGTTTCTCTAGTGAAGGATGCATTTCACTTCTCAATGCATCAATAATAATTTCTCACCTCACAGAAAATTTTAAAAGACTTTGCTAGAAATATACTATTATTTTTTTTTCCCCGTGGGAGAAGAAAATTACAAAATCAAAACAGACCATAACAAAATTTTATCTAATAAGGCATTTTGTTTCTTAGGTGCTCTGTAAGCAACCTCTGAAACAGCACAATCTCTAAAAGTACAAATTACTGACTAAAACCCTCAGCTCGATCGTTTTTCTACCTGGAGTAGCTGCAGCTAATCATAGTTACCAACAAAAAAGTGCTAGACTGGCTGTTTAAAAGCTTCAGGGCACGGATGCCTTCCTTCCACAGACCCCTCTCAAAGATTCCAGCTGACTACAGATTGCACTACTTCCATTTGTAGCACAAGCATTTAAGCTGTCAACAACTTACTTAGCCATCTGCAGAGCTAAAATGAATAGCCTACCTGGGTGTGTTGAGTCGGCCGTGTCAAAGGAAGATTTAATACGTTTAATAACAGATTTATAACAGAACGGTGTTGTTTCACACTTACATTCTCAGTATTAATTTTGGTGATGTGGTTATGTTAAAAGGTAGGAAAACAGGGTGTTATACTTTATACTTTCAATAAAACCAGCCTCCAAGCTGAATGCTCAGGGTTCCCTGTGAAAGGTGGCAGAAGAGCACCTCCTGTCTCAAAGGAGCAGGCAGGAGCTGATGCAGCTTGCACCGTGCTCCTGACAGGCACCTGCAGCAGTTTAGTTAGGAAACTTCTTTGCTTAGTTCTGCATAAAAAGAGAGGGACTGCTACAATGTTTCAGACTGCCTTCAAGGACAAAAAACAAAGAAAACCTTGAAAAATAACTCAAATTTTCTGGCTGCTTATTTTTCCCACTTCCTGCAGTACAGGTTAGTCATCGTTAGGAACAAAATGGTGAAGAGCATAAGAATGAAGGACAGTAAGTAACGCTGCATAATTTAAAAAAGTCAAAGCTATTACAAAAGCCTGAATTGAACAATACATCTATGAACAATTTATAAGCATTTTTTGATCTGTATTCAATACATTTTTGAAACATAAACCCAGAGGTCTAGACAGGCTTTTTGCTACATAGCCAACTTAAATCTCCACAAATCGGGTGTTGTTAATGTGCCATTTGCAAGCAGTGAAGAACTACATTTATATCTCCAGTAAGATCATGCTTTCAGCTTTGTCCAGACACTTTATTTCACTTATTAGACAGCCCACAGACCGACTCATCAAGCCCATAAACTCTGACAGACGGCAGCAACTCCTGTGCACAGTCTTATTTCTCATCTTGAATGGAGAATTAGAGGTTTGAAATACAGTAGTTGTTTTAGATACGCGCAATTAAGAAATGTTTTAATCTCTGTGGCAGTTTTCTTTCAATAAATGTGAATGTTGCTCAGGTATCTGAGCGACAAAAGCCAGTAGCCTCAGCTCTCATCTCCTTCACATCCACAGGGAAGGAAGCAGGGACAGCTTTCCTCAGTGGAGCAGCACTGACATCCAGTGGTTGGCAAACCACATACCAAGAAACGATAAATGGCACTTTCCTTGTGTTTGAAGCTGAATTTTACAGTACAGGTTTCCCTGTAGATTTTAGGCACCAAAAAAAAAAAAAAAAAAAAAAAAAAAAAAAAAAAAAAGACTGAATTTCCAGGAATGCTCTTGATTTTTAAAAGAGAGGGTAAAATAGATATGAATGTTTAGGCGAAAGCTGCAAGCTATTGAAAACTGGCACAAGCAGATTCAAAGTACAGAAGGGTCTGTGACAACGAGGATTTGAATGTTTCAACCTCTAGCTTCATCTCCTGGGTCCTTCATCCCCTTCATCCCACATCTTAGCACAGTGCACTTTCAGGTGCAGCCTGCAGGCCAGCCGTGGCAATACACTATGCACCAAATTAGTAAACAAAAACACTTAGAAAAGGTATTTTGAATTCTTATTGAAAGAGCTGAGAGGATGGCACATTGCAGCAGATAAGCAGGAGTGACAAGGCAGCGTCCTTAGGCCAGGCTTTCCTCTGGACACTTCACGTCACTTTTCCTGAGCCCTGTTAAGAGTTATTGCATGGGGAAAGAGGATCAAGCGTGCACAGATTTATGAAGGGCTGGCAACACCTTCGCTGGGCAGTGCTGCAGGGGAGAGCTGCTCTCTTTGTGCCCCTTTCCTTGGGGAACTCACAGGTGAAAGGAAACATCACCTTCAGATCAGTCCATGAATAAAAACTTTCCATTCTGCAATCAGCGCTGGTACTACTGGGGAAAAACAGCACTGACTCATCCCTGGAGCAAGACGAAACCCTTCAGAAGGCACAGTTGTGATCTAATTGAGAAACAGGGTGAGTAATGTTTTTTCTGTCTATTAGCCTGCATACTTAGGATGTGAATTAGTTCTACTCCCTCTCCACCCCTGGAGGGAACAGCTCTGCTGGAGCCTGTGTCACACCAAGGTCCCTTATCGCTCAATCACAAAGCTGTGCAGCAGCCACAGCAGAGAGGAGTGCTTTTACAGGAGACCCTCTGCACAAAAAGCTGAGCATCTGGGCTGGAGTGCTCTGTGGCTTGGGGAAATTTCTGCTCTTACAGCTTTGTACTCTATTCATTGGCTTGCTCTTAGCACGTCCTGGGGCCCCACAGTGGTGATTGTGGGTACATGGTCCAAGGCTGGGATGGCCACACAGATTCCCTGCTGGCTACCACTGAAGATGCAGGTATAGAGTCAAATTTCCTCGGCTTAAAAAAAGCCAGAAGTGGAGTCTGCTTTTCCTGGAAGAGTAATCCCATCACCAGCAAAAATGCAACAGCTGAAAAAGGAGAACACCTTGACAGCAATTTAAGGGTGAGCCCCATCAGATAGATACTTAGAGGGCAATTTCAGATCTTGAGCCAACAGAAGAGTTTTTCCTGCCATGCTGAACCCCTGACTCTGCCAGTATATCAGCACCTAAGCTTCAGAAGGAGTAAGAGGTATCATGACTGTGCATCAGGACTCTCCATCCTGATACTATTTTCCTTGTGTCAGCTCTCTAACTTGCACCTGCCAAGGACACATCAGTACCCTCTGGATTTTAAAGCACCGTACTTGCGTGCTAAGACCAAAATGTACCAGCACAGATTCCTCCAAGAGGGCAGGCAGTAGTCAAAGAAGCTCCTGAGAAGCTAATCAGTTGTTGCAAGCTGAAGGTCTCTACTATTTATCCTGAAATCATAACCAACATTAAAAAATGGAATTTCTCTTCTTTAATATAGAACTGTTCCCAGTTTTTAACTGTATTTTGAATTTTATTTCTCATTTAAAGTGGTATGAAATTCATAGTTGTATAATTATATTTTAATTGCTTTATAGTGCATGCCTTTTTCTCAACTCTTCAAGACAGTCCAGCACAAGCAAATCCCAAAAATAAGTTAGGAGATTCATTTCATTTTCAGTTTCCTTTTCTAGTAAGTCCCGTTCTTATCTTACAAGGAGATACGCATCCAGCTGATAACATGCTGTTTACATACTTTTAATACTAAATTCAGGGCTCCTTGTTATTTCAAATCACCATTTTATTAAGACTACTACAGTGAACTGAATCTAACCCCTAGGAAAATGGATGGGAATTTTTTTTCACAAAACACCTTCAACTGTTTGCTGACCTACATGGTTGACACCACCAAGGTCATAGCTGAGTGTGGCTGCTTAACACCTGCAAGTCAGAGGGATCATGGCCTAAGTCTAGGCTATGATAGACAGAATAGACAGAAACAGATCGCAGACCTGGGCATTTCTTTTTTGGGATACAACTAAGTAAATCTTACGCTAATAGTGGATTTGTTAGCTATGAAGCTTTGTGGGGCATTTTTGTGCACCAGCAACATCACGATGAGATTATAGTAGCGGACTTACAAAACGGGGGTTCTGGAAGAGAAGTAAACAGACAATCCAAGAAGGATAGATTGATCCGCGGAATAATTTTTTTTCCCTTCGGCAGACAGCGGCAAAACCTCTATTACACACCACCAAACAGCTTAAACCTATGCTGAAACAGCATTTGCTGTTTTAAAAATAGCTACAAGCTTTGTCCATTTCCATTCCTGAAGTAACTTGCAAGGCTATGTGACTACATTTTATTATTAGTGCCCTTGGAAGCAAAAGCCATATCTACTGAACCTCCGAAAGCATCACGATCCAAATGCAGGGCAAGGTTTGCATAGAAACCCAACATCAGCGATAACAAGAGAATGAAAGGAAAAACCTTTGCAATTTTTCTCATCACAAGATTCTAG
This sequence comes from Hirundo rustica, assembly GCF_015227805.2. NCBI lineage: Eukaryota > Metazoa > Chordata > Aves > Passeriformes > Hirundinidae > Hirundo > Hirundo rustica. Next base: position 47,923,198 of record NC_053454.1, on the reverse strand, counting down.
CCCATACTATTACTTACCCAACACTGAAAAAATTGAAGCAGTAAACACCACAGGGCAGGTAAGCTGGGGTACCTAGGTGGCTAAAATAGGTTCCTTAGGGAAGGGGAAACTCCCGTACAGGGAGAGGGAGTAAAACCCCTCTGCTTTCCTGTTTTGGTTTAAAGGGAAGAAGACCTCACAGCTCTCAAGGCCTTCTGCAGTCTGGTGACACACTGCGGGTATTGCAGGGAGGCTGTGCCTAATTTTGGGTTTATCAAACTTTTACAGGCTTTTCTTAATGTAATAAACAACTAGAAAGAAACTTAAGGCAGTGAGCTCAGTCCCACAGAAATACTGTATTTCCACCATGCCTTGCTCATCAGATATTGAACCTTCGAATTCCTACCCATGCTCGCCTGGACTGCATTGTAACTTGCATCATGCACATTTATTTGAATGCTCTAGCAGAGTACAGTCTGGTTAACGGGAACAAGACAGAGCGTAAGAAGTACATTTCATTTTTTAGTTTCACATTCAGATGACAACTCATTTGACAAAACGATTCCTCCATGTGCCCCAGAATTTCTGTGCTGCAAGTTGGCACCTGGAGGGTCACACGAACAGCTGCAGGAAATCGCTCACACTCTTCCCTGCCCTTCCACTGAAGTCAAGGTTTAAGTCAGAATTTAAATATACTCCAGGGGCTATGCTATATATATGTTTTTGTTGAGTAAGAGGTCATGTTCAGAGCTTGGTCATCTCATTTCAGACGCACACACAGAGAGGTAAGTAAATTCAACTACGGATAACACACCTGGTGCCTCCTGTCAACTGCTCTGTACTCTTTGGGTGAATTATTTCTCCCTCAAAACTTAACATTTGAAATGCTATCAGCCAACACTAAAGAGACAAAGGATCCATTTTCTCTGCAGTTTTCATTACTGGGACCTGAAAGGTTAACAGAAAATGCTGGGTTTTCCTTTAAGGCGAGTGCCTGGAATTTAAATCTTTCCTGACCACATGAGATGTTCTCACAATACATGCCTAATTACAATTTAAAAATTGGGATTATTTTTTTTTTTTTTCCCCTCCAGGAGTCTTGTCAGCAGTAAGGCAGCTGATAATCTGCAGTGGAAAGCTAGCCTTCTTGATTTAGTGTGACCACTATAATTCACCTGATTCTCAACTCCAGCTCTCACTGAGGTGCACAAAAATTTATGTGCACATTATAGAACTAGTTTTCTTTGTTACAGAACAGTTCCAGTGTATTATGTGCCATTGGAATAAAAGATTTTCCCAAGGTACCATGTGAAATGAAACTAAATCCCTAATGTTTCATTTCCAATGATATAGATACCAGAAGTAATTACTGAAATCCTTTTTCTTGTAACAGTATCAAATTTGTAATTTGTAAAGTGCTATAATTAAGGAACTAATCGCATTCCTGAAGAAAGCAGGCCCCACTCCAGAGCCTTTGTATTCAATCTTCTTAGTTACAACAAGATTGACTGGACAAGTAACTACTTACTGTAAGAGAACATATAAAATTCACGTTATTTGCCCAGAGTAATAAGACTGTCCATTTCTAATGAGGAGCCAAGACTCATCTGCCTTATTTCATACCCAGAGTCAAAGCTAAAGATTTTGGTATTTTTTTACTCTGGTCTAGCCCTAACAATTTTCTATACAATTCAGTATTTTTAATAGCATTTGGACCATAAAAAGAGTCTAAGCCTGTACCATCAAACCATGATAGGAAAAATATCTTTGCTACTAGCATTGCCTTGCTATCACACAGATATGCATGTATGTATTCTTAGTGAAGTCAGAAGTCTATTTTTGGCAAGAATTCCCTCCTTTTTTTAATACTAAAAATAACTGAAAAATAAAACAAACACTTCAAAACTGCACGTGCAATTTTTTAAAACAAGCCATTTCTCATTCCCTTTTGTTTTATAAATGACCTGCAAAAACAGTTGTCCAAAAATACATTTCTGTATGCACACAACATGCACACAACTCAAGCAAGGAAGAGTCACCTTTTCAGGTTTTTCAACAAAAGCTCATTGCCCATTGTTCTGTTTAAAGTCAAAGGAGACCTGTGGCAACAGATCCAATTATTCAAGCACAGATTTGTATGGCCCAGGGGCTATGCCCTGTAACAGCAATAATGCCCTTATAAAGGAAAACTCAAACTAGATAATCCACAGAAGGAAAAAACACTTAAAAATATTTATTCTACCGCAATCATACTGACAGATGTGTGTGGGTGATGCAGCTGAAATTCTGGCTCACTCTGGTGAATAGAGAGCAGCTATTTATTGTCATACTGAAAAAAAAAATCCAGCAAGAGATTAATTTGTCTCATGCCATAAACATTAATGACGTTTCCTCTCCCAGTCAAACTATTCCGGATAAAATTCCTTCAACGCTTGTCAAAAGAAGCTGTCAAAAAAAATCTAGCTTAAATAAAGTCATAAGACTAAAACCTTCTGGGTCAGTAAGAATAATTTGTAAGCAAGTCTTCCATGGGCTGGAAAACATATCAAGCCTGAGCAAAGCATGTTGAGCTCTAATCTTTCTTTCAGCCAACACAGTTAATTGCCTTGGCAATTAAATGAAATCTGATCAGCGCCACGAACATCCTTGGCTTAAGGGCTCTACAGTAGCGCAAGTTTATTAAGCGGAGAAACGGAGTTTCATAGTGCATCGCCTAAAATATACTGTAAGAAAATGCTTCTTGACTTCAAAAGTGCAATAAGCATGTTTCAGACCCAGCAAAATACAGGAATGAAAATGGCAGGTGTGGACTGGAGTATTCTACTGTGAATGTGGACTTCAAAAAGGAAACCTTACACCGATGCTTAGTGCTTTTGAGCTACTAGTATAAGAACAGGCTACTGCAACTAATGCATCATCGATAAGCATTTTTTAGAAATGCTGAATACGGATTCCTTGGAACGTCTTGCACTGCTTTGGTCTTATCTAACCAGGCGTAGCTCCTGTGAGCCATACACTAAACAGCCTCTTCTCAGAGCTCTACATCTGTGGTCATCAATGGTTTTGTCCATCAGGCAGATTTCTCTCCTTTTTTGATTCTTCCATGCATTATTTGTGTCTCCTTATATCTGCCATAGAAAGTTAATGATTTTGGGTGCTACAACTTTGTCAAAAAGGGCCCAAGAATGGCATCTTTTAGGACAACCCCCCAAAACACAGGAGCCATCCATTCCCACATGCAGTAAGTCAAACAGGCATGTTAGAAAACCCACGTGGCTGCACCAAGAACTCCAGAAGGTAGAGTAGGGAAGGTAGAGGCATGGACTGGCTACCTAGAAGGAGTGTAGAAATATTGCCTGAACCAATGAAGAGAGCATTAAAGGCAAAGCTTTGTAGAGTTGAAATCCTTAAGATGGAAGAGGCGACAAGAAGGGCTTGTAAGCGTAGAGAAAGACTAAAGAAAACATGAGTTTACTGATAAAAGAGATTAAATTTTGTGTCAAAGGACACAAAAAAGACCGAGACACTCAACATCTGATTTCCTTGACTGTTGACTTGCAAGGTTTGCTGTCACACCTCCCAAGTCCCTGAGTCTAGGGGCAGCCTGCAGAAGAGAAAGAATATCCACCACAGAGGTGAGTCAGAGACCACACCCCTGGACGTATCACAGCAAATGCGATACACACAGCACAAGTCCATGAGACTGGATGGATGGCACCAGAGGGCACTGAAGAAGTTTGTGATGTCATGGTAACATCATGCTCTACCATATTTACAAGGTCCTGGTGCTTGACAGTGATTTCCTGAGGACTGACTAAAACAAATTCTTGCCCACCTTCAAAAAGCAGGATCCAGAAAACAATGACCTTGAATTCATTAGCCGGATGAAATTTTTGGAACGGATTAACTTTTGTTAACTTGAGTCCATGAAGGACTGCCTTCTGCTAGAATAAATCAAAGCCACTTTACTAGAGTTTAAATGTGCCAAGGATTGTTTAGGATAAGGACAAGGGGAAGCCATCAGCAGAACCACACAGAAGTACTGGATGTCCAAGGAAGACTCAGAGAGCACCTGTCCATGGAAGAATCATGACGTGTATGGAAGAGTCAGAGCATCTGACAGAACAGAAGACACAGGGAGGAGAGAGCTCCTTTTGAAAAGGGGGACTGTGAAGAATGGAAAGACAGCATGATTAAATACCAGATGCTGTTAGCAGTAAGATGTATGTTCTTTAAATGCAGAGGGTGGTGTGCAAACAAGGGAAACAGAAATGAGCATTAATTCAAGCTAAGTGTATGTAAATAATAAGATAAAGAGAAAAACCCCAAAACCCAAGTTAGAGAAACAGCTTACTGAAGTATGAAAGCTGCTATTGAAATATTTTTTTTCAAACACCAGAAGTAGGATGCCTGCCAGAAAGTCTGCTGGGCTGCTGATACATGATCAAAATGAAAAGAGACCACTTCAGAAGCAGGAAGGCTAAATTAAGCATTTCCGTTGAACTCTTAGCAGTGCCCAACGCCAGACACCCTGAGAAGAGAATAAAAGAAAGGGCAAGTACACAGTGATATTTTTTACTAACTTCAGATAATCTGCATGATAGCTCCTGCTGGAATTTTCTGCCATGAATAGCCTAATTGCCTTTTTTAAAAAAATAAACCCAGTATTTCCTAAACAATGTAACATGAATTGACAAACTATTGTAGTGTACTGCTGACTCCAGTCTTGTTATCAAACAAACGAACACACAACACCGATTTTTATCAAAGGGCTCTGGGGTTCTAAAGAATTGCAGACCACTGACTTCTATGTTGAATAGAATCTAGTAATAAATAACAAAATTAGTAAGCCATAGATACAGCTTTTGTGGGAAAAAAGCCATACCACAGAAAAATATTATCATCTTTTGAAGAAATCAAAAATTATGTGGACATGAGTGAGGCTATTAATAGAGTAACTGAATTTCCAAAGCATTTGATGAGGTTCTCTGCTTTCTTTACAGGCACAGTTCTTCATTGAAGTACGGCAGATCTTTTAGGCTAATAACCACTAATGTCTATTCATAGCAAATTGCAAACAAGTTTGTGACTTTAGCAGCATAAATTACTCTGCTGGGAGCTAAGCAATCCATCTCCTCTTCCAGGTCATTTCTAAACAATAGGAAAGTTCTTGGTAGTTGCAATTAAAATTACTATAAACAGCTGCAGAATAATTCAAGAACACTATCAAGGAAAGGAGCCAGCAGGAGAGCTCAGTGCAAGTGCAAATTATTATATATGGAGTGTTAGACCACTCAGTGCATATTCTCAGCAACAGATCCTAAACTCAGCATTACCACTGGCGGAAAAAAAAAAAAAGAGTTAAAAAAAATCTTGGAGTTGAATGTGGATAGTTTTTCAGAATTTTAGCTCAGAGTTAATGAAAAGGGAAATAAAATAGCAAGAACAATAAAGATGCACATGAAACATTTATAATAGCAACTCCATGACGCTATCTCTGATATTCCTGTATCACAGGGCAGCAGAGTCACAGATCCACATAACAGTATCTGTGTCTGGGAAAAATGGTTAAAACAAGCACCACATTCTGCAGTCACTGACTCAGGATGTCATTAATTTCAAGACTATAAATGCATTCAAAAGACAAGTCTGTGCACAAAAAGAGTTCTCTGAAGCATGACAACCCTGTTGCGATTTTTGGCTCCAGTGTCCCAATGCACTGGTTGCCAGGAATGAACGCTTATCCATTCTTGTATGTTTTCTCACCAGCATATGCTTTTGGCCAGAGCTAAAGTTGTCAAGAGAAACAATCACTGGTCAGACCCAGTATAGATGCATTTCTTAAAATTAAATTTTATTTTAAAGTACTCTGGTCAAATGGATCATTATACTGGTTAAACAACTCAATTGTTGTTATTCCTAGCAGCAATTCTCCACAGTTATCTCTTGGTTTTGTTTTTTTTTTTGAGAGGACACACACCTTGTTGCCTGACAGCATTCATCCTCAAACCTAGGTCCCTTTTTTATTTCCTTAGTGTAGTGTATTTATGTTGGATCAAAATAATCCAGAAAATGTATCACTGTATATTAACTTCGGCTCTACCTCTGTGCAGACTCCCGAATACAAAAAAACTAGAATTCAGGGAGCAATTAAATTAATATCCTTCTTCCCAAAAGCTCACATCAATTTTATTGCAGGTTTGCTAGGAAGCAAGGATAATGTGTAAAATCCAATATAGACGACTGGTCTTAAGGGGCTGCCACATATCAGAATGATAAAAATAGATCCAAAAAAGGTAAAAATCACCAAGTTTAAAGGAAAAATTTCTTCAAGCTACTGTACAGAGGTTTAGGCAGGGCCTGCTAAGCCTGCCCTACTTCTTTGCTGCTAGAAATAAGATGGAAAACAGGTATTTCTCTACCATAATCCAGTTTATGTTCCCCCTGGCCCTCTTGCAGAGTGCTGAAAGACTGCAGTGAGATGAGCCATCTTCTAAATTTTGTACACTGACTTTTACGTATTCCTATACATTCTTGATTTTTTTTAAACCAAACTTACGACTTGTCATATGTCAACACAAGTGCTGGGCATTAACACTGAAACATATTGTTTAAAATCCATAAGCCAAGAGTATGTGGTACAGGCAAAACGGAAATATTCTGATGTACCTGACAAAGAACTTCAACACACCATCCAGTGTCACTCCTCTCTACAGGATACAGCAAGAATTAAGGCTTTTCACAGCAGCTGAGACTGCCCAGAATCACCAGCAAAGTTCCTACTGAATCAATAAAGGCAGCTGGCAAATCATCCTGGCAACATGTCAGACTACAAAGTCAAATCCAAACACAGCAGAATTGAATCTCCCTTTACTGGCATTTCTTTCCTCTTCTCCCTCCAGCAGGGACAAGCCCTGAGGCTACATGGCTTTTAAGCTGAGAGAGACAGTTCTTGCAGCACTATTTCACTCTTGCTAGCACAGCCTGGGAAAGCATTTGGCATACTTCACTGAACAAACCTGACTGCACATGGTAATGCTTCAAAATTCTGATGCTTGAAGAAAAAGAGGGCTGAAGGGAGGTCTACCTTTCTATGAACAAATAATTCAGACTTTACTGGAAAGATTTTCCTCAATTAGCAATGCCAAGATACTATTAACAACAACAAAAACATGACTCTATTGCTCTTTGGTAGGATTAAGGTGAATGTTGAGTGGCCTTACCAGCCATAAATGTCCTTTTAAAGAGTTCAGTGAGGGAGGAAAATAAATGGTGCGTCCAATAGGTAATCTGCTACCTTTTGCTGCATTTCTCTCTGCTCTTGGGGAGCGAGCAGGAAAGTCAGCCTGTGGGAGCCTGAAAGCATATAGGAATATCAGCCAATCTCACACTGCTTCCCCTCTTCTCTGCTCCCAGGAGACACGCAGAAGCTATAAATCTTCAACCTACTTAGGCAATTGCAAGCATCCCAAATATTCAATACATAAAGTGAGGGATATAATGTTGCCTGAAAGATACCTTTTGTTCACATTGTTTTTTCATGCTATTTTGTTTGCTTCCTTAGAACATTAAATACTAAAATATAACTTTGATTTGAGCTGCTGGCTTTGACCTCCACGAAGGCTTATCTACAGCTGTGCTTGAAGGAAATGGTTTCTAAAATTCATCTTTTCATGGCTGTCTCTCCTCTCCCTCAAAGTATTTAATAATTTTTGGGAATATCTATTAATGTCCTCGAGAACAGCAGACAAATTCTGAGATTACTCTAAAAATACTTCAGGAAGCTAGAGGTGTGGAACTATTTGAGAGATTTCGTATGCTCTCTGATGCCCTCCACCTTGAGAAAAATGAAGGGGAGGGAGTGCTTGAGTTCTGCTGCCAAAGACATGGCAACTCACCTGGGCAGAGGCAGCCCAGTCCCACCTGCATGCGACACATTGCCACCTCTGCTTTGCTGTCCTTGCAGAGCGCAGAAATGCTTCAGCAGAAGCAGCAGTGTAGGAAATAACACCCTAAAAAGAAAATGCTGACGTACACAGGTTACCCAGAACATTTCTTCCCTTTCAGAAAAATCTCTTCAGTACAATGGACCAACTTCTAAGCACAGCAAAGAAAGAAAACCAAAGTGAATCCCCAGGAGAGCTGGCACTTCCTTGCCACCAGGAGCAGACAGGCATGGTCCTCTCCTCTGACTACCAGCAAGTGGAAAACTTCAGTAAGTTACCTGAGGAACACAGCACAAAGGAAGCTAAATGCTGCACTCCACATGCTTCATTTGCTTTCAATGAGTGCACACCACATAGCAAATTCAAGCAGCTACACACGCATGTGAGTCAGACCCACAGCTGGCCAGTTCTCTCCGACCTTGCAAAATGAAGAAAACACCCACCATAAAAGGCCAGAGCAGAGAGAGCCCCAGAAACCAGTCAATGTACCACCAACAGATCATTCACAGCTGGAAACATACGGCCCAGAGACTGGCATTCAGTCCAGGGATCAGCACAGCTCCATTGCTGGGGACAAGGGGGAAGTGAAAACTGCAAAGTACTTAACATCATATCTAACTTCATACATTGCCCACAAAACCTCAACCAAAAACCAGACTAAAAAATACCCTACCATTAAACCTGTTTGCCCAGAAACATGTCCCTAGCTGATATTTAACAAGGAAAATTATATCAAATGCAGATTAACCTGAGAGCAAGATTGGCTTCAACGTGTAACAAAAGTCAGAATAGACTGTAAATCTGCTAGCAATTCTTGAGCAAATGTTAATAACTTTCCAGAATTTTCCCACAACAAACTAGACACCCTTTCAGCAAGTAAATAAATGGGTTTTTCCAAGATTCCTTTCCTCTTTAGGGCAAATGCAGTGAGAAACTGTTGGAAGACTGTTCCAACCATCACTATGGGAGACCCATACTTCCGTTTCTGCAGGTAATTGGGCAGTGTTATTTAAAGAGACATACTGTTCTCTATTTATGCTCCATTTTAAAAGCATCAGGGTAAATCAAAACTGAATGAACTAACTAGCATAGGCATGTCTAATAAAGATAATGCCTCCTTCTTGAAGATAAATCTTAAAAAGCTATGGATTAAGAAAAGATATGACAATTAAGACTACGGCTAGACACAGAACACAAATACATTCAATCAGACATTAAAACAGATGACTTCAGAGATAAATCACTACAGCTTAAGTATTAATGGAATGAATCATTGCAACAGCATTAAGAAGAGTATATAGAAACACTTATAAAATATTATTTATTAGGTTACTTAAGGCTTCTTGTACTGTAGGCATGAGTGCTGTACTATACCACGTTTCCATATATTCTTCTTAATGCTGTTGCATCAGTTCAGCTATATGGAAAGCAAATAACTGAATCCCATAAAACCAGAACTAAAAGAAAATAAAAGGTTTGCTTACTCTTCTTGACGCAAGTCATTAACGCTCCGATCTAGCGAGATCATATCACTAGCCACCATATTAAACCCAAACTCTTTAATGCTGGCTTGAACGGATTCTTTGTAATCTGGTCCCAAAACATATGGCTTCGCTTCCTCTCCAGGGCCACCAACAACTCCATGAGGCTCAGGCTCTTTGGGTTCAAAATTACCAAGGACTCCAGGTCGTAACACAGGATCTGGGTATACAAATGTCTGAGGTTTAAATGTGAGATACTGCCTCTGGACGATGTTTTGCTGCTTGTTATCAACACCATGATGATTTTGTTCATTTTTTGCCTTATTTTTCCTTCGAATGGATTCCAAGTCCACTTCCACACCTTCAACATGAGGCCAAGGTACCACAGGTTTGAATTTCTCATTTCCTAGTCCATGGTCTCCTTTGTTTGGCAAGGGTCTGTTGGCTTCTTTGTCATCCTGTATACACACACAGAGAAACAGCAGACCACATCAATTGATGATCCTTTATTTATTTACATCCAGTAGCTTAATGCACTAGGAGTTGGTACTAAATGTATGTTGAGCAAATATGGAGAAGTCTCTGTTGAGGGGCTCAATGAACACTTTTTACTAAAGCTACTGACTGCTGGAGAACATCACCAGCTGTTGTCCACACTTACCTTGGTGAGCTGGTCCTGGAAACGACCGAATGCCCAAAGCATTCCCAAAGACCAGGCATCCATGTAGGACATGTTCACCTGAATGTATAGCTCAAACTGATGTGCAAGGGGCACTGACAGAGCATTTTAAGAAGGAGAAGGTGACATGGAGGCAAACAGCGCCACAGTCCACAGCACAGCATCCTTGGTCCCACTGTTGGACAGGGGTTGTTGTTTCTGAGGTTTATATGGCTCAGACCTCTGCAGGGTCTCAGTGCTTGACAGAAACAGCCTCAGCTGGGAAAGAGTGCTGTAACTGTGAGCAGTGTGGCACACTCCTCCACGGCAGCTGCGAGTCACATATCATCCCTGCCCTCCATACACACTGCCGTCCCCCCGGCTCGCTCCCACCAGCTCCTCCCTCTGCTGCAACAGCTTATTTACAGCTGGGAGGTGACACTGATGGCATGGGGACAGCAGGCAGAAATGAAATCAGCTGCATGGACACAGGCAGACCTGCCTGGGGAGGCATGCTGGGGCTGAAGAGAACTGCCACGGCCACTGGCATTTCCTGCATCCTTGTTTCAAACAATTTTACTACACTCCTCCCTCTCTCTGCACCAAGAAGTTTGAAGTTCTCACTGAGAAGAAAGGCTGGCATTTTGAAAACTGCTCAGCATTTTCAGTGATCTGTGAGGTTGGTGGGGTTAGAACAAGGGTGGGTGATTTTGGAAGACTCTAGACAGAAAGGCTTTGAAGTGCCTGAGTGTGAAGTCTCCAGAATACAACAGCACCACCCATGAAAGCACTCCAAAACACACAGTCACAACTTTTTCCACTACTACTGTCCAAGAGTATGACAGGGAAACGTTGCTGAATGTTCAGACTTGCTGCTAAAATTGTTTATTTGTAAGCAGGACAAATGTTAAGTCATTCAGAAATCTGCACGAAACAACACACATTTTAGCAATCAAAGTCTCAGAATCAAACAAAATTTTGAAATCAGAAGGATGCCACCCATTCAAACCTGCTGAAGGCAAGGTTCACAGCGAGATGGGGTTTCTCAGAGGCTTGTCCAATCACACCCCTCTACCCAGTTTCTCAGGACAACCTGTTCCAGTTGCTTGACCCAGTGAAGGTTTTTTCCCCTCGTACCTCAGTAGAAGTTTCTCATATTGCACCTTGTCCTTTCAGTCTGCACCCCTCAGAAGATTTTATTTCCATTTGCTCTGCAACTTCACTTTGTAGGGTGAAAAGATGCAATTAGGTTCCCCATTAGACTTTTTTCCAGCCAAACCCAGTCTCCCTAGCAGGTCTTTGCTAGGTCCTCTGCATCTGTGAACATCTCTCCTGTGTTGGGGCAGTGTGGGAGGAGAAACCACAGGGAGTCCCAGACAGCTAAGCTCTTTCTAGGGCATCCACCCATAATGAATTCTGCCTTTACTGCAACAAGGGTACAAAGCTGACTCATGTCCCTGTTCAATTAAACCACATAATACTTCCTACTACATGACACTATTTTCCTCACATCATTTCATGTAAAAAACCTTTGGAAAATAAGAAATATACAGTATATAGTATTTCTTGGTTAACATGGTAACAGTGGGAGTCAGACAGACTCCAATTCAAAATAAGGAGTTTATTCGAGAAACTTTCTGAGTCCTCTGCTACAGTTTAAACAGGGAGGACATACAACATGCAAAAGTGTTACATTATTTTTCCATGTTACATGTTCTTCCATCATCATTTTTTCGGGAACTCAAAAGTCAGTGGTAGAAAAGGGAAGTTTAAGGGCATGTGAAAAGGCATATTTTGCAAGAAAGTCAAAGGCTGTCATGGATCTAAATAAAGCCCTGAGAGGACTTTTGAAGAGAGCATCATCTCACGCTTACCCTGGAAATCAAAAGGAAGGCTTTGCCACTAGACTGTCAGAACACTGCTGAGCCCTCAGCTCACATCTAATTCCTGCTCTGAGTGCGGAGGCAGCTATAAAAGCCAACAAAACAGTCAGCATCATCAGGAAGGATGCTTAAAGAGAGCATAATTTTGACTACATAAAATTTGATGCATTCATGTATTCAGTAATATTTAGTTCTGGTCTCCAGATCTCAAAAGGAGTCAGAAAGTGCAGAGTAGGGTAAACAAAATCAAGGAGAAGGTTGAAAGGTATCTTGAGATGAAAGACCAGAAAGGTCACTCATCTTCCATCTCCAAGACCCTGTACTTTGGAGATGTGATGGCTGAAGGGTATATAACTGAATTTTAAAAAAATCATGGAAGTCATGGATAAACGCAGTGGAAACCCACTGTTTACTGTGATGGATGAGAGGTCCACAGGGGGACTGTACAAGAGCTGTGAGAAACCTCCCGAAATTTTGAATTAAACAGCTGTAGATGCTGGAAGAGTCCAAAGGGAAATCCGAATAGAAAGTAGCCAGGTTCACACACTGCCATGCTCAGTCACCACCCTGGATCATCAGTCTCAATCAGACAGGAATTTCTTGTTCCCTTGGTTTGTGTGGAATCAAATAACCTCTCATTCCATTCCCTTTACCTATAAAACAGTTATGAGCTTCCACTTTGCCGATTCTTCGACCGAAGCATCACGCTTCTGAAAGGAATTTGCTTATTTTGCTGCTGTCAGAATGATGACTTATCCTTTATTACAGTTAGCCTCATTATAACTGTCATGCACAATTTGCATTATAATGCATTTCTCAGTAGCTCCCTTCTACGCACTAAATATATTCCGTATTTGCTGGCCCGGAAAAATATTGCATAAAACAAGGAAATTACACTTAAACACATAGACACACTCATTGACCCCATTCCTCCAACATCTAAGCACAGAGGACAAATAAGGTAGAATGCATTAGTTGTGGGTTAACCCCTGCAAGCAGCTCATCATGACACCGCTGCTCACTCCTTCCTCCCTACCCCTCGACACATAGCTAAAACATAACAATCACATGGGATGCTATGAAGAAATTTAACTTAATCTCAGCATTTGATGGACATTAAAAAAATAGAAGAGGAACTAGCAGTGTTTAAGTGCATGGTTATTTCTCCACAGATAAATGAGACAGGGATTTTCCAAATACTGTATGGAAAAAAAGCAAAGTCAAACCATAATCAAAGAACTACTTCAGTCATCATATAAATCACAATGCCTTAGTTAGAAACTTCTAGGGCTTCATCTCTCTTTTATGAATTATGACCCACACCCCCTATATAAAAAAAAATAATGACATATCAAAAATCTGAAAGGATTTTTAATCAGTGTTCCTCACCAATTACAAGTCTGGCTCAGGTAAAAGTAGTCATAATACAACAGTTAAACTGGAAGGCATGCATATAAAAAAAAGATAAACCACAACAACCTTTCTCAAGTGGCAAAAAAAGATGGTCTGAAAGTTATTTTAAAAGCTTTGAAAGAGACAGTAACAGCAAAGTGAAGGGAGGGCTCAGAAGTGAGCAAAGCATACATGGGAATACAGCACTTCTAGGTTGTCCAAAAATAAGGGGAGAGAAGCAAAACCTGAATTCTCTCATATCTGAAGACTAATAACAAAACCGACAAAATCTCATTACATCTTTATAAAAAGGGCACATAATACAGAAAAAAGCTTTTCCCACAGATCGTTATTTTTTCCCACAGGGTTGGACCTAGGATTTCCTGCCAGTGTCCTAGATCCAGTTTGGTGCATGCTTCTTTATTTTTTGAATGTTTTTTTCACTCCTTAGAGAAATATGTATGAGTAACTGCAATGGGTGCTTCCGAAAGAGTGACATGATATAAATACAGTCACTACCTGACTTGTAAATAAAAAAAGGGGGTTATTCATTATCATTTTACTTCACAAATTAGGTGCCTTATTGCAGAAGACAGGAATGCAGCTGAAGGCATAGAAAACATGACTATTTCCCTTTGAAAACAGGCCTATAAATTACACAAAGTAAAAGGAAAGTTCGTGAAAGGTCTTAATAAGGCTGCAAGATCAGTAATCTGGTAGGAGGGCTGGAGCTGTAGCTGGCAATAAAACTGCCAATTTGAAAGTTGCACAATCTGCTTTTCTTCAATAACTAGTAGAAGACTGGCAACTCCCTAAAACTGTCTGTGAAATAATGTCTGAAAAAATTGATTTTAGAAAAGTGGATTTGTTTCAGAATTTTCATTTGAGAACTTCAGAATAAATAAAATATGTAATGATTCCCTTAACACAGTCATCTGACTCTCAAAGGGTTCCATCCCATAAAACTTCATACCTCCCACCCCTGCCATGGTAGCCTCCATTTGAGCAATTTGAAATTATATCTACTGCAGGACCAGCTGCAGACCAAAAGCACACACAAATGGAAAAACACCAAGCTTCTCAAACAAGGCTAAAGATCTACAGCACTTCTGCTATAGCTTAAAAAATACTAAAAAAAAATAAAGCCTTTTCAATCACTACAACTTTTTGCACAAAAAGTCTGTTTTAAGCTCCACATGCAGCACTTCTCCTAAATCATATTTTGCTAAACCTTCCATCAAACAATTTCGTCACAAGACGACCCTGTTGACTCAGATTAGGGCTAAAGTTGGACCATGAGAGTTCTTTCATCAGATAGGAGCAACGACATTCAAGCTACCTGGCTTGAAAGGCCATTTGCTGTCACAGTGCCTGGGCAAAACAGCCTCTATCCTGCTGTGACTCCTCTCGGTGTATTTCAGAGGCATGCCAAAGGTGATGGAATGCACTTACATGCTCAGTAGCTCCTACAGTGACTTTTAAAACTTTGGAAAATTAGAACAGATCATTTATGAGAACTGTAGAAACACAGAGAAAAATACAATATGATGCTAAGTTAGAGAAAACTTTTGAAGATTAAAAATACATGCTTGTAAAACTAACAGATTGCTAAATCCCTCCATTGCATGCTTTGTGGAACCCAAGTGAGAAACTGTGCTGCTGATGGTGTTTGTCACCAGCAGTTTCTGGAAAATATAAATCTGTAAGTTACACTCTTATGCTCACAGTTTCCCTCAATTTGGACATGTACTGACAATAGGGAAGTCCATTATGCAGTAAGTGCTACCTCTCCATAATAGATTTCTGCCCCCTTGAATATCCTAGGAGAAATAGAACAAACTTAGACATGACCAATTCATATCTACCATCCTGGAATAAATTCTGGTACACAGGACTACCACGGCTATGCAGCTTTGTACCACAAACACATTGCGGTGATGGCATCTTCAAAGATCAAGTAATCTAATCCTACAAGACAAAAACCACATCTATTATTTTTTGGAGTCTTCAGCACGAAAGTTGGTCAGAAGCCACTTATGAATCACAAAGTCCAAACAACTAAAAAGAATTTTGATGATACAGACAAGCAAGCATTACACTATATGCATATTTACATATTTATAGATATGTATCTATAAATGTTCTACTCACTAAAAAATACATAACACTGAAGTGTAAATGAGGTGCAAGGGCCACAACCAGCTTTGGAGAAATGAGTGTTGAGCAGTACTTTTATACTGATGTGTTTTGTACTCCCACCTATATCTGAGGAATGGCAAATAAAATGTTGTGGGTTGGTTTTTATTTTTTCTTTTTTTTGAAACTTAATTAAAAAAAAAAAAAAAAAGCAGGGTGATTTCCTTCTTCACCTGTTTCCTAGATTTCACAGCATCTAACAAGTTGATTGACATGTGATACCCTATTCATGGCCCTGTACCATCCTTTATCCAACTTGTTATTTTTTAGATCCCACATAGCTCTTTGAGAGGAAACAGTTTTGCCGTGAATAGATACCTGTAATAAAACCGCTAGTCATCAGCATCGAGCGAAATCCCTTTCCCACTCCCTCCTTATGTCCTACGTGATAAGGCAGAACTGGACAATCACCAGTACATATACTTCTACAGCACAGAAGTTACTGAGTTTTTGGTAGATGTCAGCAGACATTAACACTGACTCAACCCACTCAAAGAATAATAACGTAGCAGTACTTTTGAGACCCCAGATTACCTGTGCTAGCAAAGGTGAAACAATTTAGTGCGAAGTAAGATCAATGATTTTTTTCTATTTTAGAATCAACATTTCTGAGATAGGAGAGCACTGCTTGTGGAAAAGTGGCATGTCCAAAAATAAGAAGAGCATGCAGTAAAGGAGAGGAACTGCTTGTAGAGATGTGAATTTGATAACAGCTTAATGTTCTGCTATAATGAAGGAGTTCAACAGAATTTAGCATTCAAGTTCCAAGTGACTTGCATTAATCTACATGAGCCTCTGTATCACTGATTCCAATTAATGGATAAAAATAACCTCTTGTTATCTAGTAATGAGTCTAAAAACTAACAGTATTCACTAACATCTGAGGTCACCTCTGCTGGTGTTTGAACCTGTGAGTTCAAGAAAGACACTGAGGAAGATAAGGCTTAGCTAATCAACTTTATTTCATTTTTTGAATGGTTGCTCCATGATTTTTTGAATGGTTGCTCCATGAGTTCCCTGGCCAAAAAGACCAGCTAGCTCTTCCTGTCTCCTTGGATACCATCTACTTTGTCATGGCAGAAGCATTCAGCTAGGACAGTGACTTCAGGCTAATGCTGCATACTGCCATGGTCTGCAGCCAGCATTTCACAAGGCATAGAAACTGGTATCCAGCTAGGGAAGCCCTCAGATAACAAATACTCTGGAAGAAGGAAGAATACCTATTTTCAGCTGAAATAACCTGATTTCTTGGTTATTTGCCTAACAGAAGGGAATATAATCAATCCTGAGCTTCACCTGTTTACGCAGAATACCTTGTTTAAAAACACATACAAATCTGCACGTCAGTATGACACCCATTTAAATGAAATTGTTCTGTTGTGAGATTATCTTTCACTTGCAAAGGGAGATACTTCTGTCATCCTCTTTGGTCTTGCTGTGTACGTATCATTTAAAACTCATGCAAAGTAATGCAATCCTGCCACAATTCCTCTTTCAACTTGCACTGCTTTAACCCCTGACCTTGCTCCCCTCTCCCTCTCCCAATGACACTGGTCTCCCAGAACTTACTGCTGGATATGTCTCTCCTGGAGTCTGGATATTCCACAAATGCAAGTGTCACATTCCTATGCTTCTGCTCCAGACTGAGCAAGTTCCTTTACTTTGGGAAGTCCAGATACCTTCAATGAAAGCAGAGACTACCCAGAGACTGGCCAGAGTATTTTGTGCCAGATTCAGTCTCTTACAAGCGATGCCATTGGTTACGCAAAACTTGCAAACTTCACTCTCTCACCTTCAGGGAGATTTAAGAGTACAAAAATGACAGAACATGGCCTGTACCTTACTTATTTTACATGAGGCCTCCTTAGGAGAGGTGCAGTACTCCTCAAATTCCTGTGTGACAAGCAGTTTCACAATTAGACTCTGCCTGACTGAAAGCAAGTAAAAATAAAGACAGTGAGTGCTTTAGAACAAATTACTATAAAATAAATAGCAGTCTTAATGTCCTCATTTTCACTAGCACTCAGTGCTTGCAGAATATTGAACCAGCACTTAAACCTACCAGTCTCCTTCCTCATTGCTTGAGATCCAACTCTTAATCAGTCTTTACACATCCCACCCTGCCATTCCTGGTCCTGTCACACTTCCCCTGGTCCCATCTGTAGTTCAACAGTCACAGTGTGTTAAAGAAGCCTTGACAGAGATCCATTTCACTCAAAGCCCCCACTTATGTCCAAGAACTTTGCAGAATTAACCACAAGCAGTTATAGACTCATAGGATGGTTTGGGTTGAAAGAGGACCTTGAAGACTACATAGCTCTAACCCCCCTGCCTGGGGCAGGGGCACTTTCCACTAGACAAGGTTGCTTGGAACTACATCCAACCTGGCCTTGAATACCTCCAGGGATGGGGTGTTCACAACCTCCCTGGACAACCTGTTCCAGTGTCCCACCACCTTCACAGGAAAGATTTTTTTTCCTAGTATCTGAACTAAACCTACTCTCTTTGTACCTCTCAAATGTACCTCTCCTTGTGGCTATGGGGAATACCACGCAGTCTGGATAGTAATTAATGAGATCTAAAATAGAAAGTCTCAGGTAAATACCTAAATAAACTGATATCAAAGAAATGTCTCCTTGATTTTGTAACTTAGGGCTAGTTTTGAAGCAAGCAAAATAGTCTCTTACTAAGATTACAATCACTTCCAAGTAACAGAATTATTAAACTGAATCATAAATGAAGCTGCTGCATTACCTAAGGGGATGTATTTTAGTCTCCCCCATCTTCTAGAAATGAAAACATGTTGGCACTAGTAACCTGTGCAATAAAAAGAACACAAAACTGTATCTGCAGCTGCTTGCTACAGAATAACAGAAAGTTGTTAGCAGACCCTTGATAAGACAGAAGTATGATACAAAGCCTCATAAATCCTCTCCTTACAGACAGCACACTAAAGATGACAGAAGAACTTTAAACACAGAATAGCAAGATTTTATTACAAGTTTATTCCAACTAGACCAATCAACTTTTTCAGCAGAAGAAAGCTGAAGTAATCACAGAAACACAGAATGGCTTAGGTAGGAAGGAACTGCAAAGATCTCTCAGTTCCAATCCCCTTGCCATAGGCACCTTCTACTAGACCGAGTTGCTCAAAGCCCCATCCAACCTAGCCCTGATCAAGAAGGACAGAACATAAAGAAGCATAAAAGCAAGTCTCTCCCTACATACTGCATCTTTTCAGGTGTGTTTTTGCTCCTTGCTAATTAAATGGCTTTCTTTGTTGCATGGAAGTGCAATTTGTCTGGTCCCCAAGGAACCAGAGACCACAAGAGACTGTACTGCCTGCACTGATCCTGGCTCTCTTCCCGACACAAACTGAGGAAAGACAAATACTGTACATCACACAAGGTAAGTCAGTTTAGGTTAACTACTTAAGACTGATCTAATAAACCAGCAGCTCACCCAGTGACTGTAGAACAGTCTGCCGCCAACAGCTTTTCAAACATCTATAACCTTTCTTCTTTCTCTGCACATAAATACATTTCTACATACTGCAGTCTACATTGTCATTAGCATCTATTTAGCATGGTATTTCAACCACAATTTTCTGTAGAGTTCCATCCACATTAACTCATTCTTAAACAGAGACTGCAGTGACTCAGAGCTCCGAGCCAACAAAAAAGCACCTGCTTGTTATATTTACCCTCAAACACACCATATGGGTTACTATACCATAGATGAGACTCCACACAAATTAAGAAAAACCAAACTAATTTGTATGCCAGTTGACTAATTTAATTCTAAATCCTAGCCATTTGACATTTTATTGTATTTTAGTTGTTCAGAATGCTGTTATGATAACAGCCAAGGCCCATGAAGAGGCCAAAGAGAAGGAGAGCACCAAGCCCTGGGGTACAGTTCTTGTACTGCAGCACCAGGGAGAAAATCTGTTCCAGGTAAGCAAAGCCCATCAGATTCTGACCCATCTTTCCAAGATAAAGTCTAATCTAGTTTCTTGTTTAGCCTTGAGAGCAGAGACACTAAGGACCCAATCAATTTCAGTTTTCCTCCTCTTCCTGAAGCCACTATCCACATCAAGATTTAGGAGATGTCAAGTTGCATCTATGCACCAAAAGGCCAGCACTTATTGCTTAGAAAGCTAAACCTTTTTTTTCACTTAAAAAAAAACCCACAAAAAACCGTAATGAAAACAATAATTTTTCAACTTCTCAACCCGGAGAGTGCCTTGCTGCAGAAGAGGACCAGCAAGGTGACTTGCCCCTCAAGCTGATCTGTCAGCTGCTTTAGCTGTCACAGGAGGGGTAAAGCAGCAGATGGACAAAGCATTTCAAAAAAACAAGTGCATGAGACTGGCTGCTAGGGACACAGTCAACACCAGCACAATGTTTAAGCAGATGAAGGCGATGGGAAATCTCCAAATACTCAGAATTCTGGAGGCTCTAATCAGTATTATCATTGCTCATTTCTGTAAACATTTACTGCTATGTACTTAGCTCAAATGCCACCTTCTGTTTTCCTTTTAATTTCTCTCAAATTTCCAGTTTTGTTTACAATGTTTTGATGAAGATTATGTCATTACTTACCCTACTTGAGAAGGGCAGAAAGTGAAGGCAAGAATTTTTTCCAGATCTTTCTTCCAGGCAAAAGATAAATACCAGGAAATCTCTTCTGAAAAATGGACTGTAAAAATGATGGCACAAAATGCAGGATGTTTTTATCCTGTTTCCCTCCTCCAAGTGATTAGGAGTACCACATTTGCACAGGGCTATGTGGCTTGGAGCAATACAATCAGATTTTGAAAACAATTGTTTAATCAAAAGCATACTTGAGCTATAGCAAATTGCTTCACAATACCTTGAATAACTAACACCTTTCTGGCCTATGATGCAAGAAAAAAAAAGGGAAACACACCATAATTAGACAACTGCCCACAACTTTTCTTTTTTTAGAGGGTTTTCATGAATGGAAACTGGAACTGGAAAAACTATGAGTATTAAGAACAAAATGGACAATTGCATGAGACATCATCTCTATGCTGAGCTGACTGTAAGATGTAAAAGGGCCTACAAATGTCAGGTCTTCATGACTCGTGGAATGTTTCTTACCCTCTTCCTTAAAAAAACACACTGACTTTTTTTACTGTCTTTGCACTGGAAGGAGAGGCTAGCAGAAGAGGCTATTTTTTAGTAATGTAGATATGCGACTTTAATGATTAGTAAAAATTAAGAGGAAAAATAGCCCGAATACCTGAAAATAGTGTTGTATTGATGTCTTAGCAGTGTAGTGTATGTTGCTCCATCTAGTCTAACTCTTTCTACAGTATTATTCTACTGCTGCCACATGTATACATTGTCAAGTGCTTGGCAAACAATTCCAGTAGTTTTTGCAATCAAATAAAAGAGAAAGAGAGAAAGCAGACACGAGACTGAAATAGTTTGCTGCAATATTGCCACAATCAAGAACACTAACACCTCTATCACTTGGACATTTTCTCTGGTAATTTCTCATTTCACTCCTGCACTCTGTGATCTTCAGCTGCACCACCTTTGTCTTCCGTGTCCACAGCCAATATTACAATTACGCTCAGTGCTTTGCTACAGTTGCTAAGAACTTCATTCCACAGCCCTTAATAGTTCAGCAATAACAAACATCTCCTTCCCATGCCCAAACCCTCTTTCATCCTTTTTTCCTGGGAAGCTGTGCCCTCCAAGGTGAAAAGAGTTAAAACACAGCATCACTCAAGAGCTTCAATATAAGATTTGTTCTCATCACCACACTTCAACATGAAATTAAGCTTGTGACCTTTCTAGTTGAGTCATTGTTCCTTCCACGTTCTGTTTCACTCTAGGAATATCTTTCATTTTATGCATATGTTTCAATGAGATCTTAAAAATAGAACTCATGTTTATTCATGTGGACATAAGGAATTTTTAAGAACTTCTAAGATGTCCTCTGTCCAGCTTAAGTTTTTTTCCAAAAATGAAAAAATATTCTCCTTTTCCTGTGTAGCACTATTATACAGTGGACCAGGAAGGAGCAAGGCTTTTAATTTTACCAAGACCAAGCCCATTTGAGGAATGTGCTCTATAAATTGAAGAAAGAAATAGATAAAACTGTTTCTTTTGGACTGAAACTATCAAAATGTAAGTAATTCAGTTTTAGACGGTAGAGATAAGCAGATAAGCAAGCTGTGCTGGTTTTGGCTGGGGTAGAATTCATTTTCTTCTCAGTGGCTGGCATAGGACTGTGTTTTGGATTTGTGCTGAACGCAGGGCTGATAATAGGGAGAGATGTTTTAGTTATTGCTGAGCAGGGAGGGGTTGCACAGAGCTGAGGCCTTTTCTGCTTTTCAAAATGCCACGTTGGGCAGGAAGCAGGGGATAAATGGGAGGTTGGGAGGAGACACAGCCAGGACAGGTGACCCCAAGTGACCAAAGGGATATTCCAGACTATATGGCATCATGCTCAGTACAGAAAGCAGATGGAAGAAGGAGGAAGGGGAGGAACATCTGGAGTGATGTTGTCTTCCCAACTCATTTTTACGCGTGATGGGGCCCTGCTCTCCTGGAGACGGCTGAACACCTTCCTGTCCATGGGAAACAGTGAATTCATTCCTTTTTGCTTTGCTTGTGTGCAGCTTTTGCTTTCTGTATTAAACTGTCTTTATCTCAGCCCCTGAGTTTTCTCACTGTTACTGATCTGATTCTCTCCCTGATCCCACTGGTGGGGGAGTGGGCAAACGGCTGCATGGGGCGTGGCTGCTGCCTGGGCTTAAACCAAAACACAAGCATTCACTCTGAATTAAAAGAGTTACAATATGTAATCTATAAATTTACTATAGATAAAATCCAACTTCTATTTTCTTTTTTTTTTTCTTTAAAGAAAAAGCCTCAGAAAGAGACAAAAACTATCATCAATCATCATGTTCTAAGTGGCTGGGGCCAGCTTTTCTGGCTCTCCAGGCACCAGCTATGAACAATGCACTGGTTCAAGCCCACAGCGGAACTTCATTCTTGTCTCTCAATCATCTGGGACAGATGGATATTTAAAAATCATGCATTTCTTTTATATAATTCAGCAAGTAAATGACATTTGCAATACAATAAATCCATCACTAATGGACGTGCTTGATCAAGGGGTGCAGTTTTCTGTGCGATATCTTGTCTGCCTCAACTTTTAAAGAAAGATATGTCAATCTCATTTTATATTTCTTGCTATTAAGGAGCAAACCGCATGATTAGATTTTCGTTTATCTTGAAATATTGTCACCATTCTCAAGCTTTACCACAGTCTATTTCTGTCTTTTTTTTCAAATTGCTTTTTAGAATTTGATCAACCCTACCATTTTGAAAGCTTCTTCAATGAAACAGCCAGCTAAAGCCAAAAACTGCATTGTACACAAATTATACGTACAGTCTAAAACCCGTTTTTGCAAGTTTTATCTGAACTCTCAAAGATTTCAAAAATTCAGAGTATTTATGTAATCACTTTGTGGACTGCTTGACTAGACAAGAGAAAGGCAAGAACTTGTGGTCAATTGTGTTCTCTGTGATTTGATCTCATCTTTCCTTGGCCCTTCATTCCTGGTCTTTCCTATATAGGAGAATGTGTGTGGTATTTGCCAATAAATTAGTTATGGTCTACTGAACCACTGAGGTAAGATAAGTCCTTATCTGCACCAAATACTTTAAAAAACCCTGAAAAATCAACACAGTACATGCATTTGAAGCACAAAAAGGAAAGAAAAAATTTTCAGCAACACTAAACTAATAAAAAACAACTTATTGAACAGATAAATCAATCTTGGTAAATAGACTACTCTTTCTGTGACACATACAGCTAGTGACATTGTTTGTTTTGGCCTGAGGTAAACATGACGAATATAAAAATCTATCTTATGGCTTTGCTTTAGAATATACATAATGTGTTAGCACAGTCGGGGTATCTTCATCTTTTTAGATAACCAGCAAGAACACTATGATATAATCCACAAAGTTCCTTAAATGGGCTCCATTAAACCAGCCACTGCGCCTTCAGCTTTGCACATTTCTCTGCACTTGCCATGCAGGATCTTTTATTTGGAGCATGGAAGCCACTGTGGGCACCTTGAGACCACAGGGCCAATCAGACATGCTGCACCTGAACTTCAAGTGACGGACTACCCTGACATTTACTTTGTTAGTGCAGATGATCCAGGGTAGTGCCACAATATAAACTTGAAACTGTATGAGACTAATGATCAAAACATTACTCTCCAAGTCAATGCCGGGAACTGACATCCCAACTGGCTTCTGTTAACATGGCACCAAGGATTAACTTCTGCCCCTGAACATCTTTTGAGGGACCTCCTTACATCTGGCAGTTCCTGAAGAGATCCTTAACATGACATCTGTGTTTCCAGCTCAGGCACACTATGGTTGGCATTTCTGACCGCACATCCGGGGAAGATGCAAGTGAACAGCATTCTCCCATCTGCACTGACTCCTTAGCAATGGGACTGTAGCATTCCACTGTTCAAATTAATGGGCATACAACACACACAAAGAAAGACGCATGAGGCTCCTTCTTGCTCTGAAAAAATGGGTCACTTTTCTCAGCACTCTGCCTCTGTCTGCAGGATACTCTCACCATCCAGCCAGCATACCAACAGGCATTTCTCTGAAGCAACACAGTCTTTTCAACAAATGTTCACTTCTTGTTAACACTTTTGTTATGAAAGCTGAAGTTCTGGCAATTCAGACTCTCCATGTAAATACTGAGAATGGAACATTGGCTAAAAATTGATCTCAAAATGACAGTGAGCCTTTCCTTAGGGCATAATCGTCCCAGTAATGCTGTTCCCATCTGCAGTGACTTCCCCAAGCCCTAGGCATGTGCACTACTTGTGGGTTTCAAATGGGGCTGCCAATAACTGCATTTATGAAAACTGTGCCCTTCACTTACTGCATCTAACATAGAAGAGACATTACAAAGTCTACTTATGATCTATCCAGTTCTTTAAATGGGTGTCTAAATTGGAACACAGTTCACT
Organism: Hirundo rustica; assembly: GCF_015227805.2. Taxonomy (NCBI): domain Eukaryota; kingdom Metazoa; phylum Chordata; class Aves; order Passeriformes; family Hirundinidae; genus Hirundo; species Hirundo rustica. Next base: position 47,898,611 of record NC_053454.1, on the reverse strand, counting down.
GAATCAAGACCTTTACGTGCTAGCCTTGCACTTTAACTTCTAACAAAGACAATTCTGTTAAAGCCTGTCAAAAAACTCAATACAGAACCCCTCTGCAGTCCCTGGGAAAGAGAGTCTGTTGTCTCTAACGCAGCAAAACCAGGCCTGCAGCAGGAAAACAGAGAGTCAGCAAGGCAGTTCATACTTTAGTCTGACTGGGAGTGAGACAGTGCCTCCCAGGAGGACGAACTGCAAAAGAAGAAAATTGCCAGTATTTCAACCTCCAATATGAAAGAGGAGCTACATACATCAGGCATCAAATACCATAAAAGGATGAACTGGTAAATGCACCAGGACAGGAGAGTAAACAGTATAGAACTGTTTACTGCACATCGAAACAGAATCAGCAAAAGAAACCAAAATCCACACACACAAACACACAAATCTACCGTGTTTTGCTACTGTTCAATAAGCTACAAAACTCTTACATTGCAAATGGTAAGGAAAAGCAATATAGAAGAGCTTCTTTTGTAAGAGACCCTACATTCCCACAGCTGTCAACCAATATTATTGCTGTCAATAATCAGTCACCTGTCATATGCAAGTTATCCAAATCAACATTTTCTCAATACATTACTTTATCATCCAATATAGACTTGGACAAATATTGTAAATTAAGATAGAAAAAAATCAGATTGATCAGATAGCACTAAACACTTCCAGTAAATGATAAATAAAGCAAAACAAACAAACAACGCAAAAATTCCACCAAAACCTGGAACTTCTCAAATTTCAATTAACTTCAATTAAAAAAATAACAACTTGAAAATAAGCTACAAGGCAGCTTTCCATTTTTAGTAATTTCAACAGAGCATGAACAGCATGCCTCTATGCATTAGCTGTTGCTTCAGACATAGGTTTTTACCTGGAAATAGGATTTTTTCCTTTTGTTTAGTATAACACTTCCAGTTCTATAATTTCTGACAGTATGGCAACTGCATATTTGTAAAGGATGTCAGATTTATATAAGATGTGGCAAAGGGAAAAAAAACAACCCAAAAATCACTTGCTCCTTCTTCCTACAGAGTGAAGAAGCTCAAAGCTAACTTTCCCATGCAGTTTAAAAAGCAAAGTTTGGAAGGCTTCTGAATGTCAACACTGCTGCATTACAGGGATGTTTATCTTCCCATCACTGCAGATATACAGCGAAACCTGAAGGGAATGTTTTCCATCTCTGCTGCAATGAGAACTGTGGAACAGCAGAAATATGAATTACAAGATGTACCTAGTTCTTGCCGAAGATTTATGAAAACTGTATTTTTTAGCTGCTGCAGATGAGCTGCCTTTGAATTTTTGTTTTTGTTAATTTGTTTTGGATTTAAACCGCTGTCTAGTAGGTGCTGGATATTTCAGGCTGATGTTAAGGAGTGGGATGGCTACATTTTTGCAGTCAGTTTACTTCTGCACCATACATTTTTGTCCTGTCTGCATGCCAATGCGAGCACCTTTACACCCACATGCTGAGCTGGATCAAGGACTCCCCAGAGACAGCCGCATGAGCAAGCCAAATGAATCTGGCATCCATAAGCAGGGTAAACACCAGCGCCGAGCTAGTTCAAAACAGGAGTGGGGCAGGGGGAAAGCTGCTGGAAGCGAGACGTAGCTGAAAAACAGAGCACCTGGAGTAGCAAAGCACGGAGAACACCGCTGCCTCTGCAGCCGTCTGCAGCCATTAGCTCTGTGCGCACAGGACACAGCGGGCTCGAGGGCTGCCCACCCTGAGAGCCCCCTCTGCACCTCCGAGGGACACCAGGGAGAACAAGTACGTGCAGAACGGCGGAGAGCAGTGCCTGACTTGAGAGCGTTGGCTTCTTTTGTACCTTCAGAACGAGACCACACAACTCAACTGCAACACTACACTGAGTCCAGAGGAGGGCCAGAGAGAGGGCTGGGACATCTCTCCTATGAAGGCAAGCTGAGACACTTGGGGGTGTTCAGCCTGGAAAAGAGAAGGCCCTGGGATGGCCTTACAGCAGCCTTCCAGTACCTACAGGAGACAGGCAGAGGGACTTCCTACCAGGACAAGCGGGAATGACTTCAGACTGAGGGAGGGTCAGTTTAAATTAGATATAGGCAATTAATTCTTTACTGCAAGGCTGGTGAGGCACTGGAAGAGGCTGCCCAGAGAAGCTGTGGATGCTCCATCCCTGGAAGAGTTGAAGGCTGGGCTGGAACAAAACAAACACCAACAAATCTACCCCACCAAGTTCTTCTCTTTAAACAGTTCTTCTCTTTTGGAGGAAACCTGCTTTCTCTGCTGAGAAAGCAGAGGCACAAAAACCACCACACTTATGCCCCTAATGCATTTAGGGTCAGATACTCATGGTGAAATAAGAGCATCAGGAAGAAATAAAAAAAACAGACTTGGCCAGTTGTGTGGTTTACTGAGCCATCTCATGCAGAACCTGTATCAGAAATTATCCAAGTGGAAATAATCCAACGAGGAGAAACCCACAACAGTAAAACAGATTATTTTGAGTGGTCTGGGTGAGGGGCGCTGTTCATCTTCCCCATGAGCCCATGACTGCTTCCCCAGGGATTCCTGGTATTAATGATAATGCAGAAACACCGTTATACTCTAGACAACAAAGTAGGTTCCTGTTCAATATTCTTAGTGATATGAATGCCTCTTTCTTCTTTCGAACCAAATCTAAAAACAAAGGATTATTGTCTTTCTCACTACAGAACTAAGGAGAGAGCTGCATGTTCTGATATTTGTAGAGGACAGGGAAGATGTGCATAACCAGCGGTTGCCCTCCACTAGGAGAGGGCACTTCTTGCATTTCAGGAAAGCCCTGAGTGTCAATAGAGTTTTCATTAAAATATATATAGAACTGGTGACTTTCCACAGCATGATGATTTGAACACGTATTGCTAGGCATCCAAAGCTATCCTTTCCTTAGAAACTGCACCCAAATGTCAGGCAGAACTCCCTTCCATGTACTTTCTCACTCTTGTATCCAATCTTTTATGCCACTACTAGATAAGAAAGGATATTAGGGAATGTGCCAGACTAGTACTGGCATGTCTTCAGTCTGCAGACAAAATAAGTTAAGAAACCAAAACTTCAAAAGCAAACATATTAAGGTAAAGAAACATCATGGAGCTTACACACACTGGGATAAAATCAGCACCAGTTGTAAAACATTTGAGTTGCCAAAACTGGTCTTTTTCAGGTAGTTTAAAGTTTCTTTGAGTGCTATAGACTGTACAATATAAAATCAGTTAAGGAACATTAAGGCTTGACAGAATTAATAAATGCATGCAGGGCAGAAAATGGACTTCCTACAGGAAAGTTGTTGGGGTTTGGTGTTAGGCTATGAATAGATCTACTAAATATACACTGCTGAAAAGTTTCCACATGTAAAGCCAAAGTGACTTACAGAATATCAGAAATCTTAACTTCCTCATCATTAATACTCAGCTTTAAAATAAATGCCCTTATATTTTAGTAAGTGTATAAAAAATATGATGCTCTGCAATAAAGAAATCTCAGCTTGGAGAGTAAAACAAGGAAAAAAACCCAAACAATCATTTCTGACATGCAAAAGCATTCTCATCAATGAACATTTTAAGACATCAGAGTCGAGATTATTTTGTTAAGCTAATAAAATATATTTTTAAAGCATCAACCTAAAAATTATAATGAATTCTGCCTGCAACATTATGCCTTTGGTAACATTAAGCAGTACATTATGGTTGCTAGATAAACCAAATCATAGTTAAAAGTTCAGTCTGTTTCTTAGAAATTAACAGCACTGAAGCCATTCCTGAAAAATTGTGATTGCTGGGATTAGATTGCAAACAGTATTTTGACAAGTCAACAGTACAGAATAAATTCTTGTAAATATCATACAAGATAAAACCTGTTCAAAAACCTGTTCAATCTGCCTCTTCTTTGCAGCAATGCTAACTGGCAAAGTCTATCAGTAAAAACTTTGGTGCTTAATGTTTAAGGCTGTGAAGTCTTTAATCACAGACTTGAATTGTAGAGTCTAAAATGAAAACTTATTTTTAGCATAAAACCTTTAGCATGTTATATCCTGTGAAAAACCCATTGGAAGATATATTACCCAAACTATTATAAAGTCAAGAGGAGAACCCTGATCATTTATCTTTCTTCCTTACTTCCAGATATCCATGTCACTTAACACCTTACTGCAATGCAAGAAAATTCTTAAGCTGTTGAACAGGGGGTCTTGAGAATAAGCCTAATTAACTCCCCAAATTCCCACCAAGAATGAATGACAAAAAACCCAAAATGAGCAGGAAGAAAAGAGATAGAGTAAATGAGGTATTCATCCTTCAGCTGAGTATGAGATTGGAATAAGAAATAACCAACATATAAGCAAGATCAACGCATCTCACTACACTAACACGGACTTGTGCTGTCTGCAGTCAATCAGTGATCACCATCAAGGCTCCTTCTAAGGATCCAACCACACCTTTGTCACCTGATGCAAACATGCAGAATTATTTTTTGAAGTTTATTTTAAAGAAGAAAACCACGTCATTGTTTCCAGTAAATATAAATATTAAGAAATGAGAATTAGTGTCTCACACATCTCATTGTAAGTCGAGCAGCCTCTCTGTTCTTGGCTTAAGAGCAGAATCATAACTGGGTGCCTCTGACTACCTGCAGTCCCTGTGTGCATTTCACAAGCACACGCAAGTCAACTTCGATTCAGAAATTATGCACCCCTGGGAAATATTATCTAAACAAATGCCTCCCAAAGAGGCACAAGGCATCTCTCAACCACAAGATCAGGCATATGAGAATCAGAGAAAAGGGGACATAGGACAGATGAAGTGCTCAAGGACAACAGATTTCAAAGAATTCTAATTATTTTTAAAGTAGGCCAACCCCCAGGACATATACATTTCATCCAGGAAAATTAATCCAGCCTGCTCCCTGCCATCCTCTTTTCCCAAGGCCCCTCAGGCATACACAAAGATTAAAAGCTACATGAACTATCCTGGCAGTTTGCTCCCTTTTATCACAACAGCTTGACAACTCCCCTGTCATCACCAGTCTTGGTAGAAGATAATAATGGGAGCTAAACTTGTTAACTCCCTGAGAGGTGACTGATGTGCCTACTCATGCAAAAGGTAAGCCTGCTCTCTAAGACAGAAACTCTGCGTCTTGCAGTGATTTCTCCCCCACTGTTTTTCTGCACAAAATAATGGCAAAGACTTTGACACTGGACACCTACTCACTGCTCTGTCAATGAGCACTCAAGGGTTTCATCATCCACTGCCAAAGTTGGGCCAGAGTAACCATTCACCCCAAGTTTGACATCAAAATCTTGTCCCAGACTTGATTCCAGCGTCATGCTGCTATAGCTGCTCTCCTTGAGGATGGTTTTCAGATGACATTATGCCTGGACCCGCTCAAAATGCTTCACAGCCTCATTGTCAGTTGAACATTTCTTGGCCTTTCTTAGTCCAAACCTTCCCGAGTGTTGTCAGGAACAGCTTCTTTCCTGCAGTAGCAACTGCCAGGCTCACTGTCTGGGTTATCTACTGGCTTAGGCTCATTGTTTACATAAATGAAAAAAGAAGCAAGTATTTAAGTAAACACAATGAGGGACAGAAGATTCACCAAGATCACACATATGCATCCAAGGAACTAATTCACAGTCTTACTTCAGAAACCCAGAGCTGGAATACCTCTACAGAGACCACATCACTAACTTAGTGAATCTCATGCTGTAGGAGTACCTTACTTACATTGACTGAAATATCAGAATTTGGAGCTGAAGATCTCCAAAAAGCTGTCCAAAAGGAAGCAGGAGATTCTTAGCACTCACTAACAAGAGCTGAGGCACAGGAAACCCATGCAGCATCCTTCTGTATTTGAGGGCTCATGACTAAGAACTCTGTGATTAGAAGTGGGGGATACATTTTCTATGGCTAGAATCTCATACTCCATCAAAAGAAGTGAACAGCAAAACCCTACCTACTGCACCTTTCTATCTCTGCTGTTTACTGAGATACTGTTTTCATGCCATCACCCTTGAAGAGGTTGGCTCTGTACAGGCGGAACATACTTCACAGAGGGGAGGGAAATAAGGGTGGAAAACATGGAAGAGGTGAGAAAAAACCTAACATATTTCACAGCTGCGGTTTAAAGCTTCTCATAGACTTTGAAATGTTAGAATAACACTGTGGGAGATGGAATAGCAGAGCCAGAGCAGGGGAAGCAGTCCAATAAAAGAAATATATTACAAGCCTTGAAGAGCTGACTTCAAGGCCTCATTTAACTGAGAGTGTAGCAAAACTTGTTTCAAGACTAAAGCGTGTAGAGAACAATTAGTTTTCTCTAAAGAACCCATTATCTTAATACTGTCTTTCTAGATCCCCCTTCCTCAATAGGAAAAAAGGGAACTCTTATAAAGAGGTAGCCTGATTACTTTTTTAAGGTTTTGCCTCAAAACGTTATTACAGATGAGACATTTTCTACAGCAAATTTAAAATGGTAAATACTTCCTCTGCCATAGCTAGAATTCTTCTTAAAGAACTCAAAAGAAAGACAATGCCTCAAAATCTCAAAACCATAAAGGCAGGAGCTAAAAAAAAAAAAATGGAATACTATGCTTTGACCCTTTGTTCATTTATTAATGCTTAAAAAGAAAATGTTTTACTGCAGGTTAAAATCAAAGCAAATTTTGATTCTCAAACCGTGGCAAAAATGTTTGAACATGAAAATGACTATATATCTGATTTCATTAAAAATAGTGTATTTTTTTTTTTCTAAAACAGAGTGTTTAAAATAATACCTTTCAGCCTTATTAAAAAGATAACTCAAGACAGAACAGTTCTTGCTGAGGCATTTTCATTGCCAATTTCTTAAAAGACAACAAAAATAAGTATGAAACTTTGTGGGCTGAGCACCATCTGCTCATGCTGTAATTTCATTAACATTTTATTTTGAGACTGTCACCTGTAAAGCCAGTTTTCCACATGTAAACAGCATGTAAAATGATACACTGTTTTTACCTTTTACCTGCCTTCATTTCTCTCCTGCTGCTCAGAGGTTCACACATCAGTGCTGACTGCTGCTATTTGCAACTGAACATTCCACAAGGAAATCAAAGGAAAATACACTGTAGCCTAGGAAAGCAAGAGCAAAACTAAAAAATGTTACTGCATTCAAGGATTAGAATGAGAGATTCAAGAAGACACAGTAAGAGAAACTTAGAAGAAGTACAGGCCACCACAGAGCAGCAAGCAATTAGTTTATTATAATAAAGAGAAAAAATAAAAGAGCCATTTGTTCTCTTGCAAAGAGGCATGTTTATGCAGGGACAAGCATGCTTAATTCCTGATTAATACAATTCTTTTTAAAGCATCATCTCTTAATTTAAAAAGTAGCCATTTTTGTTTCAGTAATAATGTCTGTATGCAGCCTGGTAAGAAAAGTATTTTATTCCCACATGGGAAATCCATGGGTTTTCAGAAAATAGGAATTTTGTGCTATAAAATGCGCCTGCAAGGAAAGCACCAACCTATTTCAAAAACAGCTCACACTGTTTTGGGTTTTTTCAAATTTCAGACCTGTGAAATCAAATGATATTCTAAAGACTAAGCAAACATTTTGAAATTATTTGATCCCAAGCAAGGGGAACACAGTAAGGATGCTTATTTGAAAAACCAAGGTGGAATACAAGTATCAGCCATCTCCTCCATATCTTTGTACAGCTATTAACAGCAAAATACTCTTTTTACACAAAAGCACATATCTTCCCCACAAGTTCCTTCAAAGAGGAGGAGGAATTTATTTATAATTTATCAATTAAATTGATAAATCCTAATCTGCCATAAAGCACAATCTTAAACCGTTTAAGCTTAAAAAACCCCACTGAGTTTACATTTTTCTTCTACAACCCGTATTAAGCGAAAAGCCAGAAATCCCCCAAATCTAAGCCTAAACAGTAGCACAGGTTGTGAGAACCTGCGTGCTGCTGGCTGCTTACAACTCCCCTTCTCCCTTCTGTTGGGGACATCTAGTAATGGGCAGGGACCTCACTCATTAAACTGCGTCTAACCCAACGTACTGTGAGGCAGAGGTGGACTGCTGAAGACAGATTCTAGCAAAAACATTAAAGAAAACTGATGAAGGAGGTGACCTTTTGACCACCATGAGCTCAACTGGAATTGAAGCTGACCAGAACTGGGGGGGGGGGACAATGAAATAATCTCTTTAAAATACATTGTCAAAAGGCAGTGCAGAAATGACATCAGCCTGTTACAAGGATGAAGATGGTCACCTCACAGTCAGGGACACTGACAGGGTGAAGTTGTTTAATGCTTTCTTTGCCTGTCTTCAACACCGATGATAGACTATCCTGGCTGTGAAAATGGTAAACTTCCAGGTGACGCTGAAGTTCTAAGGAATCTGCTGCTCCAGCTGGATCCATATAAATTTATGGGACCTGATGGGATTCATCCAAGACCTGGCTATGTCGTGACAAGGCCTCTCTAGGTGATTTTTGAAAGGTCTTGGGAATCTATAGATATCCCAGTGGACTGGAAGTTGCTTAACGATGTTCCAACTTTCAAAAAGGGCAAGAAGGAGGACCCTAGAAACTACAGGCCTGTCAGTCTTATCTCAGTGACTGGTAAAGTCGTGGAGATTATTCTGGGAGGTATTGAAAAACGCCTGTAAGACAACACAGTCATTGGTCACAGCCAGCACGACTTCATCAGCAGAAGCCCTGCTTGCCAAATCCCATTTCCTTTCACGAGAAGGTAACCCAAGTAGCTGATCAAGGGAAGCCAGTCAATGTAGTCTTTTAGGATTTCACTAAAGCTTTTGATACCATCTCCCAGTATCCATCTGGACAAAACATCCATCAGAGAGCTGGAAAAGCACCTGGGTGGGGCAAACCTGGATGTATGTACAGCCTCTGGCTGCGCCCCCCCAGTGTCCGGTCACCCGATCCCTGGGCTGTTATACACAGGACTGAAGTCCACAGCCTCCTGCCTGGGGTACCTCTGCCACCCAGAGCTCAACCTGCAGCTCCAACTGCAGCAGCACAGAGCTCCCTGCACGATGTGCATTCCATAACACTGTCCTGGGGAGCAGCAGGCACACCAAGGGCAAGGGAGAGGACTGTCCCGCTCTGCTCCGGCCTCACCTGGAAAACTGCATCCAGTCTGGGGCACCGAAACACGAGAAGGCATGAAGCTACTAGAGAGATTCAAGAGGAGGGCAGTGAAGATGGTGAAGGGCCTTGAGGGGAAGCCATATGAGGAGCAGCTGAGGTCACTTGGTCTGTTCAGCCTGGAGCAGAGGAGGCTGAGGGGAGACCTCACTGCAGTCCTCAGCTTCCTTGTGAGGGGAAGAGGAGGTGCAGGCGCTGATCTCTCCTCTGTGGAGACAAGTGGGAATGGACCCAAGGGAATGGCCTGGAGCTGTGTCAGGGAAGTGTTAGGTTGGATATCAGGAAAATGTTCTGCACCCAGATGGTGGTTGGGAACTGGAACGGGCTCCCCAGAGGAATGCTCACACCAAGCTTGACAATTCAGGAAGAGTTTGGACAACACTCTAAGGCACATGCTGTCACTCTCAGGGAGGGCTGGGAGTTGGACTCAATCTTCCTTGTGTGTCCCTTCCAACTCAGAATACTCTGTGATTCTGTGTCGCTAATTTTAAACTAATCATCCAGAACAGACATTTGTTTACAGAGTAAATCTAGTAATTAAATGTACCTGTTGCCAGACTTAAAGTCTTCTCAGATTATATGGCCTAGTTACTGTAAAAAGCATCTTCCCTGCCCCCCACAAGGTAGAAGTCAAACCTATTAATGTAACAGCTTATCCTGCCCTATTTCCACTTGGCAGTCTCCCGTAATGCTGATTTAATATCTGACAAAAATAGGACAAAGGCACTGTCATTTTTGATTAGAGAACGTCAGCTCAATACTAGCAATTTTAACTCTGCTGAGCTTGGGTTAGGGAAGGTGAATGCTGCTTGGCCATGTGGAGAAAAGTCTATGTAACAGCTTCTAGATAATGCCATCCTCCTGATGACCCAATGAGTCTTTTGCAATAATGAAATTTACTAGCATCAGAACTTTTACTGCTTCAGCTTAGCCATCCATATTCTTCAGCTTTAAAACTACGAGTTAACTATTATCTAGAATTTCATTTAAAGAAGGAATTTATAACACGCTATTTTCAATGCCCCACTATTTGGCCCCTAAGCAGCACAAATTACCACTTGTTTTTTTCCCCAAAAAACACAAATTACAGCCTACCCCGTCCATGGTGTTGATCCCAATTTCTGTGGTGTTACTCACAGTTTATTCATTAGGTATTGCAAGAGATTAATAGTTTTACCTGTGTGATCCCCAAAACAGACATAACTGCCACATTTTTCTTGCATTATCTTACCTAAGTGTGCAGTCACCTTTCATCCTATGCTGAGGATCCTGCCAAACGTTCCCTGGATACTCTAGATCCCTCTTCTCCTGCAATGGGATTCTTGAAAAGCAAATGCCAGTCTTAGCTTAAGATCTTTGATTTTTCAGCTGTTCTGTTCTTTTACATTATTCACAAATGGTAACATTTGGAGCTAAAACAGGACAAAAGGAATCTTGTCACAGACATAAAAACGGTGAAAAATGGCCCTTTGAAGTGGAGTCGACAAACACATAATTAACAGTCCTGAGATAATGAGTTCTTTACCTAATTTAATATGAGGGTTTTTGAATGATAAGAGAGTTCAAGAAATTTTTAATATAATTTATATACGTACACTAAATTGTACATACCACATGGGCTTTCTTTTTTCCCCATTTCTTCACATTATTTGCTCTGTGGTCATTGATTCTGCAACAAAACTGGAAGCACTTGTCAAATTACTTCCCTTTTAAAGGAATAGGGATTGAGGTTTTTATAGTCTCCCAAGGGTGATAGATTTTTACAAGATTTTACAAAGCAAATTTAGATAAAAACACATATTAAAAAATATTATCACTTAATATCTCGGAACTTTTTTGCCTATTATTGTTGCTAGCAACACAAAAGATTACTCTAAGAAGCGATGATTACTTTCTACAACAGCACTGCTTTGGCTATAGCACGTTCATTACCTCGCTGCACACAGTCTACAGACTAAACTTGTCGAGCACAGGAAGTTCACCAAGGTGTTAATTTCTGGTGAACATCACGCAAGAAGCAGTGACTTATTACAGCTCTGATTGCAGAGGGCAGTGGGGTTATGTCTAGCCCTGCACCTGTATAGAGCTTTTCAAACCCAGGCGATGAATGATTGCGTTCAGCTTTCAGAACTGATGCAGTGTCCTTTGTGGCGGTGTTACTCAATTACAGAGAGGCAAACCAGTTTAAAAAGTGACCAATGTATAGATAACTATACAAAGCAATTGGAGAGAGATTATTTCCTCATTTAATCACTTACGTACCACCACGCACCACATTTTTACCAAGGTCAGAAAATTTGAATCCCTTCACTACTGAACACTGCTGTCCCTTTTAGATCACATTTTTTATCTTATTTCAATTCCTGCCTTTCTTCCAGTAATGATATCAACTGCAAATTCCTGTGTCTCAGTTTCTGTTCTGAGCACACTTACTCCTTAAGGGAAAGTGAACAATTTCCTCTGGGATTTCCACACAAAGAATCTAATTTAAACCACAATAACACTTCAAGTTCAGTCTGCAACTTGTCATTAAGATCACAGTGATAATCAAGCCAAGGTATACAGGATATTAGCAGTTCTTTAAGTGGGGGAAAACAGGTGTTACCAGAAAGCTCAGAAAATGTCCATTCAGATTTTTTTTTTTTTCCCCAAAGCTTCTGCCTCCACATCATAAATTCTCCACCTTCAATTTGCCATGTGGGAATTGTAATGTTTAAACTTGGCAGTTGGTGAAGGCCCACAGCCCCAGCTGCAAGATCATCATCTGGTTTCCTGAACCAGAGGGATGTGCTAGAATTGCCACCTGACCAGGGCACTTAGCAAAGCCTCCTGTCTCTGTCCAAGGGCAACCACTCTTCCCTCACTCTGGCATGGCTCTGTGACACCTGGCAGCAAGGATAGTTAGCTGTCTCGGCAGGGAGGTGGGAGTACAAATGTCTAAGGGCGGGAGACTGACTTCACAAGTTCCTCAAAGCACATGTGGTACCCAAAACAGGCACACTTTCAGGGGTGGTAGGAGGAAGGGGACAGTTGCTGTCCAACTACTCATGTACACTTTGAAAAAACCCTTGCAACACAGTCCAGAAAGTCTGAAAACTATTGATAAACAAATATCTAAACCTAAACAAAATGCCAGTAAAATCATATCACTTACAGACACAGAAAATTAAATGCCTTCAATATATGACAAGTCCATTGGTGGCTCAGGTGTAGCAGCTGTGGAAATGCTGAATTGACTGTAATGCTTCAAATCTGAAACACCAGGCTCCCAGATCATAAGACCAAGCAGCCTGTGCCAAATTTTCAGGAAGTTCTCCTCATTACACCTGTGAATAGGACTGACTACAGAATTTATTTTGTGGGTTTAGTAATCTCATCATTACATTTCTGCCTTGTGCAAGGTCAGGCACACACTTCCAGTAAATCTTTCACTACCTTACTAATCTCCCTCTGGACCCTAGGAACACATTGGGCACACCTCCTTACTGTCCTTCACACAGACAAATGACTAGGGTCATTTGTAATTGGTCAGATTTGGAGAGTTAAAGTTGACCTGCAGTACATTTACTCCTTTAAATAAGCTTACAACTTTTCAGTAATGAATCTTTCTTTACTGTTTCAGCCCATTGGTTCTGCCTGCTGTACTACCTACTCCCTGACAACAGCAGCTTTAAGGCTGTACCTCTGAGGCTGATTATCAGCAACGCATCTCACCGGAGAACAACAAATACTGCAGCTGGGATCCCTACAGCAATCTTGTTACGATGAATGGCCACGGTGGTGTGATTGGCACATGGTGTGACTCCTGAGGTGTCCTGTGCAGGGCCAGGAGCTGGGATTGATGATCCTGATGGGTCCCTTTGAACTCAGCGTATTCTGTGGTTCTACGATTCTCAATCATTTCCTGCTGGCTCCAGAACTGTGACCCCTTGATCCAGAAGACCAGGAGGTCTTCTGGAAAGCATCCAAAGACACAACAGAAAGCACCCAAAAGACACAGCATAGGAATCGAATGAATGATTCTACCTAATTTTTTCTCATAGCCATAAACAGAGTCCCTGCCTAAATATTTGGTAGCCTTGCAATCCTTACAATCAGATAGTAGGTATCCTTACTTTCAGAAAAGCAGACACACACTTAAAACTCTGAGAACAGACCTTAATATATTCTCATTGTTTCGATTTGATTTAGATTGGAAACTGAAAGTTCTGAAGGATCAGAGTTAGTTTATTATCTTTAGATATTTCTGATAATGCAAATGAATATTTATTCACTCCAAATCCCACAAGCACTTTTTTGTCAAATGGATTCTTGGAGGAAGTTCCAAGTGAGGTTACCGAGAGAAAAGTTCTGTCCTCCCAACTTCTGCATATGCGTCAATGAGAGTCTTCTATTGGAAAGAAAGGCGTTATCTCCGGCTATCTGTATTACTGTTACTACCACTCTGTTCTCATTTCCTTCCTAAACAGCCACTTCTCCACTTTCATTTTTGTTTTGAAAACTCTGTACATTAATCATTTTTACTTTCCAAAAGACCTCTGAAATCTTTTAAATCAGTAAAAAAAACCCCAAAAAACAAAAACCCCACAAAATTTGAAAGGATATTTTTTAATGGTACGTATTTATAACACTAAAAGATCTTCTGGATTACCAATTGTCTGCTGCTGTGAGCAGGAAAACATTGAACGTTATAAACATAAAAAAGAACAACACAGCGAATCTTTTCATCTTTGCATCTTTAATGCTTTGGTGTTATTAAAAAGTGCCCAGGGTTACAAGGTATAGAGGAAAAGGGTACGGCCTGAAGTTAGCTCAAAAAGCTAAATTCTATTTTAAGCTGGTACTGTCTGACAAGAAATTTCATATTTGTTATTTAGAGCTTCTAGGGCAAGAAAAGGGAGGAGGGTGTTGTACGGGAAGAAGATTTATCTGTCATCTTTAGCTTAACAAACTTTTGGGCAACTGACAGCAGAGTAAACACATACATTTCTACGACTGAACAAAGAGCACACCACTGCATTTCTGAGAAGCAGTTAAGATTAAACTCCTACTTCCCTTATGCCGAAGCTGTACCAAGGCACAAGCTGTTCCCAGGTGCTGCAGGGAGCACACTCCAAGATACAAGCTCAGCTCAGGGGGTCAGCTCTGCCTCTTCCTAACAAAGCAGGGCACGCAGGTCCTAACCTCTGTACATACTCCTGGGCTCTGACAGCTTCCCAGTGATATGCCAGAGCACAGCTAGTAGGAAACACAGTCATTATTGTTTACCCCATATCCCTTACCTGAGCAGCTTCTGAAGCAGAAAGCACTCCAAATCAAAACATGAATTTAGTAATAACAATAATGTTTCTCAGAAAATGATCAAACAGCGAGTGTTACTCTCATATATATCACAATGGCAAGTAAACAGCTGATCTAGCTAATGAATCAGATATTCTGTTTAGATTTCATCTTTGACAGTGTTTACTTAATATAACTGTATTTGTTCTCAACAAAGACTGAATTATTTCCTGAGATGGCTGTCATGGATATTTCCTCCTCAGGTCAAGGCCAGGTAACCAAGACAGAATGCTGCTTTATCAGGGGCAGGACTGTAAAAACTCTCGCAATTCCTTTACTGGTACACAAACCAGCTAAAAAAGAATTCTGAATTAGACCTCACATATGAATGGAAGTGGATACAAGGGTTCAGCAAAAGCCTCCGAGCAAAAAGCCTTTACGCTCACACAAAGGATGGCATGATGCATTACAGCACCTGAGGAAGCTGATACAGCACACACACACACACCAGGGCTACAATACTTCAGTGGTCACCCCAGAATAAGCATCTGAAGATGATCACTGCCCTACACAGCAATGCAACCACAATTTTTTCCCCCTGAGATTGTCACTTTGAATATCTGTTCACAGTCCTTTCCTGAGCAGGAAAAGTACTTTGACCAGTTTCGATGCAAAATGTCTCCTGCCTGACATTTTCTTCAGAGGTATACAAATAAATTCCTGAAGATTTTTCCACACACAGAAAATTGCACGTTGTGTCTAGGAGAACAGATTACAGAAACTTCACCACTTAATAAACTGCTTATCTTCAAAAAAACCGCTATGGCCTATTATCTCAGCAGTAACTGCCAAGATACAGCAAACTGTAACAGCTTCAGAAGACAGAGCATCTGCTGAAGGAGTCCAAAGTCATTTCCAGTTTTCAAAAACAAGAGTTCTGTCAACTCACTCGCCTTACACAATTATCCAAAGCAGCCCACTAGAGAGGTCCAAGACCATTAGTGAACGCATAATAAAAGATCCCTTTTTAAGATAATCACTGGAAAATTTTATGACTTTACCACGATTATTTTAATCTCGGCTAATCTTAGTTCAAGCAGATCTGCTTAAGTCCAGTTATGTTCCTGAGCTCTAAAACATCTGGTGAAAACAGAAGAATTACTTTGACTCCTTCTAAGACCCCGGTGTCAAAGGGTCAGATTATTTTCACCTGACTAATACAAGGCCATGGCAAGACTCGCGCCGCAGATTTGTTCGCCTGACCTCCCGAAGCATTTCTGGAAGTTAGCTGGAGTGCTGCCCACCTCGCGTATCACCTGTGCTCCCACCATTTCGGCATGGGAGACCTGCACCACCAGCCGGGTAATTTCAGCGCCTTTTGACTTTCCGTGCACTGCTCTTAGATTACCTGACCCGCTGCTTCTCCTTGGCCAAACCTGCCCTTTGGTTAGTAAAGCGTCGGGAAGCCGACCCGCGGCGGCTAGGTGAGTTGGGGAGGGAACACCTGCACCCTTTGTTGAAGCTCCGGGGGACCTTTACAGGACACTCACGCAGGGGACACCGCCGCGGCTATTCGGGGATGGAAAACCCCCAAAGGGAAGACGATCCCACGCGTTCGGGGTGCCCACGGCGCCGGCGGGGGGGAGGTCCCGGGGAGGGAAGGGCCCCTGCGGGACTCTGCCCGCAGCGCCGCGCCGGTGGCGGACACCGGCGGCGCGCTCCCGGGGGGCGGCGGGGCTGCGGCGGCCCCGAGCCGGCCGGGGCGGCGCGGACCGGACCTCGGCCGGGCTCGGCCGCCCGGGCCCCCTCGGAGCACGGCGACCCCCGGCCCCGCCGCTGGCGGCCCCGGGACGAGCCGCCGCCCGGGCAGGGACGCCGGCTCCGGGGGCCGGATGGGGCCGGCGCCGCCGCTCCGCGCTCCCCTCTCGGGCCTGCAAGGCTCCGCAGGCCGCAGCCCGGGCAGCCGCCCCCCGCCCGCCCGCCCGCTGCCGGTCACATCCCGGGCGGCGGCCCCGCCACCCGCTCCGCCGCGCCCGCCCCGGAGCCCGGCGCTGCCGCGCACTCACCCGCGTCCGTCCCGGGAGATCCGACTCCTCGGCGCGGGGCGACAGCGAAGACCAGAGCAGCAGCAGCCCCAAGAAGCTGCCCGCCAGCAGCACGGCGCGCAGCAGGAAGCCCAGCTTCAGCCGCATCCTCCCGCCCGCCCTCTGGCTCCCGCCGCCGCGCACGCAGCGCCCGGCCCCGCGCACCGGCCGCCTTCCGCCCCCCGCGGCACCGCACGGCACGGCCCCGCCGCCGCTCCCCCGCCTCCCCCGGCCGCCGCTGCTCTCCGGCAGCCGCCCGCCTGCGGAGGCTGTCCTCTCGCAGCCGCCGCACGTACAAACTTTCTTTTTTTTTTTTTTTCCCCTCTCCCTCCCCCGCGCCGCCCCGGTAGGCTGCGGGCTGCGCGCTCGCCTCCCCGCCGGGCGCAGCGGCCGGGGTGATGCGGAGCAGGAAGTGGCCGCCGCGGGAGCCGCGGTTCCACGTGGCCGCCCGCACCGGGGCGGGAGCGCCTCGCCCCGGGCCGCCGCTGGCTCCTGCCCCCGCCCCGGCACGGCGCCGGGCGTGCGCTCCCGTGCACCTGCTCCCGCCCGCACCGCGGCTGCGGCCAGCCCAGCCCGCGGCGCTCCCGGAAAGGGGGGAGCGGTAGGACACCGCGAGCGGGCTTTGGGATTTCCCGGTTAGGTGGGCAGCGCTGCTTAGGCACCGATTTGTGAAAATTAAGGTGCAAACGTTTAACTTCAGGTGTTGTCGTATCGGCGTGGGTTAACGCCAGGCCCATTAATTCTTGCGTGCAGCCTGGGCAGAGTAGAACTGTAAGGGCAACAGATTTTCCTTGGGGATAGCAGATTAAGTACAAGATTACAGAGATGCTATCAGCCCCGCAGCTTGTGTGTTATTTTGTTACTAATTTTCTGCACTAAAAGTTAGGCATCCTATTTCCTCCTTCGTAGGAATGTCACACGTGCACACACACACACACACACACACACACACACACACACACACACACACACAGAGAGAAACCTGATCATGTAAGCTCTCCAAAAACCAGAGTGATGCAAAACCAGTACTTCTAATGTAATACTACTTTTGCCTTTTCTGTATATTCAGTGCTATCCCCTTGCTGTGATGGCTTTCTGGTCTATTTCTTATGTGCACTGGGAGGGTATCAGATCCATGGATTTTGAACATTAACTTTGTATGATAAGGACTGCAGAAATGAAACAGGATATTACACGTTGAACAGGATAACTTAGAAGGAAAAAAACGCCCACATCTAGGTGACCTTTGTAGTTGGACACACCTAGGCACAGAAGTATTTATTTGCATAACTTGTGCTATAGCACTGAGTGATTTTTTTATTATTTTTTTTTTCCCCATTCTGTAGGATCAAGATATGAGACTTAGACAAATGCAGTGTTTAAGGCATGAGCAACAGCTCTAATCCTTACAAGTGTTTGCACAACCCTGTGACTTCCACGGGAGCACGGAAATGTACACCCCAAAGCCCCCTCCCTGTCTGCAGTTGCAACAACCACACAAATATCCCATCACAAAGATTTAGGTGACTGTTCTCACGTAGATAACTTCTGCACAGGGCTCAGAGGGACTATTAGGGTTTTTTTTGGATGGGAAACACATAGAGTTGAGTTGCCCAACTCTGAACAGATCCCCTGGCTTGCTGAGCCCAGAAAGAAAAGGCAAGTTGGGGCCGTAAACAGCGAAGGTCAGTAGGCTGTCAAATAAGTATAAAAGCATCTCCTCAACTCTTCCTTCACTCCTTAGTGGAGACCTTACTGCAGCAAACCGTGCTCTTTCCTAATGTTGTTTCATTCGTCATTTTTGGCACCCCTTTTTAATGCCCTGTGCTGCTGCTCTCAGCACACTCAAGAAAACTGAGAAGAAAAAAAAGTTACTTATAGCACTGCATGGAGGGTACAGTCATGGGACATGATACTGCCCTGCTGCTGCTCCTCAGAGCTGACAGTGGTGGGGACAGAGCCCTCTGTGTGCAAGTTGATATGATGAGAACTCACTTTTGTAAGGCTGCCTGCCAAAACTGGATTTGGGGTTGGGTTTTTTTTTTCATATGGAGGTGTGTGTTCTGCATGAAGCCATAGGCAAAGGCAATCCACGCACCCGTGATTTCGCAGAGAGCTACACCCTTGGGAGATGATCAAGAGCTTTGCGGTTTTGGTTTTAAGATACCCCAAGTCTCGCTGTCAGTGAACTCCCCCATTAGCTATCCGAGGACAGTGGCCTCTGTACCAGGAATTTTAACCTCCCCCCCCGCGTTTTATCCTGAAAGGGAAGGAGCTGGTGCCCACTGGGAGGCAGTACGGACCAATGGACAGGGCGTTCATGCCAGCCAGCCCCTCTCCCTGCCGGAATCACCGACGACAGCAGGCTGGAGAAGGCGTCGTGCTTCTCCTTGACCATTATACCTGCCTGCCCCGATTCCCCAACAGCGAGCACCGTTTTTCTTCTCATGCATAGGCCATGCAGTCTGTCTCCAGACGTATTAGGTTAATACTGACCTTGGAAGCGGTTTTATTTCAGTTGTATCCTCATTAAGGGTGTGCTGAAGTTTCAGATACGGCGCTTACAGTTCCTCCTATGTAGTAAAGTGCCTAAGAAGACCTACAGAACATATTTTCACTTTTGTTGATTTTGTATCAGCTAAGACAGGAAATTCAAATTAAATTTGGCTTTGGATTGCCTCCAGTAATATTCAAAACCACTTTTCAAAGTCTTTTACAACCTGGAGAGAAAAAGAGGGAGGGTTAAACACAGGCTTTAGTCTCGCTCAGTCACAAAATGTAAGTAAATATAAATTTATATGTAAAAATAAAAGTATATATAAAAGAATTGCATAATATATAAATATATAATTATACATATATAAACCATGATGCTTTTACTATACAGGCAGTATTAAAATAAAACACAATTCTGTTATTAGGGAATTAATCCATCTCTGTTAGACTGATATTCAGTCATTCAAATATTTCAAACAGGCTGGCACCTGTCACAATGTTTGTATGTGGACATTTATTGCTTGTCACGCAAAACTCGTACGTTCACTTCTCCATGTATGACTCCAAATGAATATGCATTGGCATTTAAGTCATTACAAAGTCTTGTTGCTCTTGAACCAGAGACCTACGATGACCTGGAGGTGAGGTATCCGATTACCAATCCCCTAAGCCATGCTCTTGCCTTATTGCTGGGGATTTGGGGGATGGTGTCTGGAGCAGGTCACTAACCAATATCAAAACCTCATGCAGTTGCTCGCATGGGAGAAGTGTCTGGATGTGGATCTAGCCTTTAACTCTTGTCCTGAATATCCGGCCACAGAAAAACACTCTACTTGTTCAGAACACGTCTCAAAGGAAATTCCTACAGACTTTTGTACCTCTCAAGGAAAAAGTCATGTGTTACAAAGTTCCATAATACAACAAGCCGCTGTAAAAGCTTCACTCTACATAAAACCTCCCATTTTGCTCATTTGAGGATTTTCTTCTGTCAACACACAGACAATCTTTGTGAAATCTGCAGTTCAGAGACCGAATTTTCTTTCTACTTAGTGCAGAGAGCACAAAACACAACTGGGTTGTTTTGTCATATAAATAGCTTTGAAATGGAATCTTTGAAATTAGCAACGGTGTGCTGGTTTTGGCTGAGGTAGAGTTTATCTTCATATCAGCTCCATAGCTGGTATGGGGCTATATGGGGGGGTATGGGTTTTGTGCTGGAAAGGATAACACCAGAATGTTCTGGTTGTTGCTGCACAGGGCTTGCCCAGAATCAAGGCCTTTTGTGCTCCCAACGCCATCCCACCACACAGGAGTCTGGGGGTACACAAGGAACTGGGAGAGGACACGGTTGGGACAGATGTCCCCCACTGACCAAAGGGATATTCCAGACCATATGGCATCATGCTCGGTATATAAAGCTGGGTGAAGGAGGAGGAAGGGAAGGGAACATTTGGAGTGATGTTGTTTGTCTTCCCAAGTCACCATTAGGTGCGATGGAGCCCAGCTTTCCTGGAGATGGCTGAATACCTGCCTGGCATAGGAAGAGGTAAATGAGTTCCTTTTTTTGCTTTGCTTGTGTCCATGGCTTTTCCTTTACTTATTTAAATGTCTTTATCTCAACCCAAAAGTTTTCCCACTCTTACCCTTCCAGTTCTCACCCACATCCTGCTGGGGGTGTGTGAGAGGTGGTGTGGTACTTACTTGCCAGCTGGGGTTAAACCATAACTAATGGATTCTAGACCTCAAACAGTTACTTACACTTTCCTTAGAGGTTTCCAGATATAACTACCAGCACTTCATTAACTGCAGTACACAATACACTCTAGGCTTCATGTAACAGCAAACTTGGTCATGCTTTGATTAAAGAAAGTGTTGGAAAATGCCAGCAGGCAGAAAGTAACTTGCCTTCCTAAGCGGAATACTCTCAACACAAGCAACACCTTTGCCCCAGTGAAGCCTTTCAGCTCCGTGTAATCTCTTTTTCCTGTCCTGACCTTGCATGTAGATGGTCATCTCTGAACATCTTTGCTGTTTTCTGCACTCTTACTTTGGATCTAAGGCGAGCTGGCCACTGACGCTTACGGAAAGCTCGTGCAGCGTCTTAGCCCTACAGCAGATTTATTAGTACTGCATGTCATTGGAGTCCTGGGCTGTCCTGGTGGAATCCAAGACACACCTTCCCTAGTTTTCATCTGAGACGGTAGGAACTCAATGCATGGCTGAAGATGCCTGGCCAGATCTCCCTTGCTTTATGTTAAGCTCATACTCCCTTCTGACACCATCCCCAGCACTGAAGGATTTGAAGAGAGATGCTGGATTAATGAGGTGGTCTCTGCTAGGAATAATCCAAAGGGCACAGTTTGGCATACATTATGACGAATATAAAGTTATGCCTGAAATATTTACAATCTGTGTATATTTAATCTCAGGGTTGACAAAAAGGAACTGAAGTACAGGATTTTAAATTCTTCTTAATTTCTGAGATTGTTTTAAAAGTACTTTAATCAAATAAGTGCCTCTAGGGAGTACTTAATATATGCTTTTGCAACTTGGACTATGATTGCTAAATCTTCACTGCTTTGTGTTCATGATCTCCAGTATTTAGTACCATTTTTCCTGTAATTCTCAATTATCCTTCTTTTTTTTTCAGCCAGCAGTTTAGCCACGCATGTCCTATCAAAAATTATCCTTCAGTATTTCAGTATTAGAATAGATGCCTTTGGCAGAGTGCTGTTCGCCTCCTTTGCTTTTCCTGTCACTTTTATGAAGAATGTGTTATGAAGTTCCTGTCATTACATTTAGCCCCCATACTCCTGTCATGCCTGCTTAGTCTGTTTTATTCCTGCACTATCACCTCTAGCTCCTCTTCTCTTTTCCCACACAGCAACAGTAAGCAAGCTCATTATTTCGTACTGGTCTGGATTCTACCAATGTCCTGAAGATTGGAATGTAAAATGACTTTTTTTCCAGCTGCCCTTTCTGATAATGAGTACCAGTCAATGTTTAGGAACTATGGTGTATTATTAATACTGCTTTTGTCTAAAAAAAACCAAAACAACTTCTTTTGCACCTACAAGTTCTCAAAATATCCACACTGATGAGTGTTGACAATCCTTGACAGATTTAGATCTCATTAAAACAGTGGATGGGATGGTCTGTTATGTGGGCATTTCATTTAAGTATGAGAAGAATTGGAGTGATTCTCAGCACGGTTTTGCCATTTAAAAAGTAAAATATATACTTTAAATTACTTTTCAAAGAAACTTTCTCCTGTATTTTGAGCCAGACAAAAGTATGAGTTGTCATATACTCAGACCAGTCTCAGGTCTGGAAAACTTCCTTTTCCAAGGTGCCATATTTCTGAGCATTTCAAACAGATATTAGCTTGCATAATTTCCTGAATCTAGGGCAGAGAAAATTGAAATAGGTTGCTGCAATTTCTGCTATGCTGAAAAAGCGAATGTTGTAAACACCCACAATTTCAGATGCTGAGTTATTTTTCTAAAAGACTTTTCAAGTATAGTAAATTAGTGGAGTTAATTTGAAGAAATTGTCAGTCTGAACAAGAACCACAGTGCCTTTGAGAGAAAAAATGGAAAATTTTACAACTGTAAATTAATTAGATTTTTGTATTTCTTAGGAATTTTGTTATTTAGTGATAAACTGTTGACAGTTTAGCAAATAACTGGCAACTTGAGTATTATCAATCCAGTATAATTTTTCAGCTATAACCTTCAATGAGTTTGACACAATTCTTCTCAGGATATATTCCGCCACGTTGTTCAAAATTAAGCAAAACCTAACTGCTGGAGATATGAAGCATTTGTAAAACATTAGAAAAGTTAAAGAAAGCCAACATGTCAAATCTGCACAAGATAAAGCCTTATGAAGTTTCACAAATAAAAAAAGACTCAAAACTTGTTACATGGAAAAGTGTGGATGTAGAACAGTTACTAGATGCTAAAACTAGGATATGTATTTTCTTCCTTAGCTTAGTCACCATTTCAGAAAGAGTGGCCTGTCTCATTTTACATAAATACATAAAAGGTCCATGAATAATTACTGGAAAAGACCAGTCCAGTAAATAGATTTATACACTGAATAACATTGCAGAGTTCTGCCAGACTCTGATTTTCAAACTGGGGTCCTGAGGAATGGGAATGCTGTCTGCAACAGAGAATGATAGCAAGACTACTGCTGTTAGCCATATAAAGTTTGTGGTGTACATCACAAATTGGTATCTGGAAGTTAAGGGTCTTAGTAGCAGTGAATCACGAAAGCATTGCTAGGCAGCTCTGAGCTTTCTTAATTCTCTGCAGATTTTATAAACTGTAAGTTCGATGTTATTGGTGGTTGGAAACAAACACCACCATGCTGAGCAGCCTCTTTTCTTAGTAAGCTGCCATTTGGAGACATTCTCAAACAGTAGATTATTTCTATTACGTATCGTCTGACACCAAGTGGGATTGGTTAGTAATTCAATGAAATGATTCCGTTATAAAAGGCATGTTTTGTGGGAATTGCAGGCAATAGCAGCTGTCGTGTCATAACACTGCGCACATTCAAGTCTTCTACTAAATATAATCATAAGGAAATAGATTTCATAAAGGCTTTAGTATATCATGTAGATGCAGAATTCTGTGGCAGTTTTCCCCTTTTCTCAGGTCCAATGCTACAGACAGATATCCCTACTTGGTATGAATTAAATGATTTCTAACTTTTATAGATTTAGCTCAGGTATCAATATAGATAATTCTTTCAACTTTTTTTTTTTTAGTACGTTTTCCATCTTTTTTTCCATCTTTTTTTCCCATACTAAGTTCTCAACAACATCAAAAACACATCCAAACAAAAAACCCAACAAAACAAACAAAAATCCCAAACAAACCCAATTCTCAAAAACCCCGCAAACCCAACCAACTTAAGAGAAAAAACTATTAGACGTGTCAAAAAGACATTGAAATGAAAGTGAAGAATTGTAATACAGTCATCATCTTAGCAAGCCAAACTCCACTGCTTTTTAGCCACCCGTGAAAAATAAGAGTGATAATGGCAGGATCTCATCCATCTTCAAATACTGCAGGTTTCCAGATCTCTCAAGCTCACTGCCACTCACCCCTCCTTTTCTAACATGCAAGTGTGCTGGTTTTGGCTGGGGTGGAGTTGATTTTCTCCCCAGTGGCTGGCGTGGGGCTGTGTTTCGGATTTGTGCTGAACACAGGGCTGATAATGGGGAGATGTTTTTGTTATTGCTGAGCAGGGGCTGCACAGAGCTGAGGCCTTTTCTGCTTCTCGTGCTGCCAGGCTGGGGAGGAGACACAGCCAGGACAGGTGACCCCAAGTGACCACAGGGATATTCCAGACCATGTGACATCATGCTCAGTATATAATGTGGGGGAAGAAAGGGAGGTAACATTTGGAGTGATGGTGTTTGTCTTCCCAAGTCTCCGTTGCACGTGATGGGGCCCTGCTCTCCTGGACCTGCCTACCCATGGGAAGCAGTGAGTTCATTCCTTGTTTTGCTTTGCTTGGTTGTTCGGCTTTTGCTTTCCCCCTTAAACTGTTTTTATCTTTTTATTATTTTGTCCATGAGTTCTGTGGCTTTTACCATGCTGATTCTCTCCCTGATCCCGCTGGTGGGGTAGTGAGAGAACAGCTCTGTGGGGCTTGGCTGCTGGCTGGGCTGAATCCATGACAAACAGCAATGATTTGAAAAATAGTTGGCTGAGTAGTCAAAAACTTTTCTAAATTCCCAGGTGTATGCAATTAGCGAGAATCAGATCTCTAGACTGTACTTCTATTTTTACTCTGGCTTAACTAAATCTTTGTTCTGAGTAGTTTGATCATCCCTTAGGTTTAGATGTTAGGGTTTACAGAATAAGTGGGAAAAGGTTGATTTGCAGTTTTGTCCTTAAAAAACCACAAATACTTGTTTAAACTTGAAAAGCATATTTATAGAGCAGAAGACGAATCCAATTTACATTATTTCAAATTAAACTGAAGAATCACTGATTTACTCTTATTCCCAGTCACTGATTCTTTGAGTAATGAAAGCTGCTCGTGTAAACCTCAGGCCGAAGTGAAGTTTATTTCGTTCCTGATTTACTATCAACAACTCTGACATTTGTATATATTTCAAAATGAACACAACATCTGTGTAATTAAATGTTTTTACTTTTTCCCTGCAAATGGTGCTTTGGGACAAAATGATAGGAAAACTTCATATTCAATTAAAGCATGGTGATTTACAGCAGGACTTTTGTAGACTGTTGGCTAACTTCTTCAAAAACCTGGATGACTTCTTACTAACCTCCAAGATACAGGAAGCGAACATGTCTTCAGAACATTTTTGATTTAAATAAGCAGACTTAGAATATGACTGAAAATGAGTGTAACAATTTGCCTCTCTTTCGGGTTTATATCCAAACAGTTTCTCCAAACTTGCCCTGCAAAGTCTTTGGTGTCAGGGCTGATTAGAAGAAAGCAGGAGATAGAGGCACTGTTCTTCCCAACATTTAGGTCAGCTCTGATACTCTCTCGTGTGTATCTAGGCCACGTCTAATTAATCCCCAAATATTCCATCACTGCTGGATTACCTCTGTCAGCTTCTCCCTCAGAAACCTGGCAGCAAAGACTTTACCTCAGGTGAAGATTTTTCCTTTTCTAAAGGCAAATGGGAGTGGTTGTTTTTCATTGTCTAACTACATAATGTTTACGCAACAACTTACAGAGAGAGCCCTTAGGATGTAAAGTATTTAGTAAAGGTGAACAGCTTCACCTGAAATTACTGGAATGTTGCCAGATTTAAACAGAGCCAAGATTTCATCACCAATTGTTTTAAGGATGAAATTTACCAGCCTTCTCATATCCAAGTTTGATGCTGCTATTCAAAAAATCACATATGTTTTCTTTTTCTAAGCCAAACGTAAATACAAAGATCAGAACTAAGATCAGAAAAGATAAAATATCTAAAAAATACACTAAAAACTCCACTTAAAAGCTTACTGGAGATCAGCAAGAGTTGAGGAACTAAATTGTATTTTTGCTCTTTAAACCGCAGCCTCCAGTCTGCCACAGTCATTACTAGAATTACATAAAGAGTTTGCAAGGACACCTAACAGCTCTCGGAGGTGCCTAAACCAAGCCAAGCCAACACTGTGGAGCAGTGGATGTGTGACTGGTGGCTGCTGGAAAATAACCCAGAGCGCTCACTGAACCAAGGACACACTGCATCCTCATTCTGTGTATCACAGCACTAAAACCAGACCATTAATTAGCAATGCAAAATTTATATGCAAGTATGCAAGGTGCTGGCTGTCTCAAGCAGTAGCACGTTTGTATACCGAGGGTGAAGTATCGTGACTTGCGGAATCAAGGCTCTG
Source organism: Hirundo rustica (assembly GCF_015227805.2). Taxonomy (NCBI): domain Eukaryota; kingdom Metazoa; phylum Chordata; class Aves; order Passeriformes; family Hirundinidae; genus Hirundo; species Hirundo rustica. Next base: position 47,872,163 of record NC_053454.1, on the reverse strand, counting down.
TAAACATGCATTCATCTATGCAAAAAGCCAGCGGACTTTTTCTTATACTTGATGATAAAGTACTACATGACAAGACAACTTACTACTTGCAGAACAAGAGATTCCTGTTATTGGAGATCTGTTAATATGCGCTTTAAAACACAGGCAAAGAACAGCTCAGGCATTTTTGCAGTGGGTGAGGTATGTTTTTTAAATCCACCCTCCACTTCTCAAATTATGTCCTTGCAATCTCCTTTAGTTAAACATCAGAAGGATTTTCATTGCATTTTGTACGAGATTGTTGTCAAAACCTTAGTTTAAATGCTTCTACTGATACCTTCAGAGTTATGTAATATTAAAAATGCAAATAAGATGCAGATTTGTCATATACTCATTTTCTTTTCCTATGTAAGTTGATTACTAAAGCAGGAAGTGCTATTCATAAATGCTCATTACTAACACACTAGAAGATCCATATAGCAAAACTACTTTCTTTTTTTATTATTTTTTTAATGTCACTAGAAAAATAGTTAAATCAGTATCATTCATGAGTTTTGCCTGAGTTAAGATTTACCTACCCTCCAGACGTGCAGTTGTGGGTCATTGACATACTCAGCACATGCGTTTGAGAAGTCATCTTATGTTTTAGCTCATACTAGAAGTAGGAAGGCAGATTTTCTGAGATGTAGGATGAGTGCAGCTGCAGCAAAAGTACAATAGGTCCATGGCAATCCATTGCCAATGCAGTGAAAGTGCCAAATCCTGCTGTCTTGAATTTAATGTCTTAGCATGAACATACAGGTAGAAAAAATACTGTCATTTTGACAGGTGAAAAATGCACACTGGCTGGTGATATGATATTAAAACCACTCCAGCTTAGTGTAAGGCCTCACAATTCACATTTCTCTTCCACCAAGGTCCTCTACTGTGATACTGGACTCCATCAGAGGAGAACTCATCTTTTTCATCATGGCACAAAATTCTGGGTGTATCAAAGAGTCCTTTAAGCATATGTTGCTCTGCCTGAATTTTGGTTATGCAGCTCAGCTCAGAGCAGAAGGATGAACTAGATTTCTACTGGTGTTTTTAACTGTGGTAAGCTTCCTGATGCTGTGCATTAAGTAAGATACTAAAATAAGCTTGATGGTGTGGGGCAGTACCATTATTGAGAGATTACATCTTTGTCCTTTTGCTTTGGAGATTTACCCCTTCTTGTGCTTCATCACTCAGTTCAAACTCTGTACAAACCGTGCTTTAGTGGAGGTAGCAAGATGAAGACCCGAAAATGCTCTCTAATCTTGTAATTCCCCATCAAGTACCATGCCCACTAGGTTACTAAATTTTCACCATCTTTTTGTGACATCATCTCAAACTCATCAGCCTTAAGTAGCCGAGCAAAAGTTATAGTTGTTAGAGTTATCTATAGTCTTCGTGATAGCATCTTGATGAGAGAAAGGTGTATTATTTGTGTGGATTCTACAGTGTCTAAACTTGGAATGCTATTGCCCTGTAGAAAGCAGAAAAACATGAAGTTGCTATTGAAAAAGTGTATCAGTCATGTTAATTTAAAAATGTCTTACATTCAAGAACATGGATTTTAGACTCAACCAGGCATAATTTTCCTTGTAACACCTACAGAAGTTAATTAAACTTTGCAATTCAGACAGAGATGACTATTAGCTTAGACAAGAATGATAAATAACTTGCACTCTGAGAGAGTAAGTACATATAGTACATGTAAAATGTATGCTATTATTTTAAAAAGAGCTTTTAAGTTTTTGAGTGCCTGCACAACTGGCATTGTTGTTGAAAAATTAAAACAGTTCACTGTATGCCTTGAATGCTAGAAATTGCTTCATATCATAACAGTTTCCTCTCTGGCCATTCAAAGCTTTCACATAATCCTTTCCTTTTACTGCACTTTTGTTAGTCTGTAATTCTTTTCTCTCACTCAAAAAGAAAAAAAAAATAGAAAAAAAAAGGAAATATTCTTTTATGTATTATGAATTCCTCATTAGGTTCCTGATACCAGGATTTCAGTTTTTCTAGTTTCTTGGTCAATTATCTGGGTACAGTTAAATGATTCTCTCCATTCAATTATCCATAATAATCACCAGTAGGAAGACAAGTGCTTCACCGTGCCCCATGGGGCATGGAAAGGACCAACAACAGCTTCAGCATTTACACTTGTTACACAGACTAAGGTAAAGCAGACCTTTCTAGAGCTGGTGTCACAGCCTTCTCCTGCTACTTGCTGGTGTAGGAGGAGCTTCTCACAGTGGCCAAACAAGTCTCCAGCATCGGGTGATACCAGTCTGATGCTGATGAAACCTGAGACCTGGTATAAAATGCAAACAAACAGGCAGAATCACTCAGCAAATGGATGTCATGGTTCAGGAGCTTCTGACAGCCTAAGTCCTCAACAAATACCTGCTTCCTGCCTAAGTTCATGACTTTGATGTTCCTCAACTCTGCATAACAGCACATGCCTTCATTACAACAATTCTTGTCTTGTGCACCACAACCCGAGATGTAAAGAAGTGGCAGAAACCAAGATAGCAAATCTTCACATAGCTGTCTGAACACACCCAAGTTTCCACCAAATCTAAGCTCAGGGGTTCTGAGGATGAGCATCCTGATGAGCTTTGAACCAAGCTAAAAGAAAAGGATAGAGCTTCTCTTTTCTTTTGACATAAAAGTCTGGTGTCTATTTTTGGTTACCTCAGATCTGAAGCACTGTTCTGTCCAACTTCTAAAAGAAAGTTAAAGAACATAATTATATAATTTGATCTTAGCAGATGCATCTGGTTTTCTTCATTCTCCTGTGATGTTGTGCTTCAAATTATTTTATGTATTTTGCTGACAATGTTTATTTTTAAGAGCATGAAAGTCTCAGTGCTCATCTATTCTTCCTGAATGCCGACAGTGCTCTGAACACGGCACTGGTTCTCTGAAGCAAGGGCAATGAAATAGGAGTCATCTTAGAAATGGTTCTGCTTAACATCAGGACAGAGATTACCTTGCCTTCTGGTTTTGAAATTTCAGTATGCAAAATGCTAAAAGATCCTAGGAGCTCTGCAGGCTTAGCAAAGAGTATAAAGTTTAGGTACTGTTATGCTGACCTGGTTCAGCTCTTTATCTTTCTCTGTTGTCTTTTTGCTTGGTACACTGTCTATTGTGTATCCTTGTCCTGTGTTTGCTCAATTGCCTAGCACAGGCCAGTGCAGGCTGTTATTAGAGCACCTACAGGATGAGGCAAGTATTTGCAGTCTCTTAATCCTGGAAGAAGTTGAGACCTCAGGCAGGCACACACATGCACACACAACCTACTTAACCAGGATTTCAATGTGTTTTCTATAGATACAAAAATCCCGCAGGAATTTTAAAAGGTGTTTCTGCATTAATTAGAATCCGTATCATTTGCGTGCCAGAGTTTCGCTCACCACCTTAAACTGCCCGCATCCACCTCAATTTTAGCATTCATATCATCCTGCTTTTTTCTGAAGACATTTGAAAATGAGTTTCAAGCTCACAATCCATCTCTAAAGCAGAAATGAATCCTGTGGCAATTTCTGTTTTCAAAAAACCAGCTTGCATAGCATGTCACAGCTTTTATTACTGTTAAGTTTCTTAATTCTGTAAGACTTCTGAGGATGAAATACCTGCAGGATCGTTGACTAGATATTTCATCTCTTACACTATAAGAACCTTTTGTGCATCAAGTTCTGCATACATCTTTTTTGGGGTAGTATTTTAATAAGCTTCCATCACTATTTTTGCCCAATCATTCTCAAGGTCCACAGGCTAGATGCTGAGTATGTATAAATCATGCAGCTCAAAATACATCAAAGAAACTACATTCATTTGTCCCAGGATTTGGCTTCTTACTTCCAGTTTTACCAAGCTTTTCTTTAACTAATCTTGTGAATGCCTTAACCACATCCACTTCCTACTGTACTCCTCTTGATCCCTTTCAATTACCTCCTTCTTTACTTATAACAACCCCTCCCCCAATTATTTCCTTGTAAATCCTTTTAAATCCTAATTTTTCTTCTCCTTTAATTTTTTTTTCTTAATTAGCTAATTGTTAGAAGCATTTGTAACTCTTTGAAATTGTGCTTCTGAATGCATTGTGGTATGTTGACTCTAAGGGCTAAAGTTTCTAAGCAGCTTTCAGAATAATGAGATTTGTGGGCATGACTCCCTTGCACTGCTATAAAGATTTACTCTTTAGAGTTAAAAGATTTTCGAAAAATCAGTTTCTTTGTGCTGCTGGCTTGTAAACACTGTGCTCGGAGCATGGATCCTTTACAGCAGTTAGCCTTTTCTCTTTCATGTTATTTACTGTGCTTGAGGAGCTTGTTGAACATCTACCCTTAACTTAATAACCCGAGGGTGTGTCATCCTTAGCAGCAGCTGATACACGCTGCAGTTTTTGTCCAATTTGCCTCCACTCTGCACTTAGCATTTGTGTGCACAAAATATTTGCACTACACACTTCTTTAACAGGCAACTCATTCTCTTTCTTTGCCTGACCACATTCTCACTGATAAGCGGCAGCAACTTGTAGATACCTTATGGAAAGTCTCAGTCCAATCAAAACTGGTAGATTCACACACTTCTCAAGTTAGCAATGTCCAAAATGTTAATCTAAAATGCTTGGGGTTTGCAGACAATTGATCCTGACACTTCATAGTCCCTTACACTTTCAATTATTATTTCCCATCAAGCCGCACGACCAGTAAGGCTGCCTCTCATGTAACTGCTGCCCGCAGTGTGCCTGACCCGCTGATTTGGGCTGGGTTTCCGGGTCTGACCTCGGGTACCTCTGTTTGCCCTGGCAGTGATGCTGTAGCACAGGTAGATCAGCGTGCCAAACAGGGTGAGGTGGCTTCACTGATTGCACCGGCTGGTGCTCGGGTATTTGCACTGCCCCAGGCCAGCCCGGCACTCCTCCGCCACACCCGCTGCTGTGTGTGCTCTCCGTGGGGGCTGTGCGACATTTGTCAACCCGAAACCCAACGTCCTGATGCAATCCAGGATGCAGACACGTATTACTGCTTTTCCCCCTTCACCTCTCCTGGCACAATGAAACTACATCCTGCTGTTTTCCAAAGCGTATGTTGAAGCCCCATGCGTACCAAAAATGCATATTGTGCTTCTGCTTCCTCAAGATATCACCATATCTCAAAATATGGCACTCAAATGCCACGGTTTTGCCCCATCAGCAGCTTCTTGGTTAGCTGATGCCATTAATCATGAGCTATGGGAAACATAATTACAAAGAACTGGAGAATAAGAATGCTGTGCAAGTCTCTTGGAAGGGAGGGAAGGAGAAAAGGAAAAAAAAAAAAAAAAGCTATCTAGTAGATATATAGGTTTTCACACATGGCCTCATTTGCCTTCCACTTTCCTCAGGAATTATGTGATAGTTGTTTTACAATGACCCTGTTATCATACCGTTATACATATGCCTAAGTAATTTGTTAACCAAGGTACCAAGGCTTGTGCTGTGTCTGTCACGCTGCCCAAAGCTGCATAAGTATATTGACTTTTCCATAATTAAAACAGCAATACCTACATTCATTGGAATTAACTGTTTGCTGAAGAAAAACATCACCAGAACTGTTAGCTGCAGACTTTTACAGACCCTGGAAAATGTTAAGGTTACAAAAATAACATGCATAGACATGAAAAGCTGAAAGACAGGGAGAAAGGTAAAGAATTAAAAAACAAAACAAAACAAAGAAATGTTGAGTATTTCCACACATTAAAGCGTTTAGAAGGCTTCATTCTTATCTATTCCTTTTACCAACTATACTCGCATACTTATTTTTTAAACCCTTTACATCTTAGTAATACAACTGTGACACCAAGCATTCGTAGGTATCTTAAAAGTGTTTTAATTTTGAAGAAAAAAAGTCTCCTGCATTCAGAATCACCTTCTTGCTTAGCATGCACTGGGAGTAGAGAAGGTTGCAGTATTAAGGATGTGTTTGAATCCTCAATACATCTTCCCATCCAGCACATTTTATCTTATCCCCTTTAAATACAGAGGGCTTTGGGAGGGGGGTAGTGGTGGCATCTTTTTTTGGCTTCATTTTGCTGCCCAGTGTTGTGACTTGGCACGGCTGCTTTAGAGGAGGCAAAGGAAAGGCCATTGGAGTCAGGCTTTTGCTCCTTGGCCAGCACAATGTTTCAGGTCAGTGAGCCAGGCTGCTTCTGCTGCTGTGCATTCACCTTCTTCCCTGTATAAACCACAGCAGCTTTAATACACTTTTTCTTGGGGAAAAAAAAAGAGGCTTTCCTTCCCAACGCAGCTGTTGTCAGATACAGTTTTTACAGGTTTAAGGAAGCACTTACACAAATACTTTAAGCATGCAAGGGTGAACTCCTCTGCAATCATATACAGCCTTAAGCATGACAGGCTGCTCCAAGAATTGTAACTCTTTAGAAAGCTTTCCACTCAGACCCTGCCTAGATCTGGTAGATTGATCCAATGGTTCCTACAACTCCAGGATGTCACATGGTGTGGGACCAAGCTGTGTCTGAGAACCCCAGACCTGGCACTGTATCAAGCACTCCCAAAAAGCAGTGTGCTGTGTTTTGTATCTGCTCTGCCAAGGGCTGGACTGGGACAGTGCAGAAAAGAAGCCAAAGGCAAGATTTTCTCCCTTTTGTGCAAGCTCTTGCAACTCTGGGGCTTTTTCTGTAAGGCCTCAGTCCTTACGGACTTGCAAATAAATTCTAGCTGTGACAACTGAAGAGAACCACAATCTTCCCATCCTTGTTCCCCAAGCCCTGACACCCTCCAGTATCCCCTAAAACCATGCAGAGTGCTTAAATAGCCCTAAAGGCAACAAAAACACTAAAAATATGTTTTATGAGATAAACTGGAAATTTTGTACGCTCATCGCTGGCAAACTATTTTGTCTCAGACTTGTGCCTCTTCCTCTTTCTTTGAGGACAAAGGGTTTCCTGGAGTTTCTAAGGGACTCCATTGACCTTTTCTGGACTCAGCTGGCTTTTTCAGCAGACAGCACTTCTGTTGCCATGGCAGTGGGAGCCAGGGCCCCAGCTCTAGTCAAAAGGGTTGGGGGATTTCTTCTGAGGCACCACTGCCACAAGTAATAGAGCAATTAGGTGAGGATATATAGATGCTGCCTGGGTTGTCTGACATGGCATATTTTGCTACAGATAGGTAGCTATGGCATTTATGGAGCAAATTACTTCTTTGTGAATTTTGTCAGGCAAAAGGTCCACTTAGGGACCCCTTCTATACTTCACTGTGGCCTGAGAACACGTGCTTCAAAACAGTGGCTGGTGGTGTACTTGGTAAGGGGAGTTACAGCAGCTCCATCTTTTTGGGGAGAAGCCAAGTGCCAATAGGAATTCTCCTCATAAACCATATTTCATTAAGAACTTGCAGACTTCTTGCCCCCTCCACCAGAGCAGCTGCTGTTCACAGTCAGAGTCACAAACCATCCAGCACTGCCGAGCCACAGAACTGTCACTGGGTTTGGCTTTGCAGATGGGAACATCTCCATGCAAGGAAGCCCATATTTGACCCTTGCACACAGCTGTCACTGTCACAATCAATAAAGCTTAGAGAGAGGCCTGCAATCCAGTTTTGTGACCAGATGCACTCTCATGACAGCAGTGCAAAATTCCCTTGTGCCAGTTCACTCAGCTCACAGGATACAGGAGGACCAAAAGTCTGCCCCAGGGCTATGCACTGACTGGGCTCTTCCTAGCCCTTCTTTGCTCCCTGCTGTATCTCCCCTCACTTCTCCATAATCTTTCAAAAAATACCCCCACAGAGTGCCTATTTTTTGATTCTTTTTTTCCCCTCCAGTCAACAGATGAGATCATATGTTTGAGTTTTTTGGTGGTGGTGGTTTTTTTGTTTTTTTTTTTCCTCCAAGAAAACCAGAGAAAAGAGAGGGAGCAAGATCCATTCTCAGTGAAAATGTTCTTCTTCAGTTAGCAAATAGTGTAAGACCACTAAACTAACAAAGAGGTAAGGTTTTGTACATTGCTTAAAAGTAGAACACTTACGAGCTTACATTGGTTCTCTCCAGAAAAGCAAGTAAAGACCATGATATGTTTAAGAAATTCCAAATAACATCCACAAGGAGCTAAACACACCTTACATGCCACATGCTATAAAAACTCAGATTCAAATCACTACTGCTTTCCACAGAATATAAATTCAAAGATGCCAGACAAGGTCTAATCATTTTACTTACAGAAAACCACTTAGCACACAAATAAAAACCTTCGTTAAAAAAAGATGCAATCTTTAAATGCATACATAAACTGCTGTTAAATAGTCTGTAAATTGGTCCTCTTCTGGGCAGAGAAAATATTTTGTGATATACTGTTGTCTCTTTCTCTGAAATGAAAACTGTTTTCTTTATTACTGATATAATAGCGGTTTTTTAAAAGACGAGCTGCATTATTTATGTATGTCACCACGGTGCTCAGACACCAAGTAAAGAATATTCCAGCAGGCAAATAATAGAAAAATATTTAGTTACCCTTCTTCAAACATGTGCTTTAGAAGGGAAATAGTTTTGTTTGATAGAAGCTCTCAGGGGAACTGGAAATATACACCTTATTCATTACTAGACTTTCCTTAATTTCATCACATATGCATTGACAAGTGAGGTCTGAGAATCACCGCAGCTGCAGCCTTTAGGTGTAAGCTAGCTGAAGATTATCTCATTAATGGGTCAAGTGAAGATCTAATGCAAGAGAAAGGTTTTTTTCCCACGGAACAGAAGTTCAGCAATATTCCCTATACCAAAAGTAGCTAGCACACAAGACATGAAATTTATTGTTGTTGCTTTTCATTTGCTGGAAATTAGGACATGGCAGTTTCTAAACCAACATATGCATTTCTTAGCAGAAAAGCTGTGTCTCCCCACCTTCCCCTCCCACAAGCTGCAATCTCAGAAAGACTTAGACAGTTCTTGTTCTCAGGGCTTCAAACCCAAATGACTTCATTAGCTCCCTCCTGATACTGACACTTGACTTGCCAACATCAAGAAGTTTAACCACTGACCTGATTTTTGGTTGGTGCGGTCTCATGTCAGCTGTGTGTCCCAGTCCTTGAAGAGTTGGGGTCATATCTTCCTAAAGAGCTGCAAATGCAGGTTTCTTGGCGTGAAAATGGAGAAGGCTCAGCTGGTCACTAAGGAGGAGGTAAAAACAAGACCCCAAGTGAAAGAGCTGAAAAAAACCCCAACCCTGAGCATGCACTTGTAAAGGCTTTATATAAATCTTTGACATGGTCTGTTGCTATGTGAGACTGATGAGGAGCTGGCAGCTCCTGCCCCTAATTGCAGTCTCCTGTGCTGGTGGTACCAGCATGGACCCTCCTGGGTCACCTGAAGCACGTGGGGTGGCCTAAGGAAATACTTCAGTGGGATGTCCAATGATGACAGGTTTCCTGCTCTCCATTGGAGTTCTGGGAAGCATCGAGGAGATGACAATAGCCAAGTAATTCAGACAAAGTGCACATCTCCTCTAGCTGAGGCAGGAGCTACAGAGCCAACCTCTGTGGCAAAAGTTGTGAGGGATTAGTTTGCAGGTATTACTGCTGGGGTTAGTCCCCTCAGCTGCACTTTCTGAAGTCTTCCCACTTTTCTGTAAGGAGACACTGTCCTTCTACTTACCAGTTTGCTTTCCCCTGCCAAAATAAAAGTTTACCCTGGAATTTCCTTGAAGTAGAAGCTTATTAATTCTAAATCAGGAGGCATATTTAATTAAAACAGTGGTGAATGTCACTTGAGAATCACTTAGGCAAAAGAAAAAAACAGTATTAAAAACCCCTGTGTACTTTCCCCCCTCATCTTAAAAGCAAAAAAAAAAAAAAAAAAAAAAAAAAAAAAAAAAAAAAAAAAAAGTGCTAATTAGAGCAATCATCCAAATACAAACATACCACCAGACGCCCCCTTCCGCATCTACTCACCAAGGCTTCCATCTGAAGAAGTTACTACAACTCCCCTTCAAAAATCAGAGGGCAGATCCTGGTGCTGACCAGGAGTGCAGACACATCTCCTTCCCACCTGGCTGGGGCAGCACAGTTGTCCAGATCTCAAAGCAATTCCCATTGTGCAGACAGGCAACACTCCTCCAAAGGGTGTGGGGAATTGCCAGTGAGAGAAGCAGGGATGTAAGCACCACCACTGAGCAGCCAATGGTCAGAGCTATTGCCCAAGCCGGTGGTGCACAGGTTTTTCATGAGCGGACTTGAAGGGCAGCTGCCCTAGGCAAGCCCTAAGGTGGAGCTGTGTCTGTAGGCTGAGAACTTGTGGCTGAGCTCCTCTGTCAGAGAGCTCTGCTACCTCTGCAAGGAGCTGCCCAGGCAGCAGGATCACAAAGTGCTCTCACTTTCCCCATCCACAGACATTGCGGAGGAAGGAGGGAGGCCAGGAGGTAGGAGCCAGGCTTGGATTCTCTCCTTCTTGACTAGCAGGAATACATAGCAGCATCTCAGCCTGCAAGTAAGAGTCAAAGTAGAAACTAGCCCAGTCTCCCTGTCCCTCTTCCCAAACTGAGAAGCTGCATTTGGAGTTGATAACCATGCTCCAGTAACCGTTGTGTAACTCTCGTCTCTCACACTCTTGCAAGCAGGGACAGGACATTCATTTCAATGCAAGATGCAGTTCCTTCCCCTTTCTCTTCTCCCTGCAACAAGTCTTACTACTCTCCTTATACACCCATACCTGCAAGAGCTCTTTAAAGGTTTTTCCTTGAAGGTTTGCACCTGATGTTATCAAAGGTAATTAGATAATTGACACACAATTCACAGAAAGCTCTTTGGTTTCTTTATACATGGTATTTTCCTTGGGCTGTGAACTTTAAATGATGCAAATGGAAAAATTCTCTGTTGTTTTACAGCTTTTAACTTTAGGCTATATTAAAACTAATGCCTAATTGATCTTGATGTATCTAAACTACTTTATTGTTCTTTCAATAATAATAATTCTTTGTTTCTGGTTGTTCTCTTGCCAAGGGTCATGCCTGTAATGTTAATGACTGCAGTCTCTTTAGGGACTTGATAGAAGTTTATGTTATTCATCAAAGGCCCCTCATTTAAAATTTGTTTTGGTGTTATAATCACCGGTTCATGGGAAGATATTTACCAAGGTTTATTCAATAGAACTGCCTGTAAGGAATTAGTCCCAAACAGTTTAAGTGGAAAGGTTAGGTAGAAAATCACATTTTTTTCCCCTGATTGGGCTGTCTTCAGTTTGCATTTGACTACAGTATCCTTTAAGCTCTCTAGACAAGGAGGAGTCACATTTTCAATCCACGTTTATAGTTCTCTTAGTTTGCTAGATTTGATGTACAGGGTCTTTGTAAGCAATGTTCACTTTAACTTCTCCCTCACAAATAAATAAAAATTACATTGTGTCCCCTTAAATCCTACCACAACTCTGCCACATGCAGCAGATGTCAGGGATGGATTTAATCAACAATATTTGATTAGAAGGTTTTAGGATAGATGTACAGCACTGAAGAACTGAAGTGTATGGGTACACATAAAATTAAGTTATAGGACTTAAAGAGACACAAATTTTAAAAAAGAAAAATAATTCCTTTAAAGATAAATAATATGTAATAATCAACTCTTTCTTCCTTAGTCTTTGAAGATGATTGGCTACTACTGTTCTTATATGTGACTCCTAAACTTTTACAGTTAATCCTCTAAATGAAGGTGATGTATTTTATGTCTTATCAGTTGTAGGTAGAAGAAAGACTAGTGGTGCTAGGAATTTCTTGGGATTTTTTTTGTTGCTTTGTGGGTGGTTCTCTTCTGGTGTGGAAGCGGGACAAAAAAATCTTGACTTACATGACTTTTCACTGGAATCAAGTCCTCACAAACTTTTTCAATGCTTCCTTACTTGCCACTTGAGGACTACTATGTGTACACAAGGGTTTTGTCCTCACTTCTTTATTTCTCTTATTTCGGTGGCCATTCAAGACGTGATTTACGGCACTGCCAGAGCTAACGGTGCTCTTTGTTAAAGGAGAAGACTTTGTTTTCTCCTTCTGCTGATATTACACAGTTGGCATGGCCGGAGCTGCAGGAACGGGAGCAGCAATATGGCCCTGGGCAGCCCTGCAGCTGGTTGGGTTTGTCTGGTTCTTCACCCACCCGACACAGCAGGTTATTTTAGCAGCAGGAGATGTACAACAAACTGAAAAATTTCTGCTGTCGCTTCTGAGAGGTATTTATTCATTCAGATCATGGTAACTTTTGAAACTGCTGTTTAGCAATCTTTTACTTTGTATTCTGTAACGTAATACATCCAAATATAAAATAGGACAGGTGTACAATTTTTATTACATAGTTCAGCTTCTTACCACTCCAGAAATTTACAGGCATGTGCTCTCTGTAAATCCTTTAAGCACGTCCTGAAAACATTATTTTAATGCATCAGTAAGCTGGTCATTTTCTACAGCTATTGTTTAATAACATCTAAGCCAACTATCTCAGACTAGTCAGCACAGAAGTGTATGCTTTCATTTTACTTATTATAATGTATATATTACTAATTGCAGTCTATTGTATAATACTTCAAATGCACACACCTGAAAATATTTTCCCCATTTTTTAAGAGAGCTATATTTTCTAAATCACAATAACCAAATATTTTGATCTTGTTTCACAGAAAATTAGACCACTCCATCTTACTTATTGATTGATCTCTACTAGCTGCTTATCAGCCCAGCTCATTATTGGCTGTCTTGCCTACTGGGACATTGGACAGGGGTTACACAAAAGTTGTCTCCAGTTCTTCTTGGCCCTTTATATATAGTTTATAATAGTTGAATTGCCGGGAAATGTTTTGTCCTGAATATTGTTTAACAGCAAGTGAAGGCTGTAATTCCAGACTCTCAGAAAAGTGAGAGAAATGGATATTTTGCAGGATACCTGCAGGAAAGTGTGTTTAATCACAGAGATGCCTGGGAAACATTCTGATCATCAGAAAGACTAGTTGATAAAGTAGAAGCACCTCAAAGGCTCAGGAAGGGCCACATATTTCTATTTTGCTACCTAGCACTGGTTAATCATGTGTGTGTGTGTGTGTGGACTGGACTGCTGTGAGGTCTTGGGAGATGTGCAATGAACCACATTACCTGGAAAGCTGGGAAATGTCAAGCTACTTCAATCAACAGAGTCTGAGGTGGAAAACTGCAGGTCAGGCCAAAGTTGCCAGGAAAACAACTGTGCAGAACAATCTCCAACTCCAAAAGAAAAGGTTTATATAGCCATGTTGCAGATTTGTATGAAAAACTGGCTGCAGAGGCCTGATGCATCACTATTCTTTCAGGTGTAGATTACCATGTTTTGAAGTAGAGCAGTAGCTGCAATTTGGAGGCTGATATGACAGGAATAAAGTTGAACAAATCACAGAATGGTTTGGGTTGGAAGGGACATCAAAGATCTTCTCATTCCAACTCCCCTGCTGTGAGCAGGGACACCTTCCCTTAGACCAGGTTGTTCAAAGCCCCATTCAACCTGGCCTTCAACACTTCCAGGGATGGGGCATCCACAGCTTCTCTGGGCAACCGATTCCAGTACCTCACCATCCTCACAGTAAAGAATTTAGCCCCCTCTTTTCCAGGCTAGACAATCCCAATTCTCTCAGCCTTTCCTCGCAGGAGAGGTGTTCCATCCCTCTAATTAACTTGGTGATCCTGCTCCGCACTCGCTCCAACAGGTTGATGTCCTTCCTGTGCTGGGGCCCCAGAGCTGGATGTTGCACTGCAGGTGAGGTCTCACCAGAGCACAGAGGCAGAATCTCCTCCCTGGCCTTGCTGCTTTTGGTGCAGCCCAGGACATGTTTGGCTTTCTGGGCTGTGAGTGCACATGGCCAGGTCCATTTAGGGAGGCTTGTTTTCCTTTTGTGTGAAACCCCCATTCCTTGGCTGACAATCCTTTGGACAGTGCATTTGTACAGTCTTTACACTGGTACTCTGGTTTCCTAGGAACTTGTTTAGTGAAAGGACAGGGTATAACTTTTATCCATATGTTCCAGTGACAAATAAACTCTGGAGGTGCATAAAGACATACAGGAAACCAGTGAAAGGATTCCCTTCTAGTAGGAAGGAAAAGATCATGTTTTACTGCCATCTCTGCAATTGTTGCTCTGATAATGGGAATCATTATAGATATTGATTTTGCTGACAAGCTGGGGAATAAACTAGAGCCCTGTAAATCTGTAAGCAAAAGGCTGCACATTGGACAATCTCTGTCTTTTTGCAAATAAAGCCTCTGACTCTCTGCAGCTTGACTAGAGGTTAACCTGTATCATGCACTCATCATAGATTAGACACCCACTTCAGACTTGGAATAATGCCTTCAGTTAAAGTTGTTATAACCCCTTGGTGACTTATATTAAAAAAAACACTTTTAAAAATAATTCTACTCAGTTTCTTGTATCCATATTAGCTCAACAGTGACAATCAAAAGTTAAAAACTTGAAGTCAAGAAGCTAATCTGCTTCTAAACATTTGTACCAAGTATATCCTCTGAGTAAGATGCTTCCTGTTCTTACATACTCCACTCTCTGGGGAGCACTGAATTTTGAAAATGGATGAGAAAGTAGATCACCAATGCAATTTTTTTTCCTCAAGGATGTTTGTCTCTCTCTGCTATGAGCTATAACTCTTCCACAGAGAGAATCTGTAGTGAGGCTGGCCCATAATGACAGAACTTCCCCCTTCTCAGGTGCCTTTCTCTTCCCCATTCCTCTGCTAGAACAAGCCAGGTACCCCGAGGCAGAAAAGTCTTGAGGCTCTGCCAAGTCAAGATCAAAGCACCTCCTATCCTGAGGAAGGGACCTGCAACAGCAGAAACATCTTCTAAATGTAAGCCCTTGCAAAAGGGCTTGATTGTCTCTGAGTTCCTGAATATTTGTGATGGAAATAAACATGCAAACCCTGCTATGAAGAGGTACCCAAAATTCTCAGTGGCTGACCCTTGTAGGTTATACTTCCTTCTTATACCTTCTTATATAGGAATTAAACCTGATTCCTACTTTTTCCATTTTACCACCTATTTTCTCTCTCCTCTCTCAATTAAACTGCCAACTCCTAATCTCACCATTTGGCCTTTCTCCTCCTTCAAAGCTCACAATTCTTGATCTCCTTAATCTGGGATCATTACCACCAATCACTCCTTTAGGCAAGTGAAATCTTTTTTTCACAGAGGGATGCCAGAGGCCTACAGATCTTTTGGGCTGATAATATTGCTTTAGTTCTGGTGCCAGTTGGGGTTTTTGACTAAACTGTGCTTAGTGGTATCTTTTGCTGATCAGATGCTCCAGAGTGATCAGCAGAAATTTGCTTGGACTGTGCTTCCTTCCAGATTGAATCATTTAGTGGGGAGATCAAGGATTAAGTTAATTAAATCAACTAATACTTTGACAGTGTTAGGGATCCTGTTAAGATTAAGGAGGACTAAGGTTAATGAGGACCTAATTTTCCTTTTCTATGTCTCAGTATCTTTAAGATAGTACGACTCATCAGACTTGCCTCACTGCAGCTCCCCACACATTCTGTACACTGTCCATATTTATCTCAATGTCTCATTCACCGCCTTCTCTAAAATGGATAGTTCTGAGGTTTTCTACATCTTTTACTGAGTACAAGCTTTTCTGCTGGCCCACTTTGCTAGGCTCTTTCTCATTCATCTATTCCCTGAAGCACCTACCAAACTGGCTGCACAAAATAGACAAACTTCTCTTTGTGTCTATTTAACCTAGTGGACAGTACTGTGGTAAACACGTCTTTAGGTAACCACAAATTATTATTGTTTTAACCCACGTCCTTCTTCCTCTGTTGTCTGCATTGTTTTCATAAGGCCCACTGAAGCACCTACTGTACTGCCAGGTCCTGTGAAAAAGAAAAAAATACTAAGATAACAGAAACCTTAGAAACAAGGAAAATCTTAAGGCATACCAGATTGCAATGTTTGAATGCAATTTTTTCAAAAGCTCTTCCTAGATTTTTTTCCCCTCTGGCACCACGCTGTCCAAATGCTAGTAACATGAGTTTCAGAAGTCCTGCCCCAGGAGTAGTACCACTGATATTAATGATGCACTTGAAAGAACAGAAAACCACTGCACAGAGCAAATGTATTTTCTGAATGCTCCTCAAGCTTTGGAAATGTGATGCATTTCTCTGAATTCCTCTAGCTAAACTTTCTCATTATTCGTTTTTACATATGTTTCTTACCTTTTAGATATTTTTTCATATGTTTGGATTTTCTTAAATCCACTGCATTCAGAATTATAACAAGGAAATATGAGCAGGGAAATATTTCAGGAGACTTAAGAACAGATTTATGTATTACAAGTGGTTAAAAAAAACCCCTGTCAGCAACTAGCCATGCAAATTCACTACATATTTTTAAAATTAAAAATCTTAAATAGAAAGCACTACACACTAAAGATTTAATAACTCTATTACTTATTCATCTAAAATTTTCCAGTTGAAAGATACTATCTTAGCAAATGCTTAGCGAAGTCTCTTGGTACACTAGACATAATAAGTATTTCTCACTGGGTTTTTATGTTATCTTTTGGTTTACATTTCCTAATTTTTTAAAGGCTTTTCAAAACTTTCAGACAGGGCAAGATCCTGAAAATGTTATGCAAAAGCACTCTTGGACCCTTGTGCTTTTTTTGAGGGAATAAGGAACATATTTGGGAGGGGGTTAAACAAAGGAATAAAATGAACATTATAATAATAGTGCCAGCTATAAAAATATTACTTCTGATCAGGTTGTGTTGTTTTCAAGGGCTTTGAAATTATTTTCCTAACAACCTCGATGGATTAAAAAAGAGAAATAAAACCATTATCATATTCCTTTTTCTTAACATACGTGCTGCGTTCTCTTGAAATGCACTGGGTTATCAGCATTACAGATGCTCTTTAGATAGCTAATGGATGCACCCCTGGTGCCAGCCACACTGAAAGCTTGCCAGTACTTTCTTTCTAAAATGCTCCATCTCCAATCCATCCAGGTAGGCTAAACCTCACTCAGTCCCTCGCAGGAGTTATCAGTAAAAATGCAAATGAATTATGATTATGATTTTTTTTAAAAAAAACAAAGGTAATACCCACTCCTGCAGAAGTGACACCTATCTACTAAATTTGGTCAAGCTACTTATACACGTTTCTTCTATGTGGCATAAAATTTCACTAAGGTCACTAGAGACATTGATGCCTGGTAAACTGCCAGTAATCAAAGGTTGTTAAGTGCTTGTCAGCTTCCTTTCAAGCTTAGTCTGTCTTTATTGTGAGACAAGACTTCGTTCAGCAGCTAGAGACCATTTATTCTTAAACAGATCACACTCAGGAAGAACGCTGTGTATCATTAAAATATCCATACTGTTGCAGAAACATTTGTTCTAAAGCAATTTCATTTTTCTGAAGTAGGACTGTGGCCAATGAAAAGTGAAGTCTTGTCATGTCTCTGCAACAAGGTTGCTCTCCCATACAAGAAAGGCTTTGTTTCCTAGCTCCCCCTCTCTCCTTTGAGCCCTCTCCCACTAGGCCTCTGTTTAGTTTAGATTCTAGAATATATGCAGGAAAAGATATGTTATTTAAGAATTTTAGTTGCACTTGGAGTTTATTTCAGTTTTTCCAGTTGCTCTCTCCAGTTGTAGTGGTTAACTGGCCACAAAAAAATACAAAACCCCCCAAAAAATGCAACCAACCAACCAACCAACAAAAAAGAAAGTCAGTTAACCCTAAATGGAAAATATTTAGGGTAGATGCTGATGAACTCTTAAAGATACAAATATCTTCTTTTCAGACATCTTGATTAAAGCCATATTTAATCAACTGAAAAAAACCTGAAGCAAGTCATTAGTTGGGGAAGTCAGTATAGCTCCACTGAAATTATGAGCCCACATTAGTTAATTCCATCTGTGCACTATATTTAAAATATTTTCATACTACCTGGTATTGAATGAAAATTCTGTGAAGAAATTTCATAGTCTTTTGAAGAAACGTGTTAAGAGTTAAATGCTCCTGGAGAAATATTAGAGGAAGATACATCTCTCCAATCTATCAAATTGTCCAGAAGTTTACTGGCTGGAAAAAATATGGTTGCAGGAAGAATTAAAGAAATTCTGAATGGTAAATTAGTAATGAAATACTCTTATCAGTGGAAACCTTTGGAGAACACCCAAGACAGACTTGAACTGAAAGGTAGCAATCATCATTTATTACTAATGAAACTTCTTGAAGAAGTCCTGTGCAAGGACTGTTCTCTTTCTCCACAACTAGTAGTCATATGGATTGCTTTCTGACAAGGGCTGCTGGAGTTCATAATTTGTGATCAGCTACAGGCAAGTGCAAGGCTTCCTTTGGCAGTGTAAGGTGCTGTGCAATATGACTCAACAAGGGCTTTGAAAGGCATAAAATTTCTCTGCCCTAAGAGCAGCCCAGTCCCCATCAGACATCTCAAGATCAGACCATCGAGATGCAGTCAGACACTGAAGGATATAACCCTACCAATCTGTTCTGGTTTAGCAATCCTCCTTTGCCTCTCTATTTTGAGCATATTGCACTGCTCCCAGAACTGACAGTTTGGGGCCAGTTACAATCAGCAGCTCAAGGGCTACATTTATATTTGAAGCAGCCATTTTCTTCTTTTCACAAACTCTCCTTCCTCATGATCAGGCTGCAAATAAATGATGCTGTGAGCACCCCATCTGGGAAAGCTGACAGTTTGCAGAGGCTAGGCTGATTCTGTGTACTGACAGCTAAACAAACATGAAATATCCTCATACTGGAACCTTACTTCTGTTCCTGAGCACGCTGTACCTTCAAATCAAATTTAAACAATACCTAAACAAGATCGCTTATTTGAAAATCATAAAATGACAACTCCATGGACACACCCCTTTAAATAATTTGAAAGATCTCTTCAGTAACTTGCAGCAATTGTTCAATATATTGGAAATTTCACAATTTCCCAAGTGCATGCATCCTGAATACTACAGGACATAATTCCCTTCCTAAAACTTTCATATGGCCTGAAACTACAAGATGCTGCCACAAAATAGCACACTGGTACTAGAACCATCCTCTGGACGCAATCAATGCCCTTTGTGCATAAACACAGCTTAAAGAGAAATAAACAAAACACAGTCACTCCACTCCCTTAAAACAGGGTAGATTGCACATCAATATTTTGGTTAGTCAGCCACCTCACCAACAATTAAAATAAGCAACTTAATTACAAATGTTATTTTTGGAACCTGAAAGGAGTTACAGCACAGAGGATGTGATCTACCTGCATTTATGGTGCTCTCATTTGTAAATTCATCTTTCAAGCAAACCCCACATATTTACTTGGTAAAAATTTATACTCACTCTTACCTTGAACAATCTCAAAGTTATCAGTCATGTTCCACACATCAGTATGAACTGAGAAGAATGATAGGCACCCTCCCTAAAATGTTTTAGAGGCCTCTCCCTCCAATAGCTTAATAGATGTGACGGACCCATCATGATCATCAGTGTGATGGAAGTCTGTTACTCTGAATGGTGCCTGTGCCTAAAGTACCAAAAAATTGTAATGTGTGACTTGCTTGGACTTGTTTCCTCCCTCATGACATCTACAATACCATCCACTTGCTCACTCTGGAAAGTTCACATGATTTCCACCACAGATTTCAAAAACTCCAAAACCACCCAACTGATTTCCTGCCAATTTTTCTCTCCACTCCTCTGTGTCAGGAGCACTGCAAGATCTTTTAAGCTGCACTGCAGGGAGTCAACATGCTTTTAGGTGACGGCAGCATACCAGTATTAATTTGACTAACCTAGTTTAGCATGCAGTATGCAATTATTTCCCACTCTCCTCCTGATTTTTTCCCCAGCCTATTTTCAGTTTAATTTATATGTTGGTAAAGATTCTACCTTTAAAAAAGACAGACAGTCCACAAGCCTTTCATTATGCTGCAGCTGCTGCTGTTATATTTGTCACTAAAGAAAAAATCTCACCTTATGTGACAATGGGATTTGAATCACAATTGCTAAATATATCATATATATAAATTTGATTGCTTTGCTTTATTTTTCCTGAAGGGGGAAAATGTGAGGGCAAAACCATACAGTTTATTTCATGCTTCACTACAGTGTAATTCTAGACCCTAAGATTTCTACCATTCCTATTTTGGTAATGAATGGAATGTGAAAGGGAGGTATTTGAAATTAATTGCAGCAGTTCTGAGGGTTAAACCTGCTTAACCCAACCTTTTATTAAAAGAATGTCAACAGAACATATATCTTGTCTAGGGAGTGCTGGGACATCATTATTCTTCTACCAGCATGTTTAATTCTAAAACCTGGGATTTCTTCAGGTTCCTGTAGGTGTCATGCACACCATAAACCCATCCCAAATCATAGCATCTGTTCTGAGCTACTCACTACAGCAGGATTTGACCTGAGAAACTCTAGAGTTTTGTTTCACTTTATTAACTTGGAGTACTTTTAAACAGTTTTTAAACAAAGTTTTTCCCTTGACCAGCAAGGGAATTTTCATCCTGAAGTTCTCAGCAGCATCCGGTGAGGCTCTTGGCCAAGTTCTCCAGACACTGTATATCCACAAGGACAGCCTGCTGGCTCTTGCTGGGGCATTTTCTTAATCCTCAGAACAGATTTCCTGGATCTAGGAAATTTAATTCCTGACTCCTTTGACCCAGATGCTGGCAAAATTGTAGTCTGCAGTCTGTACGTAAATAGGTATGTTCATTTTTTCTTTTTTCCTTCTAGGAACTGGCCTTGCTGTTAAATTTTTCTAAAACAGTCATATTAATATGTTCAAAAATCCACTGTTGAGTTTCAGATAAAGGATCACATCTGTTCATGAAAATCTTCTTCTCAGCTGGGTTGCAATCTATGCAGCTGCTGCTTACCGGATGGAACAAAGTTTTGTCCTACAGGAACGAAAAAAAATAGAATTAAGTAGCAAATGCCAAATCATTAGAAGTGTTCTAATTTTACAGAACATGGATTAAAACAGCCCTGTTTGAAATGATTTTGTGGTCTCTGTGCACTAACCCTGTGTAATAACAACAGCTATTCTTAGAAAGCTGTAGAGAATGGAGTATTTTCTTCCCTTGGGCTATTATCCTTTATGAAAGTGGGGATTCAAGAAAGAAGGAGGTATCATTTGGTCCCTGACAAACAACTGCATAATGTAATGAAAAAAATATATTGTCTTTTAATAACTTTGCATACCATGTATTTGCTTGGAGCCCATTTAAATGTCTGAACCTGAAAAATGGATTTGTTTGGGGTTTTTTTAGAGAAGTCTTGTTCTTGGCAGTGTTGTGTTTCTGGGCAGGGGGAGATGTAAAATCTTCAACTTGATGAAGATATTAAAAATGAATCATTAAGTGAAGTGGGGGACAGATGGACACAGGATTGACGTTCTCATCCCATTCAATGCCTGTGGCCTCGCTAACACCAGCCACCGAAATGCGCTCTCTCTCCTAATAAGATGGAAATCCTAACACTGATTTAGCTCCATATGGAGATTTTGGGAGGGTAAGCGTGGATTAAGTTGCTTTAATAAGCATATTGACGATGATTAGTTTTATTAATTTTATTTCACAAAACAGGAGTGAATATTAAGTAACCTGATGTGAATCTTTGTGAAAGCAGAAGCTACTCAGTGGAGCAGGTGGTGAGTTGGGAAGTTGCAATATACTTAGTTCATGTAAGCGAGTGTTTTGAGAAAGACAGATGTGGGAGTCATTAGATGGTTTGAAGGTTTCTACAGACTATACTGCATCTGTTGAAATAAATCTCAGATTACTCCTGGTAAACCACACTCAGGCTTTTCCCCTCCATGCCGATAATGCCCTGACAGTATTTTAATACTAATCCAGGATGTGCCTGCTTGCCCAGTTTGTGAGAGGGAAAAAATAATCTACCTGTCAAATTGCAATTGATTAAAAACTCACACAAGTACTCTGGGTGCTGAGCAACAATCATAAAAAACTCTCTTTAAAAATACCCCACATTCAAAAAAAAAAGTATGAAAACAAACAGAGAGAGCATCTATTTAAAACCGCTTTGAAAAATTAAGTTGGTTTTCCTGCTTAATTTAGGAAAGATTAAATTAATTGATTTGTGGTTTTGTGAAAAAATGGTAAAGTACAACGCCTCTTTTTAAAATCAATATATGCAACAAAGAACCAAGTCAAAAATACCTTGTGCTCTGGCTGAGCGGGATGGTGTTACATCTGCCTTTCACACTGTTTTACCTTCAGCACAGGCCTTTCTCCAAAACCAGTGGGTGAACACACCCCCCCACCAGACTGAAATTCAGAGGGATGCCATCAAAGCTGACAGGCACAAACCAATTGAGTAGAGGCCTTTCTCTCATGTTCTACAAGAAGAGCAGGCAGGATACTTCAGCTTGCAAGAAGGGGGAACTGTACTGTGTACAAGGGGCTACTGTGTCCCTGCTAGGATGAGGCGGGCCTGCAAGAACTGCCAGGCACCCTATGGGGCGGTGCAGGCACCCATCTGCACCTTGCCAGCTCCTCTTGTACGAGTAAGAGCTTGATGTAGTGGCACTGCCCAAAATCAGGACATGGTGGCTGTGCCACAGCCACGCTGCCTGATGGGGGACCTTGAAGGAAGGGGGCATATGGTTTTCTTTGCAGTATAGCTGGGCATGAGGGCCAGCCGAGCTATTAGGAAGCCGAAGCTGGAACACTAGAAGCTTTAATAAGATAGCCGGTACAAGAAGAAAGAAAACAGATTCAGCACAAAAAGCTTGCTATGAAAAACACTCCAGCCTTTCCAGAAAGCTGGCAGTCTTTCTTATAGAAATATCACAGGCAGGAAACTTTTGAGTGAAGCATTATTGGTGCTTTTATTTAGAGAGTCTGGTTATTAGGAAAGAAGAATGTCTTTTAAGAATAGGGACAGAGTTACCACTCTGGCAAAACTTCAGGCTGACTTAGATATAAAGGCCTATTAATTTATCATCTCAGGCTTATGCTGATTTAAGGTCAAAGTCTGGTGGTCTTCCACTGGATTTCAGTGGAAACAGGCTCAGGACTTTAAGGGGTAACAGTTGCGTGCATCCCAGAGAAGAGCTTTACAAGCGAAATGCATAAATTCCTCTTTACACCGATATTGAGAAACCACAAGTGTTCTTGTAGAGACAATTCTAACATCTGAAAACAGCAGAATAATTTTTTTTTTTTCTTTCTGCATGAAGGCAAGCCTGAAGATTATTTGCAGAAGGAGAAACGCCTCCATACAATAATTGGTCTCAACAGTTCAGGGTGGTTGGTAATGACACACAGAGCCTTTCATTTCTTATAGGTCACTGCTGTAACTATGGCCAATGTCAAGAGCAACGGGAAGTCATTATCAGCTGGTGGCTGTGGTAGTTTATCTGAAATTAGTTGGTAGTTCTAGTGCAGTTTCAGCAGGACTGATGTCCATATGACAAAAGCCACTATGACATGTCTTTGTCTGTCTGAGTACCTCCCATGTGACGAGTGAACTGACTCTTGCAGTTCGTCTCTTCAGCTGTCAGGAGACTATGAGGAAACCCCTGTCTTCTGGGCACAGTTTTTGATGCTGTCAGTCTAGCACCTATCATAATAACTAAGCTCAGGGTAAAATTATCATATAATGAAATTGATTTTGCACAATTGTTTCTTTTTAGAGACCTACTAAATCAGCCCTCTCTTGGATACTTCTACTCTACAAATAGCAGTAGAGGGCCTGTGGCACATAAATTGAATCATACTTTATCAGAATCAGTGCACTACTTGTCAGCCCAGGATGATGCTATAATTGAAAACCAGAGGTGTATTCCTTCACTATAAGGAACATAAATATGTAGGCTCTGCTCATCATTGGCTCTGGCATGCTTAGGACTATCAGAGTCAAAGAAATGGCTTTAGCTTGGGAAGCTAAAGCCATTTTCCCAAATAATTACAGATTATTTACATTTATCTATCTAATATCTTACATTGCTCCGATATGGTGCCAATATTTTTTTTGTCCTGGCATTACTCACATTCTTCTATTTACAACCCACAGCAATGTTTGCAGTAGTTCTTGGATTTATTCTGCTCCATTGCTTCTTACAGGGTTTTCTCAAAGGTATACTTGGCTGTAGACCAGTATTTCAGACTGGTCCTAAGAAAATTGATTACTTAATATTGCAGACTTATGAGACTTTCAAATAGCTGCCCAGATGTAGTTTAAGCAGTATGGGAGTAAGAACAGTTTTTTGACACATGTTTATTAGTGGTAGTTTTGGCTTCATTTATCCAAAAAGAATGTGGTTTGCACGCTCTGAGACTGTACTGCAATGAGTAGCAAAGCACATGTAATGGGGATAGGCTGTAAATTTTTTCCAGAAGAGCACTCCTTACCCAAAGTAAAACATTAATGTATTCTACTTGCCACTAAAATATTTAAGCTGTTTTTATTCTTCAGGATCCAGAACCAGGTTGTTAGGATTTCTATGATATAAGAGTATGGAATCTGAAAATAGAGCCTGGCTTCAAATTGCATTTGCAGCACTTTGTAATCACTTCACAGCTGTAACTTTTTATCAGTGGCTCAAGGATGCAAATGATCATGAGAAGAGACTCATCTTTAAATGAATAAAAACCTCTTATCTTCTAGTTTTATAGGCATGATATGACAGCATGCTAAGAAATGCTTCATATTAGGCATCAGACATTGACAAGCGAGGTCATTTCTGCTAAAGCATGAGAGGAATTTTTGGCAGGCTGGATACATGACCTGTAGGAAGCTACAGTGTCTATAAGTGGTGCAGAGAACAGAAGACAGTGGCTGACCTGCACTCTGTTTTTTAAAAGGAAACACTTTTTCTTAATCACATTATTATTCTTGTTTATTTAGGGCGCAGATTCAACAGCATACCATTCCCTAGGTAAAGGGCTCTAGTACAGATCAGTTTTTTGTTTTGTAGGGAGGAAAACACTAAAAGTTCTATTGCCAAGGTGCTTTCAAAGCTGGAAAAGGATTATGTCACATATAAGGTTTTTGGAGTTGTAGCTGTACTTCCAGAAATCTCTAATACAAATCTGCCTTTATCTGAGGATACAGTCTACAGGAAACATCAAAAAATACTTACTGTGTAGCAAAGTAAAACTAAACTAAAAGAAAACCATGTATATATAGTTCTGTTATTCCAATGCAGTTTCTAAACTTGAAGGTTTATGCAAATTGACCACCTTGCTGTCAGGTTGGGATTACAGTTAAGAATGTGTCAGTACTTCCACCATAACAAAACTTTGTGGTGTTTCTTGCTGAGATGGAAATGCCTGTCTCGCACTGAGAATTTTTTAGGAGCCCTGTCAGCCTTCTGGAAATTAAAAATGAAGCTGAGAATTCAATAAAACTTACACTGTATATTTTTTCCAAATGTCTTTTTTTTAGGCAGCTGCTATATTCTGTCCTCATCAAAGGTGACGAGCCTTACAGAGGGTAGCTCCAGACCTGCATTTTGTCTGATGAACTGGCTATATTAAGCAACAATGAAGTGCTAAAGGTAAGAACGCTTTTTGATTTGCAGCTTGGGTAGGCAAAAAGATAAATTGGAAGGTTTTTGAAGCAAGAAGGGATTATTACAGCATTGTAAAGTCAGATAGGCAGCAATACAACCGCCAAAAATTATATCCTCTAAATATCTGCCCCATAAATTCTATCTTTCTTACAAGCAATACCTCAGCTTCAAAAGGATTACATTTCTGGAAAATCTTTTGGTGGACCTTGATTTGCAACACAAATAAGTTAAAAAGGCACAAGTTAATAAGTAGGCACTCACAAAAAAGCAACAGGAGAAACCTATTTTTAATGGTTCTGAATTTTTTCTGAATTAATTTCCTACTGTATATATTTTCGAACCATGAAACTATTGAGGTTTATCTGGCAAAGACCAATTCCTGGTATTTTGGCCTCAGCTTAAACAAGGTGAAGGGCAAGGCACAATGGTCAAAGAAAACTGAAGCATGTGTGAGAGAAGTCCTCAGCACTTCAGAGAAATCCTTATCCTGAATGGAACATAGAGCTTATTAGCAAAATCTTTAATCAAGGCAACTTGCTGATAAACCATTAAAAAACCCTAACGACAACAACAATAACAAATCATTACCAACATAACAAAGCATTACCAGGACTTTCTACCATAACTGAAGCTCTGACAGTTTCTAGCTTGACCTCCTGTTTCCAGTGATTTATAAAAATAGGCTGAAATTCAGCAGATCAAAGTAATGTCTAAGCTGCTTATCTTTAGTTTATAAACTCCTGCCTCCTTTGGGCTTACAGCAGTGCTTTTAATATTGGGTGGGGGTTTTTTTTGTTTTGATTATTTTTGTTTGCTTGGTTTGGTTTTTTTTGGAGGGAGATTTTTCTGCCACTTATAATCTTTAAAATGTAGTAAAGTACATTTAACTCATGAGCAGCGTGTCTTGCTGCTGTCACATTGGATGAAAATATTTCCAACAGTGCCTCCGTTAAAATGACACAAGCATCTTGAAGCGCCAGAATGGTAAAACACCTTTCAGGGAACAGATCCAATATAGCCACTCTCTGAGCTGGATCAGATCCATTTTCATTTAAATTTGACCTAAATATCTGAATGCTCAAAAGGAAGATATTCTAGAGATATCCACAATTTAAATTGGAATAGGATGCGGTGGGTTTTAAACCACAACTTCTTTGATGCGAAAGCACAAGCCTGTGCTGAATACAGACTCAAGAACCTCTGAGATGCCCCACAGTGACTCTGACCTTCCTATAGCTCCAGTACTGGTTTCCCTTCATCCCGTGACAGTCATACAGTGTGACAGGGCTACTGTGCGAGATGGCATCGAAGCAGAACTTCCTGGTGTGAAGTGGCTCCCCAGGGCGGATGTCTTCTCTCCAACCAAAGGTGAAGAGCTGGGAAAGCAATCAGACAATACAATGACATATTATTAGTGAAGAACGTTTAAAATAGCGCACAAAGCTTAATGCAGATTCCCTTTTCACACACTCCAGACGCTGGTTGAACGAGGTCCTGCCTGTGTACGATTCAGTGATGCCAGCTGCCTTAATTAAAGTGCATCAGTGGCCATGTAGAATATACCCCAAGAAGGCACAATCCCAATGTCAGGGAAAGAAAAAGACTCCAGTGACACAGTACTGCAGAGAGGAGAGGGGATATGCTGTATTGAAGCCTTTAGGTACCCCAGTTAAAGCAGCACCTGTCTGCACTAGGATTTCAGCTACCTAGGACTCACAAAGCCATCACCAGTGACGTTCCTTTCGCATTCATTTGGGTCTGAACAAGCTGCCCAGAGAGATCTTCCCATCACAGCCTCTTTCCTGCGTTTAATGAGCAGTTTCCTTCTGTTTATAGGGGACACTGTTATCACAGCCTCTCTCAACTGCCTTTTTTCCCCAAACAACACATGCTAAATGATCTTCATCTTTCTACTGTGAAACCTGTGAGCTACAGGCAGCTTGTCAAACCCCTTTTTCTCACTGCCTGAGAGGAGTCACGGAGGGTCACAGTTAATAGAGGAATCCTTCTCAATTAGACACCAGCTGCCTGAAGTGATGCTGTGACACTGCAGTCTTTCAATCATCAGATGAAGGTGACAGGTCTGACAGCATCAAATTTAAAGACGTGGAGTGCATTTTCCTTTCCATGGACCAA
Source organism: Hirundo rustica (assembly GCF_015227805.2). Taxonomy (NCBI): domain Eukaryota; kingdom Metazoa; phylum Chordata; class Aves; order Passeriformes; family Hirundinidae; genus Hirundo; species Hirundo rustica. Next base: position 47,844,430 of record NC_053454.1, on the reverse strand, counting down.
TCCTTGCAGAAAAGAGGTTGCAGGCTGTAAATTACTACCTAGAAGCTCTGTCAAGAGCTGTAAGGTTCTTTTTCTTTTTTTTTTTTTTTCCCTTTTTTGAGTGAGCGCTATTCTTCAGCTTTCTGCATGACTTTTGATTTGCCATAGAAAAAAAACCCAAAAAAACCCCGTAACACTGAGAAAGTAAAGCTCTCTTTAAATGAGCAAACTTTGCCAGCAGAAACTGTTCAGCTGAGATGGTTCACGTGGAACTGCATGCAGGCTCGTTATCCAGAGAAGCAGCTCCCCATACTGAGTTCAGACTGTCTCCAACACCTCATCTCAGCTTCCTTTTGGCCCTTATCTTGCATCCCGCTCCTCCAGTGTGTACATTCCCTGATAAAACCAGCTCTAAATTGAAGTTCAATAAATATCATGTGGGTCTGATCCTGAACAATTCTGTAGTGGTTCCCAGGTTTTAACCTCTTCATTGCTAGTTACCTTCTTTCCATGGTCTTCCTAAAAGAAATACCTCTTAAAACTACTGCATCTTCAATGCTGTACCATCCTCTGAATATCACATTTGAAAGCTGTTACTGTCTCTCTTGGCTTGTAGGCCCTAAATACAAGAATTTATCTGAATATTTACTTTTTCTTTCCTGTGTCTTATGGTAAGACCTTGTTCTCTCTGTTAGCTGCTGTTAGTCCCTATTTGCATCTGCATTATGGTTTTCTAGAGTGTTTTCTTAATCTGTCTCTGTGACCTGCTTACTTCTTCCATCTCCCAGAGTGCATTTTACATTTATCTGCAGTAAGATGCAGTTTTCAAAGCAATTTCTGCTTTTCAAAAGGTTAAATCTTTTTCCACTTTTATCCATGTTTCTTTGAAGCATCATCATGGACTCCCTACAATAACTTACCGTTTCACAAGCAAAGACAGAAGTAAGATTTGGTACAGAAAAAAACTACGCTGCTGTTTCTTCAGGGAAAAGGAAGCCTGAGACAATTTTCCTTTATCGAAAAGCCAGCAATAGACATTTTCTTCATTTTATCCTTTACCTTTCCAGAGACATGTAATAAACCTAGACTTCAAAGTGATGAATAACAAATACCTAGAGGAATGGGTGTGAACAGTGCTTCTGTGATATTCTCACTCTCATTGCTTACTACTACTGCAGAGAAAGATCCTATTTCAGGACAATCCTCATCTTTCCCAGTGGGTGGCTCGCTGTGTTTCTCATTCTGTGCATGAGTGGTGAGCTGAGGGACCAATTCTTGCTGCTCTCTGGACCTTGGCCTGATGACTACTGCCCCACTGAATGCATCAGTACACCTGAAAGAGCTCAAGCCAGCCTTTAAATCAGATCATACTGATCCAGACTATCCCTTTGCTCTTTCCAATCCTCTGTGGTTTCTGAAGACAGCCAGGGCTCTGTCCTGTTTACAGGTCAAGATATAATAACAGCAGGGGGGTTTTATTCCCTTCCACTGAAAACCAGGATCTGTGTAATACTAGATCTCAATGTTTAGACTAGCTTAGATTTTTTTTCTTCCTTCTTTATTCTCCATTTTTTAAGAAATAGTTTCATTTTTAAATCAACAAGTATGTCTTCTCCCTAATGATCTTATCATAAAACCAACCTTGTTAGGGACAGGAGCCCAATTTTATGACTAAGAGAGGGAAGAGAAAAAAAACAAACAAAAGGTTATACTTCTCTATATACCCAATTAGCATTAGGATCTTGCAATTACAGACACGACATGAAGCTGTACAGTCTTTCCCATCTCATAATTTTAAGCTTTCCTCTTTTAAACAGCAATTTTCCTCTAGTTAACACTGAATCTGGCCAATATAAATATTATCTCTCCACTGCACAATGTCCAACAGTGCTACATGTTATTAGCTGGAGCCCAGAGTATATAACTTTGCTGCTTTGCCACCACTTGTCACTTTGGATTTTGTTGTTCCTTTATTAGGAACAAACTATGTCAGATTTTACAAGAAATGGCTGAGCCTTTTTGTGCCCTTTTTGTACTTCTTTCATTTATGACTGCTTTTTGATTTCAAACAAAGCTGCATGAAATTCCCACATTATTAATGAACAGCAGGCTGATTCTTCACCTGCAATGCATGGGGTTGCTGTTCATTGTTTCCTGCTGGACCCAAGAAACCCTCTGTCCTGGCTCAGTGGTTGCTCATTCTCCTCCTTCGCCTTCTGTCATACCAGTCTGTAAAACACAGCCCCATCCCCTGCATTTGCAATCAAGCAACCCCTCAGCCCTCATGCCTTGCCTTTTCATGTAGCCGAGCCCTGTCATGCAGTAACTGGGAAATACAGCTTTCCAGCTTCATTTATAATTGGCACAGGGCCTGAAGAATGATTGCCTGATAGAGCCATTGGCCTGAGACTGTCCATAGAACAAAGGCCCTTTTGATGCCATTAATGCTTTCCAGCCTGGCAACATCGCTCAATTACTCGCTGTCTGGCTGGGGTCCGTCAGCTGGTGCTGTTCTTTCACTGTGCCATTACACTTGAGGGGACTACATGTACCCCTATCCAAAGATGAAATGCTGCGTTTCAGAGCTGGGCTCTGGCTTGAACTATACCTCCAAGTAGAGAAGAAAGAGCTGGGCACTTGCTGAGCCAGGTTAGAGATGGTGCCTGTCCACCCATTCCCTGGCAAGGCTGGGGAACTTGATAAGAGACAGTGACACCTGTCATTTTCCTTTGCTGTTGGTTATCAGTCCAGCATAGCCTCAGTTTCCCCTGAAGCCAAAAGCTAGCTTTGAGAAGACAGAGATGGAAGAATGCAGTGCCATGACATATCCTCCCATCCCTTTTCTTCTCCTCCAGTTCTTCATTTTGGGTAAGTTTCCAGAAACCACAGCGACACATCCTCACTTCTCACCCATCTCTTGTTTCCCAGAAAGCCTGCAAATGCCCCACAAACCTTTTTACTGCTGCTTGTCCCGCAGGGCTTGCACAGCCCTGAGGTGGAAGGTTGTCTTCCTCTGCTGGGGTCTGCTAAAGGACTGTGCCCCTGGCGTGGTGGCTGAGACTGTCATTTTTTAATTCCTGCCCTGGTAACATGACATCGAGTGGCACAAAGGATCGTCTCTGTCTGGCACTGATGCCTGTCACACTGGTCGCATTAAGCTATCACAGCTTGCCAGTGAACTCTGTAAATTTTTACCAGAAGCCCAGCTCAGCGTCAATCCATGCTATTCGAAATATGATAATAAAATACTTAATACTTCCATTAATACTGCTAGTTTCCACCCGAGTATGCAGAACTCATGGAGGGGACAAATTCCATGAGATACAAAGAAGGAAGAGGAGCTCTGTGAGGCTGCCCGGGGTTTGACGCCCCACAGACTAGAGTGATAGTAGTGCAGGGCCGGCCCTGAGGGGGTTAGGCAGTGACGGGTGATGGCCGTGAGGGGGTTAGTCCGTGATGGGGTTAGACCGTGAGGGGGTTAGACCGTGATGGGGTTAGTCCGTGAGGGGATTAGACCGTGATGGGGTTAGTCCGTGAGGGGGTTAGACCGTGATGGGGTTAGACCGTGATGGGGTTAGTCCGTGAGGGGGTTAGACCGTGAGGGGGTTAGACCGTGATGGGGTTAGTCCGTGATGGGGTTAGACCGTGATGGGGTTAGTCCGTGAGGGGGTTAGACCGTGATGGGGTTAGTCCGTGATGGGGTTAGTCCGTGATGGGGTTAGTCCGTGACGGGGTTAGTCCCTGAGGGACTCCGCCCGTGGGCGGCCCCGGTGCCGCGGCGGGCCCGTTCCGCCGGGCCGCGCTGCCCCCTGCCGCCCGCCCGCCGCACCGCGGCCGCACGGCGGCAGAGATGAGGCGCTCCCGGGAAGCTTGCCACGCTCTCCGGCAATGCGAGAGGATGCGCTCCTCCCCACCAGCCCGGCAGAAACTGCTCGTGCGTGCCGTCCTGGGGCACACGTCGAGCACCGAAGTGCTTGAGGTTTCCCAGCTCTGGTTCTGGGATCTGAGGAGCTGGCAGGTTGAACTCTCTTCGTGCTAGCTTCACCTACTGATTCTAATGAAGTCACTTTGTGTCCTTAGCACAGAGTAAGACCTTTAGATCCAGTCGGATCCCAAACGCTGCAGCACCCTGGAGTACGCTGAACCGTGGAATCCTCCCGAGCATCCTTTTCCCTTCCTGTCATTTCCCCTTTATTCCAGCTTTTACTCTTTCAAAGGATATTTCAAGTCTCCCTTTCTTCTACTAACATTTTTTTTTTTTTCTTCTTCTACCTTTTCATCCAACTTTTTTTAGTCCTTTCTCATATCTGGCAGGCTCAGCATTCCCCCTCCCTTCTCGAGGAGGGTTTGGAACTTTGCAGATTTTAAAGCCGGAGAACACTATGATGGGTCCAGTCTGGACCATACAACTCCCTTTAATTAACTCCTTGAATTGCTGTATGTCTACAAAACAGAATTATATTTATCTAGTCTTGGTACCCTATTCCCTTTCAGTATCTTTGGCAGATATCTGAAGAAGTCTTCTCTCAGCAATTTCCTTTTTTGCCATGTTGTTACCTAAATTGAGATAATCTTTCAGCTTCTCAGTTTCATGCACTTGCAGCTCTCCTCCTGCATTTCTCGGTATCCTCAGAGCACACTTTTTTTGACCTCAGCACTTCAAATACCCCTCAGAACTTCTCTCTCCTGAGCTTTTAAGTTCTTACAAAGTGTCATGCGTGACTGCCAGGTTAATTTTTCTCCTCAACGTTAGGAATCTTTTACCAATCTGGGACCTTTTCCTATGAATAACTCGCTCACTAAATTTGCTAATAAATGGTTAGGTTGTACTTTTCATCTGGATTCTCCTTGCTCACACTGGCAAGACCCATGGCCTGTAAAGTCACGATCCCTTTCCTATGACACTCACAATGAGTAAAAATTAGAGCTCTTTTCCTCTATACTCCTGAGAACTAATAGTTTTCTACCTAACCAACCTAAATAAAAGCTTTTTCCAAGACTTCGTAATTCCTGGTCTTTTGAAATGTTTTGTTGCTTGCATTTACCCATTTATCTCACTTAAGCCTCTGCTTATTGAGATAAAAACATAAAAACAGACAATGACTGCAGTTGTAAAAGGTACGATAGTTAAAATATTTTCAGGCAACTCAACCAAAATCAACATGTTTTCATGACACAGTGGGGGAGAACAGGGCCTCAAAAAGCTCTCTGGGCACCACAATTCCTTTTGGAAATGAAGACAGCCCAGGTAGCTGCTGAAATTTCTGAGGTTATGTTAAGGAGTACTTTGTAAAAGCCATTAAGGTCAGTAAAATTCTAAAATTATTTCTACACACTCTGTTTTTAACCATAAGAAAAAGAGAAGCCCTCAGAAAATGTTTAAAACCTGGGCAAGAGAAGCAACAATGTTACCCTGATTTTCTCTTTCCACCATTAAAATACCTGTTCATGTGACCATGTTCGTTCTGAGCCATCCTTCACACAGATGTCCAGCCTCAGCTCAGTCCCCGTGGCTCCGTGTTTGCTGTCCACACAGAGGTTGGCTGCCACGTTTCGAATCTGCAAAACCAAGCAGCAACATTAAACTGGGCTGCAGAATTGAGCCCAGATTAGGAGTTCAGCTTTGAAGGATTTGAGATTGACCATCAGTTGCGTAAACTGGTAAGAATTACTTTTTACGGGGTAGAGAGTGATGTCCTGGAATGAACTACTCTTTTTAGGAGCAGCTTCAGATGAAGAGAAGTTTGAAACATTCTACTTAACAAATGAAAGGTAGGTCTTATGAAATACCTTTATGGAAACAAACAAACAAACAAAAAACCACCAACCAACCAAACAAACAAAACCTAAGAGAAAAGAAGTCTGAGAAGTTCAAAGCTTGTCTGACTGCTTCTTCCATCCTATGAGAGCAAGAGAGATCAACAGTATTAGAAGGAACTGATTTCTGTACGAGTCTCTCCCAGGCACGGGAGCAGTCAGTATGCATTAAAAATTCAGGCATGCCCTGCTCCAATCCATGCTCTTACTTTGACACAATAACACCACTGTAGATAAGGTCACACATTACTCCCTGAAGTGCATAAAATTAAAAAGTACTTAACAAATCTGTACTGAAACCTATGCTTACCCATGGAGGTTCCTCCTGCATGACTGCCGCAAACATTGCAGTGTAACTTGTTCTTAAAAGGAAAATCTTGTTCTTGAGGCTGAGGCAACTGAGTAATAATTAATCTTTGACTATCAATCCTACCCGTTATGTACTACTGCTGACACATAAGTTTTCTTTGAAACATTGGTTTGAAAAGTAGATTTGCCCACAGCCAGCAAAAAGACCAAAATTCTAACTTCACGCTGCAAATCTATGCACATTTGTCCTTGAGTACCTTAGCTGGGCTAGTTAAAAATCCTTTAGACATCTCCATAATGAAAAGGACTTCTTAAAAAAACTTACTGTCTCAATGAGATAAACAGAAACAGAGTAATCAAAGTGCATGGAAACACATACAAATTCTAAATGTATAATAGAGAGAAAGCAGGTGCATATTTTGACATCCTGGATGCTACTTTGATTCTTTTTTAAAAGAAAGCTAGATGATGAATGAAGATACAATGAGTAGTCATTTGTCTTTTTCATGAAAAAAAAACTTTAGAAGTCACTGCTGTCGCCATAACATGCCAGACAAATGTACACATTGCCACTGCATACCTAACACACATCCTAAGGTTGGAAAACTTCTCAGCACTGCACAGAACACTGCAAGGAAGGAAAATCCTTGTGCACGCAAGACACATGCCAGAGCTACTCTGCTCTTTTTCTGATTCTAGAGGAGTGGGATTGAGTCTGTTAACCATGATCAAGAAAGATTTACACATATGGGAAAGCAACAGGTAGTGAGAAAATGTAAAAATTTTCTCCTTCACTCTCAGGAAAGGTTTCAGGAGGTGCATTTGTTTAGCTTCAAGAATTGCAGAGTGGACAAAAGACTGGGGAGCATCAGTTTAAACAACTGCCTCCAGAACCTTTGATCCTTCCCCAGAACTCAGAGAAGCACTTAAAAAAAAAAAAAAAAATTGGACCAGCCCAGTACTAGGATATTTTTTTCTTTTTTCAGTACAAATAAAGGTTGCTAAAGACAAGTTAAAATACTAGCTGTTTATACACACAACCAGATACAGAAATCCAGCACTGGGCAGCCCCACAGTAAAAAAGATGAAAGGTAATTAGTTCTCAGTAACCTTCATTTTCATATCACGCTGCAAAAGAGGCAGGAAAGAATAATGAGAGGAATAGAATTTAATGTCATACTTTTAAGTTTTCATGTGAAATACCTTCTCCAAGTATAATTTTTTTGGAAAATGTTCAATCATTTCTCAATGCACTTAAAATTCCATTGTAGATAAAGATTTCTGGTCTAATAGAAATTAAATGATACATCAGTTCAGTTCTTACAGCATGCAAGTTAATTAAAATGGAACTGCTAACAATTACCATTAATAATTGGGTATATTTATGTGATTCAGATTGTAAAATGACAGTGAATACACTCCACATCCAATTCACGCTTATTGCATTAAAAGGCTTTCATAATTTTGTCTTGATGGCATTGTTCCATCACAGTCTCTGTCATTTGGACTGTGCACTAAATGTGTTCAGTCCATTTCTGGAAAGGCTTGAGCTGAAGCTACATTTAGTTGTTTCACCATCCTGGAATCTGTCTCACGTTCTTTATTTCCTCCCCTCTTCCCTCTGCTCCTGAAAGTTGCTTGAGTTAGTTTTTTCTCCCAGTTTTTTTTTGCAGCTTATGTGTTAGTTTGTCCTTTTTTGTTTCATCTTTCAGCTGCAGAGGGGTCATGGTTTGTTTTTTGTTTCCTTTTTCGTAATAAGGCATTTCAGTCAAGTCTGTGCTTTTGTTCTGTGGTGCTTCTCTGTGGCCTTGGCAGTTGCTAGAAACTGAACTGAGCCAACATGCCAGAGCCAGAGCCAGAGGGAACATTCTGCCAAGCATCAGCAGCACACAACCTGCAAATCCCCTAAGAATGCTTCCAATGGACAAAGGAAGGAAAGCAGAAGCACACGGCTTTTTTCCCTTCTCATTTATACACCAATATGCTTTTGAACTACCCCCTCTCCAGTCACACAGCACAATGGATTTGGGATTTTTGAGGTTGTGACTTACAACTAGGAAACAAATAGCTTGTGATCCTAACAAGATTTCAAAATTCCTATTGTGCAATTGTAAGGCCAAGGATGGACAGAGGACAGATTTTATCAGCCATGCAGGTAGGGCATTAAGTTGCTACATACAAGACTTTTTTGTTCAGCCTTAAATGCCATCATTTGTACGTGCAGATAAGCGTACAGGAAAATCATACTTCCAAGGACTTCGATGTATGGACTGACAAGATGGTTAGTGGTGATATTAAAGGCTGTTTCAGAATTAAACAAATTCTGACAAAAGCTCAGGATGCTATCTGTAAGTCATTATACATACTTACTTCTTGAAATGCCATCCTAACTCACTATGGGCAAATCCTAGAGCCCAGCATATACTGACCAATATTCTTTGATAATTCTTAAACTCCACAACTTTTCCCAGGCAAATGAGTTCGTGCAAGATTTGCTGTTGAGGTAGTAGCTGGTGTCCTGGCTCCTGCAGCCTTGCCCCACCTGCACTGGTTCCGGGCTGTCACCCCGGTACACTTCAGCCTTCATGGAGCCAGGGAGGGGTAAGCCACAGCAGGAGAGCCAAACTCCCAGGGGTTGTGGGAACTGCCCTGCATGCTCATCATGACATGAAACTGTCTGTGCCAAAAGCAGAAAGAGGCAAAGAGTAGTGATCTAAAGACAATTATATGTTCAATATGGTCATCTGTGAACAGTGACTGTGGAGATGGTGTTAGGATAATCCTTAGGGATACAGCAACAACAGAAGCACCTTGTGCTATCAGTTTATATAATACTCTGCCCCTACATCTGATTTAATGCCTTAAATGTGAAAATGGCTTTAACTCTTACAAGACATTAGCAATATTCATTTATGTTACTTTTTTTCTGTTTGAGCAGTTCTTAGAGCCATTTTTAGTGCATGGCTTACTTTCCCAGATAACCCTAAGGGCCATCAATGTCTGTGGATCAAATAAGGAAAAATGAGCCACTTCTCTTGTCGACTGATACACAGTAATTTTAGAAGTATTTATCCTTTGTGTGAGCCAAAAAGAAAAAGTCAAAGGTAAAGAAGTCAAGCACTGCCAAAAAACTCACTGAAGAAACACGGGACTCTTATTCAGTGTGACATTGATCCTGATAAAAGAATTTGAACAGTCCAGCTGTGCAGCACTCAGTCCTGTGCAGGGTGGGGTTATATCGCTTTTGTACAACAGATGTGTGACACTTGCTGGGCTCAGATTGACTCATTAAGGTATGAGGATGACACATTTAAAAAAAGGGAAAATAACCAAAAGAGAAGTTAGTGGTTCTTAGGCTTTCATCTTGTTCAAATCTGCCACTTGACTTTATATGCGCGACATTTCATGTCAGTGCTGTAAAACAGTTCTGTAAAATCCATGAGTTTGGGGCTGAGAAAGGAGTACTCTCAGGTTCTACAGCTTAGCACTGCTGCAGGGACTGAGACACCTCCTCATTAAATTACTGAAGCTCATGCAACAGCAAGTGAAACCAAGATTAAAATATTCCCTTTTGACTGAGTAAAACAATTTTTTTGCACCACCTTGACTATAGAACTCATGAAATCTAAAATAAATTACAAAGTCTGATATTATATGATTGACTTACCGTAAAATGTGTTTTCAAAGATATTGGAAGCTGTGATATCTGCACAATATATTCATGCTGGATGACGGCTTGTAAATTCATCAGTACTTCCTAAGAAAACACCTCATGTCCATTTCACACCTATTTTTTAGGCAGTAGGACTTCAAATACATATTACAAATAAATTATTCTGTCGTAGAAAGAGCATGGGATGGGTATTACTGTTTTCAACCACGTCCAGGCTTCCCAGTATATTCAAAAGAGTAAGACAAAACCTAATTGAAACCTTTCCTCTTTTCCACAGTGGAAAAGAGTACAATTACCTCCCTCAAACACAGAACAGACAGTCTCACTAACCTTTATCTGTCTGGATTTGCTGTTACATTGCTGTACTGCACATATTTCAGATGTTACAAGGCAGAACAGATTATCAAGGGTATGTACACCCTGCCAGCTACAAGGACAAAAGGCACAAACACACGTAAGAGATAAGGCCATGACAAGTGTAGTAAAAAAGATTGCTTTTTGTTTTCCAAATGTCCTTCTTTTCTATCATAAACAGATTTTTTCAAGAAATATAAGAGTCAGATTTTAGATAAACATGTATGCAAAAAAACCTGGAGCTGAGGAGAGGCTGTTGATGAGACGCCTGCTTTCACATCACATGCTTTTACTAGCTAGATATCAAAATACTAGAGCCAAACTTGCCTACGTACTTCATTGTTTACTCTTTCTCAGACTGGCATAGGCAAAGCAGATGTAAAGTATTTCCAAAGGAAGCAGAAAGGGTACTAAAAGACACTAAGAGTTGGCACAGACTTTTGGTGTGTATAATCCGCAAGGCTTCTAGAGCTGCATGATTCTTACAAAGCAGTAACATTACAGTCTGATTCCCTCTTTCAGCTTCTCACAGCTGCCAGCTTTTTCCAGGTCCTTGCAAGTGCCAACAAATTAATTAAAACTGCACAGGAATGTGACAGTCTCAGGAAAAGTAAGTGAAGTAGGGCTGAAAGTTCTCTTCCTGTTATTTTAGAGGACGTATGTTTTAGACAAAAAAGAAAATCTTTGGTCTTCACGTCTTTCCTAAGAACTTAGTAAATGCGCTTTTAAGGCATGGATTTCACACCATGGATATGATTTTGATTTACTGTTAAAAGTACATGGGTTTATGCAGAGATTATATTAATATTGCTGTGAAAAGAATGAATAACCTGAATCACATGCTCCTCATTTTAGACCCTCTTGACTGAGTTAAGGATTGGCCAGAGAAATTAGACATCTCCTGATCCCAGTCCTCCAAGGACAACCCATGAATACACTTGAAAGACGGTGAAGGAAGATCACAGTAGCACTCACAGCATGACTTCTACTGATAAATTCCTTACCTCTCAGTATACATTAATCTCATAAAGCATGGGCAGCAGGACCAAAAAGAAGAAACTTTAAAACAAAGAATTCATTACTCTGCCAAGAAGTAGCAAACAGTAAGACACATATAAATTAGAGGTTTTTTGGAGTAGCTTATAAAGAAGAATTAAGGATTGCTAGTACCAGAGAAAGTTACTTTAAAAATCTCACAATGAGGTTATTTGCCTTTCTAAAAAGAAATTCTGGAGAATAGTAGAGGTACCTATGTTTAGAAGTTTATGGTCCAGTCTTGGCCACTGGGAATATGCAGACTTGTGTCTGACCTTACGAAATGTTTCGGTCAAAGTTTCAACTTCATCCTCCGGTTTCAAACATGGAAGTTAATTTTCTGACAGCCCCAAGAACGTCTCCCAGAAAAATCAGAGAAGACTAGAACTCACAGTACAGATATTCCTATGTTTTTTTAAAAAGTAGCATGATATACTGGAAGAATGAAGCCTTCTAGATATATCTTAATGAACTGAGAGAAAAAAGCCCTCTGCACATGACCTATCCATGGAGTGAAGCTGCTATAGTTCCTGGGGGCAAAGGCCACAGCAATTTTTCAGTGCAGCTAAGAAAGTAATTTCCTCTCCTGGCACTCCTTGTGTTCTCATTTCTTCTGCACAAAACAAACTGTCAAAGCAACGTTTGCTACATCTCTGCTCTTCAGAGAGGTCTGAATACAGAACATCTTAGATCACAGGTGGAGATTTGCAGCTGGCTGTTTGCTCAGTCCCTGCTCTGAAGTGATACTCAGATATTGAATTCTGTGGTCTCTCCCTCCCCTCATCCATCAGTGGAGAAACTGTATTTGTCTGCTACTGGTACTCAGTGATGACAGCACCTACAGAATGCAGAGAACAGCCGAGGAAAATCAGTCACTTTAAAAGGACAGTATCCAGGCCTTGCTTGTCACATTTCATGTGTGAGCAAACCTAACTCCATCTGCACACAATTGTCCTTGTGAGGACAGGAGGAGGTACATCAGTAGATATGCAAAACCCCCCAAGCAGTGAATTCAGACCTCCTTTTTACTAAGGTGATGCTCTGAATCTAAAATCTTCTGCAACATGCAGTAATGAGTGCTACATATGTTCTTCCTCATTCTTGTCCTCATTGTTCATATATCATATACCCTGTACACACAAAGTTGTAATGACTTACAGAAGCAACAATGATAGTTCTAAGACATGATGGTTTCTCATTTTAATGGATAGTTCAGGGATTGTTTCAACCACTGTGAACTTCCTTAATAATACTACTTAAAGAGGTTTACTCTGATTTAATAATTTTATTTTCCCACAACCTAAAATGTTAGATTCATTTAAATTTGATCTATTCCTCACCTCCCCCCAGGCAGCAGGTGGAGGCTCCACAGGAGGGTAATATTTGGGGACATCCCAAGCCACTGCAGCCATGAACCATTTGAAATCTTTACACTTAAGGTGCCTGCGCAGCTCCTTCTGGGCAGAGATGTCACCAGTTGAGAGATGTCTGTACTCAGGCCGTCGCTGGTAAATGTACTCTGCAAACTCATCCATCCACGTCTCGGCCACTCGCTTCAGGTTCTGCATGGCACAACAAAGAGTAAACATTAATTTCATCATGTTCTGAGTGAATGATATTCATAACAGGGAAGATTTTAAACAAAACAAGAAATCGGCATTCCACACAATTTTTAAGCTTAGCTGGTCTCATTTCTGAAGTCTTAAAACCTGGAAAAGTTCCAGTAATCGTGTGCTATCTTCATTACAGTGTTGAGCAAACACTACAGAGAATTAAGTACCCTGCTTTCCTGCTGGCTCTGTGAGAGACAGTCTTTTGTTTGTTGAGCATCTTATTTTCGTTTACATTCTTCATGCATATTCTTCATATGGGTTTTTGATTAATGATGGATGTTGAACAGAAATTTCCTTTCAGCTGCTTACACTGGTTCCTGTTGTTTCCCTGTTAGTTCAGACCTGCTAATATGGAAGAATGGCTCAAATCCTTCCTTCTGATGTATTTCACTTTGCATTTGAAAGGCATCTGAATTTCAATCTGTCATGATACTGCTTAGTCACCAAGCAATTCGTACCAAAATTTTAGGCTCAGGTCTTACAAGTGAATGTTTGAGGTCAGGCAGCCCTGAAGGGGCGTTGATCTGAAGAAAAAGACCTCCTGGGATAGGAGACACAACAACCTGTGGCTTTCTGCACTCACTCATCCTATCAACATAGCTAAGACTATTCAGGTTCCATGAAACCCAGTTCTAGATGTGTTCCAAGTTCATTTTTGTTGGAATTTTATAAGAAACAGAATTATCCATTCCTCTGCATAAGAATTTCTTCAAATTATAATTAATTAAATTAGCTGTCTCAAATTATACATTAAAACAAATACCATTGCAAAGGTAAATTCTGGTGAGACTGAAGAGATATATTTTAATGTTATTTACCACCAAGAACGGGGCATTTTTTTCTATATTTTTGTTTGTTTTTAAAATTCCTCCTGCAACTCAATCCACACAAATTTATATGCAGATGTTGTAGTGGAGTAGGGGCTTGGTCTATTCTGTATTGCCGCAGCTGCCCAATAACCTTTTATCCCACCAACAAAGCAACATCTCTCTGGATAACATTGAGACACTAGGGTGTTGTTATTGCTTTGTTTGTAAAAACAAGATAATCAAGTTTTATAATATTCTTTTTATAGAACACGAGCGGCAAAATGCTGAGATTCGCTCTGTAATAAGCTGGAGGACAACATACATCTGATTATCATCAACATAAGGTAATGTTTCTTCTCAGAACATTCTCTGCAGCTAAGTAAGCCAGATTCATACTCTGACTTGCCTCCAAGATTCACTGGAAAATTCTTTTCCTGAATTTTATTAATCCACGTAAACTAAGTGTCCCTGAACTAATAAGGCTTATCTGAACACAAAGACAGCAAGACACAGAACAAAGGAAGAACTTTTCGCTGACACTGCAAGCTAAGTTTCTGTGTGCTTTCTCTCTGTGAAGCAAATATGTTAAACCTGCAGGGATAAAGCAAGTAACATTAAAGCAGTGTAAGAATTCGCAACACTCATACCATTATTTAAAAATGGCTTTCACCCCACGTAAATTTGACTTGTGTTGTAATTTCATGAAGACCTAAATAATTTTACCAGAAATTAGAATCCAAGAATAAGAACTAGGTAGGACAAAAAACCAGAAAAAGAAATAAAGAACATCATTTAAATGACAATCTCACCTTCTGGCAGAAAACCTGTAACACAGAAATTTTCTGACAAGTAAAAAATACTATGTGATGAGATTTTGTACATGAGGCAAATAAAAAATATGATTAGGAACATTAAACAAAAAGCCAAAATAATGAAAAATATGTGATTTGTAGCATATCTTTCACTGCAATGCTGCATACCTCATTTGCTACAATGCAAATGCAGTTTAGGACTGTTCTACAATATATTTTTTTGCACTTGCTTCATCTGATAGGCTACTTTCATGTTTAAAAACCATACTGCAAAAAGAGCCATATGGTAAAAGTACAGTCAAAAAATTCTCTTAGGAAAGAAAAATTCAAGTTAAGTCTTGCACCACCCAACCAATATTAAGAGTAGTCGCTGATTTTTTCGTTAGTTACTTGGCTGCACTAAAAGGACTGCATTCTGCTTTAGATGATTGTTACTGATAAAACATGAGTCCAACAAAAATCTTGATATTTTACTTGGTCACTAACTCAAAATTCTAATTCACCAGTAAAAAACTTTTTGTTTTCCAATAACACCTTTATAACTGCTTGGGTTGCCTGTGTGTTTGTGTGTAAACCCACCAAATATTGCATTTAAAAAAAAAGAATCAGTTCTTCCCACCATTCCCCAATTACCACTTTGGACAAATCTATTTAAAACTTTGCTTCCCTGTTCTTCCAAGACCATTCTTTCCATCATATACTAAAAATCACCTGTAATGAACTTGTATATTATTTTTATTATGCTTACACATTGTTGTCAAAACCCAAACCTTTATGAGGCAGCCCTCTGAATTTCAATGGGTTTGTTTTTAAAAATACAAACTCTTGATTTGCTAGCTCTAAATCTCCAGACTACTTATGAACATGACCAAAAGAAACACTGTGTTCTGGAGTAGTTAGAAGCTATTTCTAAAGTAAGCAATCAGCATCTAAACAATTTAAAGAGGTTTGTTGACCTCAGTTAGCCTAGGATAGCATTCCTTATCTTCATTACCACTGCACAAGCTGAGAAATCACTGTACTTCCTTTTAGCATAAATGTGTCCAGACAAGTAGTAAAACTCCCCATACTTGAATGGAACACAGTCAGGAAGAGTTGCTGCACTGAAAGCTGTTTTGGTGCAACCTTGCACAGGAAAGGCAAACATCATTTACATTCTTATTCAGAATGCACTAACCCAGCATGTGGCTGGAGCAAAAATACAGGCTGTCCAAGTTGAGATGGGTGAACTTGTAAGCTGAAAATCCCCATTCTCTGGCAGTGTAGCAGCATGATAAATTGCAGAGAATCTCTTAGGATAATAACTCTTCTCTGCAAATTATGGCAGGGAGCTGCTGGGCTTTTACTCATCCCATCTGAGGAGCACAAGCACAATGAGAGCCCTCATCTCTGAGCACCTTAGGCCTACCAATCAAATGACTTACTGCAAGGTAAGGATGTGATTTCAAGTCCTTTGCAAGTCCTCCAGAGTTGCCATTCCCATAATCTGGGTGGATGTCTGACATGCTGGATGGAGGAAGGAGAATGGTCACTTCCTCCTTGCCTGACCCCTAGGTGAGGCTAGATACAATCTGAGGATGTCATATAAGCCCCACAAGTGGGAATGGTTTTGAATAGCAACCCAAGCTTTACAGAGTCTATCTGTAAACCAGGCTTTAAGCAGTTCGACTTTGATACAATTTTACTCTGCGTGTGTATACTGCCACAGAACTTGCGCGTCAAAGAACTCTAAAAGCCTACCAGAGTAGGTTGCATTTTGTGAATGACTTGCAGCATCATTTAAACACTCATTTCATTTTCATCATCATGAGAGAGTAAAGTTTCACAGTGAAACTAATCTTCAAATAATTTAGTCAACAGGAATTAGATTTGAATCTTCTTGACTTCTGTCTCCTGTTAGTATTTATGTAATCTACAGAAATATCATTTAAATCCAGTTTTTCAAATGGCATCAAATATCAATATAGGAAGAACTAGTTTTGGCATATCTTTGTCGTAGATCACTCTTGCTTGGATTCAATTTGAAAATCTCATGTAAATGCATGTGGAAAGGGAAAAATGAAAAAACAGAATCATAGAATCATTTAGATTTGAACTGACCTCAAAGCTCATTGAGTCCAACTGTTAACCCATCACTGCCAAGTCCACCACCAAACCATGTCCCTAAGTGTCACATCTACAGGTTTTTTAAATACCTCCAGGGACGGTGACTCAACCACTTCCCTGGGCAGCCTGTTCCAATGCTTGACAACATGTTTCTACAGATGAAAATGGCATCGCTTAGCTTGGTTGACAAATTCATTGCAAGGCTACAGATGTCCAGTTTGGTTACTCTTAATAGAAAAAAAAACAAACAAAAAACCCCCCCAAACAATTAAATGAAGATCAATTAATTATTAAGTAGTTATATGAATTGACATACAAAATAAAGAAGTCATAGGGACTCTAAGAGGACGTTTGAGGAGTTTCTCAGGACCTATCCAAGAAGGCCAAGGACAAATTGTTCTCTCTTTTGTAATTTTCAGTCAAAGATTTCTGTATGATAATAAGTAAGGCCCAGTGGTATCTCCGTAGATGAGTAGATGTAGTAGATGTTAGGTTGTAACAGCGGTCACAAAGAGACTGTGAGATGAATACAACAGCAACCACACTGAGTCATCAGCTGTCATCAGTTGCTCATTTACGCATTCCTGATATAATTTTATTCACTGTTACAGTTTTACCCTCTGGTAAATTCTTTCCCACTGGGCTTACATTTAGACAAGCTTTATTTAAGGTTTATATGGACTCACACATTTAAGACTGTGATTTTGCTTTGTATTTTTACTCAACAATAGTCTACAAGAGAGTAAATTACAATGTCACTGATACATGGATGTCATGGTTTAACCTCAGCTGACAAGTAAGCACCACACAGCCACTTACTCAGTCCCCCTTAAAGGTGTGGGAGAGAGAATCCCAAGAGTGAAATGAGAGAATGCAAGAGTTGAGATAAAGACAATTTAACAGGGAAATGAAAAACTATGCATACAATAAAAGCCATTCACCACTTCCTATGGGCAGGCAGGTATTCATGCATCTCCAGGAAAGCAGGGCTCCGTCACACCTAATGGTGACTTGGGAGGACAAACACCATCACTCTAATTGCTCTCCCTTCCTCCTTCTTCAGCTTTATATACTGAGCATGATTCCACATGGTTTGGAATATCCCTGTGGTGAGCTGGGATCAGCTGTCTTGGCTGTGTCTCTTCCCAGCTCCTCACCCTGCTTGCTGGGGGGGTGGTGTGAGGTGCAGAAAAGGCCTTGACCCAGTGCAAGCTCTGCTCAGCAATAAGGAAAACATCTATACATTGATAACAGCTTCCAGCACTAACCCAAAACACAACTCCACACTTGTTGGAGAGGATGAAACAGGAAAACCTTACAAATATGACTGCTTGGCAAAAGATTCTAACAGCATGAAACCTATAAGTGAGATAGAAATGAAAGCAAGCTTTGAGATGTAGGATGCCAAGCTGGAAGACAGTGATTGAGTTAGCTGAAGGCAAGATCCCTGTCGATTGAGCAATACCCCAACAGACAAAAGGATGCCAAGGGTCCAAGGGGGAGGGGCCCTGCCAGTCTAGAAACAGAGCTAGCTTGGAATGTGGTGCAGTATGGTAATGCAGTAGTTCCTATAGGCTGTATGTAAATTCTGTAGGATTTGTGTCTTGTACTGGTTGGTTAGTGTAAACTAGAATATTCAACACAAAAGGAGATATAATGTATTATAACAAGAACTAAGGCCTCTTTGTTCGGGCACGCTTTTAGCTGTGGCTGGCAGCTTAAGCAAAGTTCTTGCATTAACAAACTGTGCAATAAACCACATGTTTCAAGAGCTGCCCTGACTCCAGAGATCTCTCATCACACATACTAGCTATTCTCAAGAAAATTAACTCTATCCCAGGCAAATCCAGCACAGCAGACTTCAATGAAAGAGTTTAAATCAACTTGACTGGAGAAAGAGAGAGACAAACGAGGACTTCTGCACTTGAAAAAAGAAAATTTTTCACGGGCCATTTTGTTCAGTGAACAGGGTAGATACATCTCTGTAACCAAATGACTGTTCCTTTTGTAAGTGTGTAAGATCACCTGTCATTTTCAAGAGACATGATATTACTCAGTGAGAAGAAAGCAGATACTTGCCATGAGAATGGAACAGCAGGGTGAGACAGGGACATGTCAAAGGACAGTTCCATAAATATTAGCTTTAAGCAAAGTTTAACTGGATTAGTCCCTCATATGAGACGGGAAGTTCCTCATTTTGTCATGTGGCTGGTGTGCTGGCTTGAGATGACAGCACTTGTAAGAGAGCTCCTGAGCTATGCTTCGAGCCAGCACACCTCCATCCCCTAGGCGCATCTTTTCCAGTTAACATTTTAGATGCAGCAGTTGGACTAACTGAACAATGTAATTCCTGTTCTTCTTAAGTTTCTAAAGATTTTTATCAGGTGTCACTAAAGGAGCACAATGGTTCTATTGTTTGTTTCATTTCACCTGCATAACCTGTTTTCTCTTCTTTTGTGTCTTTCTCACTGCATGAAACTGACCCTGATGTCAATCAATAAACTTTACTTTTGTCAATATTAAACTACTACTGGAACATTTGAAACCTGTAATGAGATCCTATTGTCCTGCATTTAGTCTGAACATTTTCCAGGAAGCTGGATGTCACCAGATAGTATTTGTCACATGAGCCAGGACAACAAAATCACTTTCAATTATGCCAATCAAATACGAATCACCACAGGATGTCTGAGGCCCAGCTGTATTTTGTTTATGAAATATAAGAGGGAATATAACTGTTTACTTGACAAGACTAAGATGACAACCTTGGTAAAAAAATGATATTAATCAGTTAATCTCTTTTTCTTCCTAGTAAAATTCTAGTAGGATTATTTTCACCTGACCTACATCATCTTACTAATTTTTTTTTAAAATATTTGTTTTGCGAAGCACAGTATTGTTGCTACTTCAAAATGGGTGCCCTGTTTACCTCTAAAAGCAGCTGCATTTAATTTGGCTGGAAATAATATAATATACAGTTTGTTTTACACAAATTGTATTTAAAAAGTGCATAGGGATCTATCCAGTCAAGACAACTTTATGTTACCCTGAAATAAGGGTAGCATAATGTTATAATAGTGGAGAGAAGAGAGAAGAGAGAAGAGAGAAGAGAGAAGAGAGAAGAGAGAAGAGAGAAGAGAGAAGAGAGAAGAGAGAAGAGAGAAGAGAAGAAAGAAAGAGAGGAGAAAAGAGAATGCTGAGAGAGAGCGAAGAGCGAATAAGAACTAGAAGAGAGGCGATATCTATAGAGAAGAGAGAAGAGAGAAGAGAGAACAAAGTATGACTGGAGGAGCTTATCCAACAAGAGAAAAATGATACCCTCAGTTTTGTGCAAAGGTCCTTCCATCAGTGTCAGAAGACCAGGTTTACCATTTCTGTCTATTTCTACAGCAGAAAAACAATAAAACACTTCCTGGACACTAACAACAGTCTTGTGATGCTCAGGTTTCAATACTTTAACCTGCCCACATCAGTTAAGCCTCAATGAGGGGATTTCATAACTTTCCCCTTCTCTCCTAACTCCCTTTTAATTTACACAGTGCTACTGTTTGTCAATATTTCCCCTTCTTGGGTATTTTGGTTCTTTTCACATAACTGTGTTTAAAACTTAACTGGGTTTCATATCAGAGATATTTATGTAGAGAACCCCAAGAACTAGCAAAACCCAACCAAATAGATGTCTGCAGGCATAAAAGAAATGGATCTGCATTGAAGAGAGTACTCTAACTAAGTGACAAAGCTGGTGTGGTATATAAATAGATCTACAAGTTAGCACAGCTGGCAAAGAGGCAAGAGCCTATTTATTTTCAGCCAGTAGTCTGCAAATGAAATTCCACAGACATCATCTGAAAACAAACAGGATTTCACTCTCTCTATAAAAGTTTGCATCTCCACCAGGTACACAAAAATAGTAATTTTAAGATACATGCATTGGAAAATCTACACCTCTTGCTCACATGACGCCAGCCTGCAGAGTTTTGGGGCAGGGATGTTTCCAGTCGTAGTGAGGATGCTGCCTGCCCCCAGATCTGTGGCTATAAGGGAGCTATGGAACACAGAAGGACACTACAAGAACATCTCCACAAATTTGCTGGCTGCTGCCATGCTTGTGTTACACAGCCATACAGACCACAGTCCACCCCTGCAGCTGAGCCTGGAAGAGTTCAGGGGTTTGACTCCAAACAGATTTATTTAGCCTTGTAACTTGGGTTCCTGTGCCAGACTATGGAGTAAATCCTGACAAGTAGCTACCACCATTTTGCTGTAGTTATTGTCCAAGAATATTTAGTTTTCCATCCCCTTTGTGATCTTTTTGGATAGCTAAGCTGTCTATCCCATTGTATCCATTAACTTAAAAGCAAAATATCTTTTCAGATTGGAGAAAACAAACCAACAAAAAACAACAACAAAAACCCACAAAAAAATACTTAGCCTTTTTTGTATTCAAGGATTAGAAGACTAAATATTCACAGAATGGGTAATGCTGGCAGGGACCACAGTGGGTCATCTGGTCCAGCCTCCCTGCTCATCCCAGAGCACATGGCACAGGATTGCAACCAGACAGTTCTTCAGCATCTCCAGAGAGAGAGAGACTCCACAACCTCTCTGGACAATCTGCTCTGGTGCTCAGTCACTCGCACAGTAAGGAAGCTCTTTCTCAAGTTCAGGTGGAACTTCCCGTGCATCAGTCTCTGCCCATTGCCTCTTGTCCTATTGTTTGGCACCACTGAGCAGAGCCTGGCTCCATCCTCTTGGCACCTCCCATCAGATACTGACAGACATTGATGAGGTCCCCTCTCAGTTGCTCCTTCTCAAGTCTGAACAGGCCCAGCTCCCTCAGCCTGTCCTCATAAGAGATGCTCCAGCCCCTCAATAACCTTTATTGCTCTCTCCAGAAGCTCCCTGTCTCTCTTGTCCTGAGCAGCCCAGAAATGAACAGTGCACTCCAGATGTGGCCTTCCCCAGGGCTGAGCAGAGGTGCAGGATCACCTCCCTTGCCCTGCTGGAATGCTCTTCCGGATGCATCCCAGGACACCATTGACCTCTTGGCCACAAGGACACACTGCTGGCTCATGGACAGCCTGGTGTCCACCAGAACCCCCAGGACCTTCTCCACAAGCTGCATTCCAGCAGCTCAGCCTCCAGCCTGAACCGATGCCTGGGGTTTCTCCCTCCCCAGGTGCAGGACCTTTGCTCCAAAATTTGCCTTTGCTCCAAAATCTCTCCAACCTGCTAAGGTCCCTCTGAAGGGCTGCACAGCACTCTGGGGTATTGGCCACCCCTTCCCAGCTTTGTACCATCAGTGTGCCCCTTCATTCAAGTAAATTTGAATGAATGAATAAATTAAATAATACTGGGCCCAGTGACAGTGACAGGCCTCCAACTAGACCCTGTGCCACTGATTACAGCCCTCTGGGATCTACCATTCTTCCTCACAGAGCCAGCCCTCTATCCACCTCACTGTCTACCCATCTAACCAGCTCTCCTTGAGCTTGCCTAGGAAGACATTGCGTGAGACAGTGTCAAAAGCCTTGTCAAAGTCAAGGGTAATAATTTAAATATTTTGTTTGGAAAGTACTCTGTTTGAGATCTTAGTTTAATTAATTTTAATGATGATTTTATAAATATCTTAATAAAATATTACAATGGAAACATAATAGCTCTATTGTCTAATAATCATTGTTATCATATATTACAGCAGTGCTGTTCTAAGAAGGTGAATCCTGCGTGATTCCTAAATAATGTGCCTGTTCTATGCTGATGTTGCACCTGCTCACTGTGGTTGCTGAATCATAACTGACTTTTTGCTACAGTCTTTTGTGCTACAGAGGTGATTGCAAAAGTGCCAGCAGTGTTCCCTGAACAGCACGCCACATCCATCCATTCGCACTCTGGTCAAGAAAAGATGTAGCCATCACCGAACTCACTGTCCTGATTCTTTAATCTTCCTGGAAAAAGAATATAAAATGTTCATGGACAACTTCAAGAAACTTCTGAATACTGTTTACAGATGGAAAAAAAAATAGACCAGAACAGTCATTATATTAAAGGAAGCTCTGACAAAATTGCAAATGTGGCCGGAGCACCAGGTGATATAGTTACAACAGTTTTCTTTGAAGATCCCTTTTGAAGCCACACAAAAAGGCTGCGAAAATGGTTCAGGTAGGAATTTGAACCCACCTTTACCAGTTGAATTCCTGAACCAAAACTTGTGCAAGTTCCAATTCATTGACACCATGTAATGAGAGAAATGTCATTGCGCTTATGCCTGATGTGCCAAATGATCACTGTGCTATGGGATGCCATGTCCTAGCAGGAAGAAAGGAATTCAGCTTAGGGTTAGGATCCACCACCCTACTGGGTTAGCGTCCAATTTGAATTTCAGTGGGATTGCCCTTCCCTTCAAAAAGGCCTAACATGCTAATGTTATGTGATTAATCCTAGAATGCTGTGTAAAATACTTGCAAGAAAAAGAAATTCTGTAGATATATTTTGAAACTTAGTTCATCTCTGCATATCCTGTGGAATAGTGAGATTTTATTTATATATTTCTTACAGCTTTTATAGAACCACAAATAGAAAACTAAAGAAAATAAATAATAAATTGAGATACACCTAGAAGAAAATACTAAGAATATTCTCAAATCTAATTTCATACGTAACAGGCTAAAAGTAAATGACTTAGCTAGAATTGTTAAAAGGGAAGCAACAACCAGAAATAAAACTAGCTACTAAAATAATCCAGTAAAACAATTCAGCAGTTTTTAGGATCTGGGGGTTTTCTTTCTAAACATGTGTTACCTAAAACAAACAGACAAAATTAGTCATTATTTACTGCAGTTTTGTACAGAGATTGACAGGTTTGGAATGAATGAATAATTATGTGGTGCTTCTGGGTTATAAAGTGGAATCAGTGTTGACATCTGCATGCCTATCAATATTTCTTTATGTGCAACTGGCTGTAAATTTAACACTGACTGCTTTCAGCAAGCAGGAATATCTTAAGTCATCTTCAGACAAAAAATATTCAGTCTTTTTATCTACATTTGATTGTCATAACCCATTTATAAATCTACTATGTATGTTCATGGTTTCCTTTAATTTTGCTCTACACCACCAAACAATAACACTAACTGTTTTATATGTGTATGCTTTTCCATTTATGTGGGATGTGGCAGCAAACAATATGCATAATTTTTCCAGATCCTGAATGACAGAAAAGGTAAAAACTGATGTCATGATCCATGCTATTGTATGTGGTACAATAATGATTATTTAGTGATGGGGATGTGCAACTAAGTTTTTGACAGGTCTCTGATTTCTGAAAGCACACATGCTCCTGGTGCTGGGTTATGGCTCTCTAAACAGATACTGAGATTGGTCAAGCGTTACAGACCTGGCTGAAACTGTGTGTTGAAACTGACTACTGAAAGATAGAGGTGAAACACCGAGGGAAGGTAAAAAGTTCACACTAAAGATTATATTTTAAGGGTAAACATAAGTTGAAAGAGCTTGAAAGGAAACCTCTGGCATGATTTGGACTATGCCTGAATTTGTCTGGAAGCTCTGCTCTCTTCCTTAGTCCAGTCTCCATTTCCCTTGTGCTGGTGCTGAGGAATAGGATGGGAAAATCTGTCAACCTTTTATGCAGTATCTACACAAGGGGAAATTCCCACTCGATCAATGAAGGCCTCTTGCAATCATTTGTAGAACTGGAGTTGGGCTTTCTAGGGCTCATTCCTTTGTGAACTGCATGTCTGACATGCTCCTTTAAACAGCACAAAGTGGAAAAGGATTTAGTAAAAACCTTTGTGGAAACTAATTAGTAATGGAAAGTACTGCTTTCGGCAGTGGGGATAATATTTCCAGATATTCTTGAGTGTGTTATTCATTATATATTTGAACTAGAAGGAAATTTTAGATAAAAAACTCATAAGGTGTAGATTATAATCTTTGGATAATATAACAGTTGGAGGACAAAGCAAAGACAGTTCAAATATCAAGGCCACTCCTGTGAATAGCCAACTATAATACAACATTATTCTGGCTAACAGCTCCATTTGGAGCTGACACACTGAAGATTAATCTGTCTTTGATTTTCTTTTTCTGGCAAGGATAAGCAAAAGACAATATTTTTAGATTTAAAATTACACACAATATGAAGGGTCAAGGACAAAATTCTTTTCTTTGGCTAGTTATTGAAATAGCCCAAAACACCAAAACATACAGATGCTCTTGTGGTCTTGTTAGCCTTGATGCAATGCAAAGAATACTGTACTGGAAAGAAGCAGTGAATCTGAGAATTCCAAGTCTCTTTTAGGATAACTGTATGTCACAAATTTACCTAAGCATCACGTTTTGGACTGCCACAACACAGAAAAAATTATCCATTTTTTGTATGTAAGGGTAAGACCCACCACTAGATGTTTTCCCACAAGTTACAGGGTAATCAGTCTGTGCATGGGCAGAGATATTAGTTTTATGACTGGAAATGTTTTTTAGTAATACTTAGTGAGTGATTTATTAAAATCAAGCTAAAATAACTAGTACAGGGAGGCTGCAGGCCGCGGCTACCTGACGGTTGTAGGCATTCACAGTGCCACCATGAAAACCAGTTAAGTGCTGAACTGTGCAAGATGCCAGTAGTACAAATAGAAATTACTGTATTTTGTTCCTACAGGTATTGCATGAGACAGCATATTCTGTAATGAGATACTATGTGCTGTAACAGAAGAAAACAGAGACTGAGGTTGGAATTTCTTATTTCCAGTTGTGTGTGATTTTTTGCAGGGAATATCATTAATGAAGCAGTTTCATTCAGGCAGTCCAAAAAGCTGGACGAGGCAACTCTGACAGGACACAGAGCTATACCTGGTGAAGATCTTAATCTCACAATTTAGTCAATACAGTTTTTGCCCCCACCGCCAATCCCATTACTGAATTGTGTGTCACAGTGTCTACACTGATGCCCTGTTACGGCAAATCTGTCTAGCCAGCTGTCAGGCAGGCAGCACAGGCAGCTGCTTTTTTCTGCTGCAGTTAGTACAGCAAGCCTGGTCCTTTGGTGCTGAAACCAAGGATATCTCCCCCTTAAAGCAAGAAATTCATTCTTTTATTCATACCACATTTTCATTATTGAGAAAAAACTATGATTCATAAAATATTACCCTATGGCAATATGAAGACTTTAATATTAATATCATTTTATTAAAAAAAAAATCCTCTAAACTAGAAAAGATTAAACTCAAGCATGAATAAATACTAGTATCTTCCTGGAAGCTACATCTGTGCCCTTCATCTTCCATCTTTTGACATCCTGTGAACACCTCCAGAAAGTTACAGAACATTTTCTCTTGAGCAAAAAGCCCCTCATGGATATGAATGCGTTCAGTAGTCTTTGAGAAATGTCTAGAGGTCTTGTGATTTCTCACTCTCACAGCTCCAAGCCAGCTGCATTCCACAACCAGATTTTACACAATATTCAGACAATTGCTCAAATAATTCTTACTCAGTCCTTTTGCCTCAGAAAACATCCCTTCCATGAGACTCTGCCTGTTCTGCTGACTGATAAGAAAATGTGCATTCAAATTGGTCCTGCATATAAAAACTATGACTGACAACACTGTGCAATTTGAGAAGCGCAAGCTTTAGGTTATTCCTAGGTTCTTTTGAATTGGCACGAAATGTGCCTCTGTGCCGAGACGTCCAACCCTGTAATTTTCAGCTTCCATTTTATTCTTGGCAATCTTATCTTTGAAAGGCAGAATAACTGCAGTAATTGCATATCTCATTTCAGAAAAATAAAGAAACATTTATTTTCCATTTTAATAGTTTACTGGAAACCGGTTCACAAGGAATGAAGAGACCGATAATGAATGAAAATGAAAAACAGCAAGACCCAATTACTCACCCGTGCCAGGCTGGTTCCAGAAGGGACTTTATATGGGACATACTTTCTGTAGATATGTCCAACTCGAGAGCATGGAACATCATACATGCCACCTCCACACATCCACACCTGGAAAGCAGACAGAAAGCAACTGAAAGAACAATTCCTGGAAACAAATGAGGTAAAGAAAGCAGTTTCACTAATGCATATGCGAAAATAACACATCATTCTGGAGCTGACCCCTCCCACAGTCATGGTGGCCTTCTTGGCATTCTGGTAACTGGGATATGGTAACACGCCAGACTCTCCCACCCAGAATCTCACTGTGCAAAAGTGTATGTTAAAAAGAAAATTATAAAACTAGAAATAGAAATGAAGAGTGAAGGCTTGAATTACAAAGTGCTTTAGGTAGCTGCTTCTTATGGATCATTTGCGTATCAGCCCTTACAGCCCCTTAGCAGGTAGCCACGGCATCCAACTGAGACCTGATAATGAAATGTTTGAGGATCGAACCTCATTACAGAGCAAACCTAAATACACTAATGTAAATGTCTAAGGAAGGCTTGAAGCCAGTGAAAGTGGGGCTTTCTCCTTAAATTCCATTCGATGTGCAATCAGGTAGAGTTGAGAGCTACTTGGGAAGCTGCTGCTTACTACCTCCCATTACAGAATTGACTAAGGCACAGGAGCTCTGGATAGGTGCCTCTGGAAATGTCATCTACTCTCCTAGTGAGCACAGTTCTTCTCAAGGAGGAAGTTTTCTAGTGGATTGGGAATGAAGACCCAGATGAATGCCAAAATAGCTTATTACCACCAAGAGCAATGCATGTGGTCATGCAATGTGGACATGAGGATCATTTTCTTTAAAAAAAAAAAAAAAAAAATTGTAAAATCTGCCTCTTAAATAAACCTTGAAATCCTCACCTGTTTCATCTCATGACAGCTAATTCACTGGAAAACATTCATAAACACAGTAGAATATCATAAAAGCAAGAGTGTTAAAATAATGTTATTCGCTTTTTTAACAATATTTCCTCTGTATGTTACATCATTTGTACTTCTTTTCCTCTCTGTGGCTGTCTTCAAACAACCCAGTGCACCAATGAAAGGACAGAACTATGTTTACTATTTGTTCTTGTTTTTTAAATGGAGGTATCATTTCAAAACCTAGACATATCATTACTGTGATTAATCAAGGCCTCTTAGCCTTTGAAGAATTGACATAGCAGCGTGACTCAAAGGTCAGCCCCAGCACAAATTTAAAAGACAAGAACACAGAAATTTTATATATATATACACATATATACAGGCCAGTATTATTTGAACTGAGGCAATGAGAGCTGTAGACATATATTACATTTCCTCTAAAGCAGTAGGATAACAATTTAAAAAAAACAACAAAAGAAACCCCAGTCAGATATGCTGAGGCAGTAACAAGTGGGAGGAAATAACACTGTGTTAGGCTTATATTGGATAGATATAAAACCTGAAAATGCTGCATTGCATCTGAGGTACGCTGTGCAGGGTAATTGAAATGAATCTTGGGTTGCCTTGAAGGACATTTAGCATCTGTTCCTGTTTATCTTTCAGCTTCAGAATGGTATTAAAAGCATTTTTTATATTTTCCTGAGAAGATAAATTCTGGCAACTTTGTCTTTAAAATGTGCATTTTTATGTCACAGGCACTAAATAGAAGAAATTGGAGAAACACTTCTGTGTTAAGTATTACAGACCTCCAGTATACTATGAAAGAAATTCAGGTGGTGTGGGACATTTGGCAAAATTATATCAGAAGCAATGAAACTCTCAGGATTGTTAATGTCTCCTTACAAAAGCAATGAATCTGGTCTGCAGCTGAGGTATAGAAAACAAAGATGAAACCAAAACAATGCAATTCCAGCTTGGAAAGATCATAAGAGTAGTTTATGTGTCAACTAGAGACTATCTCACAATTTATCTTTATATGGCTCCTTCCAACAGACTGTTGCAAGACACTTTATAGGCATGGTTGAAAGCAAAAAGCAGACATTAACACAAGCTTTAAAAGAAATTAAGCTGTGGTTATGTGGCTTTGTTCCTGACTGGAGTTTAGATGCCACAGATGTATTTTTTGGCTCTGCTCTACGGCTCCTGTGGGATTTTGGGTGAATCGCTCTCTTTTCATATTACTTCTTTGTCTTTTAAATTGAATTTTGCCTTCTCTCATGGTTCTCCCACCTTATCTCTCTGGTTTATGAGTGACTCAGGCTGGAAACTACCTGGAAAATGTAAACACTGTGCATGCAAGACTGAGATTCCAATCCATATGTTACACTGTAGTCATAATTACTGCAGTAAGAGACTCATGATTTTTGAGCAGTGGAGGATGCATCGCTGTGGAAAGGGAACATAAACATACAGCAAATTATGCAAAGGATTTAGAGGGTACTGAATGGACTTTGGATTAAGCTTCAAAACTAACTGAGAAATATACTGCTGCTGAGCATCAGTAACAAGACAGACAACAGTGAGAGACATTGAAATGAAGGGAAAATACAAACAGTAAACTGGTGGAAAAGGAATATAAAATATTTTATGCAAAGGTGACAACTTTGTGGTCTTCATATTGTGCAAGAGGGATGGACTACAAACAGGAGAAATGTATTACAACAGTGGGGCTGAAAAAGTTGTAGAAAATAAGAATAAAAATTTTATGGGATTTTTCAGTCACTCTTCTTGAAATACAAGCCAAAAGATTTGGCAGGTGAAAAGGAGAAAGAACAGTATTTTCCTGTGAACTTTTACATGCAGTGAGAATGCTCCTCTAAATGAAAAAAAACCTGAAAAACAGGATCACTGACTGCAAATCTACAGTCAATGGGTTCGCAAATTGCAAAAAAATTGCAAATTGCAAAACTGGAGGCGCACTGGGATTTCCTGTCAGGAAATATTAAAACTGTACCACGTAAACTGGGAAGTGATGACTGTGGGTATTTCAACAATATTCACCAGCACCGCTAAAATTCGGAGAAACCTGGCAATATTACACATTTGTCAGTCCTTCATATAGGTTACAACTGCGCTGACAAGTGGTAATGCTCCTCCACTCCCTATCTCCTGCCAAGATTGACAGCTGTGGAGAGAATAAAGATTATGATGATAATGATGATAAAGAAAGGTATTAATGAATTTGGAGGTGTGTTTTGGAAAACAGGGATGAAGAGAATTTAGAGGATGTATGGGCATGGATAAGGATAAAACAACTGTAGATGCAGATGAGTACCTTCAAGAGACTAGGGAATCACCATTAGCATTTTTATTTTGTCTTTGTTTGGTAATCAGCATTTTGTATGATTTACAATGCCCAAAGAATGTCTAGTGCAAAGGATTGCATTGGGTTTGCATGGCCAGGTTTTGGTAGCAGGAGGGTAACAGGGGTGGCTCCTGTGAGAAGCTGCCAGAAGCTCCCCTCAGGTTCAACAGGCCCAGTGGCAGCTGGCTCCAGGATGGACATGCCCCTGTCCAAGGCCACCAGTGATGGCAGCAGCGCCTCTGGGGTAACATTTAACAAGAGGGAAAAGCTACTGTGCAACTTTAGCCAGAGAGAAGAGTGACATTATGTGAGAGCACCAAGGTCAGGGAATAAGGAGGGGTGCTGGAGCAGGTTCCCTTACAGCCTGTGAAAACCACGGTGAGACAGCCGTGTTCCTGCAGCTCCTGAAAGGTTCATGGTGGAGGAGAGCTCACAGAAATCCACCTGCTGCCCCTGGAGGACCGCATGATGGAGCAGGCGAAGAGTATGAGGGGGAAGGAGCAGCAGAGACAACATGTGATGAACTGACCATAGCCCCTGTGGTCTTCTTATTCCACTGAGAGTAAGGAGGAGGAGAAAAGGGAGTCAAGTCAACCTTGAGAAGAATGGAGGAGGTGGGGGGAAGGTGTTTTAAAATTCGGCTTTATTTCTCGTTGCCCTACTCTGATTTGATTGGTAATAAAATATTTTTTCCCCAGGTCAGGTCAGCTTTGCCCATGGTGGTAACTGGTGAATGATCTCTCCCTCTCCTTATCTTGACCCACGGGCCTTTTTGTTAGATTTCTTTCCTCTTACCCACATGAGGAGGGGGGTGTTAGAGCAGCTTTGCTGGGCTGCTGGCATACAAGCCAAGGTCAACCACGAGGGTCTTCAGGAAACACACAACTGTAATATCTTTTGCTACTCTGTGTTGTGGTGATTACTACGTTAACTGTGCCTGTCTAACAGATTTAAATTTAGGATTTCCCAAACAGTAGCTTTCCTTGTTATTGTGAAGAGATGCTATTAATCAGGTGAGTTCCAGCGCTTTTCCAGCTTTCACAAGTCTAGCACACACCAAGGAGTACTGTCAGCAAGATGTCATACACCTTTTTAATAAAAAAAAAAAACAGCCTGATGTTGCCAAAAAAATAAAATCCTGAACACTTTCTTACGCAAAAATTAATCTAAGAAACTATTTAATGAAGAGGTCATATTTTTGAGACAGCTTGTGGCTGTGTCACTGTTCGGAGTATTCCTAAAAATTATTTGCCAAGTAAATCAATGTAAGATGTAGCATCAACACAGGGCTCTTGTTGGCCAACCCTTCCACAGGCCACAGATGAGGATGCTCTAAGAAAGAGTAAATTGTCATCTCCAGATTCACCCAAGTGAAGCCAAGGAAGCTGGACCAGTCTGGTTGTCTGGCTTTTTCAATGACTTTCACTGACTTTGGTGGAGTTTGCAAGTTCACCACCTTACCAAGTTTTGTGAACAGATTTGGTAAATCGAACCGTCTGGCTAACTTGTCCTCATTTAAATAAGTTTTAAGATGACTGTATCTATAGCTACAGTAGAACTTGCTGAAGCAGAAACCTTTCCACCACCAGATAGTGGTGATTCTGACATAATAAACCCAATCCTTTCTGTTTCTCTCTTCCACCTCTGTGATTTTTCTCCTATTTTTTGTTATTTCAAGCCAAACTGCAATCTCCTTTTTAAAATTTACGTCTCTTAAATTATTCCAATAGGAATTTACTCCTATTAGGCAGTCATTTCCAAAAATTTTATTTTTCTGCTTTTAACACTCGTAAGAAAGGACAAGGACCCTAAGGGCATTACATACTAATGAGATTCATCCAGAGATACAACTGAAAGGAGATCCAGGTGACACAGCTCCCTCAAACAAACTAACCCAAAAAACCCAAAAAACAAACAAACAAACAAAACCCAACAAAAAAAAGAACAAACAAACAAAAAAACCCCCCAAAAAACAACAACAAAATATTCTCTCACTCAAACAAAACACACTGGGACAATCTCGTGTCTCAATTTCCAGTTGTGTTACCATGGTTTCTATACAAAGTCTAGAGATAACAACAAGTATATTCTATGCAAAGATGAATAAAAGGAATATTTGAAATAGAATAATAAAATCATGGGTGATCTGTCAGACACCATTGTGATAGCTACAAATAACTACTTATATTTGCCTCTGAAACAATCTAAATGGACAGAAGGTAAATCAATATATTCTAAACATGCAGTCTAGCTATTGAGTTTCCCCTGCCTTCCTGTTTTATTTTGCTGAGGTATAAAAATGATTTGGAGAAACACGAGAGTAAGCCAGTTAATGCGAAACATTTTGCAGTTCTTGGAACTCCTGTAAAGACAGCCTGTAACACTGTACATTTCATTCAACAGAATGGCGTCAGCACTGTTTTAATTGCAGCTGAAACTCAGATTCAGCAGGATATCTGATATTGATCATGGCTGACAAGCTAAATGTATTTAAAGAGTTTTACACAGACAGAGTTTGGAAGTAGGCTGGAAAGATCCTGGAGCTAAATTTGAATTGCAATTTCAATTCCAAGCTTTATCCAAACACATTTGAGTCAAATCATCTAAGTCATGAAACTCTATAAACTCCTTGAAAAACTTTGCATGTAGAGACCATGAGGTAAAATTTTTATGTCCTTGGGTGTACTGGAAAATAAACTCAATTTTCAAAAGTAGACATGTTAGTCCTCAGCAAACTACTACAAATGCCTGGGTTACATGCAGAAAGTAACACAACTTTCAGCTCTACATGTAAATGTCAAGTAACTCATTTTAATATACATGCCCACATACAGGATATGAGGGTATACTACAACATGTCTGGTTGTACATAACTTGAGCACTTTAAAACTCTCCATATGGAATCACAATAATTTAAATGCAATTTAAAAAAATCCGCTTTGGAACAGCTGGCCTGCAGACAACAGCTCATGGCAGCTGAGAAGCCAGAGTGATCCACTGCTATTGAAAGGAGTCTTTCTTCCTATGACTTTGTCTATTTCCACCCATTTTCTTGAGCTGACCCTATCCCCAGAGATAATTAAGCTTGTTGATCTGGACAGAAAAATTAACCCGTTTTCTTTTTTGCTGCATTAGTTCTCTGTTTGCTTGTTGAACTGAGCTCAACATTTGAGCACACACACAGCATCTGAGTGAAGGGAAGTAGAGGAGACTTGTTAAAAGAAAAAAGGTGGAACTTCTTTCTTTGACAGGGGTAAGCTACCATGTTTTCAGAGGGAGCTGCTCTCTGTGATTTTTTGAGCAGTTGTTTATGGCACTGTAGAAATTCCTAATGAAAAGAAGTACTGTATTAAATTAATTAAAGTTAAAAGGCAGAAGCCCAGATGAATGAAAGCATCATGACAACACCAGCAGCAAGTATTCTATGAAGTGGCTTGATGACTTACCTTAAAGGAGATTTCATACTGCTCTCCTCCCCATATTTCTAATCCTGGATCATAGCCTCCCAGCTCCCAAAACCATTTCCGGTTAACAGCAAACAGACCTCCAGCCATTACAGGAGACCTGAAGGATGAATAAAACAACACAAACACTAATGAAGGTGTTTCGACCATGTGTGTGTGCCTCTGAGTATGTTTGTATGAATGCTGTTTGAATTGCAAAGCTATGAAAGGCATATATGAAAAGTAGTGTAACCAAACAATATTTACCTTTATTCATCCAAAAAGGGGCTCTAGATGAGAAACAGGCAATGTGGTAGATCTAGAGAATGGTAGACAGTCATGCACAAGTTCCTTTTAAAAAAAATCCCAACAAAACCAACCCCAAAAAACTAATAGCCCCAAGAAAGTTCTGTTTGTTGCTAAGTAACAGAAAAAGAAAGGGACTCTGGAAACCTGCCAAAGTACTTAATGAGTCTCAGTACTCCATGTGAAGTAATGTGCATTTGAAAGTGAGCAAAAGTTTTCAATTCATTTCAGCCTCAGAGGTGCTGGCTAGAGAAAGGCAGAAAGGTGAAAGAGGATGGCTGAAGAGAAGCTCTTGGGAGTTAAACATCTGCTTTCCTAAGCATTAAAATCTCCTCAAATGTATCTCACAGTGGTAATGTGACTTATAGGCAAATAATTTGCTATGCTTCCCATGTTTCCATTTTTCCATTAATAAATACGTGGAATTTTCTTCAATTAACTCAGTCTTTTTCCTAGATAATACAGAAAACAAATGAGATATTTATTGTTAGAGAATAATGACAAAAACATATTGTAAATTTGTAAGCAGGAATTTTGTACTGGAAAACAGGCATTTTTGTCTTGTCTTTTTCTTTCAGTACCCAGAAGACCCTGTTTCTAATGCAGTAAACACACTGACAGCTCTCAGGATTCAAATGTTGCTCTTCAACTGATTCCTTGAAGTTGTGGTGGAAGGGGAATACAGAGGCATCTGTACTGTACAGGAGGGAAACAACATGCTTAAGAAAGTCCAGCCCAACTATGCAATTCCATCAATGCAGATCAACACTAACTAGCCTTATGAGTTTTAGAGCAAGAAGCCAGAAGGAACACATTCATGCTGATGGCTGGTCAGAGACAGAAGAAAAAACAAAGCCATGGGAGACCCGGATGGCTTCCAGGCAATATCTCCCTGGCAGAGAGCCGACATGAAATTGGGTCCTATGCCCTGTGTCTTGTAACGGTGAAGCCCCAAGGGAAAATGATTCCATCCTGGGGCATTTTTGTTTTTAATTACTGCTGGTGGTTTGTTTGGGGTTATGGAAGAAGATGGTATCATCCCAGAAGTTCTGGAAAATGAAAGACTGGAAAATAAAAACTTCTCCCTTTGTCACTGGTTTAGGATTTGGCAGTGAACTTGGGAATGGTAATATTTCAGGAATCCATGCATAAGTTAGAAGTTTATTGAAGAGGACATCATGTTTATGGAACATTCTGCCATATTTTCTCTGCCTTACCACTTTTTTATACTGCTGTCTTTTATCCAAAGCAGTAGAGATGATAAAATAGCAAGCCAACAGCTGAGTGGCCTCTGCCACCATCAGGCAGCCAGTGAATCCCCATGCATGAATGTTAGAAAATAATCTCCTCATTTGCATTCATGGTAATGAGAAACATTATGCATAATTTTCTTTTCACTTCTATATGGTAGCAAAAAACAAAATTAAACTACCCATTTTCATGACTCTTACAGACTAATTTCATTTTCCTTTAGAGATAACATTTTTAAAAGCACATAGAAGCTCTGAGAAACAAAGCTTTGCGAAAAAATACAAACTGGCAAGACTATGCACTGTAACGTACACTGAATGCTAACACTGCTTTACCTTTATTGACATTTCGTATTTCAATATTGACTGTATTTCCACATATGAATAAATTCAATGGAGATTTTATTAGAAACCTTCCCCTGAGGATTCTGACGACTACAATACATTTTCAATTCCTACCAAAGTAAATCTAATTACAACATGTCCTTTTTGACTTCAGGTTTTAAATAATCAAAACAATGTCCTTTTATAAAGAAGGACTTACATAGAGAAAGCTTATAACTAAATTGCTACTGACAGAAGAAATGTAGTCGTAAAAATGACTCAGAAAAGGCAGGATTTCTCTAATTCTCATGGATTCAATCTTTCCTAAGCGTTTCTCTCAGTATGGTAAAAAAAGAAAAAAAAAGGCCTATTAAAAAAGCCAATTTCTGCAGGTAAATCAGATAGAAGATAAAAAAATCAGAGACTAAAAATTCCAAAATAATTGGCAAATACTTACAAATTATATTTGAATCAATAGATTTTTCCAGTAATAAATACTGAGTAACGAAACCCCTTGTTCTTTAGATGTGAAAGTTCAGAACTTTTATTCCAATTAACAAAAGTACCTAATGACCGGAACAGTAGCAAACTCAATTTTTGCATACCCTTAAAAAAAAAAAAAAAAAAAAAAAAAAAAAAAAGAGAAGAAATTGAATGTAATGTTGCCCCATTAATTCCTATTCCACAAGATGTTCTGACATTTGTTGTTTTGTAGGAAGAGTAATGAAGAGGAAAAGCAGGATGGCCTTTTGGTTTTCATTAGAGTGGAATTAGTAATAAGCTTTGTGAAACTGAGTGCTTGGCACAGCATGAATTCCACTACTACTGAATTCAGCTGCTGCTGAACAGGCTTAAAATCTTCTCCAAAATATGAAGACAAGAGTCCAGTCCTGCAATCATGGCCGATACGAAAAGTCCTTATGTATTAATAGGATCGCTTACACTGATAAAAGAACTGCACTGAGCCCAAAGCAGAATTATTCTCTTGTTTGGTGACTTCGGTATAGAAACATCAAGTACAAAGCCATGTTTGTAGAAGTAATTTTTTCATCCAATGTTCTACTCAGATGCTCAAACAATCAGACTTGAGCTATTATAGCATAATATTACAGTGGAAAACTGTAAAGTACTTATGGCCAAAACATTAAAAGAATAAAGCCTTCTGAAACACAGAAAAGCTGGAAGGGTAAGGTTGCTAAACTAAAAAATATTTTACAAAAAATATTCGTAAAAATTCTTCCACATGAGAACTACTGCACAGACTCATTGAATATATGAAAGAACAATATTGGAAGCAAAAGCTAGCTGATCAAAAAATGGCCCAACTGGTCAAAGATTGCTGTGCTGAGACAGAAAAAGAATTTGATTTAGTTAGAGTGTAAAATCCACCTCCTAAACCTCACAAAACTTGCTTTGCAAAAAAAGATGGACTGAGGAAAAATGCAGGCAAATACTTAATGTGAAAAGGTAGCTTACAAACAAAAAACTGCACTAAAAGAAGCACAGCAGTAGCGCAAACTGCAGCCAGAAAAGATTTTCATAACTGCTTGCAATTAACATGCAGAGGAAGGAAAGAGAAAATCTCACCTATGAATTTTCACAGTAAGAGAAAAATGACATGAACTTCAAAGGAGTGTGAAGCTACTTGCATGAGAAACAAATGCAGCACGCGTGCAAACAAGCAAACTGTATAGCAGGGTTTAGAATCATTACACTGCAAGAGTGAATACAGTGGAACTAAAGGAGCTCTGAAAAGGGAAGAGAAGCTTTCACAGCCTACGGAATGAAAATGAGGGAAACGAAAAGGGAAAGCACTTGTGCTGGATGACGTGCACAGGAGGTACAGATAGGAACCACCTCCCCAAAACAGCTGAAATTTGGCCATTATAATCGAATCCAGGGAATGGCACATATTGCATGCTGCACCTCTCTGTATAACCCACACTGATTAAAGGCTCTGTGACTACCGATCAGAGGTGGATGAGTGCTGGAGAGGGGAGTCCATCTCGTGCAGAATACATCAGACAAACTGACCTGCAGTGCCAAACCCACTGGTACAAAAACCACGGCAAAGAGCCTGCAACAGAAATCGGGACTAGGTCCTGCTGACCTTGTGGCATCAGGGATGTAATGGAAAAGGAGGAAAGGGGCCATGTTGCTGCTGGCACAGTGGCAGCCCCAGAAACGACTGGTGACCTACTGAAGGCAGCTTTGAGCTAAGCTTCTGCATTTTTTTATAATGAATTTCAATGTCTCACGAAGCAAGACGAGGGAAGCAAGGGAAGAAGTGCCCCTCCACCCTAGTGATATCACAGGAGAGCACCTCAGGAAGGGGAATAAATTCAGTTACCTTGTTTCACCAGCGACTGCTCCAGGTCCTCTCTGCAGTGATTCCTGATACTGTATCAAAGCTTCTTAAAGCAAATAGCAGATGCTGACACTAATCCTAGATAAAGGTTCTAAAAACCCTGAAAATTAAAACTTATATATGTGTAATGTAAGTGACAGACTTGGCTACTCAGAGGAAGTGAATGCAGAAGTAAACCAAACTGAAATTAAGATGAGTCGATCAGATGTTAAGAAAGTGATGTAGGTTAAGAAAATAAATGACAAAAATAAAAATTTAGGGGTTGTTCCACCTAAAAACAGCTTCTATACTGTGTATAGAAAAAGATGACAAAGTAGATGAAATTAATAGTGGTAAATCTTCCTGAATTTCCTAAGAAGTAAAAAAACCCAAGGATAGTTTATATACTTCTCTAATCAAATATAATTAAAACATATTAAAATGCATTTCTAAGTGTACCAGCTCTTTTACATTCAGTATTTCTGTAAGGCATTTTTAAAAATCTTTTATCCATTCTAACAACATGACCCATTTCAATGTTTACAAGTCATCAACATTCAGAAAATAAAACCTGTGTCTGTGACATTAGCCTATGGCAGTTATTCTTTCCTTTTTAACTCACGTGTCTCTTTTTCTGAACAACTTTTACCCTAGATAAATGTGTGTAAACTAACAGCTCAAATTATCATTAGGCTGAAACATCCAGCTGCCAAGTTGTATTCAACTTAAGTCCCAAGTCTCCCTATAATCACCTTCAATTTTTAAACTCCACTTTTGTTCGGGAAATATTAAGGTAAAACCCCATTCTTCAAATGGTGAGCCAGAAAGCCATGGAGAGTCAGCCACAAAGAAACCTCTAAAAGTGCTTGACTTTCAGTTTATAGAAGTTTGCACTGTAATTTCATCACACACTCTTATTTTTCTTACCACACTGCTAAACTTCTTTTAAAAAATTGCGTTGTAAAAAAGCAATGTGTCCTTATGTGGGTGTTGAGGCCCTTTTAGCCTTTTCTCTCATGTTTAGAAAGAGGAGAGCTGGGTAGAGACGGAAGACTCTGAAGAAAAGGCTTCCCTTTCCCATAATTATCTCTCGTAATCCAAGGGAAATCTGGCTGAATTATTGTTAGAGGAGATCTACAGCACTCAGACTAAGTAGGTGGGTCAGCACAAATGAGCATCTTGAAGCAAAAAGTAAATGAAAGCTTCTGGAAATGTCCTGCAGGCAATGGTGTTCAGAAGGAAAAAACAGGAGTAAATTAACAGCTGGAAGTCATACTAAAGAGACAAATCTAATCCATAAGCAGTCTCACAAGACTGAGGCCTGAGTGCTGCAAAAGCCAGAAAGCAGAGCTGAGAGCAGCACCCCAGCTGAGCCGCATTCATGACACGAGGAGGGACGGATCTTGGGCACATGGAGTTCAACGGCAGCAAAAAATCCTTCCATCTATTAGTAGGAAGAAAACTGCTGTAGAAAACAAAAACAACCTCTAAACACGATTTGAAACCACTTGATCATTTTAGCACCTTTTCATACTGACTGGTATTATCTGCATTCATAGTTGTCCCTTTAAAATATAATCTTTGAAAATTAGATGTAGAAATAAAAATAGATTGGAGGAAAAATAGTATCAATTGTCAAAATAATAGGAACTTTAGGTTTCCTGGCTTTTGCTGAGCTTTGATTTGATTCTATGTTTCTATGAATAGTAGGAGTTCATTAAATCCCGTTACTCTCTTCGAGGAAGTTATCTCAGAACATATGGGGGCAGCATCTGAACAGAATTGCTATCCACTGCTTTCTTCCCCACTTCAGACAGAGAGATATAAACCACAGAATTATCTACCAGGGCTTACTTTTGCTTTATTGATTTAATTAAGTCCAGTATAGCATCCTAAGTGAAGTTTAAACTCAAGGAAAAATTTTCAATTTCATTAAAGATAATAAATGATTCCTTTTGAAACATAATCACTGGCCTGGAAATAGGTTCTTATTTTCAAAATAGTCCTTTAAATGAGACTTTGTCGTCCCATGGCAGATTCCTAGATTACAAATCAAATCAGTTAGGATTCTGCTGTCAAAAGTTACAGGTGATTTTGACTAAGTTATTTGGATTACTATAGCTCTGTGTTTTCTAGAACTCCAAAACATTATTATTGCAGATTAAGCTATATTTAAAGACATCACAGATCACCCAAAATAATTTTTGGATGTAAACCACCCAGCAGCTCAGGTGGTTTTAGGAATGACTGGTGAGGAAAAGAAGCCCTGCTAATAAATGTACTACATGCTACTGTCTAGCACCACGTACATATTTGTAGCAGCTGGGAACTTTGAAAAAAGACCAACAAGGCAGCTGAATTGCAAACTCCACCATGAACTCCACTCAAAAGAGAACCCTTTGCTTGTTCTGGACCTCCTGTGGTATTTCAGGCTCTGGCTTTGTTTGTGTGACACCAAATTGATTCAGGTGGACAAATGAGAAGTGTTGGTATTAAAACACTGCAAGGAAATGGCACCTGGAGTTTCATTGGCTTTTCTTCTCCTGCCAGTATTCACACACCAGATCAGACTGAATAATTAGTGACGGTCATTTCCAGAACATTTCTGAGTTGCAAAGATTTTGAATAAGTGGAAGTA
This sequence comes from Hirundo rustica, assembly GCF_015227805.2. Classification (NCBI taxonomy): domain Eukaryota; kingdom Metazoa; phylum Chordata; class Aves; order Passeriformes; family Hirundinidae; genus Hirundo; species Hirundo rustica. Next base: position 47,804,434 of record NC_053454.1, on the reverse strand, counting down.
TAGTTACAATAACGTTCTCTAAAGTCTCTAAAAATACTGCTGCCTGGCATCCTGATGGAATTGGCTTTTCTTCGGGGTCCCACAGACCTCCCCTGGTGACTCTGAATCAGGCAGACAGTGCTCTCACACTAGGCTAACCAGATGAGACACACAGTTAATGATAAGGCTGTGATCTGCCATGGAGCTGAGGATGTGGATGAATGTTCTTCCTTTGATCAGTTCTTCCACAGTACTGTCAGCAAGTGCCCCCAACTCCACCCTTATGCACAAACACTGCTTCAAACACAGGCAGGAAGTGGGGACAAAAGGTAATTTTAATATTTCATTTATGTCTGTCTTTGGGGATTAGTGTAGAAACCTGAAAAGAATCCATGCTGACAGGGAGGGAGGCTGGAGCTTGTGTAGCTGTGCCATTGCTACAAAAAGCGGTTCATCCATTTGCCAGCGGTCAAAGATTTCAAGAACATTAAGTTTTAAGCAAGCAAAAAAAAATTATACCTGAAGAGGCTAATATGCAGCCAAAGGTATTCTAGGATCCTGGAAATGGCATCCTCTTAGATGCATCATTGCCATTTTTAAATCTCTATAATTTGCTGTTACCCTTATTACAGAGGGCAATGGGGAGCCAGGCATTAGATTTCTCCCAGGCTGCAGCAGAGGCACAAGAATCTTTTCTTGTCAAAAATGTGAAGTGGTGAAAGGCGTTTTTCAAGTATAGAACTGACAGAAAAAGAACTGGAAAGTACTTCTCAATGGAGCATGAAGGAGCTGAAAACTGATGAGGTCGAGCACTTGATTGTCCCATGATAACATCTACTTTTAATTTGATGTTGTAAAGATGGACAGGCTGTGGAAAACCAGAGAAATGAACCTTCCTGGTTTATTATCAATTGCAGTAAAATTAAGCTAAGTATGTGAACTCTGCACCTGACTTTGAAGGCAAATACAGATAATCAGTTTGCCATGGAGCTCTGCTAATTTACACAGGCCACAGCGGAAACTGCTGAGCAAACCATACGGATCTCAGAGCTGGGAACGAGAATCCCTACATAGCGCAAGGAGACAGCCAACCTCCTTCACCCAAGGAGTTGCACACTAAAATTCTCTTCTAGATGGAAGGTACAGGATACATTTCTAAGAACAGCCAGCGAAAGGGGACCTTTGGGAGTAATTCAAAAGCAGGATAATGTGAGATGATACGGGCTCAGGCTGGGCTGGGTACATTGCCGACTTTTAGGTGACTCACCAACAGAGACTGCAGCTGCCTTGCAAGCTTTTTCCCTCCTGGATCCGGAAGCTCACACAGCCTAGATACTCTTGTGCCAGCACTGTCCCACTGCCTGCCATGTAACAGCACATGGATCAAGAGGGGTCACCCTAACCTACAGATATTTATAAGGAAAATACTGGGAAAAAAAAAAAAAAAAAAATCTGAGAACTGAAAAAAATAACACATAAGCAATGTAACTGTATTTACTCAGACCCCAAGACTCCTATCTCCAGGTAACTTGCTTCCAGAAAAAAAAGAATTTTTTTGCATTTATCTAGACTAATAATATATGAAAAAAATAGGCATTATGGTTATTTTAAGAAACATCTCAAGATTTGGTGAAATTGATTTGAGCAATCAATAATGCCCAAATCATTATTAAAAAAAACCCAAACCACGATGCTAGGCATAGTCCTATCACTTCAGAATTACATTAGAAAGCACAAAAAAAAGGTGTATCAAATCCTGAACTGGCAGGAAGGTAAGTTGAACAGTAATAAGAACTCCTGTAAGTGGTGAGAAGATCATAGAATCTTCTGGGTTGGAAAGGATCCACAAGTAAATGGCCTGTTCAGGGATCAAATCCACAACCTTGGCATTATCAGTTATGTGCTCTAACCAACCAAACTAATTGAACCTAGACAGGCTTTATTGCTACGAGGGTACAAAAAAAATACCCCCAAACCCACCAAAAACCAACACACACAAAAAAAACCTCCGACAGAAAAAGCAAACCTTTAGTCACAATCAGAAAAATCTTTGTCAGAAATGGCTGCGACTGACCTCACTGAAACTATAATTTCACTTGATCTCCATCATTGGCCACATTCATCATCTCAAACAAATGGGGTCTACATCATCTAGATAATTACCGACAGTCTTATTAAGCAGATGGTATTCATAGAAGGAATTGGTAAGACTGTTATCATTTTACAGAACACACAAAGAGCGCTCAGTGCTTCTGATTCAATGGGCTTCTTAGGTCCTCTGAGAAATAATTCAAATGCAGATTCAAAGATGACTCAGGGTCCATTTTAGGGCCTTGAGTCCTCACTTTTCCCCAGCTTCTCAGCCTCAAAGGTGAAGGCTGTCCTTGGGGTTGCCTATCAAATCTCTGTGAGAGGCTGAGGTGCTGCTGTCAACCCCAATTTGGGGTCAGCACACAGATGAGTTTCAGGCCTCAGATCACCTGTTTTCCCCCCAAGGAGACAAAATGCTCCATCTGTCCAAAATCTTCTCACCGTGGGACATTACTTTAGGCCCACAGATCACCTCTGTTTATGCTGCAGTAATCTACCCTCAATCTTTGACATTATCATCTTTATTTGGTGGCCAGAGTCAGCAGAGATTATGCTGACTGAATAAAATTTGTGCCCCTCCACTCGAAAGTACAGAAATCTTATGATGTGTGTCTATATAGTCACTATAACCTTTCCTTTTGATCTCTTGATCTGAGTCTCCCAAATACTTGGCTTTGACCCTGTCCTATAGCTCATTCCCCGGCTCCTTGCCTAGGAAACTTTACCAGGTTCCCCAAAAAACTCTCAGGGGATGCTTCTCTCTGCAGCTGGTGTGAACTGGGGAGCATGGATCTCATCAGCATCTTTTACTCCTGCCACTTACTTTTGTAAATAAAAATAATCCCTCACCACCAGCTAAACAGAAAGAACTATAATGCCATAAAGACCAAGATAATAAATCTGAATATTTTGTGAGAGAAAACATTTTCAAACTAACTCATCTTCAGCTAGCAGAAGAGAACAGAGCCCACAGAAAATGTAAAGGAGAACAGTAATTAGGTCAGTCTAACATTTGTTCTCCTACATTTGTGAAAATATTTACCTAAAAACTTCAGTTGTACAACAACACAGAACCAAACTTAATACACACAGTAAATTGTTGGCTGTCATTACCAGCAATAAGACAGAAGAGTTATGGCTGTAAAGCAGCTGCTGTAACATTCAGCCATTTTCTGTTGGCAAGAAAAAAAACAAACAACCAACCTAATGAAAGATTTAAGGGAAGAAGGGAAGAATGTTATGCATGAACCTTTTTAGACATGCAATTAAATACAAATTGCAAAACACAAATAAGTACATTATGAAACACAGAACTGCAGGTCAAAGATTGAAATCATTAGCATTGACAGAGTTGCATTTAAAGCTTTCATTCTGAAGTTGTATGTAGGATGCTATTCTTCTAAGTGCTACACTTACAAATGAAGTTAAAATGAAAAAAAACACTACGAATATTTTCTCCTCATAACTATACTTTAAAAGCAGACTATGCTTCCACCATAATTACACAGGATGTTATTCCATTAACAATTAATACTAGGAGCAAGTGGGAAAGCAAACAAACTAAAGGGAAAAAATCTGCTTTCAAGTGTTGCTGAAAGAACTCCATTCATAACTTAGGTTTTTTATCAGTGATGAGGCTTAATCTCCCCATAGAGGCAGAAAAGCGATACGTTCCCAACCAAACAGTGTTTTGGGCTTAGGTGAAGTGGATTCCTGACAACATCTTTCAATCATTTGCAGGTGCGACTATTCCTGGAGGCCAAAACCTACTCTACCTGGAAGGTACAATTTCTTGACAAAGAATAATAGCAAGAAAGAAAGACTAAGTACATTTTCTTAGAAGAAGAATGAGCTTCACAGAGGTCAGCACTTTGTCTTCATTGCTTCTTTCCAGAGCAGGGAGAACAGCTTCAAGCAAATCTGACACAGCATGCTCTGCATTAGCAGTTTTCTTCCTCCATACATCACCCTGTCTGTACCAATACGCTTTAGATACCTTCCCATTAATCTGGGGGAGGTTTATACACCTGTGTTTCCCAAGGAGAAAACTCAGTGTACTCCAAATCCCCTTGCAGAAGCAACACACAAAGCAACCTTCTTCTTTCTGCATCACAGGGAAGACTTGAGACTTGATTTCACTTCCTGGGGGATTTAGTAAGTCAGAGAGCAATGAATGCAAGAGATACATACATCATCTGCTTGGGGTTTTAAAAGTTTTTAAAGACACACCCTGTAGGACACAGACTCTAATTACAGACAGGCACCATCTGAAGTTAGGACTAAGAAGAAAATTCAGACAGTGAAAAAAGTCTTCCTGTTTTTGTTTCAGTAAACTGAACAACTCTGAAATTACACAGTAGATGTGAGCACAAGATCCCTGTATGCATTCCTGGTAGTCCTTCAATATCATCACATTATTTGCTGTGCACTAATAATAAAGATGGGTGCCAGGCAAAACTCCAAATGAATAATGTCATTCTCCACAAACTCCCATTGCCATGAGCAATGGTGTCCACATGATGAACACTGTGCAACCGAGCCAATACTCCTTCATCTCCCTGTGGAATAATGAAGTTCAATCCACTGTCAAGATCCATTGAGAGCATGTGTGTATGTATTTCATTATCAAGACAAAAGCCAACAGCCAAATATGCAGGAAGAAATATGTATCATATTCTTGACAAATAATGTATGTAATAAAAAGCTCCTGTTTCAGAGAAAGGAATATAATCAAAAAATTTTTTTCCTCGCATGACAGATCTTGAGTTCAGTTTTCCAGCTACAGTTCTATCGATGAAGTACAGCTGATTTGTACTCTAGGTGTAATGTAAGATATTTTAAATATATTTTCTAATAAGAAGCCAGCATACGATCTATTGCAGTAAGTAGTAAAACTCAGATCCATTTTCAGGAAGTGCATGGCTTCTCTGATGATGTAAATAATTCTTTGAAATATCAAATCTTGCAAAAAAGATGTTTGTTTAGAAACTAGTCCATGAGGAGAGCTTTCCTCAGTCACTAAACCACTCCAGCTGGGCCTCTATACTGACCTATAATACTGAATAAAATGTTTTTAGGGCTATTATATAGGAAGCTACATTTAAAACAATTCTTTGAAATATTTCACACATGCTCCAAATGTTAAATTTGAATATATCATTTGCATTTTTCTTTGAATTGCTCTATAGTATTATAAATCCTAAAATAAAACTTCTTCAAGTTAAACATTCCCTGTTATCGTAAGCCTTGCAAACTGACTCTGTCACAAAAGGTCTCATTATTATGTTATGTTTCCCTCTTAGGAAACAAACACATTACATCAGTGAATTAACAACACCCCTCCCTCCATCTCAGTTACTAAATTAAATCCCTTGACTGAGCGAGAGAGTTCAACAAATCACTAAGCACTTTTCTTTGTCTGTGGAAAAGCAATTTTCACAGCAAAAAAATTACCTGAACACACACAAACCACAACGGCCACTGAAGTTTTACACAATCCTCTGTAAAATATTAAGGGCTGATGAACTTCAGCCAAAGTTTTCCCTTTGATCACGTCACAGACCGCCTTCGCCTGATGCAAACTTCAGTAAATAGACAAAGGGGAAACAATGCTACAACTGTGAAAAACCTTCCCCAGTCTCCATTGGAACAACTTAACACTATCCTCTTTTTAAGGATTATTTCCATGTCAGAAAGATACAATGCCCTCCCCTCTCTCAGTTCTCTCTGTTCTGAAGTTCATCTGGAGTCTCCAAATGCCTATTCCATGGTTCCCAGACACGGTGATCAAATCTGGACACGGCAATGTGCCCGTGACAGATATGTGGACTGGAATGTCTACCTGCAACTTTTATGGATACTAACACATCACACGATGAAAATGGAACTTTATTTGACAATATAACACTTTAATCCTCTCCTGTCACAGTGCTGACTAACTAGCCATTTGCATTCATGTTTTAAATTTTTAGAATTTCATGTTATTTCCTTTTAATTATTTCTTCAGTTGGCCAGGACCAACCAATACTGCCTTTTGACAATCTTCCCAAAGACTTGTAAGCTCCCTGCCAATGCCAGCTTACTTTGGTTTTAAATGCTTATTGTTCATATAATTAATGAAGACACTAAACTAGGATGTGTAGTTCTGTAGACATTTCCCTCAGAGACCCACATTGATATTTGAGACAATCTCAGTTTAACATCAAACCATTCAGAGCTACTCTTTGACGGCAACCTCTTCTCAGCCTGTCATGTGGTCATCTGATGAAAAAGAAAGATGATGAAGGTGCATCCACACTCTACCAACTTCAGGAGAAAGCAGTACTGGCAACACCAAAAGCCTTGGAAGGGAGATCACAATCACTGCCTCCCAATTCTTTAAAATAGCCGTGTTCCTAATACGGCTTACAGTATCTAATGTCCTGCTGCTCCCAAAGGGAGGGAACTCCCTGCTATAGCCTACAGCTGTGTGGTCCTGTTCCCACAGAACAACAGCTTTATCTTCCTCAAACTGCTGAATTCACTCAAGCACTAGAAAACTAGACAATTTTTACGAGTGTAGTGGGTTTCCTTGAGTTTAAATTGGCTCCCGCAGGTGGGTATTGTAAAGCACGGGAGGCAGCACCAAGCCACCAGTGTGACAGACCGTCCCACAGCAGGAGTATCCTCTCTCTGGCTCGCTGGCAGGGAGCTCATTTTATCCCTGTGTTTCATGGCACCACATCTCCCGCCAAAGAAGACAATTACAGTTCTATGACCGGGTCACTTTCTGACAAGCCCATATTAATATTTTTTATTACATTTTAGATAACTTAAAGTAGATTATTTAGCATTTTCTACAAATTTTTGATTCATCATCAAAGAGAGCCTTATTCGCTTCTTTATGATTACAAAATCACAGAATCATCAAGGTTGGAAGAGCTCTTCAAGATCATCTAGTCTAACCATCAATCCAATACCACCACAACCACCCCCTGAATTAGGTGGTTTAAACACAGATTAAGTATTCTAGAGTATCTACCATTATCCTTTTCTTTTCCCTTCTTCCCTCATCCAGAGTGAGCCAATAAACCCATCTCTTGCCTGTCCCAAGACTTCTTGGCAAGCACACAAAACCTTGCACGCCACACAAATCCTCCCCCTCACACTAGATCAGATTTAGAAATCACTGGGGTAATCCCTGCATCTGCTGTACCCCCCCACTACAGTGCTCCTGAGAGCATTCTGCATTTTAGGCTGCTTCTGAGACCCAGAAGAATATGCCTATCTTTTCCAGTCACACTGTACCCAGTAGTACCATTGGCACCTGCAATGATGCCCCAGATCTGCAGGTTTCTGGGTGCTTGAAATCAGAGTCACACAATCACTCCAGTTCTGGAAGAATCTGGGGAAGCCGCAGACAGCACAACTTTCATCTAAAATGACTTTTCCCTGGCTCACCTCCTCTGCTTGTTGTTGCTACTACCAGCGTATGTTAGCCCTACCTCCAGGGCAGGAAAGTGTGTCTGCAAGGTGCACTCAGACTGATGACACTCACTATTTCATTTGGAGAGCACCAGCTGGAGTGTCCCTGGAGCCAACTCTGACATCACTTCTGCAGGTAACTAATATGGATGGATAGCTAATTTGGCTTTAAGCCTGTCCTCCAGGATGTTTTACTCAGCGTCAAGCTTACTTCTGACAATGATAAAACATACGAACTCTAACAAAACATTTGACTTTATGCCAGCATTTCTGATTCTTCTCATTTATTCGCAGTAACACTGACATTTACATTCAGAAATCTCAAATTCAAAACACTTTCCTTGTTGAAATCGGCTTATTTCTTAGGCTTACAAAATATTTGCATGCACTTTTCTCTGAGCATTTTTGCCACTCAAAATTATTTCGTTAATAATATTTTGAAATTTATCTTCATGGATCAGAAGTTCCATATTTGAACTGATTTTGTTGTGACCAGTTAACTTAGTCAGCTGGTATGATACTGCTCCTTCTCTTTGATTCAGTGTAAATATCCTATTGGCCATTTGCTTTCCTATAAGGCCCATACACAGAAAGCTGAAATGTATTTTCCATCTGTTTTTAATGTAATAAAACTCCGTATCCATCAGCTGAAGAACAAGTGAAAGAGATTCTAGTTGCCATTAAATATTGGTGAATTTTTTTTGGTGTTTTTTACTTAAATTTCTACACATGACAATTATATGTCCAAAACTATTTTAGGAAATGCTTGATTTTTTTTTTTTTTAATTATTTCTGCCAAAAAGCAAATTAACTAAGTTAATTTAAATTAAGTAAGTTATAAAGAACGCTAACAGCTGGAGAAAATGGGAGAAGAAGGCCTAAGATACGGTAGCAAAATTTGGCCTCAACAGTGTCTTCTGTGGATACTCCTATTTGAGGGGTCAATGGTAAGTCATTCGTTCTGTGCTTCATCTATAAAATTCAGTGTTAATATCTTTCTACTTCAGTAGGATGCTTTCATAACACCCAAATTTGTGAGGCAAATAAAAGCTTTTAAGAAAGACCCTCTTTAAAATCTCCTCGTGAAAGGTCAAAGAAACAACAAGTAATTTCTCTTAATTAAATGCAGATGGAATTAAAAAGTAATTTTCTCACTTCACTTCTTAAAATTCCATTTCAATCCCAAGAAAGGTGTACACACTGTTTTTTTCAGAGACTTTCACAAGTTTATTTTAGCCAGCAGCCATCTGACAAACATTGGTCTTCCAAAGGAAAACCAAAGTGGGTTCACTTGGCACTGACCAAGGACCAGCAGCAAAGCCTATTTCTTCCATGTACCTCAGTCATGGCAAAGACAGAGGTTACGTATTCGTAGTAACTCTGGCCATAGATTATAGAGTCCCGATCATTGTCAAGAAGGATAGTGCTTTTCAAACTAAACCAGCCTATCTTTATTGAAAGGAAACCAACTTGGGAATGCTCTGAGTGACCATGAGAAAAACATTAAAGCACCTAGACTCTTAATCAAAAACTTACCAAGCACCCAATCCTGAAACATCATTCCTTTTTTAGAAAAACTTAACTCCAGCAGTAAGAGTAGTGGATCAAACACTAGCTAAATATTCTTATTATTAGCTTGTGTAAATTAATTTCAATTTCCAAAAAAGGAAATGGCATGGAAAAAGACCAAACCAAAGTGTTTAACACATGGAGAAAGGGACTGTCCCTGTGTTTCTCCTAAAAATGAGGTAGATGTAGGATAGGTCATATATCAGCATTAGTTTGTGTCTGTCTGTTCTCACATGTCTTGAAAGGTTTAAGTTTTGCCCTGTTTCATACCGTAGGAGTTTTGGTATTAATTTGGCTGGGGTATCTTTTTCAGAGTTTTCTAGCCCTGGCTTGCAGGTTCCTGTGAACTATAGTTGGTATTTTAAACTGCTATTCAAGTACTCACAAAACAATGAATATATAATTGGGACATTTCTTTTTTCCTGTTTTTACCCATTGCTTAGCTAATTATGCTCCAGAGACACTCCCTGGCTAAGCAACAGCAATGCAGAATTATTCAGAAATAAGGAATATCAATGTGCAGAAAGGAAAGCTGTCATGACAGTCCCCAAGGATCTGTTTTAGCTAACAAATCTGACAGCATGTCAGTGACCAGCCCTGCCTCTGGCACTGTGATGAGCCTCTACTGCTCCAGCTATTGTTTTCATCTACAGATTTTCTGTGTCCCAGTAAGAGACTCTCCAAAACACTGCATTTTCAAGACTGAATTATCTAACTTTGAAAAATGGATTAAGGACACCTAAGTTTACTTTTCCCATTACTGGAAGGATGTGTATAGTGTTAACATTACTCTTACAGGGACAAAACCCAGAGAGAGATGAAAAGGCTCAAAAGGAAGAATTGTCCAGCATAAACGCTAACAGACACTGACTTACGACAAACACCAAGCTTATTTACACAAACACAAAATATACAAGACACCGGAAATTTCAAGGTGTATTCTGAATATCAAAATGGTAGTCACCCCTGTCAGACTCCCTTGCTAAATTTGCTTACTAAAAACTTGCTCACCAGTAGCATATGCTCATCTCTGGGTTTCAGAAATTTCAGAATAACCAACTGCTACAGTTCTTCCCTTAAAATGTAGGGTTTTTTCCATGCTATTACACATGCAAATCACAATACAAAAATTAAATTCCCAAAAGAAAATTAGTAAATTTATATGCACTAATACCAGCTTTTTGATACAAGAGGACCTCTTAAGGTAAGGTGATGACACCAAGGAGTTCAAAATAGGTTTTAACTATGATTCACATTGACTGCCTCTCCCCCAGACAGAAAACTGTAGTTTAAACGTAGAGATGTTAAGTGTTAGTCATATTGGGATAGACCAAGTAACTCCAAACACTCCTCTTCCCAACACAGAGGACCTATCCAAAACACTTTTGACTTCTGCCTCCCGCTTTACAAAAACCATTCCTAGTGCTATGCTACTACTATCGATGCTGTTGCAAATAAGAAAGGAAACCAAAAAGCCATGTTAATTTCAGGCTTCATTAGAAATGGAAGTGAAAAAAAAAAGACAATGCTTATTGAATGAAAATGGGTTCAAGTATTGGAAAAGCAACATTGAAGTTCTCAGGGAATCTTTCAAGTACCACTCATCTTGCTGCTCTTCCATACACTTTGAGTCCATTACTTCGTCAGAACCACGACTGGATCAATTGAACATTTGCAAGAATAGCTGCTCCAAGTATCTGAGATATGCAAGGTCAGATTGTTCAGGGATGGAAGAAACAAGCAACAGATAAGCTTTGGAAAAGGCAAACACAACTTTAAGATCTATTAGTAAAGATCTTTCCAGTAGATATAGCTCAACTGCTGAGGACTGCATGCAGTATGATGCTGCATGCAAATCTGGCCTGCACTTTTCAAAATGGAGATGTGAAAATATATTTAGAGCTGTGCCAGAACCACTAGAGAAATACGGAGCTCATATTTTAGGAAAAGAGGCTGCAAAATGCCGAGTAAGTGCAAGTTGAACAGGATGTGAGTTCTCTTTAGCAATAGACCAGGAATTATCTGACAGATCAAATATTTTTAAACAGCCTGACTGTTTAGGTATGTTCAATTAATTTCCAGAAAGACCAGCATCTTCAGAGAACTGAGGCATCATCTCTGCTGCCATCAAGTTGCAGGAAGCCCTCTAGTCTTGCTGGTGTTCCTGCTCTATGCGTTGAACTCCACATCTTTCTGCTTTTACCCCTTCTCTTGGGGTATTTTTTGATTTTCTATGATCTCTGGAATGTCAAAACATGCAGAAACTCAAAAAATTCATTTAAGTTACAAAATTAGTTTCTATTTTAGTCAACTGAAAGCATTCAAAAATCAGCTATCTTGAGAACTACAGAAATTGCCTCACTAGGTAATTAAGGTTTCTGCTGATGCCTATTGTTTACAGATACAAAGCAAAGTACCTTTCAATTTTCTTTCAGTTATCTTCCACATTTTTTGGAAAATTTCTGTTCCAGCTGGGTAATAGCTACTTTCCCATTCAGTGCATGTTCCTATTTTGTGTTATTATTATGTAACTATTTGAAGAAATTGTTCAGAGAAAAAAAAAACAAATCCAAAAGAAACCCACATCATTTAGAATGTGAATTCTAGCACTGCTTAACACAAACTTCTCCAGAAAAATATATTTAATTGAGTGGCTCATATGACCTTTTTGTAGATGCACTTGATGCAATATCTAGATCTAAACTGATCTCCATAAAATTAATGGGGGGTGTGTGTGAGAGTTACTATTACTCAGCCCAAGCAGCAGATTTCTAGTTTCACCATGCACTGTAATGTATTTATTCTTTATATGACCACTAGGCAGATTGTGTATTTAAGGTTCCTCACAATACTTAGGATTTCACCAATGTATTTTTAGTAGGAAGTTTTCTGAAACCAGAAATTTGCTAATTAAATGGAAATTAAGTAGAAATGCCAGTCAAAAGATTTTAAGGTGGTGGTAGACGGGACATTACATTAGCTTTCACAGGTGAATGCCCCATCATAAAGAATGAGAAAACAAAATCTTTGGAGAAAACTAAGGTATGAAAGAACACCCTGTGCTCTAATTTTGTGTCTATTTAATGTTCTCACCTTCTCCCTCTGGAAACACAGATGAAGATGTAGTGTTTCAAAGATGAGAAGAACAGATAGAACCCATCTGAGGATGTAAGGAGATGATATCCTGGCTCGTGAGGAGTAGGGTCAGCTGGGATTTGGAAATATTTTGTAACCAGGACCAAAGGCTACAGGCAAAACAAGTTCCAGGATTGCATTTGTCCTTTTCACAGCTGTTATCATAGTGGAGAGTCATTGTTATCTACGATCATCAGTTCCTACAAACAGCTTTTCTCTTCTACTGCTAAAACTGAATGACACTATTCTGAAAGAAATTCTCATTGTCAGTCTACCTTGACTTTGAACTTTTTGTTACCAAATTTCAGCATGTTCTTTTTGCTAACTTCTAAACTGACATTGGGATCTTTTTTTCCTTTGCCTTTTTTTTTTTTTTTTTTTCCTTCTGGATGCAGCAATAATACTGACAATCATCTGATGGATCAAGTGCTCTGGTACAAGATATTTTTCTGTCTGTTTAAAAAAGATTTCTCTACTGCTATCATTCGCGTTACACTATTGACCTTTATTAAGTTACACAGGAATAACTTTCTATAGGTGTACTCTGTACTTGGCTATTAGATGCACTCACATTCCCACTGAAAGACAGACAAGATAAATATTTTTTCCCAATTCTGTCATATTTTCATTATTATTAAGACCAAAGCTAATACAAATAGGTCAACAAGTTTAAAACCAGTGGCTTCATTATGTAGGTGGCCAAACAACTTCAAACAAACCTCACCTGAAAACTTTGGCTATAAACGAATAAGAAGAGCTTTTACAGGCAAAACCACTACTTGGATCTCATTTAAACCACTATTTTAAAGGGACTTTGTCCTATCATCCAGTAGGTGGAGATGTAAGTCCAATAAAAGCAGAAAACGACTATTTGGCAGTCCTTGATACAATTGAAGGTTTGTATAACATAACTTAACCGAGGTTAGATTTCTTAATAAGTATTAGATGAGACAGATGAAATCTGTCTGCAGTTAAAGCCCATCTATCAGCCTTCCTTGTCTTACAGCCTAGGGCCAGCTGTGCCTGCAGAGCTTAGGAAACTTTCATATTCAACAAACTATTAATGAAAGTAATAAGGCAAAAAGCTAAATAGGTGATGAAAAAACCATAATTTTTAATACACAAATATGTAAATTCAATTGTTTTTATAAACTTGATCAGTATCTTGCTATACCACATTAAAAAAACATGGCAGTAAAAAAAAAATAGTCTCAGGCATTCCAAACCCCACGTTTTGATAAGTTTTGAGTCCTTTCATGCCTACAGAAATTATAAGCATGTTACTACCTTCCAGTACATATACAAATGTTTTTAAAGTATTACCGCTTCCATTAAGACAGTCACAATACTCCGTCTTAGCATTAATAATTTATTAATCTATTAAATTACCATTATAGGAACTCATACTGGAAATTGGTTGCAATAGCATTAATACCTTGTGATCTACAGAAACCATAATCACGTCTCTTAACATCACTTCTATAGAATAATAATACCCCTATATGTAGCAGAAATGGAAATGCAAGTAAATGCAGAAAGATAAATGTAAAAATTAAGGCAATGCAGTTTATGTTGAACATTTATAATAATTTCTTTGTTTTGGCTATGCTGTTTGGGTTTAAGGTCAAACGAAAACACACCTGAAACAACAGGGCCCAAATGATTAAGCCGTATCGACTTATTACATATATGCGTGACTGACAAAGAACTATTCCTCTTCCCTGAATGCCCTTTAAACAAGTCAGGAACAAAGATTGTGCTTTGAACAGTTTTGCTGTTTAAACTGTCATTCTGTCAAAAAAATCACTACATGACAGGCTAGGCATCAAAACCTACTGCAAAGCAGAGAGCTGGGGACTTAAAACATTTCCTGTGGACTGAGAGCTTAGGGTTTGTTTTCCTTTAGGATCCTCTGGGAGTCTCTTCAAAACCACTGCCCTGTGCTCCCCAGATAGGGGTTTGACAACACTCCTCCAGACTACTTTCTTCCCTGCTGTTTACCTTTTCCCTGGGTATTTTGAGAGGTCCTTTGCATGTCTGCAGTGCTTTGAAAAGGAAAATCACTGTTACTGTTCTCCCACTGTGCTCTTATCACCATCTCTCCACTCCCAATTCACTGCATGTCCACACGTCATTTGCACTCATGGGAAAACAGAGTGGTTATTTGCCCTAGCATAAAAAAGCTAGGGAAGTTCTGCAGCATCAGCTGAACTTTCTGCTGGAGAACAAGGAGAGTGGAGGGCATGGGATCTCCTGTCTCCTTGCAGGCATCTCATTCTCTGTAGGGGGTAAATGGACTTTGGTAATTTCATGCCTCCAGTGCCCCTCCAGCACTGAAATAACCCTGGATACACCATCTTAAAAACAGAAAACATCACAGGGGTTGATTTTCCGAACAGTTCAGTTGAAGAGATATTTCTGAGCTGTTTTCCCACAAACAAAAGAGATACATTTTGAAAGGAGTAAAGCTAATACAAGAATCTTGTTCCCTGTTAAAGGATACTGTCTTGGCAGTTTATCAAAGAACTAATGTCAATTCCTTTGAGTCTCATTTGTTCCTGGTCTACCAAGAGACATGCACAGCATTTTACAAATAAACTAACATAGCAGATTTCAGAGTGTTTCTCATAATTTTCACTTCACAGGTTGCAGGAGGCATTTACCTTTGCCTCTTGACAAAAACTTGTCTTCCAGCTAGAATAATGATATTTTGGTTATTTACATGAAAATGAAACAGATGCTGGTTTGTCTAGGGATAATTCAGAATAAGGTACTCATCAGGTCAATACTTATTGCTGAACTCTATTAGGACTCTAAACAAAATATGTATTCACTTTTCTTTTCTCACTCAAGTCTGAGATAAACAATCGGATTCACAGATAAACTGCCAGGGTTAAACACTGCAGAAATATGGAAGGTACATAAGAGCTGTCACAGAGATGCAAAACTCGCTGATATCCTATAATCCAAAATCAAAAGAGAAAGTGTCTTGAGATCATCTGCAGACATTATCCTGTATCTGATTCAGTTCAATACTGCATTAAAATCTGCATGGTGTAATTCAGCAGCCCCATGGAGTGAAGGGCTTTGTGCACAACTGGATCAAATTGCAACATGTGCCCATGAAGTCCTAGATCTTGATCTCAAGGCTGAAAATGGACCTGAAGAGCAAGCTGCTATTGTGCTGTAAATCAGATGCCATCCACAGGATGTGGAGGAATTCTTTGGTACCATTTTTTAAAGATTTGCTTAGCAGGAAGCAGACAAATTTTTAAGGGCCACAGCGTGGTACATGCTGCATTTCTGGCTGAGAAAATGGACTGTTGGAAAGCTAGGGACTCTGCACATCTCCATTTCTAGCGTGCACAAAACAGACATTATTATAATCAGGATTTAGAACAGAATTTGCCATTTGCACAAACCTCAAGTAAAGCTCAAGTAACATTGCAATAGGCTGTAAACAACTGGAGGGTTTAGCAGAATTTAAAAATCTTAGCAAACTGGAGAAGTGAAGTACAGCAAGGAAAGAAAAGATAAAATTCCAAATGTGCAGATACAAAATATCACACTGATCTGTGGATAATGAAGACAGATCACTCTTTTGGACATGGCACTTGAAATAGATATGAATATAAATGCCTTGCCTTTACACATGTAAAATCTGAATTACAAGAAGGGGATGATGAATACTTGGCTAGATACCAGTTCTGCAGAAAATTATGTGGAGGTTACAGCAGAGCACAAGCCTGGCATGAATCAATACTGTCAAGGCAATGTAAACAGGAACACAGTCTTTGAGAGAGGCAAAGTCACCTGTCTATTCTACCAAGCAATGGTAAGACTTTGGCTGGGGCTGTATGCTCTCAGGATGGAAAGAGCCCACAGAGGAACAAAGATAATCAACAGAGATCCAGAAAACATTGTTTATTAAGAGAGGCTGAAGGAAAGTATCTAATTTACCTGAAAAGGAACTTATCTGACATGAGTCATCGAGTACTTAAAAGCTCTGCTTTCACTGTACAGTGTACATGATTTAAAATCTGAAGGGGTTAAAGCCGTAGTAGGAAAACTTCTGATTTCTAAGAATGGTACTGAAATTTCTTTCCCATCTCTTCCTTTTTTATGCTTCCAGCACACACTGGAAGAGTGGAAGAGACTTTTCAGAGTGGAAGCCAGAAAAGTCTCACTACCTCAGGGCTACACCAAGATAGCTGGACAGGCAGAACTATTCCATGCAGAGTCAAAAAAAATCAGAAGGTATTTATTGGCAAGTGAAGATACTCCTATGTCATGCCTCTGAAAAAAAGAACCATGGGCATTGGAGGAAAGCACTGTGATACTGTGGAGCTCCTGCAGACCTCATAGAGCAAGGGGTCAACAACACACACATGCCATTCTGGACAGGTGCTAAAGAGCATTAATAAACCTGGGCCAATGAGCATCTGTGGAACCTGCACCAATGTACAGATTTGAAAGTGGTTTGGCACAGAGCGATCCTGTAACATTAACTGGGTCAGCCTTAGTGCTCTCTTTTGCTGGAAGCAACTGCAGCACTAGATTGAGGTTTTAGACAGCAGGAGATCATTCTTTAAAAAATCCACAACAACCAGTGGATGCAGAGGTTGCTCCCAAATTTATGCTGATAAACACTATAACATGTAAGAGAAGGGTATTGGTTTTCTCTTTCTCAGAACCAATAGATGTCACCAAATTCTGCACAAAAGTTCTAGAGAAAATGGCTTAAAAACATATAAATAAGAATGGAAAGGATTGCTTTAAAAAGGTGATTTATTTTTCTGTATGGAAAAATGTTCTGACATGACTTTATAATTTTGAAAGTGAAGCCATCTGTATCAACAGTATGGTGATAGTTTTAAATAGCTCACCTGTATGCACTGAGCAACATAGATCTGTCTTCTTCTTGGCCACCATCCTAGTCTTTTTTATGCAAAGATGTATTAAAATCATGCCCAGAAGCTACTTAATTTTCTAATTACTGGTAGTATTCATGACCCATTCTATGAATCTGCCCCAGCATATGGGCATATAGGCTGTCAAGCTCCAAAGTTGATTCTTGTGTAAAGTAGCAGGCTAACAGCTCTAGAAGCATTACACTCAAGATGTTTACATTTTTATACTAAATATGATGCCCCAAGTATTAAAGAAGATTGGAAATACGAGTTTAGGCTCTAGGAACAAAATTGGTACTCTTTTATCCTGGGTGGCAGGAGCCACAATGACCATTTCAGTGAAAGACTGTGTATCAAACCTGATTCTACCCAATTCAACTAGTATGTAGAACTGGATTAGTGATTGATTTCCTTGACTGAAACTTAAAATTAAACCAGCAGCAGCTTTTAATCCTTGATTTTTTTTTTCATTCTGACAGGTTACGCTCTCTGTAGAGTTCTCTCCTCTGTACTGGTCTCAGAGAAAATGTACTGGTTGTACAGAACCTCTACACTGAAATCCTATCAAAGGCAGGAGGAAATCATTCAATATGAGCATACGCATACTCACAATTCTGTGTTAGTGTTGGTATCTTTCATTAAAAAAAATTCTGAGATTTCAAGAGGCCATGGGTGGATGACAGTTTGTAAAAGCTATTTTTATATCCACTATTGTTATCTCCACTAGCAGTCTTTTACAGACCATAGCTTGTCAAAACAATAAATCAAGACTGTAACTTACAAAAACTTGCACTGGTTGGAGACTGCTTCGCTGTAGAGTAATGCCTTTGCATAAAAAAACCATAAAACATTCCTGTTGCACAATTCAAAACAGTAGATTATACTCAGGCTTTAAAAAAATAGATTATTTTTTCTGGTTGTGAGAGGTTTTATGAATATGTTTATAGGCAGAAATCAGCCATAAAAGACATAGGCTATAAAGCACTAGGAGCCATAGAACAGAAATCATTGTCCAAAGCACTTTCTGAACTTCAGAAAACGATAATAAAATTGTAAAAGTACTTGTCAGATTTGAAATGCAGCCTTAGCAAAGACTTTCTTTGCACTAACATGTTGTCAAAAGTATGTACTTAAATACTGAAAGTAAAGAGCTGCAGAAAAAGACTATTTCTGAGAGTATATCAAATTCGAATAAAAGAGCATCCAGATGACAGTTTGCAAAATAATAATGTGATTTCAGGTACGCAATTCAACAGAAAATGACAAGTAACCTTCCAATCTTACACACAACTAGCTACATTAGGGTCATAAATTACATTCAAGGTTGAGAGCCTGTGATGCAAGGGAAAAGAAAAACGTACTGATCACCCAATTTTATCCCTTGAGCATGTCCAAAATTTTACCCAAAAGTACATCCATTAAACGTAAGTGGCTCCTATTACTGTGAGAGCCTTGTGATGGTGGAGTGATTCTATTTCTATATTAAAAACAGGAAACCGAGTATAGGAACTAAAATGTCAGATGTTACAAAATTGTTTCTACTGGCTCGAATAGCTTAGTATTTGTGAAAACACTGTCCTAGTCCTTTGCTAGAGTTACATGACTCTTCAGTTTTGTCTTCCCTCAGGGAGGTCTGGAGATCACAGCTCTACACTGGAAGGCAAAGAACTCTTGGAGAGTAGGGAATGATCGTACACTTCTAACTTCCTCAGATAGATGCTAGGAGTCTTGGCATCCAGTAAATAGCACAACACTTCTCTAAGTGGTTAAATTTTCCATCTTGAGTTGCAATTCAGTAGCAATGTTGTTGGATCTCACCTGCACCTTTCTCTCCTTCTCTCATCATAAAGTTATGCCACCATAAAACTGATGCAAGGAGCTCTGCAGCCCCTTCCAAACAGTTTTTCGAGCTGAACTGATGTTTTCTTGTCTGGTTAAAAGTATGAATAGCACAAATGGACACTGATGCTGGTTTTCAGATCAGGCATGTGATAACATGAATTGATGTAAGCGCTGCCAGGAAGTAAAGAGCGGTCATCCCCAGCAGGCCTGAGCATATCAAACCTCCACTTTGAACTTCCACAGAGCTTTTATCTCAGATAGGCTATTAAATCATATAAACTGACGTGCTGCATATCACAGTCCATTACAGTAACAAGGTTACCCTATCAGTTTAAGTGGCGATCGTTCTGGTTAGGCAAACTCCGCTAGAAACCAGAGTGCCTGCACCACGGAAAGGAACAGCCACAGAGGAGCACGCTCTTATGGCCCAAACCTGCGTGTCCTGTAAGGGCATGCTCTCAAACCTCTGCTGTGACAGAGGAACAAACCAGCAGGAGATAAGCCAAGATGACCCTTGCCACAAAGCAGATAAACATCTCTGGTCCTCCCTGCTTATAGACTAGAAGAAAATGTCCCAAGCGATCTCCAGTTCTGCTGAATGATCACTGGGGATCAAATCAGTGAGCATCATGACATGATCATGATTCCACAATTGCCTGACAATTTCCCACCACGCATCAGAGCACCAATTTGAATTGTTTGCACAACGCCAGACTTTCAGCAGCAGAGGAAAATAGCATGAAGCACCCTTCAGAGTATATTCAGGTAGTTGTACACAAACTGTAAGACAAAAATCGCTCTAGTCACTGTGATGATCTGCAACTGTGACAGATCAGTTGAATGCAGTATAAAGCTTCTGTTCTTTCTGTGGCATATGAAAAAGGGAAATCAAGGAGTTCACAGACTTAGTGTCTGGATGAGAAGGCAACTTTACTAGGGGAGAAGTCCAGCTTCTATGCCTATAAGGATTCAACATATCCTGAAAAATAGTCACATAGATATTTCAAAAAGATCATTACTCTTAAAAGCTACATGAGATCCATTTATGGAATAGTTGCTAAACTTCCCTATACGCTACAATGAGCATAGAAAAATATCCAATAATTCACAGGGGAGCTTTGACTGAAAATTCATTTTATATGGTTGTAGTTTGGTTCAGTGAAACCTATGGGAAATTTGGCATGGCCAGTGACAAACTATATGTGAACCAAACTGATAAAATTCGTGGATGAATGCTGCCTGATCCAAATGCAGTTACAAATTTGTCATATGACTCCCTGGTTGATGCTATTACATCATCTGTACTTGAATTTGGAAGCTTTTGAGAGTGTTTTACAGTCTTAAAGTCAAAAACATCAAGCCAAATCTTGATGTAAAGCTGCTTGTGAACAACTGCAGAGGGCCTGGGAATGGGTGAGAGTGTACATCAGAAAAAGCTGAGAGCTGCTGCTCCAAGTTCTGTCACAGCAAAGAATGTAAATGCTGCCCCAGGTGGCACTGCAGGTATAGGAACAATAAATCATGACTACACTCACACCACAAATGGATGAGAATGTCTTCCTCACATGAGGGATTTTTAACTGGAAGACCGTGTCGAGACAGATTGCACCCAATGGGAGAGCACCTGGTCAAAACTGACCAGAGTGGAGTACAATTAAAAAAAGTGAAAACGCAGGAAAAGATTAATTCCAGAACACTAGCTGAGCTGGCAGTGGAGCTTAGTAAGCTCCGTGATCCTGTCATACCAAGAGAGCCTACCTGCCAACACTTTACCTGGTTGTGTCAGCCGCAAACACGCTGCTGGTGTCTGCTGCAGCAGTACTTGGATCACATGCAGATGGAAAGCAAATGTACCATGCAGATAATACAACAACTGCTCTTAGGTCTTCTGTAGTTTGATCTGGTTTTATGTGTGTTATTTCTTAGGCTGATGTGACCTTTTCTGCTTCACACATATGCTGCGCTGACATTTTAAGTGAGGGGAAAAACTCATCAGCACACTTTTTGGATCATGCATCCATTATTTGCTGGTGTTTTACTAAAAATGCTGGCAATTTTCCAGTTCATTAGGGATCATCTCAGATCTGACTCTGCTGGCAAGAAATAAAACTATTACGATACCAACAGTAAAATATTTAACCTAAATTAAAAAAAAAAAAAAAGAATCCCTGCTGCTTACAAAATAGTAGCATAATAATTACGGTGCTGACTGAGGCAATTTCTAGTTTTAGTGCATATGTACCTAAAGGAAAACTGTTCTATGTCTTTTATTCCACAGAAGCTGTCTTGGTCAATTAAGTTACCGATAGGTAAATGGTTTGCAATGTTTTACTGTATTTGTTGTAAGGAAAGTATTAAAAACTTGAGGTCTCAGCAGAGAAAGCTCTAGGAGAGAAGCAGTACTGACTTCAAATTAGAAAATAATTTTTCCCCTAAGCAAAATTCATATTGATTATTTAAAACGTATCTATTGCCATTTACCATTTTAGGCAGAGGGTACTTTAAAGCAAGCATGTTGTTCTAGCTCAGCCAACCTTCAGTGCTGCTGGCGTGTGTGGGGACAGACATGGTGGTTCCTTGTGCAAAGCTGCTTTTTCAGCAGCATCGCTCTGCTGTGCATCCTGTTACAGGGAAAACAACAGAAGACTCTCACTGATGTGCATAAGAACTGGGAAGCCTTTCCACCTGACAACGACTTAGATTACAAGAGATTTATAGGCTTCATTGTACTGTATGCTGTTCCTTGAGAAGCCATTTATCTGCTTGTGTCTTACGCTGGCAGGGCAGTGGCTATCAACAGCTGCCATGCTGAGTGGAACAGCAGCTCATGCAAAAGCAGCACATCTATTCTGTACTGCACAAAACCTCGTCTTTATAGAGAGCTTCCTATGAGAGATTCCTCTCCAGTCCTCTCTCGTCTTTGTGACAAGATTCTACAAGATGCGTACTACAAACAGCAAATGTGAAACAAATGATAAGGAACCCTGTGGCAATGCTTGGCAATAGAGAAGTTTTACTTATACAAACTTTGGATGCTAAACCAAATTATACAGTGGATACTCTGAGTAAGTGTCAAGGAATTACAACTGTTCAGAGGACCAAGAAGACTTAGAGCAATTGAAGATCTAGCAGCTCAGGAGTGTTATGTGGTTGCACTAGCTGCATTATCTTGTGGAGTGGTGCAGCAGGGCATCTCGCCCCTCAGAAGAGCTTATCTGTGTTTACTACCTGGTGAAATAACTCAGGGCATCTTGCCCTTCACAAGAGCTTCCTAATTGGTGAAATAACTCAAGACAGCTTGTCTTGCAGTGACTTTTTTGACACCATGAAAGTAATGCTTCCAGCTGTCAATAGATACCTTGCTGTGGAAGTGAGATCTGGAAAGATAAGCTGAAATTTCTGACTTAGAGTTCACTTTATAAACTACGAAAGCTACACCAAACTTTCACAAAGCAGAAATCTTCTGCATATTCCCTGGAAACATGTGGGGCTTTCCCCCCAAAAGTGGGATGCCTGCTTTATGGTTACTCTTCTGGGAGCTAAGTGAAAGGACTCTGTACACTATCATTATTTTAGTGGTAAATTACATTGACTCCTAATCTACACTAGGTCTTTGCTAGCTTTAATATAAGTACCTCAATATTGTGCACCGTTTTATGTAATCTAATAGTTCTCTTTGTTTTATACTGTGTAAAAAGTAACTCTGTTTAAGGCCTTTTGTCTTTTATCGCCTATCTATTCAATGAATAACTCAGTTTATAATAAACCTGATCTGCCCTCCTTAGAATTGCAGGCTGGAGTGATTTTAGGTGCGGGCCATACCAAATTTAAACTGCTGCCAAAAATCTGAGTCTAAGGCAGGGCTTGCCTGAATCTCCCACCCCTCAGTAACAAGCGGTCACATTGGCACCCGATGTAAAGTAATTCATCAGCACTCACGCTAGTGCAAGATGAAGGGCGTGGATGGAGATAAGCAAAAAGGAACAAGTAGAATAATGAAAATGAGCCCACAAATGTCACAGTTACCTACTCCTCCCTGCTGGTCATTCCCTGGATATGAGGGTCAGAGACGCAGTTGTTCCGTTGCTATTGTTTCCAGGTTTTGCTTTGGGAAGGGAAGTATGCTGAACTTTCAAACTGCCATAACCTACAGTGTGGAGGTTCAGCTAATGAGTGTCAGAGCCTGCTCCACCGGCAGCTCTGCTGGGACGTGCCTGTGTGAGAGATCTGGAGACTTTCCCACACTAGAACCATGTCTGTCAGTCCTTTCTCTTTTGATAAGGATTAATCCAAGCTGATCCTTACATGAGAATAATTACAAGAAAAGATAATAAAAAAGGATGTACCTTTGTGAAAAGATTTCTGTGAGTGAGCGGATCTCTACAATACTGGGATGAGAGGCTATCTTATCTAAAAATATTGACAGTGTTCAGGTTTGACAGCTCTATGTTTAAGTTACAGCACTGTATATACAGCAGCCATAAACAAAGCATCTGCTGGGCATAACGTGGATTCAACTGCCAATGCATATATTGCATCAACCTCCAGCAAATAAAACATTAAATGAAGTTTCTGTGAAATAAACAGAGTACCTGTCATTGCAATCATTTCTTGTCTGATGCCAAAACTTAACTACAAGTATGTGCCTGTCTCTTATGTACAGTCACTGAGCCCAGTTGTGTTTCCAGGCCCAGCTTGTGAATTCTGCAAATTGTTGCCTTGATCTTTTTCCTAGTTTTCCGGTTTTATAAGCTTGTATAAAAGCTTTTTTCTTCTATTACCTTTCATTAGCAGAAAGTGGCCTACATGGAAATGTCTGGGCTTGGATTCCAATACAGTTCCATTTTTTGCTTGCCCTTCTTCGCGTTCCCACTCTCCCCTTTATCGCTACTTACTCAAAGGGGTCGCTGGGATCAGCTCTCTGGAGCTCTGGAGGAATCGGAATTCTTTTGTAGTACATTTCCCAGTCAAAAGCTCCTCGCATGGCATCCCCCGCCTGTGCCTCGTAGCCAAAGTGATTGTGGTCAATGACATCGATCATAGGACACACGATGGTTTTGTGGTTAAGTGCAATCTGGTCTGAAAAATGAAAGCAGAAAATAGGAAACGGCATGTCTAGTCAAGCCATCTATCATATCACTGCAAAGCGAATCCCGCAGGTTTCTGATGTTTGAAGATTGCTTGCTTTGTGCCCTATGGCCCCCCAGTAATTTCATTTTTCAAATCTGTATCAAATCTTTATTTAAAGTAGAATTAATGCAGTTGGGCAATGATTAGAAGTATTTATGGTTCTTTAAAGGGATGCACATCCCTTTGAGACCCACAGGAATCCAGTTATCTGTATCTCTCTCACATTGCTGCTCTGAGCTGTCCCCAGTCTGTCAGCTATGGAACAAGCCAGCAAGGAAATAGTAAAAATACTCCTTCATCTGTGGGAAGTGCGTACGAGAAGCCCCTGAGAGAGATATTTATTCCTAAATGTGAATCTCGGCCCTTGTAACCGTTCAGTCACTGTCCCTGTGGCTGTAGTGAGCATCAGCTTTGAAATCAAATCCTCCAAATTAAAGGCAAACTCCAACACAAAGAGAAAAACAGAGCTTGTGTTCTTTTTTTTGTACCAATCTTTGAGTTATAAAGAAAGCTGCACAGTATTATTCTTAGCTGCCTTCTAAAGAAAGGAGTTTAGTTTTGCTTTAAAAAAAAAAAAAAAATAGAACTGTGAGACTAAATCAAATTCCCATCTCCTGCATAAGCTCAGCTGGGCCTGAGTCTGCTTTGGTGAATCCTATTGCTTAATCCTATAGAGCTCCTCTGAAAAGAAAGACAAGTGAAGAAGATAGGCAAACATCAGGAATTAGGCAGAAGAATAATGGTTTGAAATGAGGCAGTACAGAGAAAACCTACAGCTGTGTTGATAGGAAAGAACAGTAAAAAACTACCTATGAACCCTCAAAAAACCCCTAAAATCCTAAAATTCCAAGTATAATAAAGCTTTTTCTCGGAATGACAGCTTAGATACTTTACATTATCTAGTACAATTTAGGGCTTATGTGGAAAACTGGTTGGTTTGTTTGCTTTTGTTTGTTTTGGTTTTGTTGTTTAGATTTCACTGAGGCCTGATAATACCCTAAAAATAGTCAGAGGGCTTAGTGTGGATTGAACACTTAGACCGGAAGGCAGGTAATACTGGTATAATGATTAATAATACAGATTCTGCTTCTATGCCTCTGAGGGACTGGAGTTAAGGAAAAAAGGTTATTTTCACAGAACATCTGGGTCTTTATATTTATTCTCAGAAATATAACTGTCCAAATCAGGGATCAATGCTGCTAGTGAGATATTACTGTGACTGGAAGTTCAGCACGTTTTTACATCCTTATCCTTTAATAGTGAAATAAATTTAAAACACAGGCTCTCACAAAATTCTAGGAAACTCATCTCGGAGATAATGGCTGCATTACTGTTGCTATTGCCAAATATAATTACATTCACTGGCACACTGTATAGCGTTATCTGTGATCATTATATAAAGTCCCTTTTACATAATCTCTTTCTTGTGATGGCCCTCCTAATAGTTATAGGGCTTCTAACAATCTGCCTCTGACCCCCTCTCTTCTAAATTGATTGGAGTAGAGAAACTAAATGGGATTGATTTGTCTGCAGCAGGTCAAAGGTAGACTCGTAATGCTTTAGCATCCTCCTCTTCATCTTTAAAAGCTGCTGTCTTTAAATACACTGAAGGATTTGAAGTCTCCAAGTCACATGCAGAGACAGTCAGGGGGAAAATTATTTGAGCAATGGTCAAGCTCAATCTCAGTCTTTATTCCTGCAACTTTCAAGAATTCTGCAAGTATGATGATGCTTAGCTGCCTGTCTTAGTGTGTTTCTTCAGGACTTACTTCTCAGCCACCAAAATGTTTTAGAGACAAGGAACCACAGGAAAATCTTGACTTTTGATGAAACCAGGGTGCTTGTAGCTGTGCACGCCAAAAGACAAAGTAACGAAACCCGCAGCCTCAATGTTTCCTTCAGTATGTTTAAAATAATGAATTTTGCATACATACATACTACTTAGGCTTAAATGTAGGCCCAGTATGAATTTAGGAAACAGAAAGAAAAGGCTGTAGAGCTAACTTACTTTTCACAAGTGTGGTGGTATCACAGACTTGGATATGCAAACAGGCTGCTGCCTTTATCAGCCACTGCTCTTTCCTTCACCTGTTCCTAATGCCAGACACTGAAAGCTACAGCTGAAATGCTTTACAGTTTCTCTTCCATCACCTTTACTCCTCATCCCCTTACAGATTCCTCCTGGTCTGAACATATCCATGCATTATTTCACTGCATATATGCTTCAGTTAAAGGGAAGAACAAACAGATAAGCAACACTGTACATGCAAAAATCTTGCACATCTGATGGAAAGCCTGGGAACAAGAGGGGACATTGCTCAGAGCTTTCTCCCAAGAAATTTTAACCAATATATACATACATATTTGAATCCAGCACTCTTAGGATCAAGCAGAGTAAGCATATATGGCAATAAACAGAAGTTCTCAATATTGGATGAGTCATTATCTCAGAAATATAGGTTCTATCTCTATGAGAAACTGGTACCCTTTTAATTTCAGGTGTATGTTTCAAACTTGGCTGGATAAAGTAACAATGTCAAATTGCCAATAGTCTTATTTTCGCAATTTTTCAACGCAAATATTTCTACTGTCGTACTTAAGTACGTGATTACAGATAACGACAGCATTTGAGTGACTCAGCAACTGAGTTGCCAGAAGTAGCTGTGCCCTCAGTTTCTTCACTGTCAAGCAATACATCACATACATGTTGTGAAGATGGACAACAAGCAGGTGTTCTGATAACTTGCTAAGCATAATCTGAACATTAATTCTTAGTGAGGAAAGGAGGCTGTTTTAACAAACCTAATTCTGGTAGCCTCTGTCTGTCTGATCGACTGTCCATCTCTCCTCTTACTGCTCCTGCAGCAACATCAGCCAGCACCTTTCTGGTTTGTCACTCAAGTTTCTTACCTGCAATAACTGTGTAACTGTGACTTCAGACTGCACTAAACTGTCAGCTGTGGACTGGAGTCCAGCCCACGTGTTTCCTTCTGCTGAGGAGTGATAACAAACAGCTGTGTTTGCCAACCTTTTTACATCACTACAGCAGTCTACTCAGTGAGCATCAGTCAAATCTCTAGTATCTCAGTGTCTAACCTAAAGAGCCCATTCAAATAAAAAAAAATAAACTAAATAACTAAATAAAGCTTAACAAAAATAAAGGCATTTTACAGCCATTTTTAAGAAAGCAAAACAAAGGACTGTAACTGAAAACAACTGTGGGTCAGCTCCACAAAGCCATTTAGATACCCCAAAAGTACTGAAATAACTCAGTATTCCTTTGGTCTAAAAGCTGATAGTTAATTCTGAAAAGATAAGTCGGATACTTAAATAGCTCTGAGAACCATCTTTAAGTGATTGCTCTTGGTTCCTCAACCCCCTTCCCAACCTGTAACTTTCAAGGCCTCATTTGGAGACTTAGTTTGGAACACTGGAAACTACTGCTCCTGTCAGCAAAGACTGCCAGTCCAGAGCAGAGCTGAAGTGTGTACTTGTTGGGGATTTTTAACTACACATGCTAGAAACTTCTGGAGCTAAAGCAGGGCAGCTTCAAAGCAATAAACACCCAACATGTCCTCTGCTGTGGTTACCCTAAATGACTCAGTCACATTCAGTGCTGAGTGAATCACAAAATATAACTTCAGATAAACATTTGAAGACGTACATTAACTTTACTATTGTTAGCAGCCAGGTGTCATCTGATTTCAGTATAGTAAACATTTGCCATCTAAAGTTTATAAGAAAATTCTCTCATTCCTTTAGAAAAACAGGGCACACGGAAAATATACTAGATGTGTGTTCATTTTCTATTTGTCCTTTATGTAATACTCTACTTTTTCTTTCAAAATAAAACAGATTTGATTCTGGGCTTCAGTATTACTCATTTCTACGTCCTCTGGCTGGCTGGTTATCTACAAGTATTCTACTATACGTGGAATAAGAAAGATCTCGTTCCTCTTGAGAACTGAGGGGCACTGATGCAGTTGCTCTCATCTTTCCAGTTTTCTGGTTTGAGGCTGAGGGTTCAACTGCAACCTGGCTGCAATTATGAATCCTTTGTCATAAGGACCCTAAAAAAATCCTTATTTTTTTAGTTTTCACAGGGTGAAATCCAGCTAGATGTATGGAATGGATTATCTCACGTGAGATCACACAGGCTTCAGGCCCACCCAGGATGGGTTTATGAAAGTCTGGTCCTGCCTGACTAACACAATCTTGTAGAAGCAGATCACCTGCCTAGTGGATGTGGGGAAAGGCTGTGGATATTGTCTACCTGGACTTTAGTAAAGCCTTTGATAATGTTTCTCACAGCATTCTCCTGGACAAGCTGGCAGCTTAGAAAGGTGCGCTCTTCACTGGATAAAAAGTGGCTGGACGGCCAGCCCAGAGAGTCGTGGTAAATATAAGTTAATTCCAGCTGGTGGAAGATTGGAAGTGTTGTTCCCCAGGGAATCCGTACTGGGGTCAGTGCTTTTTAATATCTTTATCAAAGATCTACACGAGGGGATCAAGTGCACCTGCAGTCAGGTTGCCAATGACACCAAGTCAGATGGGGGTGTCAATCTGCTGGAGGGCAGAAAGGCTCTTCAGAGGGAGCTAGACAGGCCGGATCAAGAACAAAGGTCCTTGGACCATAATAACCCCATGTGGCACTACATGCCTACAGATGCCCATCTGGGAAGCTGGCCAGGATGAGGGCCTGGGGGTGCTGGTTGAGAGTGGCTGAACATGAGCCAGCTGGCCAAGAAGGCAATGGCATCCTGGTCTGTATCAGCAACAGCGTGGCCAGCAGGACCAGGGCAGGGATTGTCTCTCTGTACTCAGCACTTTTGAAGCTGCACCTCAAATCCTGTGATCAGTTCTGGCACCCTCAACACAGGAAAGACATGGAGGGGCTGGAGTGAGTTCAGACAAGGGCAATGGAGCTGGTGAAGGGTCTGGAGCACAAGTCCTATGAGGAGCAAGTGAGGGATCTCAGCCTGGAGAAAAAGAGGCTTGTGGAAGACCTTATTGCTCTCTGCAACCGCTTGAAAGAAGGTTGTGGTGAGGTGGGGGCTGGTCTCTTCTAGTGTTAGGACAAGAGGAACTGGCCTCAACTTGGATTTCTCTCTGCTCCTTTATGACATTTGTGCTTCAGGTGAAGACATGGGAGTTATTTTCAAAAATGCAGATGTTGTGATTGAGGGCAAGGTGATAACAAGGGGAACAACTGTATGCATGATTTTATACGGAAGCTAGGAAGGATAAAAATTTGGAATTTTGTGCATTATCTTACTACTGATCTGAAGAGAAACTAATTAATAGTATTTTTCTTGATCTCTGCTGATAGCTCATTAGAAGAACAGCACATGTCGCTGCAAATGCTTTATCAGCTTACTATGTGGCACAAGAGTCCTAACAACAGAATTAAAGGAACAATAACAATTAATTAGTGAAACCATAACCTTCTGTGTACTTACAGAAGACTTTTTTAATGAATACAAATTTCTTTATCAGGTAACTCTGAAATTTTCTTTGGTTATGGTAGCAAAAAGCACTCACTTTGCAAAGCATATACACTTTGCACGTAGTCAGGTGTGTAGAAAAAAGAACATTGTTTCCTGAAGTGAAATCCTAGACTACAAGAATAGATTCTTTCCATTCCTTTAACTAATGGAGCTTTGCTGGCTGCAGCTGAAATCCAGTAAACAGTCAATAGCAAATCATTCTTTCTGAGCTTCCCATTTTGAATGCTATTGCTGTTGGATTTAACACTGAAGCCTTGGATGTATTTACAGCAAAAACCGTTTTAATGCAATGTGGAAAACTAGGAAGAAGTACAATACCTTCATAAGAAACCTTTTCATGGGTATAGTAAGGACATAGCTTTATACTAGATATAGCAGTGTATTTAGTAGTAGTAATAAAATAAATTGCAACTATTATAAGCAAAAGCAATACTGCAAGATTTTACAAATTCTTCAGTCTCAGGACTAAAGTCTCAGGAAACAAAATGCAGCTGCTCACATTCCTTGGAGTTCTCTCTCATATTGACACTTCAAACAGATCAGAACTGCAGCAGAACTCCAAACACTTTGATACAGTGTATGTCCTGCTTACTGTGGGACATAACTTCAATTGTTGATTGTGTGTTCTGATTTTAATGTCTAATGAATGCTCATGCACTTACTAAGCAAGGGTGGCAGCCAATTCACGTTGACTTCGCAGTGGGAATCCAGAAATGTCAAGACTTCTCCTCTAGCCAGTGAGGCTCCCAGCAGTCGGGTCCGAATGAGCCCTTCTCGTTTCTTGGTACGCACAATCCTCACCTTGGCAAAGCGGACCATATATTCCTCCAGCTTCTCTTTTAAATGCTCTAGAAAGAAAGGCAAAAAAAGTGTCAGTCGTGCCAGGTCTGGAGGAGCCAACAGAAGAACAGGTTGGTGTACAACCTGTGAGCTGCTTATCTACTTCCATCTCTGGTCACTTCAAGTCCTCCAAACTCTGCCAGAAATCCTCCTGAAATGGTTCAGAAAGTACAAATATTCTCTGTTTTATCACACAGAGGAAGACACTGACATTCTGCTGCAGTTGCTACTGGCAACCTGCCATCCACAATATA
This sequence comes from Hirundo rustica, assembly GCF_015227805.2. NCBI lineage: Eukaryota > Metazoa > Chordata > Aves > Passeriformes > Hirundinidae > Hirundo > Hirundo rustica. The sequence goes on along the minus strand of NC_053454.1, from coordinate 47,773,714 downwards.
ATGGCCAAAACAGCTGCAGGATATTCATCCATTCTCTGGCTCCTGCAGCCCAGGGCCATATAAACATTCTGGCGTGGCACTTTATAAACAGTGTCCTTTCCAAGTTAGTTCACTATATTAACTTATTATGAAGAACTGAGAATGGCAGTAAATTTTAAAAATAAAACCAGCAGAATGAGGTTGTTTTTGTAATGTGAAGAGAAACAGACATAAAGAAAGATCTTAATAGTTAGATACCAGCATGAAGTACACAGACAGCTGAATTCCTAATAAAATTAGGCTGCAAATGTACAGTCATTGATAGGTTGTCTGATCTGAAAAATCTGGTTCCATTTGTATCACAAAATATCATCTTTGGGAACATCTTTTCTTCTGACAAGAAACGCACACTAAGAATCATAAAAAAAACCCCAAGACCAAAAGCACCCTAGAGTTTCGCCTCTTCCTAAATACATCTAAAACACAAGTCCTGATCTTTTGTATTTGCTACAACATCTCAGCTTGCCACTCATTACTTTGGAAAAAATATTAACGTTTCATTCATCGGGGAAAAGGGAGAGAAAAGCTTAGTCGTTAACAATTAAAACTATTGATAAGCTACAGTTAGCGATGCTAAGGATTGCAAGCTAACTCTCACAGAAATGGCTTTGTCAGGTTATGCTTGTTTCTGATACCAGCTACTAACTATTTGGACTTTTATGGACAACACAGGCTTTGTTCCTGTTCTTCCATCATTACAAATTTTTCAATAAATTTCCTGTAGACTAGCCAGAACAATTTCCATTTAACAATATGCTGGAGTATATATTGCTGACACAAAAATTTGAGGCAATAAGCAAACAAGTCACAGCACAGACAATACAGGATCTTGTGCAAAAATAAAATTAAGCTCCAGTGAAATAGAGCTCCCTCCACAGGTTTCTTCTCATCTTGTTATTTTTCCTAGCTGACAAGTACATACGACATTCCAAAGCTACCAGCAGATTAGAGATTAGGAAGAAGTGGAACTCTGGTGTGTATTTAGTGGAAGAGTACTACATGGGATGGTCCTCCATACTGAGGAATCCTGACACACACTGGCACAGAAGAGGGACTGGGAACATCACACTGCAATGATTACAGAGAAGGCTGGGGCTTCTGGGAGGAGAAACTCAACACTCTGGAGACATCCTGAGTCAAGAGAGAGGTTATGCTCACTGTACTGCCTGGGAGAAGTATAAGGCCAAGTGAGGAAAACCATTCTGAGACAAAACCAAAAAATTCCCAAATAAGGAGGAAAGAAGTATCCCTTTTTCCATCCTGTTTCACTATTCACATACTCAATAAAATCCCAAGAGTAACAATGTCAAGAAATGTTCTGTGTTTTGAATGGCGGGTTTTGTATGACCAATCATATTCACAGGATGCTATGTTGCCTGTGTGCTACTCTGAGTCATTTTAGCTACCAGCTACAATTCAGTTTTGTGACTGAACTGAGGTTTATTCAAGCCCTGGATCATTTTGTGCCCACAGGCAAGACTGTTTAAAGTGTGTATTTATTGAACTGGTTTTTTGTTTTTATGAGCTCCATTGAGACTATTCCCATAGTGCAGGAATATAGAAGATGGGAAATAGACCTTAAAAACAAAAATACAAAGACCTTGCAGGTAATATAAGAAAGTCTGTAAGGGCTGTCAGTCTGGATTTTTTTCTATATTGTAAATCGTATCATCTAATAGCCATGAAAAATGAAAAAGCTCCAAAGTGACAGGTTATTACATATTTCCAAAGTAAATCAAATCTAATCAGTTAGGTACCATAGGTTCTGTTACTCCTCAGACACCAGAAATTTCCTGTATTTCTCAAAGGTCACCTAACCCTTCTCCTTTTCTATCCACAGGCTTTCAGTTTGTTTGCACTGAATAGCGCATAGGGACCCAGCACCAAGAATAAGACCGCACCAAGAGCAAGATCACCCATTGTTCAGACAAGCACTAAAAAGAATTGGGTTGCTCAGTCAGAACACACCTCTCCAACTCTAGCAATCACTAAATGCCTTGGCTGTAGTACAAACCCCCCATCATCACCTGCCCACCCTCAGAGATGGGTTCACTGATGTGACTGTACCCGAGCAGAGGAGCTGACCATCTACTACATAGCTCCGAACTGCATTATGTATCAGACACAATTGCTTTACTCTTCCCTGTTTCTAGGCAGTTTCCCTCTTTGCAGGTGAAGGCAGCTACCAAGAAAGCACCTAAATGCTCTGATGGAGAAAAGCAGGAGCCTTCCTTGGACAATCCAAATTGTTTGTGGTCTTGGTAGGGTTTCTGGTGCCTGCAGGCACACATGAGCTGGGCCTTCACTAGCTGGGTGTCACACTTGTTAGGGTAAGGCCCTTACAGCAGGCAATTTGAATAGAGCCACCGCTGATGTTTAAATGAACTAGTACAAACGCACTCTTTTCGTGCATTCTGACAGTTATCACTTGTCTTGAGCCAAATTAATTCAGTGAAATTCAGTCTCATACAAAGGAATTAATTTCATTCCTTCCACATCTTCCAGTGAGGAAATTCTGAAAGCTGAGTGCCTATCTTCTCAGGAAAACACTTCAGGGAGATAGGCTGTAAACAATCAAATTATGATACATTCTTTTCTGTTCTTATATCAAGTGCTAAATAACAATAGAGTTGAATAATATGATTTGATTGTCATTAGTTGTATTGGAGCTTGAAACCTATTAAATCAATGGTTCATACTGTTCTTTCACTGCTTCAGATTACTTGCAAACTCAGGAAAAAGGTCTCTCAAATTTTAAATCTTTTGTTTTCTTTGGCAAGGATAATATCTGAAATTCTGTGAAACAAACAAAAGCTCTTGCACCATCTTCCTCCATCTCTCTCAGATAGCTCTTCACACATTTTAGACAGCACGTCACCTGACTTGTGAAGAACTGCATTAAAACATCCTGCACGTCTTTTGCTGCCAGAACTACATATCCCAAAATTATTTTCACCTACTCAATTAGGCCTCCTTGCTGCTTAAGGAACAAGTCACAAAAAAGCAGAAACACACAAACAAAATTTGCACAGAATACAGAGAATACACAGAATTCCAAATACATCCTCATTTAGACATATCTGGAAGCAGTGAGGAAGAAAACAAAAGTAATAACTCCTGAATTTTATTGAGCTTAGTTAGACAAGTGACATTAAAAAATCAGGTCTACATACAAACCAAAGTATACGGATTACTAGAGATACGTAAGGTATCTAAATTTTATAAACCAGTTACTTGTTAGTAATATCCTAGCAGTCATGACATAGTCAAATAGAGGCCTGCAACAATATCTACTGTATCTTTAGTTTTGAGATATGGCAAGGAAGGTGGTTTTGGAATTTATTTGGGAAAAAATTTCCCAATAACTACAAATAACTATAAAAGCAACACAAAGTATTTAAGTTCAATGACCAACTCCAACATGGTTGTGAGAATGAAAATATCTTAAGGTAAAGGAAACAAATTCCCTTTTGGATCCATAAGTAGTGATTTTTTAAACTTAAATCATTATGAAAGTGCTCTCATACTCTAATTTGTCCAGCAATGTCTCGTGACACTACCTGTTACCAATCTCTAAATGCAAAAAACAGAGTAACAGTCGGAGACAGTAGAACAATAGTAGTTTTAAAGAAAACAGTAGTATTTTCTACTATTTATATAAATAGTAAAAATATATTTTCCATTTTGAACCACATTTTTGATTAACAAATAGTCTCAGTGTTCATGATTACTAACAAATTTAGATTTTTAAAATCTTGTCTTTTGCCAAACCTACTAGAATAAACTTCCCCCTTTCACAGAACTCCATAAATCTCCCTCACAAGAAGAGAACACCAAATATTTTATTTCCTGTGGTACAACTGCATTTTCTCACAGATCCCAACTATTTTTTGCCAATACTATCGCCAGAAGAAGCATCACACAAACCCTGTATGCTACACATGTACATTTAGACTAAGCAAACTCAACTGTACAAATAAACATGCATGAAGCAATGTCAGCACAAAACTGTAATTCTAGAGGAATTATTTGGAGGAAATGATAATGCAGTGTGTAAAACAGAAAGCAACCTGTAATAAAAAGGCACTTAAATGTCCAGAGGACAACACATTCTGCCTACTCATTTCCAAAGGAAACCATTTTGAACAGATTTGCCGTGACAGTAGAAGAGGTAAATAGGATGGTTTAATTTATATTCTGTAGTATTATATAAATTCCACTTTCAGAGTTGGGCATGAGAGAGAAGCCAGTATTTAAATCCTATAGTAAGCTATAAATGGTACTTTTTGCATATAAAGAAGCCAAAGCCCCTTTCATTAGCTATGGGGAGCAAATATCTAATTTGTAATTTAAAAGAAAATACATCATACTTTTCTTTACAGTGGTGATCAAATGAATCCTGAATCATAAGTTTGACACATGCCAGGTACCTGCTAGAGCAAGAGATGGCACAAGTGGTGACAAATAAAGAATAATGCACAGGCAGGCTGTTTCCAGGCTGTCACTGCTCTGACAAGTGACGATAAAGGGAAGCATTATGTCTCTTCTAGTGACAGTCTGTAAACAAATTCTCCATTGTAATTGCTCTGTATGGGCCTCCTCTGTCTTCATTTGAAGTCTGGAGAAGTTTTTCTAAAATAATAGCAGAGACACAATTGCTTGGTCAGAATAATTAAAGATCTACTCAAGCAGAGTACCCATTTACTTAATTTGGTGCCCAGAAATAAATTGGAAACCAGGGTTCTGTCTCTGTCAGGAAAAAAATCACATAGTAGTAAGAAGCAGAACGAAATTCTTCTCTCATGTTGGGATGCATAGAGATAATTCATGATCATATTACTACCCCTGTTACCATGTGACAAGAAATGTTCCTCGAGGGTTATTGAGAATGCAGTAAGGGAGACTTAAAAGATTACATGAAAACTAGAGCTGATCTTCTGGATGTGCTTGACTGCAGTAGGGACCAAGGAAAAGGAAGAAAAACACAAAGAAAATAAAGCATTTTGTTAAGCTCCACTTCCGTCCAGCCAGGAAAGTCCACCCCAAATCTTTGCCCGCAACAGAGCCCTTCTCCACACCTGTAGCAACTCAAATTTCTGCTCAAAAATACTAACAATTTCTGTTAAGGCTCACTGACCAGCAAATTATCAAATAATTAAGAGCAGAAACAGTCTGCTAAATGCCTGCATAAACAAGTTGAACTAAATCTGTTTATTTCTAAACTGAAATGACTGAGAGGTATGTAATTCCATGTTCTGCCATTCCCAACATGAACCATAGGAAAATAGTCCAAAAATAACATACAGTAATAGAAGAAGTATATTGACCTCTCCCGTTAGCACAGGTACATGAGAGGAAGCAACATGGCCAAAACTACAGCAGTCTGTGGCCTTAGATCAGTAAAACAATACACAAATGACTATTTCTCTTGGTGAAAATTAAAGCAGTAAAATGGCTATTTTGCCTTGCAACTGCCACAAGGCCAGCTGAGGCCAGCTCAAGAAGAATTTTCTCTTTTTTTCTCTCTGGCCAGCAACAAAGACCTTTGTGCCAATATGCACAGACAAACCAAAGTACACTTATGCACCTCCCATGGCTCTCATAGTGAGAAGAAGCTTCATCACCTTATTATGTCCCTTTCTGCAAGATGGGATTATCTTCCCAGGTAAAATTAGCAAGGATATCCTCCTTTCATTTCCCGAAGCCTCGAGCATACCTTTTTTCCAGAACAGCTTAATCTTTTGATGACTGACTTAAGCTTGACAGAAAATACATAAAGGAAACTGAGTGGCCTATGGTTATTCAGCTATTCTTGCTTTCTGCTGCAATTGACAAAATAGCGCTCTCCAGTGCACTGCCATTCTTTTTATTTTCACTGCCTGTATGTCTGTTACCATAAAAGCAAATCAGTCTGAACAGAGAATACAAGGTGAGCCTATGATTTTGGGTACATCACACTCCTTTCTTCTAGTTTCCCTTTAAGTTTCCTATTTGCAGAATGTTGATTGAAGCGCTGGTTAAACACAGAATGGTTGCACAGTCAATACCAGGTCAGCTGCCACTTTTATAGCCAAGTCAAAGTCTACGAGAAGGACAAGTCCCCTGGTTATAACTCTGGGTAAACAAATCCACTGCTGCACTACCCCTCTGGTGAATAAGTCTTTTGAAAAGTCCAAACTGAATCTTCCAAGCTACATCCTGGGGTTGTTGCCTCTTATTAAACCATCTGCCAGTATCAAGAGGAAATTAGTTTTATCATCTCTGCAATTCCCATTCAGGTTACTGCGGGCAGATGTTAGATCACCATTTAGCTGCTGCTCTGCCAGACTAAACAAGCCCGGGTTTGTCAGCCTTTTCTCAAAGGTCACATACTTTTGGCCCATGACAGTCCTGCCAGTCTTCAGCTAAGCTGACTCCAGCTGTAGTCCTTGAATTGCAGAGCCCAAAACTGGATGCAGAATCACAGCTCTGCAGATCCAACGTTGTAAAAAGCGTAATTTAATTTTATCTTCTTACTCATCCTAGCATCCAATCCAGTTTGCTTTCCTGGTGATACAAGGCCAACCCTTTCTCCTATTCACTTGGCATCCGCTATGACCTTTGCAGGTCCTTACATCACACCAGCTAGCCAGTTTGCATCTTTACTGATACATGGTGTCATTCACCTAGGTGCAGAATCTATCACTCCTTACTGAACTTAATGAGATTTCTTTTGTCCCATCCTTGAGCTTCCTATAATATTTGATGTGTCAATTGCTTTTCTCCATTTTTGTATCATACACATATTTCCTGAGGGCACACCATCTCATCATGCAAGTTACCAGTGACTAACACTGACCTCAGTATTTACCTAAGCTCTTCTGCCAATTAGTCCTGACTAAGGAAATCTGGAGGAAGTTTTCTGCCAGACAGATTTTAGCATCTGATCCACAGCCGTTCCAGGAGCAGCTCCAGAAGCAGACAGGTAGTGTGGAAACTACTGGCCATGGTAAGTTCTGATAAAGACTGATAAATAAGAGAAAAATTCATAGCTACTTAATAGCACTTGGCTAAGAGCTATCTTATTTTTAACACTAGATAACCCATTCTTTCAAAACAGTTTTGCACACCAAAGACTTAGATCACTTGAGATCACCCTATATTTATTACTGATCTGGAAGTAGCACTGCTAACAGAGACACTTGTGCTAAACACCCAGAAACTTGTTTTGGCTGTGATGTTTGGGTTAACCTGTTCAAATTAAGCAATGAAATGCAATCTCTTTTTTCTGATATCAATAATGAGTCAAGCTAAAATGTGGGGGTTTTTTTCTGATGTTAATAATGACTCAAAGTCCTTGCATGAATACTACAAAGCTATGGAGAGTGTCCTGAATATGCAACAGTTCTGTTTGTTCCTTGCACTTCAGTGACTATGAACTCCCAGATGGCACCCTCATTTTGATGTTCAATTTCAACTACAGCTTGTTAAAACTGAAAGAATCTCCAAACTCCATAGTAAATGCACATTCTTCTGCCACAACCTGAAAAGGTCAGCATTACTAAGAGCAAGAAGCTGAACAGAGCAGATGAATACAGCTTGATTTCATTTAGGATAGACTTAAGGTAAACGTCTCTGAACAAATCTGTTTTGTTGTGCATGGGCTTTCATATAGTCATGAAAGGAATGATGGGGACAGCAGAATCTGCGAGGCAAGCTGGATTTGCTGAGATTTCTCCAATATAGCTCCATTCAATAGAGACATGCAGAGATCTGGTACCTCTTTGTTCCACTTCCCTGAGCCCAGATAATTATGACTTACCAGTCATTGTGTCACCAGCAGAGAAGTGCCTTTGTCAACAAGATGAGTGTTCAGGTAATTGAAGACCTAGATATTAGGTGTGGTGACTGCTTACACAGATGTTACTGTCTTTGAACTCTTGACGTACTTTTTCATTCTAGACTTTTGAACAGGAAAAGGAGTGAAACAGCACAGTAAGTCGAACCACCTCATAAGCAACTAGGGCTGGCTTGATAGTTTGTTGGTAGTACTGACACAGGTCCAAGTTTTCCTTCCTTATAAGGAAATAAGGAAAGATTTTTTTTAAATGAATTTATTCCAACTGCCAGTTGTATGAGGTAGTTCTTAAAACCTTCAATGGCATTGTAGTATGGTAGCATGTCTCTCCTACAGCTGATAGCAGACTCCTTCATCTGCAGAACATTTTGCTCCCGGGAATAGCTTAACCACAAGTGCAGCACAGCTGATGGAATAAACATCAACCAAACTGAGAAGTTCTTCCCAGTATCATCTTGGTAGCCCTGAACTTAATGTGACCCATACAAATGTGCTCAGGGACACACTGCCCACCCAGGGCATGAGAAGGAAGACAGAGGAGGTTGCAAAGGCTTTTTAAATGGACTTTTTTTTTATAACAGAGACTTTACTGTGGATGCACAGACTTGTTTTGGCACTTTCTTACACCCCTAATTCAACAAAAATTACTGTTCCTACAGCTTGAACAAGAATTTGGACAACTGGATTACCTATCAGGGAAACTATTCCAGTATACTCTAAGATAATGCAGAAATGTACAGCTGCCTTTATAAGTCATTCTCTGAACACAATTATGTAGCACAGACCTGTCAAAAGAGTGACCTTGCTGCATTAAAATTTGATTATTTTTAACACGTCTGTTTACTACAGAGATATTTATACAGTAACTCGTCCCCAAGGGAAGTATATTGTGAGGTTTCTTCCAGGTTGCAAGGGCAATTAGAAGGTTACTTGGAATTGAATCCCTGAAAGAGAATCTTTCCTTGAGATCAATACATTACTCGCAAATGTCATCCTATTCTTTCACAGTCACAATTTTGCATTCTGACAATATTGTTTCTTAAAAATTGTAAATGATGACCTGTCAAGCAGCACTTCCTTTTGTAATGTATTTTTAACACTGCAAACAGCCTTGCAGATTTTGAGACCTGTTTTTAGACTGACATTTTTTCTGTTTTGCCTGACACTAACTATGACATACTTTCAGTTCTTCCTCCAAAACATATCACTGACTTTTGGAATAGGTGATGTCTCCAGAGAGCCAGCGTTTTCTCTCATTCTGCTTTTTAACCTCTCAAATGCCAAGGACAGATTGTATTTGGAGAACTGGTAAAACACCACTGTGAGGATGGCACTGACCTTATATTTGCAGAGGACCATACTGCTGGTCCTTGGGAGGACTAGAAATAGGAGTCACAGAACACATAGAATTACTTTTTAAGTGGCATCATATTCTGGTACAGCTCCCTACATGGAACACTTATTTCCCAGAGTAATTCTACTGACATTCTAACATGTTGCAAACCTTAGGCTTGACTAACCTATAGGTATTGGAATATGGCCACCTTCTCTCAGAAACTTTGAATAACCTCCTGACTAACTGAAAGTGCTATACCTCTGTAATTCTTTTCTATTCTATGTGCTAACCATCACAGGTCGGTCAGGTCCTAAACAGAACTTGAATTTAGTCCTTTTCCTCAAGAATTCAGTGAGGTTTTTTCTCTAGTGCACGGGATTTTTTATGTAAATAAGAGAAGCCCTTGAAATATATTTTGAAGCTCGGATTGCAAAACACAGAAGAGATCATGGGCAATACCTTATTTATCATCTTTGAAATTTGATATCATATCAAGAAGTTGATCTTGTCTTCCAACTTTTGTATTGATATTTTTCTTTTTAAAAATGCCCTTTCTAACAGAGGAACTGGAGTTCTGAGATAGCAAATCTTTCCTGAGGAATGATGAATTTACCTATGCTCTGCATAGTGCCATAGGATAAAACATGTTCAATGAGGTTTCTCTGACCTACTGAAAGAGGCCTCAAATTCTGTGCAGTGCAAATGCTAGAAGCACAGAGACACAGACTTCTAATAATCCTTCATATCTCTGAATTTTATTTCCTATAACAAAGCACCTGGCAATACTAGACCTTTTTTACAGGTGGAATGCAGGCCTTTATAAGCTTTAAAAACACTTATTGATGAAGCAAGTATCCAGTTCCTTCTCTCAATTGCAGCATTTCATCATCCAAACATTTTCTTTTCTTACCTATTATTTCAAGAGTTTTTTCCCTCTTTCAGTTTTGTCCAGAGTGGAAATACAACCCATCTTCTGATACTTTGAAACGAAAAAGTTTCTGTTTTTTACTAAGCTAGAACTGTAGTTCTCAAAACTGCTTCAATCATTTAACTGCAGAAGTTAGCCCTGTTAGTCGTATAACCTTTGCACTCACTGCTGTGTCGAGGAGCACAGTGAAAGGAGATAGAGTTATTATTGCTGAAGAGGTTTTCAGAAAGCTGCAGTCCATGGAAATTCTCTGACAACCTACCGGCAAAGAAAAGCAATCAATTTAAATCATGTTTTTTAGATTAAGTCAGGTACCTTCTTTACCCCATTTCATTATTTGCAACAGTTTGCTTCCAAAATTAGGTCTATTGAAATTTTACAGTGAAAGAGTTGTTTGGGTTACATACTTTGAAGCATGAGAATTAATATCAAAAAGGAAACTATTCTCTGTTCACAGACTATCTGCTATGATGATGTTCCTCTACATAATGAGGCAAACACTGATGCATAATTAGGCATCTTCTAACATCACTGTGAGCTATTAATCAAACAAGAACAACATGTTTTATCATGGATATAAGATCTGTTTTTCATTTTTTATTTCAAACAAGAAAAAGAATAAATAAATGAGCTGCTACATATATCAAGTTTTGGAAAGGGAGACATTGAGTTCTTTCTTTTCTTTGTTATGTTTTTCTTCCTTTGTTTTAAACATTGAATCAACCTGTCTTTACCTCTCTCAGTTTGTCACAACTGCTCTGCCGTTGTGATCACTAATGCCCTTCACTTTTTCTTTCATCTGGCAGGTTGCCTCATTAAGGGTAAGAAAGAGAAAGATATACTGAATATTAAATGAACATCTAAGACCTAAAGTTTAACTAACTAACTATTATAATGAATATTAACTAGCAGATCCAAGCTCCAGGCAGCATTCATACAATGACAAAGGGATTAGGCTCAGATTATGCCCATACATTTCTGTGCATCTTATTTTGAATACTCCTCCACTACTTTTCCTCACCCAAACAGCTGTCTGTCTTGCAATATCAAAAGACAGAGGATATAACCTAGTATTTTTTACTTTACATAGCAGCAACGTTTATGGAAATATAATCTGTGTGTACAAGGAATAAGGATGGCATGGACTGTTCTCAAATCTCTCTGGAAAACTGAGCCTTAGGCTCATTTCATCTTCCTACAGACAGCCACATGAATCCAGTTTCAAACACAAGGCTTGTTACATCTAGCTATATATTTTACCTGTATAAAAACAGCATTGTCCCAGTGATCTTTTCAAATCTTTCATAAGTAAAGGATTAATGGACTAGTCAGTATCAAGTGAGAAATAAATCATTGCCATGGACATGTTGTCTTGTTCTTAGAAAGTGTAAAGCTATTTCAAAGCTGGAATGGTTATATCTGCTTTACAACATTTTACAGATCCTTAAAGACGGACAAAATGCTGTAATTCTGAACATAATTTTCACACCTTTATTACTGTTAAAACTGCAGATTATGGATTTAAGAGAGGACATAACCTTGGTATTTCATATTTCCTCAATATTTCCTTGACATACGAAAATTACAATTTAAATTTACAATATAAATACCTAAATTTAAGAAATATCTGACTAGAAAAACAAAAGATCATTTTCATTTTAAAGTACTTTTTCCTGAGTACTCAGTAGACTGTCAATATCTTGACTGATCCAAGAAGTTCCCCTGGTCCTGACCAGAACTCCACAAATCTTCCCCTCACTACCACCTTTTCAATGAACTGGAAGTGTGGTTCACACACTGTGTGCCACACTTCTCCCCAGTTTTGTGCTTTAGCAGAGCAAGGCTTCTTTTTTAAAAAAAAAGCTGTAACAAAAGGTGTGGGAAAGTTAACTTTATTTTTTTAATCTATGTGTCCTCTGCCCTTGGCACAGTTGAAAACAAGCCATGTGAAGATTTACTGTGGTAAGCATGCTAAGTGCAATGCAAAAATAAATCAGGGCAGAAAATATTCTCCCTGGAAAAACTTTTCATTGTGTGAGTCACAATTCAAGAGATGTACTGTGCTACCCACAGACAACCTCCTCCAGCTACTCAGAATTACACAAGCAGCAGTATCTTTCCAAATATCAACTTACTCATCTCCATGGCAGCTCCAGCAAGGGCTTTCCTGGGAAAAAAACACAAGTATTTTGCATTTAGCTGTGGTTTGATCTGTAGAGTTGGTACATTTTTCCCATGGAAAGCTTGAAATCACATCTCTCTTTTTTTTTTCAGGTTTTGTTTAATTTTTTATAACTTATTACCTGAGGTTTGTTTCTTTTCTGCTTCTTGTGAGGGCATAGCTTAGGCTCAAGTAGAACAATTAGGAAACAAATGGAACAGGTATAGGCAAAAGCACAGACAAGCAAACAGGGAAACTGCCATCACTGACCCATGTACCAGTTTTGTAACTGTTCTCATGCAGTGAATTTTTAAGAAATTAATGAAATATTGAAAAAAATATTAAAATTTGACTGAATTTTCTAATTACCTAAGACATTTCTTGATCTATTTATCACCATCTGGAGAGGCAGATGCTTATCAAACTATAGAATGTAAACTGTGACAGCACTTACACACCAGGAAATGTGTTTAGCTTAATTTTAAAGCTACCTGAGAGCTGGAGCTATGAATTCTTTCTAAAGTTATGTTTTTGTGTTCATATTTTCTTGGAAGCAACTGAAAGGAAGTAAGAGCAATAGAAAAATAACAGGGGAGTTAATAAAACTTACAGTGGGCAGAGCTGAATACAGGAACATTATAAAAACCCAAAACAGTAGATAGCACATAAGTAAAAGGTAAAATAAAAATAGCTACCAATATTCTGATATGGATATGACTTCTCTTCATACCAGATGATCATTCTGCTGTAGGGTTGGGCTTTTCGTTCTGCTGTAAAGAGCACAGCGTATTTTAGCAATTCATCTCGTAAATTGGTTCACTTTGTGGCTTGGAGCCAAAGGGGAAATACTTAAAACTCAGACAAAAGAACCCAATTCCCAAAAGAACAGCTGGAGATGTTCAGAAGAAGGGTACAACATCCTACCTGGTTTCTTTCACTGACACACATTCAAGTTGCCATGAGGAAATTTTCTCTAGGATAAGAGATTCCCTTAACAGGGCATTTCCCTCGGCATGAGGGTGATGTCCTTCATTTATTAAGATTATCAGATAACTTTATTGAAACAAGAGTTTTACACAAGTGAAAATTTCAGTTCCAGGGAACTGAGGGCGGAAGGACTCATTTATGTTGTAGTTCTGTGGAATACTCAGTGTGGCACAGCCAAGCACTAGCAAGAGACCTCAGTTTTTATAAAAAAAATTAAACCCTGTGCTGTGTCTTGAACTTATTCTATCTTGATTTGCTGTATCTGTAAAAATACATAAGGAACATAGACCATACCTGCAACTTGCTTAAAGACCTGATGATTATTGTTCAGCTTGCCCTAGTTATAATATCACAATTACTGGTGGGAAATTGGCTGCTGCTCATTTTGTGTTTCTAAACTCTAGTTACACTATCAGGTTTGGGGTTATTTTTCTGTTGCATTTTGTTTAGCTGTGTGTAGTTGCATGGTTCTCTCCCTAAAAAGAAATGACAGCATCTACAGGGAAGGATTAAAGAACCTAACTAATCAGGCCTGGGAGGAAGAAACCCTCATCCTCCACTTCGTATCCTGATGGCAAAAAGTCAACTCAGTGGAGCAGCACATAAGGAGGTTGAGCATACCACCAGAGAAAAGGGTAGATAATAACATGCTGGCTTAAAACTACTTTAGTAGTATCATTAATAACAACAAGGAATGATTAGATAATTTACATAAGTGTAAATACAATTTAAATTGCACTAAGTTAACTGACCGTGATATCTTGATTAGGCAATTAAAAGCATTAGATAGTACATTTTAATTCTTGGATACAAATGTGTACTCTTTTGTTTACCAAAACTGTATATAAACTGTATATATAACAGCACACTTACACCATGCTTTTGGAAGGATCTCACAGAACGTGAGAAAATCAAAAATACTTCAGTTTCCTTTGAACGTGTCCTAGAAACTTTTCATAATATCTTGTTTCAATAACGCTACTGTGTGTTTTGTTTAGCAACTACTCCAGCAAAACTCTGCAGAATACCTTGAAAGGAACTAAGCCTGCAAGGCCAGTATTTCATCTATTTGTCAATGTCAATATTGTTTTTACTTTTAAGGCCCTTTGCAGCCTCCAAACACCAGAGCTATCTGTTTCATCAGACAACAGTTTACCATGGGACTTAGGGCTTGTTAATGTCATGATTCAGTATCTGCCATAAGACTGAGGAAGCTTTGCACACACAAGCAATTGCTTCATACATTTATCAAGTTTACGAAAATGCACTTTGTTTTAAGCCAAGATCTTTTGAAAAGGACTTTCATATAACACAGATAATTTGTGAACTATACAGGGAAAACTTCAGCATATACAAAAGAACAGGAGGTAGATATAAAAATATAAAGCCATCATCTCCATATTTGATGGCTCAGATGAGCTTCACTAAACCCCAGCTAGCCAGGCACAAACTCTCTGACAGCTGCTGCTCACCAGAGCTGCTAAGGTTCTGTGGGACCCCAGTTGAATCCCTGTCTCATTTCACTTTTCCTGGATCTCATTTTTGGGGAACGTGAAGGGCTCAAGGTCACTACCAAGAGGAGCTTTAAGAACTGCTGGCGAAGCAGGGAAATTTCTGACTCCAATGAGCCAGTGTAGCCTAAGGACTGCACAGGGCAGCACAAAGTCTTTTAAGACATTGCCCCCAAGTAGCAATAAAGACATTCTACTCGTGGGTATATGCACATGAGGATGGGAGGTGGCAGCAGCTGGGAAATTCACTCTCTGTGAAGCTCCTGTCTCACTCTGGTGACTGGTTAGAGAACAAAAGTGAACAAATTACCATCTCAGGTGGCTAAAGCAGAGAACAAATACTTAAACTCAAACTTAGGAGCCAATTTAACACCAGGACTGAGCTTTTCTAAGTATTTCTGTTCACTTTGGAGTTTTCAACAAATTAATTGTTAGGCTACAGAAATTTCCGTTTCTTTTTTCAGTGAAGCCCAATTTGCTTGTTTTTCCCCAAACTTCATCAATGTTTTGAACATATCTGTAGAGAATAACTGGACCTCTGTATCTATTGTATGCTTCTGATTAATTTAGTCTTGTTTTTTCCTATAGGTTTCACATTCTCCATAGTCTCTCTTCCTGAGCACAAATGGATTGATTGCAAAAAAAAATTGAGAGTGATTTTAAAGTCAGTTAAATAGTATTGCTACATTGTCATACACTCTACATTATTGTCATTATAACTACATTTACATGAAATTAAAGAATAAAATTAGACCGTGGACACTGTTTTAGGGAAAAAACCAAACACTTGTTATTTTTCTTTATTATAAGCTAAAATTAATTTCCTTTTCATATTTCTGAGTGAAAAGGTGATTGCCTTAGTAAAAATGGAGAACGGTTACTATCTGTAACTTTGTGAAACACTTAGTAAGTTACTCAGCAGCGGAATGACATCATTTATTTCATGTCATGTAAGACTTACTAAAATGCCTAAACTAAAAAGACTCCCAGGACTGTTTTCTTGCTTTTAATATTTTATAGTACTGCCACATGCACTTTTAAACACCCAATTAATTTTTATGAACATTATGATTTTTTTCTGAAAACAAATCCAATGTGAATAAATGTAGTTTTAAAAACGTTAAGTTGCATTGAATTTTTCCTGGAAAATTTCACCTAATACAGCAAAACACAAATACTCAGCTAATTCACAGTATCATTTCTCTCAGATTTTTCTGTCATCAATCATGAAAGTTCTGTATAAAGAATGACTTGTTCATTTGTTTTCTTTCTGTTATACATCCCAGTTTGAAACAACACAGCATATGACCAATCATAAACACATGTGTCAAGGCTTTGGATTTTTTGTTTAATATATATTTTTTTCCCTGCATCACTGATCTGTATTTCCTCTTTTTTAATGTCATTTAAATGACTTGCCTTTTAGCTGGTTGCTGCATTTTCCCCTGTAATTGTCAAAGGAACACCCACTCTTGAATGCAACCTTTCTGCAGGACAATGTACAGTTGGAAAAGTGTGACTGCTATTACCATAGATCAATGCTTACAGGAAGCATGGAATACCCTGTGGCAGCAATTAAATTACTGCCTTTTAGAACCGAAAATTTCTCCCCAAGTATAATCTAGATCCTGTAAATGTTCCTGCTGAGGGAAAACTGCAAAGATTGCTTTCAAAGACCGCTTTCAAAGACCTCACTGAAAGATTCATGTTCTTTTTACTTTGCACAATTCATCCATGCAAGGATAAGTTATGAAGATACGCTTTAGCAACAATTCCTCACATTAAAACCTTCAGACAGCTATGAATTGCACACATTAGGCAGGAAGATTTTTCTACATAATGTAAAATTTTCACAGTTCAGCCACATGTTGCAGAGCACTAGAAAAAGAGCTGCCATTTATTTAATCTCGAAAGATCCCTCTGCCTCTTTATCTGAAGTGCGAGGTATTAATGGTAGTCAGTCAGGTGCTTTTAGAAAAGTTTCATTGCTTACATTTGTAACTCCTCATTAAAAAAATACAGCTAAACTAAATGCAGAGAACCGTTTAACAAGCAACAGCCATGTCAGATAAACTAATTGTTAACTAATGGCCAGAATCCTAAAGCTATTCAAGCACTGAGTGAACCTTGGTAACAATGAGAGGTAAGTATTTAAATACTTTTAAAACTCTAATTAATAACAAAAAAAAAAAAAAAGCATAAGAGGTAAAAATATTCTGACATCACTTCCTGCTGTTTTTCTTCAGCAAATTAATTTGTAAAAGCTACCTGAAAATGGAATTGGATATAATTAGTGAGCAGTATTTATCACTGTATAATGGCTTAAAATCAGTGCACAAGTACTGACTAACCAAAGAACTGTAACTCAGATAAGGAGGAAAGTGGTGAGCAAACCCAGAAGTCTGAGTATTGTTATTAATGTGATGGCATTATGTCATTCCAAATCATCTATGCTTTAGAATTATCTTCCTTTAGAAAAAAACATTTTGGTCATTGGTAGTTACTAAAAATCTCACGTTCCTTCACACTCAAACTGTTTTGAAGGCTTTTTTAAACTACTTTGTAGGTAACAAGTAGATATAAAGTTTGCACACCCACAGCTTCAGGCAGATGAAGACCACGAGGACATAGTACAGTCAGAAATGTTCAGCATGTTCACGAAAGGCTT
Organism: Hirundo rustica; assembly: GCF_015227805.2. Classification (NCBI taxonomy): domain Eukaryota; kingdom Metazoa; phylum Chordata; class Aves; order Passeriformes; family Hirundinidae; genus Hirundo; species Hirundo rustica. The sequence goes on along the minus strand of NC_053454.1, from coordinate 47,756,247 downwards.
TGTAATTTTTCAAGTAAGTTTGCAAATGTTACTGGATAATACAATCCAGTAATACTAAGAACATGGAAGCAGTTCATCGCTGATAAAAAACACAGAAAGAGAAGTGATCCATGATCTTCTCAGATCTCAAAAGAAGAATGTTAATCTGCACAACCCAAGCAAAATCTTGGATGCTCTTCATTAGAAGTGATAATTATCACTTCATGACTCACGACATACAGACTTATCATCAGCTTCCAAGCTAGCTGCATGTGTTAGTGAGATTATTATCACTCTGACTGACACCATGGAAATCTTTCTCTGGGACTGTTTACACATTGTTAAGATACCAGCCAGTAAAGCGCATTTTGTTGGCACTTATTCAGTGGCAAAAACGAGGAAAGAGGTAGAAAATTAACAGAAATATTTCCTTTTTCTCTGGCTGACCATGACCAAATTGTGGTGACTAAAAACTATTCAGCAAGTTTTGAGACAAATTTCAACAAAATAGTATATAGCTGCATTTCATATGCTACAGAAAGGATGTTTTTATAGCTTCTGATATTATTTAAAGTGTAGGACTAAACATTTTACCTCTGCTTTAACACACCTTACTTAAAATAAAATTACATCTATGTTACCGAGACACACAAAGCAGTCACATGGAGAGAGAGGTTTCGCAGGGCAGAGGTCCTTCTCCGATCTGGCTCAAGGCTGAATCCAGGTGGAGAGAGAGCCTCTTTGTTTTATTTCTTACTTTTTATACATTTGTGGGTCTAGCAGAAGATTGGCTTCTGGGGTTTTTCACCTTTCAGCCAAGTGGCTAAACCAACTGTCAGTTACAATTGTTTTCAGGTTAGAAATATGCAAACAAAGGACAGAGAATGAAAAACAAGGGATTTGTTTATCTTACATCTGTGGGAAAAAGGTAGAACTGCTTTTAATATCGTACAGTAACTAAAAATCTGACTCCATTTATGAAAATTCAAAAGGCTATAAAAAACTCAGAAAAACCAGGGTAACACATCTACACATTGAAGAAACTCTTTGGTCAGGAGAAAGCATTCTGTAAGCAAAGTTGTCTCAATATCTGCACAATTAACAATCTGATCCAACAGCTTTAACTCTGACAAAGTTCCTATTGATGCACCTAATGTAGTACAAGGCAATTTAAGCAGCAAAATGACTTTTTGTCATTAGGCACTATTAGACTTGAAAAAACAGTAAGTTCTGGCAAATTTAGCTTTAGTAGAGTAATTACCATGTTGTATCAGCATTTGTGGCTCACTGATACTCAGGGTGCCGAAAATCAGATTGTGTGGAGCACGACTCCAACTCTGGTCTATCCTACCATCTTTGTATTTTGAACCAGCCTTCTGCAGCCCCTACCTGGGTAGATGAAAACCAGAGTCCAGAGAGCAGTAGCTACAGGACCAGGCAGTGAAATCAGGATGAAGTCAGCCATGCACTTGTATCTTTATGAGTCTAGGGATGCCTGGAACTCTGAAATCTATTTGATCCCGGCTGGCTGCGAAGGCTGAATATAAGATCCTACCGAGTCCAGCAGATGATACTAGTTTTAACTAAAAAAAATTCCAGTGGTTATTATTTATGAAGATGGGTCCATGAAGAATTCTAAATATCAATATGAATTTGAATTGTGCATTTTTCATGCTGGGAAAAACAAGTAAACAAATAAAGTAGTACTCCAAATTTGAACTGGACTAAGCGTAATGAACCTGTACAGAATCTGTTTCCCTACATGGCAGTTTAGATTGGTTTTCCAAATTACTACCTGTATTGATGAAAACTTCTCAGGCTAATGACTTGAGACACAACCTTCACTATCATATTATATCTTATGCATTAGGAAGTCACTTCTGGAAAAAAGAATCAGAATTTTTTTTAAAAAAAAAAGTGAAATAAGAATAAATCTTGGCACTGATACAGTGCATATAAAAGGGATTTAAAATAGAGGCCTTACCCATTAAAAATTCAATCATGATGCAGCTACTTAAGCACTAACGTGATAGGTACTTACTCATTGTGAGCCCAAATACTGATTTATCTACAAATTTGATTGTGCAAAACTTTCTTTGCTATGCAAGGCTCTTTGGGGTTTGATTTGTAGCTTACTTCGGGCCAAGTTTGCTAAATTTTCTACAGAGACTCACTCTTTTTCTCCCCCTCCTCCCTATATATTTAGTTCCATAATGAAATATTTCCCTGTCCACATATGCAAAATTAGATTAGTTTGTGGACCAAACAAATGGAGTTTATAACTTCAGTCATGATACGGGTCTGAAAGGGGAAGACTTAGACTCTTTGGAGGACGGAGATCTATGATGTTTGAGCTGGATACAGCAAAAGAAAATGCTCATAATGGTGATAATACAGATGATAATTGTAATGGTGTTTATAATGAACATAAATTCTCCCACATTCTGTAATAATAGCAGAAGTTATTAATCATTTCAGAGAATACTACATTTAACCCAGCAGCAATCTCTTGCACTGAGTTAAAATTCACACATCCTTCAAAGTCTGAAAAATGTCTTAAGTAGCTTGTATACATCATGCATAACATACACAAAATTGGGAATGGGTGACCTAGAAGTTTTAGTAGCAGATTAACTCGGAATTCACAGAAAGTTTGGTGGTATTCTCCTGCTAATTTTTAAGCCTTTACACTTTTCATCATATTTGCACTCTGTCCTGGACATCTCACACAATTATCTACACTCTCATTTCTATACTAGAACATTACAATTTACATCCAACTACACCTAACAATGACTTATGAGGGATGAATAAAATGCTTGCTTACAAGAAAGACAAGAGTATATGAAACATCTTCTGTTACCACAACATTTGGAAAATCTGGTGTGATCTTGCAGGCTCATCTATGTTGAGAAAACCATGAAAAGACGTAATCCTCGTAAAAGAGGATATTTATATTCAGTCTTTGCTTTGGTAATATGGATAGTCTCTGGTAAATGGAACTTTACTGTTTAAATTTAAAATGCTTTCTATAAGCTTACAGTCTGTAATAAGACTAAGAAAACAACCAAAAATCAAACCCAATGTAAAACTTTCAGAGACATTCTTCATACATTCTTACTCAAGTTAGCTGAAGATTTTCATAGTCTAGTGCTCAGGTAAGTGATCAGAGAAGAGGCTGATGGGAATTTGAGTCATATATTGATTGAATGTCATGAGAAGTCAATTCTGAGAAGCTCTTTCAGTATATTTGTACAAGAATAGGTAATTTAAAATATGTAGCACACATAATGTCAGGAACTATTAATGCTATTCAAAAATAACAGAGATCCAGGTTAATTTCTAATTTATGAGAAGAAGACTCCTGAGAAGATGAGAGCAAGTTTCACCAAGTTCCTGCAAACCACTATTTTATGCTAAGGCAGGAGTCCAGAAATATGACACTCAAAGGACACAAGATAAAACCGAAAAACAAGAAAGAGGAAGAAAATAATGAAAGCTGGTTTTGCTAGTTGTTTTCTTTCTTTTCATTCTCTTTGTAAATTCTTTTAAATAGTACATAGGTAATTTAGTTACCTAATGTCACTCATGGCAAGAGAGTTTGATGCTTAGGAAAATTATGTTAATGTGAGAATTTCAAACAGTGTTATGTACCTGTGAAAGTCAAAGACTACAGGGGAAACAGAGGTTTGGAGTATAGATCAGATCTTTCATTAAAGTAAGTGGTATGAAAAATATAGCCTTTTTTCAATTAGGTCATCCGGTCTAACAAAAGATGTTAATAAAACGTAATCTCACTTTAAGGAAGGGAGCAGGATGAATTCAAGTTAGCACTCTATAATTTGAAGTGATATATGCCCAAGGCATTTAGCAACAATACTTGCAACGCCCCCCCTAGGTTTTAAAGATATCAAAACAGTGTATTTTTAATTTCTTAGGTAACATAGTCCTGAAGTAACCCCTAGAAGATAACTCATGAAAGTAATCCTTTCCTTGCACTTCGAAAAAACAGAAAAACAACGAAGAGAAATTCAGTGCTTGCTAAATCACAATAGCTCAAACATTTATAGACATGAAAGATTTTGTATGAATACTGCTGTGAATAATTTAAGCAGCACACAGAAACCTCAAGCACTGAATATGGATCTATCAGATTAAAAGATCTTTTGCTACCCAAGTTAGCAAGGGAAGTTCTATCCTTGAATAAGACAAAATAAACAGAAACAGAAATAGGCAGAAGAAAACCAGTCTTTGAACAGATTGTGGGTGATCAAGTTTATGAGCAATCTGCTATAGACATTGGGCTAGCAATAATTCACAGACAAAATAAATACCATGCAAATTTGTTCCAAGGATGGTCGTAAACCACACAATGAACCCGAAGAACACAATTATTACTTGATACAGCCAGCTCCCAAGAAGGAACTCTCTTGTAGTTACACAGATACTGATGCCCCTCCTTCCATACCTTTGAGGCAGCATGTCTAAGCTTTCTCTGCACTTGCCATTATAACAGCATCTCACAATTATTCCACCTCCCAACTGACCGGAAACAAAAGAAATCATCTTGTATATAAACCATATCTGATATGAATATTTACACACATTACAAGCTACTGAAATCACTACTTAAAGAAAAAAGACAAAATACAAGGAAATGGGCATAATTAAAAAAAAAAAAAGAGGGAGAGAGAGAGAAAGACAAGTTTGCCTCAAAGCTTGGAGTAATCTGATGTTATCAAATGTACTTAAAATGCAAACTGATTTGAAAACCAAGTAAGAAGGTGGCTTTTGGAATTAACTTTGAATGCTTAAGATTTACCCATGTGTGAAACTTTGAATTTTAGTCCTCTAGTCCAGCAATGGACCTCTCATAGAAAACATGAAGTTTCAACTTTAGTACAAGAATCATAATATTTTGTAATTAAGTATTTTTTCCTAAAACTGCAATATTATGAAAATTCAATCATAACTGAATTCTTGGTAAGGCAGGAAGCCCTGGAATAACGATGATAATGCCTATTCTACAAAAATAAATGTCTTGTCTTCGCTTCAGTAGCACTAGTTTCTCTATAATAATTATTTTTGACTGACCTTTAGGAAAGAGTAAACATTCAGAGCTTTACTGCAGGGACTAACAATTTGAACTTCCCAGAAATGCTGAAGGAACTTAGCAGCTTTGAAATGTTTTGCCTTTTACAGAAAGACAGTTAACATTCAAGATCAATACTACCTACACTTTGCTGTCATAACTAATGCAGGGTGTCTTGAAAGACAATAATCTAAAGTTTGCTTTGGTTCCTACTGAATTTTTGTATTATGAATAATTATTTTATGATTATTAGAAATGAAATGGAAATAAATAATATTATTTAAAATAGCATCACAAACAACTACAATTTAAAAGTAAACTGTTCATAACCCTCCAAAAATTTATATTCAAATTTCTAGCATAATTCAGCACATACTTTATTAGTCAACAGCATGAAAGAGTGAATGCTGCTCTCAAAATACTGACTGTTCATTAGAAGCACGTACTATTAGAATACCTTGAGGTTAGATTATTGTGTTTTCTAGTAGTCATAAGTCTGTGATTAAGATTAGTAATTCCACCTTTACCAGCACTATACTAATTAGAGAAGTTATTATCAGCCTGTTGATCTGCTGGAGGACAGAGTGGCTCTACAGAGAGATCTGCACAGACTGGACTGAGGGGCTGAGGACAACAGTATGAGGTTCAGTAAGGCCAGGTGCTGGGTCCTGCCCTTGGCTCACAACAACTCCAGGCAGTGCTACAGGCGAGGAGAAGGGTGGATTGAGAGCTGCACAGCAGTGAGGGTCTTGGGGGTTCTAGTCAACAGCCAGCCGGATATGAGCCAGCATGTGCCCAGGTAGCCAAGACAGCCAATAGCATCCTGGTCCTTATCAAGAATCACATGGCCAACACGACTAGGGCAGTGACAGTCCCATTATACTTGCACCTCAAATTCCGTGTTCAGTTTTGGGCCCCTCCATTAGAAAAGGACATTGAGGTGCTGGATTGTGTCCAGAGAAGGGCAATGGAGCTGGTGAAAGGTCTGGAGCACAAGTCCGATGAGGAGCAATGGAGGGAGCTGGGGTTGTTTCACCTAGAGGAGGCTCAGGGAGGGCCCTGCTGCTCTCGACCACAAGGAGGTTGTAACGAGGTGAGGTTCTCTTCTGTCAGGTCCCAAGAGAAAGGACAAGAGAAAATGGCCTTAAATTGCACCAAGGGAGATTCAGACTAGATATTAGAAAAAAATGTTCAGTGAAACTGTGGTTTGGCATTGGAATGAGCTGCTTGGGAGATGGTGGAGTCACTGTCTTTGGAGGTGTTCAAGAGGTGTCTGGCATTTGGAGATATGGTTTAGGGGTGATTATCGTGGTACTGTGTTGGTGGTTGGCCTTGATGATCTTGAAGAACTCTTCCAGCTTTGATGATTCTTTAATTCTAAGGCTACTGAAACAACTTGAAAATATGTTACACTAAGCTACTTTGGGATAAGTAGCAACAGCAAATGATTCAGGCATAGTTCCAGCCCAAGAGGAACTGCACTTGCTGAAAATGACCTCCAGCCCAGTCATTTATAATGGGCTGGGATTTCCATTTATAATGGAAAAGAAAAACTCACGAATAACATCCACTACAAGCTTTTCATAATGCTATTTAGGTGGGGGAAATTGTCTGAAACCGTCAAATCTCAGGTAAAGTCATTTTACCAAGGTCAACAGGAAACCTCCTACAACTCAAGACAAAGATTTCTACATCCTTATTCACATTTCAGATCTTTTACACAAACATACTCTGCAATAATTCTTATGGGTCAAGGTGGTATATGCTCTACCCTTGGTCATTCCACTAAGTACAGAAGTCAGTATTACAGTTCAGAAATTGATTTTGTTTTGTAAGGCCAAAGGTGTAAAAAAATGCACACATAAACTCATATACATAATGGGCTAGTAGTACTCTAAAAAAATACTATTCTTATGTAAATAGTTGTTTTATTCTTGAAATTAATACAGCCTGCTCTAGTCTCTTACTGAAGCACTGTCCTGGGCTCATCTCAACAAAACTGCTGCTGAGGTCCAACAGTACATTTGTGAGATTTTCACTGGTTTGTAAAAAATCTTTCCCATCATACGAACAAAGAGGTAGAAAAATCCATTTGTACACAGCTACAAACTCCTGTGCCCGTTCTGTATGCAGCATGAGGGACCCAAGGACAAATAAAGGTGGTCTCACAGTACATGGATGTTCTCATGATAAAGAAAGTTACACATATGCACTTGCTCTATCTTGCTCTCATGCTCTACAGACCTCTCCTGCCAGAACGCACACCAATTAGACAGTCTCCTGCTTAGCCTAGAGAAAACACCAGCAGAAGATTTTAAAACTGTATTTTGGGTTCCCTACAGGGAAGGAAAGAATCATATATATAAAATTCAAAATAATTCTGTCCTGAAACAAAATCCTATTTGCCACTTACTTTGGGATTTTAATGAAGAAATACAAAAATACTGTTTTAAGCAAGTGGCTTTTCCATTTCTTATTTACTGCAGATTCAAAACCTAAACACGGTGTCTTGTCAAAACTGAGCACCAACATTAATCATGAGCTATAAATATGAATACCTGACTAAAAATTCCTTTTTTTTTTCTACATAACCTATTTGTGGTACTTTTGTTACTAAGCAACAAAATGAACAAAATTCTTCTATTATCCAAAACACTTGCATTATTGCCAGGTTCGCCTTAACACAACTTTATTATCTTGACTGCTTCACTTGCTGAACATGTGGAGCAGCAGATTAGGAATAATTAGACAAGGAATGAATGAACTCCGGTGCGGTCACATCCTGAGACACAAATGAAGTATTGATTTTGGTGATTCTACTAACAGCCATTTAATATGCATAGCTTCTAAACACTTGAGTTGATATGACTTCATTCTCAATACGTTGTTAAATGTATTCCGGGTTCTGGCCCAGCAAACGATGTTCAGCCTTTATGACACTGCATAGCATTCATGGTTATTAAACACAATTAAGCAATGCAGAAAAAGTGTGAAGGTTGAAGGAAAGCTCACTAGGGCAGCTTTAAACACGTCCGGGTTTCCCAGGCAGGATGAAAGGGAAAAATGAAGTAAAGTGCTGTTTCCAACATGCACACCCATCCGTGGCATGTAGCATTTCTCAATATATTTTCTAGCTTAAATCATATGTTTTAATGTTGGGGAAGAAAATAGTGTGCAAACTAGGGAAAAATCATGATGTCCCTATCAGAATGCTGTGTAACATGATTATGTGCTAACAACCGTGTATAAAATAGTGTTCAGAGAGAAGTTAAATTGACTTCCTCAGATGTTTCAGAAACGTTTTTGCCATTGGTTATATCATTACAATGCAGGTAACAGAAAATAGTAAAGTTAACCTAGATTTATATTCATGTAACTCAGTGTTGAGTTTTCTTCTTAAACTTCAGAGGAATTGCTTCTCAAGATTAAAAACTGGTCTTCTCAAGCAGCTTAAGAAATATTTTACAGCACAGTACTCAAGGGAGAGGTATAGAGGAGAAAGGGAAAACTGCTATGTATAATACAGACATTTCTATCAAAAAATCACACAAACTCAAATATTCCTGAGTTAGTAAGGCTAATGCCTATAATTTTATGACTCTTAAATAAAACAGATCAGATTTTCATATACTGTACTCTAATATAAATATAGATCAACCACAGTGCCCAAAGTCCTGCCTTCTAATAACACCTTTGAATCTAAGCCAGAAGATACAGCAATATAAATGAGATCATATCCCATTCTGCTGAGTGGTCAAGACCTCATTACTCATCCAAAAAACTCAAGGGCAAAACAAAAAAAAAATAATCTGCTGAGAATCAACAGGAGAGAACCTGGTTCATCCTCATTCTAGATGACAGACTTCAAGACCAGCTACTGGAATAACCTGAAAGGCCTAAAAATACAGTAGCTTTTTAAACTGAGATTCACTCAAGTCTATGTATCTGCATGGGAAACTTGGTGTGCATTTGCTTAGGCCACTCTGCAAACAGACTTTACACTATCCAGCTCCAAATTAGACACCATTTCTGCACAACAGAACCGTGCTTGTGTGGACTTAATGCTATGACCACAACTACCGTGGAGCTTTTGGATCCTACTGGATGTATCTGGCCTGCTGAAACCCAAGTGTCTCAAGCACGCACCTCAAACCACTGCAGAGTTCAGAAACACCAGATCTCCTCTGCTCTTTAAGCATTATAACGAGTTCATGTATTTCTAGATGAGCATGGGCCTTGGTTGTTTAACTGCCAAAAGAGGAGATGTCAGCCCACTGTATTATTGGCACACTGTGATCACTCTCAGGCATTACGGCTTTCAGCACAAGAAGATGCTCAGTGCATGTCATGAGTGGGATTTTGGTCTGTGACAGAGGAGTGAGCTCATGACAGTAGAGGCCCTAGGGAAACCTTCTGGTACCCCATCACTACGGATGTTTCAGACTTACAGTACGTTCTGCAACAGATTTATCAACGGTGCCAAGGAGAGAACACTTTCTGTCACCAACATCCTCAGAAGCAGCAATGAGAAAGAATTTTTCATGTTTGAGAGCACAGGGGCTAGTGGGCTAGCGACAGCTGGGGTGATAGGCTTATTTTGATTCTGACAAAAAATAAAGTCAGGGGAAAAAAACAGAAAAAAGATGGATTTGTTAGGTTAGGGAAAGACTTGCAGGGCAGAAAACTGAGGACAACTCCCTCTGGTACAGAGTGACTGTGCCACAGATCTGTCTGTGTGTGCTTATCTGAAGATGGCCAGAACAGAGAGGTTCTTTGTATGTTAGTTTGGATTGGGCTTTTTAGAATTAGGGCAGTATCAGGTAAGATTGAGCTCAGTCACTAAAACACAGCTCATGGCACATGAGTCCTGCAGTGGAGAGCCAGCAGGCAGGTGACACAAGCTGTGGCAGATGAAGCAGAGTCAGCTGTGGGCTCCTCTGGTGACTCTGTGATACCATCAGTGGTGTGAGAAGAAGGGGCTGGTGTGGTAGGAGAAGTAGTCTGACAGCAGTTTATATCCAGCAATTTTTTTTGCTGGCTGAGGAAATAGCAAACAGATTTATTAATTTTCTGTGGAATTATTTGGTATTTTTTAATAAAGAAAACTTCACTAACACAGCTCATAATAATTTGACCTGAAATCGATAGTGGATGTTAAGACAGGGATCTTCTAAACTTTCCTGTACTGACTCTGCAGAAATACTAGGCAAAGACTTAGCATAATTTTGAGTTGCACTAGGAAAACAATTGTTACCTTGCCAGGAACACAGGAAACATTGCACCCTCCTTGTGATGCCCCTGAGGGAGTTGCCAACACAGAAATTTAGGTAGGGCTGCAGTTCCCTGTCAAGACTTCAGCTGCTGATAATTAGGAGATATTTGAGTTATGAATTTAAGAGCAAAGAATTAGAATTTAAAAAAAACCCCAAAACCTCAAAAAGTCCAGCTGTCCTCTGGTGGTGGAAAAGATCTGGGGTTCGGTACTCCTGACTTGAAGAATAGTGAAATGATCTTCATCAGTACAAGCTTCAGACTAACACCCTGCACTGCATGAAGTTTCCTTCCCATATACAAAAAAATAAACTGTCGAAAATCACAGACAACAACGTTTTGGCTCTAAACAAATGTCATACCTAACACCTCAGTCCAACAAATCCACTTCAGTTAGCTTTCAAAGCTGTAAACCACGCTAGGCCATAAGTTTTATTTATAGAGTGTTCAAGAAATTGACCAGACTCATGCCAAGAGACTTTTCAAAGGGAGAAATATTGGCTTACATCCATTTTGATACTGCAAGAGTAGTGTTTTTGAATAAAAAATGCAGGTCTTTGCTTTTTATTAATTGCTTTTATGACAGTGATTTGAATTTTAGAATGATTTAACTGCACAGAAATAATTCTCTAAAAGTACTTATTGAAGAAAAAAATAATTTTGATAGCATGGGCCACAATATTGCTTGAGAATGATAAACTGGATGGTAGGATTAAAAAGATATATCCATTGCTGTCAGACTAAAGAATACTGAATATATGGATACTTCTCAAATATTTCTGTGAACAACATAGAGATAGTTAATGGAACAAGCCAGTATTACTTTTAGACAACTGATGTACAAAAATATTTTTGGTCTTGATGTATAAAAATGAACATTAAGAAGAGACCCATAAAAACTCCTCTGTAAAGTATGTGTGTCTCTATCCAGGACTGCAGTCCATGGATTCCGCCTAAATATTTGCAACACCTAAGCAGCCAGTAACACGTTTCAAGGCTCCCAGCACTGTGCATATCGGTGTACATGTATGTGAGCTGGCACATGCCATACCAGCTATATGGCTAAGATTCCCTTCACCTGATAAAGGTCTGTATTTCACACCCTGCTGCCAATATTGCATAATAAAATATCTATCGGATAGAATATGCAACCAGCCTGTGGAATAAAAACTTCCACTTCCAGAGGGAAACTACATTACATACTGTAACTCACTAAATTTCCCTTCCCCCGGCAAGTATAATGGTATCATTTTCACTCCCACATTTACCATACTTTAAAAGAATGGTCTTGGCTTTTCCTATTGTTCACAAGAAAGCATGTAACTCCAGGAGACAGATCTGAGCAGCTCTTGCCAAAGGCATGCAAACAGGCACTTGTAGCCTGCCCAAGATAATGAAGGGATATTACATAAGCCCCTCAAAGAGAAGTTTCCAACCAGAAGCAGAGGGCTGTGTGCTGGTTCTTTGGAATGCCACTTTACACAGCAGTCCCTAACTGTGCAGACATGCATATGCATAAACACTGCAGCCATTAAATGCCTCAACAGGGACAGAGAAAGCACTCTCCAAGCATCTAAAAAGGATGCCGACAGAGTTGTGCCTCCATCTATCTTAAAGGAAAAAAAAAAACAACCCAAAACACATAGCATGTTTAAAAATTATCACACCTGCACCCGGAGAGATTATTTCTTACAATATAGAATACCTTACATTGTCATCCTGGTTTAGCCCCCTCCTCCCCCCAGTATATTATTTATTAATGCATTCTGCAGATATGAGCCAAACAATCTCTACCAACTTATTTGCTGGGCTGGCTTTGTTTCAAGAAGCAATTCTGCTGAACTGCAATACAACAAATACTCTTCAATCATTCACAGCTGCCTTGGCTTTTCACAGCTAGCAAGAGTGAATAGATGAAAGCACCAGCTATGTGTCCACGCACAAGAAAGCAGTCTTACAGTCTGACTGTGTAAGACTGTAAGACTGAATTTTTTTACATGGTACTGATTAGACTACACTTTGACAAGAAATAACAGTACAATAAACGGTTATTCTAGTAGCCATTTGCACTCACTGGTCCATTAAGTCCGTGTTCCACAGCAGTAATTAAAGGTTTGTCATGATATTTCCAACACTTAGAGTCATAAACAAACAAATAATTAGCTTGGAAAATGTTTCTGGTAGCCCTTTCCCCCGTTTTACTGCTTGCTATTTTGCTAAAAATCTGACTTTTCTGTAACTGTAAAGTCTGCTTTCAATGAAGCTTTGAGATTCAAAAGGAACAGTGTGGAAGCTATCAAGTGGCAGCAGCTCAGATTCTCGGTATAAAGACAACAGGAAATAATGAGTCAGCTCAGGCTCAAGGTAACATTTTCTTTTGCTAGGCATTCACTTTGATTCATCCTTTTCATCTGTAATAGACCACTCTAAAAACAAGTACTTTGTTCTACTGATGCAAAACCAGCAATTGATGACAAAACAAATTAAGAAAATGATACTTACAGAGTACTGTCAAACACATTTTCTGGACATCACTCTCTTAAAATGCTCTTCCTGATTCTTCCTGCACAACATACAGCCACAAAGCCTATTAAAGGAACTGGCTGTGCAAATTCCTACAAAAACTAATAGGACAGACATTGTGACCCTATGAAGTATATGCAAATAAATCCAAATCCATGAGAAAGTCACGTGTTAGCTCATAACTCTTAATGCTTATGTGAAATCTTTAAAAAGAATATATTGAAAATCATTAATGGATTGATATGATTTATACAAAGATGATAAATACCTGAAAGCTGGAAACTTTGAAGTCTATGTTTTCAATTTTCTACTCTCCCCATGAACTCGAAAGCTCAGACCCTTAGGGTCTGTACGACTACAATGAAAAAATAATGTATGGTAAAGTTTCATCTAAGTCCAAAAAGAACATATCCCTCTTTTCAGAGTAAAACACAGCACAACTAAAACTAAGTAATAAGCAGATATTCAAGCTCAGCCAGAGAGATTTATAAATCTAGTGCATCTATTGCAAAAACGTTGCCTCGGTGGAATATAACGGATCATGACGAGTTAGGTGGTGGTACAATACAATGCATGAATGCTAATTATTTAATCTCAGAAGTGAGACAGCAACAGTGGCCAATAGCAAGGAACAGCTTAAACTATATCTTGGCCATTACAGAAGCAGAGAATCACAAAATGGGTAATGCTGGCAGGGACCACCGTGGGTCATCTGATCCAGGCTTCCTGCTCAAGCAAGGTCATCCTAGAGCTCATAGCACAGGATTGTGTCCAGATGGTTTCTGACTATCTCCAGTGAGGGAGACTCCAAAACATCTCTGGACAATCTGCTCTGGTGCTCAGTGACCCACACAGTAAAGGAAGAAAACTTCCTCAAGTTCAGGTGGAACTTCTGTGCATCAGTCTCTGCCCACTGCCTCTGTTTGGCACCACTGAGCAGAGCCTGGCTCCATCCTCTTGGCACCTCCCATCAGATACTGACAGACATTGATGAGGTCCCCTCTCAGTTGTTCCTTCTCAAGTCTGAACAGGCCCAGCTCCCTCAGCCTGTCCTCATAAGAGATGCTCCAGCCCCTCAATAATCTTTGTCACCCTTCACTGATGTGCTGCACAAGCTCCCTGTCTCTCCTGTCCTGAGGAGCCCAGAAATGAACAGTGAACTCCAGATGTGGCCTCACCAGGGCTGAACAGAGGGGCAGGATCAACTCACTTGCCCTGCTGGAATGCTCTTCCTGATGCACCCCAGGACACCATTGGCCTCTTGGCCACAAGGACACACCCTGGCTCATGGACAGCTTGGTGTCCACCAGGACCCCCAGGACCTTCTCCACAAGCTGCATCCCAGCAGCTCAGCCTCCAGCCTGAACTGGTACATGAGGTTATTCCTCCTCAAGTGCAGGACCCTGCATTTGCCTTTGCTGAATTGCAGACAGTTCCCTGTCCATGTCTCTGGGTTTTGTTTGTTTTGCTTTTGTTTGTTTGCTCCTTTTGTTTTGGTTTGTTTTTTTTGTTTTGTTGAATTTCAACTTGTTTCACAGTATATGTTTTGTCTATAACAAACCTGATACCTCACCCTTAAAATCATCCGGGTCTGTGTTAAGGAGATATCTCATGCTCCTGCTCCGTATAGGAGTAAACAGACGTCAAGTAAACAGACAGCTTCTTAAGCTGACTGACTGATTATTGATCTCATTTCAAAAGATATGCTCCTCATAAACAAAAATCTGTCAGTAAAGTCAAGAGTAAAACAAACAATATCATAGTGACTGAAACCAGAAACCACGAAAAAGCTCCCAAACCCATAATCAGTTGAAGCTGTCATTCTTATGTAAGCAATTCTTACAACAAAAGTGAACTAAGAAAATATAGTTAACTCACAAACTGTACCAGTGCATGATAGGTGGCATGGGGACAGAAGTGGCATGTCAGGTGATTCACAGTGTGAATTCAGGTTTGCAGCGTTACTGAAAAACACCAGAATTAGTAACATAGCATACAATATTAGTACTGAAGAAGACTGATGGCTTTACTTCTGCCATCACCTGCATGTCTTGGACTTGCTTCCAAGTGTTCTCTGTTTTCAAAGCAGAATTTGTCCTAAACAGTGGCACCGAAGTAGAAACTGGCTGCTAAAATTCAGTTTAAACCCACAGTTTTTACTCAAGATTATTCCTTCCCACCCCCCTCCCCCCAAAAAAAACAAACAACCCTTTAAAATATTTCAAATTAAAGTGAACATCTAAACTGCATTTCAAATGCCATCACATCTTGAAAGTGTCACCACAACTCTGGAATTAACTTTTCCCATATGTATTATGTAGACAGATTAACTGCAGCAAACATTGATTGGCTGCACTTTTAATTTTGCTCATTTTGCTCGTAAACATTACAAGTTTAATCTCAATTTTTGATACAGCTCACTTTCCTCTAATGTGTATTACAGCACAAATCAAAGTAGAAAATATTCCTCAAATCAAAGTGAAAACTCAGTTCAAAGTTGTCTGGCAATTTTACAAGTCTCATCCATAAAAGTCTCCTAGAGACTTGCTTGCTAAAGGAGTGATGCATGCAGTGCTGTGTGAAATACAAGACTTTTTTCAATCAGTTCTCTCTCCAAGTTTCTTTTTTTTTTTTTTCCCCTTAAATTAGCTTGCAAGTTGTAGTTGTTTGAGGACAAAATTAGAGACTCTCAGACTGCTGTCAATTCTGCCCCAGCTAGTTCTATCATCTACCAAGATTCTTCAACTATTTGTAACATTTTTTTTTAGGCTAAAGAGTAAAGACTTTTCTCTGGTTTTGCAGTGAACTGAAGGTTCATGCCTCTGCTGGTGCAACTTTGCAAAAATACACAGAGACTTAATGACAGTGCAGCATTAAGGGGGAAACCATTTCTATTTTCATAGAACATAAAGAAAATGCTTATTTGTTCTGATTTATTTTCAAATGAAACTATGAAATTGCCATTACTGTTTCCATAGCACACTTGTTTTCAGCTCTTTCTGATCATTTAGGTCTCAGGGAGATGTTCAAACACAGCCAAGGGATCTTCAGTGTTACTGAATGATCTAAGTCCTTCACTACTCCATTAAACTGGATTTATCATTCATAACTTTAACACCGTTGGACGAAAATGAAGAGAGATCTTGTAAAACCTCATATGTCAGAAGAGAAGTGAGCTATACCTGGCTTGGAAGGCATTATAGTAATGCACAATTTTTTTCTTTGGTGATATTTTGAGATATTTTTCCTTAAAATTTAGTATTTCACACTGTATTTTCCAGATGAATTATTTCTGGAAAAGGGTTGATAAATCCACAGATGCTAAAGTTGAAAATCATCTTCCTAACAGATATTGACCTGGAACAGAAGAGTGTGCTTGCACTTAGAATTCTAAGATTGAGATTCAGCATCCAATATGTGGAAGTCCTTTTATGGTTCAATAGTTCATAAAAGAAATGATGCCAGAGCTATTCAAACGGAAGGCTTTATCACTCATAGGTACATACATTATGGTAGTGTGAGAGGAAAGTAAAGCACTGGGAAGAGTGAACCACAACCACAAAAACATATGAGAAGTTGTCCACTGGTCACCAACCGAGATGAGCTAGAAGTCCTTCCAGAATCTGGCAAAGTTTCAGACATGTAGAGATTGTTTGAAGAGGTCACGAGCAGCCTTAGAAGGGAGCAACAAGTCTCTAGGAACATAAAAAGCTGTTTGTAAAGGAAAAGACCATCCCAAATTCATGATGGATAGGACAAAATGGGCCTAACTCCTTGCAGCAATGCAAATTAACATTAGACTGTAGCAAAAACTTCCTCACATAAAGAATAGATGGCTAAGGAAAATGAAGACATTTTCTCCATAAAACCACATTAGACAAAAATACATCATGAATCATGTCTGTATAGGTATCCGACAACTTCTCCTGCATGAGTGATTTGCTTTCTGCTTGGTCAGCCTAAAAAAATCTCTAAGGTTTACAGATTTAAGATCTAAAGCTGCTTATCTTCCCAGAAGGCTGCATAAGAAATTTCACAACTACTGTAATTTGATCTGACTGAAAGCAAGCTTTTTTAAGTCGCCAGCAAAAAAACAGCTCCCGTTTCTTCCAGTTTACAGTGGAAAAACATTCTAGGGCAGCAAGTGGTGGTCCAGGACCCACTCTGTGCTCTTTTCATGAGCTCAATGGGACAGAACAAACCCCTTGGTCTGCAATCTGATTCTTCCCAGTTTTAGGAGACCTTTTCTGGGCAAGTTTTTGGATTAGAAAACTAATTTGCAGATCAGAGCAGTCATCTCTAATCCCCACAAGCCACGGTGTTAAACACAAATCCTTCCTGCTATACACAAGTCCTCAGTGACTCCTCTGAAGCTGGGAAAGTTGTGCAGGCTTCCTCTAGCACACCTGCTTCTACATCCTTCCACTGAATTTAAATGGAATCTCTCCACAACTGACTGAATGCAGGTGAAAAGTATGCGGTGCAGGGAAAACAGCATCAGGATATTCTACGACTGAAAGTACCATTTCATATTTATCTCTATATATAAATATCAAAAGACATTTTAACTACTATCTTTTAACGCCAGATATTAATGGAATTTTTTTTTTTTTTTTTAGATATATACTAAAGACAGCCATCAGATAAAACAATCAGTGAATATACTCACAATTTTTTTTATGGGTATAAAAATATACAGTTGCTGTCTTTACAGAGAAAAACAGGGCTTTCTTTATTTGTGAGCTTGTGAATATGCGACAGAATTTCTTGTCCTCAGATGCTTCCTCACAGCCTAAGGAAATGAACGAAATCTGACATTCTTTGGTATCTGGTAGCTGCTAGCCAAAGAAAAAAGCTTCTCCACCCTCCCAAGCAGTTTCTCCAGTCTGCAGGAGGAACCACAGATAGAAGAGTTCAACAACTCTATCAGAAGAATGATTAAACTGTTCTTTCCTTGTCTCAGATTGGACAGGTACCACAGCACATAATTAGCTTTGGTGGTAATAGAGTCATGGGCTAAAGGAACAAATGCTTTAGGAATTCTTTAGCTTTTTATCATGTTAAAACCTGCACCAGGGTTATTAAACATTGGTTCTCTGTGGCATCATTTGCTTGTTTTTGATATGAGAAATTCGCAAGGTCTTCCTTTGACCAAAACTGACTCCAGGATACTATTGGAACATCCTAAAAAATGCTTTGCAGGGGAAAATAGACTTTCACTTGACTGATTAATAAAACAGTACTTTTATCTTACCTAAGCTCCTCTGTGTAGCGTTAAAGTTTTCAGATGAGTTCATGGTATGTACATGCGTCCTGATTCCAGAGACCAGAAAAAAGGCTCCCTACCTCCTATTTCCCCCAAGTTTTCAATATACTGCTTCTATAGCCTAAAATGAGGGCTCGTAAAGAAAAGTTAAGAAATGCAATTGTCCTATCAGAGAGGAATGACAAACTTAGGCTATATATGAACATTTAACTAACAAATATTGAATTTCGGAGCCAGATACTTGTCATTCATTCCTATCACACCTTTCAAATTCATACAGAACAGTTTGTTTAAGTTAAAGGAGGTTAAATGAACTGAACTTGAAAAACACACCTTTTACTAATGTGTATCTCACTTTACATACTTTTTTTTTTAGCCACTGAAAATTATACATAGTATACTTTTTTTTTCTTCACTGCCAATCATTCACTTTCTAAAACAGAAAGAGGTATCATATGTGGATTTGACACAATCTGTCCTGAGTTTGCTCTATTTTTTCCATTAAGATATAGAAAAGATCATACTGCTTATTAAAAGCATATCAGATAAGTTTTACATGACAAGGACCTAAAAATGCTAAAATAAATAAATATATAACGATGGGTTTAGAATTCAAAATTATCTGCTCAAACTGGAGAGATGATCTGAGGAAAAAGAGATTTCACTCAACAAAGGAAAGCCTCCGACACTGAGGGGCAAATAAGCAGTTGTATGAAGACTGGATGGGAAACATTTTCCTTCATCTAGTAGTTCCTTAAAGCAATTCCCTGATTCCTAGGAGATCAGAAGCTGAATATAAGTAAAAAAGACTAAATTATTATGAAAAGACACTCATTATAGTGGTGAAAAAATGTAAACATGTAAGACTTTTATAAATGTTAGTCTTCAAAATAGGGAGAAGAAATTCACAACCTGCCTTCAGCATTGACACAATCTGAGGTAAAATGCTGTGCTCACTCTTGGGCACCACTCATTGTGACCAATATCTTCCAACTGTAGTGGCTCCAGAAAACATAAATGAGAAAAATCAGGGGGCTAGAAAATATGAGGAAAGATTATATTAATTGAAACTAAAATTGGAAGAGAATGCTCTTTTTACCCATGGTGCATAAGAGAAGAGGGAATGTGGTTAAAGTGCAACAGAGTAAACTCAGTCTAGAAGTACTGATGGGAAAGGGGAAATATTGAAATGGAAAGCAAGTAGAGAATAAGCAAGCATAAGTAATTCTGGGAACACCCCACTGGCAAGTTAGGGTATCATCTCTCAGCAGGGAGAAGCACACAGCTCTTGAAGTGGGAAGCAGACAAGATGGTTTAATGAGGAGCCTCCCAATCCTGCTATCCATGATTTTCTGTGGGTTTATATGTTAAGGTCTGAGAGAACAGACACACCCTGTATTTGACTGCAACAAGCCATTACACCACACTTACTGTAGTAAGGAACTGAGGTATTTGTAACTGCTACAAAAATTCAGCTGAATTCCAGTTGCAATGACAGCTGCAATCTTATTAAATACTATTAATCCTTCTGGACTAGAAAGTTGATTTATAATATATGTGTATTTGTGTATCTGTCTAGTGCACCTCACAATAGTTTGTGCTGGTTTTTGCTTTGGTACTTGGGCAGATTTCTGTCATTTTCAATAAATTGTGTGACCTCTGCTGCTGAATTCCTGCTCTTGAAACCCAAATTGTTTATATTTAATTCTATTTGATTAAGATATTGGGTGAATGCATTGATTAATAACTATTACATGTTCCAATATCATAGTGAAGGGACTGCACAAAGGTTCACATCCAGAATAAAAGTGCTTTTAGGAGCAGAAGAGATAGTTCCTTCCATTTAACGAAACACTATACATAATACAGGTCAACATGTTTTACTCAGGGATTTCCTCCTCCATGTCTAAAATGGTAGGGATGTTCCATTTCCAGGAAAAACTGAACTTGGATATCAATGCTGCTATGCATACAATCAGAACTGTGTATTCAGCTGCAAATCCTCCCCATCTGGTTTTTGGTTACTGTCAGAGTTGTCATGACTGTAGAAATCTGGAAGATAGTCCCAGTGGACTGCATCTCAGGTGTGACAAAAATCACGAGCAGATCCAAGTCTGCCTTCGCTTTAAAGCTGAAAGCGGGGCCTTAGGTGGAGCTTCAAGCACCTGGGGACATCTGCTGGTTTAGCATGGCACTGGTGTGCTGCACAGGAGCTTAGGCTGCAGGTAGTAAAAGCAGGTAGCCTGTGAAGCAAGGCTCCGTGTGATATACAGCTCACAATCTAGATCTATACTAATGAAATACTGCCAAATCCTGCCATCAAGTCAGCTAAGGATTGGTAACAACCATGTTCTTAAATTCTGTGAACCTCTCAAACCATCACAACAACTCTCAAACTGCGCAACAGCAATGGTCTTGGTCCTGGATTCTACCCAAACCATGTCTGGGAACTGTTTCATATAGCTGGTCATCTCAGCCTAAAGTTGTACCAGGAACCCTTCTACAAATTTGAAGTGTTCATCCATCTTGAGTTGCAATATCCATACAAATATCTGGCACTGTTCAGCTTACAGTTACATCTCTCGCCATAAATACCTCAGGTATCACTTAAAAAAATGAATGGAAACAGCTATCTACACCAATAGATCTTTTGACATTATTCCAATCATGTTGGGTTTTCTGCCCTGCATAATACAGAGTGGTATCAATTCCAGAATTTATAGGAGAAAAATCCATTTTTTTCCCACATGTAATCAAGCTTGAAGTCAGTAAATGCAAAACTCTGTTAGCTGCACATGTTCCTATAACATCTTTTTTGCCCTTCTGAATGTACCTACCCATTAACAAAAGTAAGAAGCTCAATTCATTAATTATATTTATTCTCTGTCTCTTCCAAAATCCAAGGATGAGACTAGTTACAGTTTCTTCAGCTATGAGATATGGGCACAGAATACTTTTTTCTCTTAAGGGAGAATGTAATTATTTTGTCAATAACTGCTTAGAAAAGTAGACACAAATGCCCCCTCCAAAACAGTAAGAAAAGCTAGACTAGCTATTCTGCTCAAAAAAAGAAAGTAGTGCACACATTCAGTACAAAATGGTATAGGAAAAGCAAAATATCTTAATATAGTCTGGAAGCAAAGCAAACCAATTATGCATCTTTATACCTCCCATTTTCAGACCACAGAAATACAGAATACTTAAGAGAGCTTTTGTAAGGCACGTCAGTGTGTAAATATTGCAAAGCAAAGCACTAATGCCTTGTCAGACTACGTTTGGATCCGCAGCAGAATTCAGAGCAAGATAAGGTGGAAGTAGCCCATCTCACATTCAGATTTTCCATGCAGCTCTCAAGTGTGGAGAGCTGGATTCCTGTCTGACAGATTTCTTAAGTCCCTCTCTGCTTAGCTGCTACTACAGCTTGAAGAACACATTTGCAGCTGTCTTAACTGTAACAACAGCTGTTCTCAAACTTCTCAACACTCAGCTTGCCACTCCTTAACAAACTGGAGAGGGACAGTTAAAAGACAACTCTTCATACTGGGATCTTGGCAAAAGAGATTCAGCACCCAAAGAATTTCACTTGGAATGTTTTAGAAGAAAAGAAAAACCTCCACTCCGTTTTGGTTCAGGTGACAGAGACAGAAGAAAGTGCAATAACAGAACAAGTTAATGTGAAAATTCAATAACTTAATAAATACCAGTTAAATGAACTCCTAAATTCCTATCTAATTAAATCCCTTCTAAATTATTTGTATCTTCTTATTTGTGCATATTTAAAAAGAAATTTACAGTTGTATTTACTTGTTTTATTTTTTTCCTTGTGAATGAGCTATTATGACACTACTGTTTTTAATGGTGTTGCATGCTGTCAATTAAGTTACAAAGTTAGAGAATTAAATTGCCTAAAGCCAACTCCAGCTTTCCTTCACAGTAATTACTGAACTTTGCTATATCCTCAGAAGTAACAACCTGCAGGCAGAGACACCAACCCTGGAAAGGGTGCTATTTTCAAACAAGGGTAAGTGAACAGGCATAACAGACTTTATAAAAATGATCTGAAAGGAGTTCTCTAAAATCACTGACATGATAAGCCTGGAAAGATCTACCAAAGTACATAATTCTCACACTTGATTGTCAGTGTTGTTTCTGTCAAAGTAGTGCTTCATGGATTGAATACCCGACTACACAGATTGCAGGATCTTCGCAATTAGAAATACTCAATTACCTTTTGAATCTTAGAGAAGTAAAAAAACACCAAACAACAACAACAACAAAAGAAGAAACAAAAAACAACAAAACCAACCAAGGCAAAGAAAAGCGCCTCCAAATCTGGGAATTGACAGGTACTTGTGAAGAGTTTGTATACTATTAAGCATATTTAAGCTTGAGTTGCATGGCTGTGATGGGAAACAGCTGAAGCAATTATATTTTTCAGGTGAGCTAAAACCTTGCTTGTTTTGAAGTCATGGTTTCCTTTTCAGCTAGAACTGCTCATGTATGATTAAAACAGGCTGTGACTCCTCTTTTGTGTATACAGGGGCCCTAAGATCCACTAAAGACGATGTTTCATAAACACTTGAAGCTCCAGAAGAAGCAATTTGCCCACACTCAGCCCATCATTTGATCTTGTTCCTCTCATGCTAGCACAAGCATTTATGCAGCCGTGTTGTAAATCAGATTAGGGAAATCCAGGTAAAAACTATCTTGTTTAATTATTTATTTTTTATGCCATTTTGCTTTTATAAGCATTAGAGAATTACTCCTAATGGCATGGCTGGAGATCAGGGAAGCTGATGATTTTTTAGCTAAGGAAAAGGAATAATGTACAGACAATCAGAAATGTGCCAAAATTAGGCATGAAAGCTGTTAGAGTCAAGAATTTAATCAGCTGCCCAAATGTCCTCCCTTTTATTAGTATTTTCTTCACAGGAAAGTACAATTATTCAGTTATCCATTAATTCAATTATTTATTTACAGAATTGAAAAGGTTTTCTGCTTAAGAACTGCCAGATTTATGAATTAAATTGCTCTATGCAATTTCTAGAAGAACATATTAATACTTGCAGAAAAAATTTGCTTTACTCTGACTTTATAATTAAAAATGAATGGCATTTTTTTCCCCCTCTGTGCAGAGGTCAGCTTTTCTATTTAATCCTGACAAATATTTATTAAAGCCTGAGGGATAATGCAAAATTAGATTGATCTTAGGTGATATTTTTAAACACAAAGCAGTAAACCCACCTGATAACGGTAAGAAACTGCAAGATACAATAAGCACCTATGTGACACATATTATTAGTGAGTTCTCAGGATCCCTGCACTTCACTCTGTTGCAAAAAAAGAAATAAAATTCTTGTAGTTCTAAACCCTTTGAAGAAACTTTTTCAAAGCTCAATTATTTTTGACTTCCATACAAAATCAATCACTTTCTTTGCAGCCTGTAACTGGAAGTGTCCCGGGAAAGCAAACATCTCTAACATGTCAACAGAATCCCAGTACTTAATGGCTGGGCTCACACCACGTATGGAATTTCCCCTCTGGCTAGTGTCTTCAGTGCAGTGGCCTTGCACACAAATGTGACTACTTAGCCATGCAAGTGTGACTACATGTGTGCATACAAAAACACATTCATGGACGACAGCAGTCCCATACCTTTACACCGCTGTTTTGATGTCTTGAAAACTTATTATCAGTCTTCCACAGGCTCACCAAGACCAGTTTATTTAGTGGACTTCCCTCTCATAAAGTATGTTATCAAACTTGAGGGCTTCCCGAAGCAATCAAGTTCACTTTGAGTTAATGGAAAACTCATTAAAAAACCATTTGGAATGCTGATTACAGACTCTTCTCTGGCATTTGCCTGTGCTTTCTGTGCACCTATCTCACTCAATGTCCCTAAGAGTCTTCAATTAATTATTTGATTATAAAGCCGTTTGTATGCACTTGGTTAAAGTGTACTGGATCACGTCATAATTTTAGCTCCAAATGAACCTGCTGGACAAAGGCTAATTAAACTAACTTCTGGGTCATAACACACACGTTACCACTAAAAATATTATTTAAAATGGCAAACAGTCTAATATGCTCTTACAGGCTGCAGAAAAAATTATATGCACAGTACTAATATTAATCAGAACAGAGTCAAAGCATGTTGTGCTCTGACTGCCCGAAGGACAAATGTCCATTGCAATTCATTCAGTGAAAACTTAGTGAAACAGTAACCCTTTAATTTGATAGTTATATCACGGTATAACTCCAGACTAGCAGTGTGCCCAAGTGGCCAAGAAGGTGTGGTATCCTGGCCTGTATCAGCAACAGCGTGGCCAGCAGAACTAGGGAAGGGATTGTCTCTCTGTACGTGGCACTGCTGAGGCCAACACCTCAAAATCCTGTGTTCAGTTTTAGGCTCCTCACTACAAGAAGGACATTGAGAAGCTGGAGTGTGTCCAAAGAAGGGCAACGGAGCTGGTGAAGGGTCTGAGGCGCAAGTCTTATGAGGAGCAGCTGAGGGAACTCACTCTCCCCTGAGCCTCCTTTTCTCCAGCTGTTTTCTGGCAAAAAGGAGGCTCAGGGGAGACCTTCAGACTCTACAACTGCCTGAAGGGGGGTGCACCTAGGTGGGGAGTTGGCCTCTTCTCCCACGTAACAAGAGATGGGAAAAGAAGAAATGGCCTCAAGTTATGCCAGGAGAGGTTTACAGTGGATATTTGAAAGAAGTTCTGCATAGGTGGTCAGGCATCCTAACAGGCTGCCCAGGGGAGCATCTGAGTCACCATGCCTGAAGGTGAAGATGTGTAGATGTGGCACTTAGGGACATAGTTTAGTGGTGGACCCAGCAGTGCTGGGTTAAGGGTTGGACTCTATGACCTTAAAGGTATTCCCAAACTAAAGAATCTTATGATTTGATATAGCTAGGATTTTGATACAACTTGAAAACTGAATACATCACCATCACCACCCCGCACCCCAAACTTTTTAGGCTTTCAGGAAGAAATCTAGTAAGTATAAGTTTTTGTCAGGTTCTCTTTTTTTTGGGTTTTCTTTTCTTTTCTTTTCTTCCTTTCATAGTTTTTTAGCAGCAATTGAAATAGAACTACATCTGAAATGATACTTAGCCCTGTACTTTTTTACTGGTATTTAGAAGAAAAGTAATTTTTGCCTAAGGAAAATTGAAGTTCTAAAGACAGATGTTACCATTTCAACCATTTTTTACAGGACAATCAATACAACAATTTTCCTTAACTTCCCCAGATGGCAGTGTCACATGCAATCATGACTCCTCTATATTATTTTTGAAGAAACATAAAATCCTGGTAGATAATGAACATACTCCTACTGTCCTCAAAATAACATCCACAGATATATCAATTTGCTGGGAAAGTTTGGTAAGAATGAACGAAACATGCCATGAATGTAAATACTACTGTCAGAAATGTCCCCAAATGGGGCCAAGCTGTAGAAAACATGAACAGTTCTTCCTCCCCTGAATAATTTAATTTTCTTTATCCTGGAAACATGATGCCCTTTCCAAGTTTGCTGCTAAAATAGTTGTCCAGTACTCCTTATGAAAAAAAAAAAAAAGAAACCCCTTCAATTTCTCTCAAGTTGGACTGTACTATTGCTACTTAAAAATCTTCAGAAATTATGTGCAGCATATTCTCCTTGGAAGAAATAAAGAAGACAGAAGCCAAGTCAAATTGCCCTTTTTAACCTTTGATCTCCACCTCCTTCTTCCTAAATTCTTAGGAACTGACTTAAAGATCAGCAGCTGGCTCTTAACCAACTCTCAGCCTGTTTCACCGAATTTTATGCTCAAGTCCTAGAAACTCCGTAGGGTAAGGAAAAGAAGCAGTAATTGGTTAAGTTTTCAAATCTTTCTGTCCTTGTTTACAAAACGTATTAATCACAATGTTCTTACTACAACTAATATGCAGCCACTTTTCTCAACCCAAAGCATGAAGAAAATTCTTTATCATTTTTCTTCCTGCAATGCAGTTTCCAGAAACACACAGTGTTTCTGCCTTTGGATCCTCCAGTGGTCACAGGAGATGTTCTGTTCAAACCAGTTTCCTTTTGATCCAATTCAGAAGGATTTTGTTTTTTCTCCTTTAGACCTCCCCACCAAGTAGAATGGTTACTGAAGCTTGGAAGCCATCCTTAAAAGCCCAGATGTTCACCTGACTGCCTCTTCCTGGACACACGTGACTCAATTTCTTCATGCCTCATTGCTGCATCAGCAACTTGTTAGTCCCTTTCTGCCTCTCTGACAATGTCTAGCTCCAACGCCCTTCTCACTTATAACCATATCCTCATCTTACAATCTGTAAATCCAGCATCACCTCTTTCAACCACGTGAAAAAATATGGACGTAGCTCTTAATTAAAAAAATAGTGTAAACAGAACCGCCATACTTAAACAGTTAGTAGGTTTGATAGGTACTGTGGTACCTATCAGGTACTGTGGAAGGAAAAAAAAAAAAATCTCACATGTAAATGATACAGCATACCTTTAAAAACTGACCCTATGGACATAACGAGTGAGATATACTAAGCAGGAGGATGCAATGAGCATTAGACCCTTCTCCTAAAACTAAAGAACATGTTTATCCATGGCAGATACAGCTGAGAATTGTGTTTTTGTGGGTTATTTTATACTGATCTGTCATTTGTGCTAATACTTTTAGCACAATGGTAGGAAGCCAAAACTGTTCTTTGGAAGTCTCAAATCATTGAGACTGTGGTCTTTACCATATTTTAATGATAACTGCTCTGCCGACTCACACATTTTTAAACTTAGCATTTAATTAGCATCATTCTGTTTGCCAGTTTAGAGTGTACTGACTTCAATTAATGGAGCTTCATGCAGGTCAGTCTGATGCATTTTAAGTCCTGCTGCTTTATGGTTGTCTGTGATAGAGTCACCTCTCGGCATCTGCTCAAGTACTGAAATACATGTGATGGTAACTTCACAAAGCAACCAGATGAAGTGTCAGGAAACAATCTCCCTGGGTGACATCTGCACCCCTCAAAATGTGGCAATTATTTTAATGGTTTTGCCCAACAGCATGTAAACAGCACACATAGGAATCTGAAAGAAGTTTCAGCAATCTGCAAAACTCTTATTGATATAAGCCAGACAACCTCTGATACTTGTGCGAAGCTCTGCTGCTTCTAAATATATTTCCTGTACTTCATCTCTGGAGAGTTACCCATCTCCTTGCTCTATTAAAACAGTAAGGCAAATAGAGTATTTTTAAATACTTGAGAGTCACTTATGATTTTTCTTACTGTGGTCCCAATGACTTAAATGAGGAAACAAGACAAGATGGAGACCAGAACAGACAAAAGGAGGTCCTTCATAGATAGCTGTAGGTTTGTGAAAAGATACAATGGAGAGACTCACTGTATGGAGAGCTGGATTGGTGCTCCAGGCAAAGTAAAGGAAAATGCAACACCATGCAGTATAGTAGCTGCAAGTCATGTAATATCGTAGTATTTCACACAATACTTTTACAGACCATTTCAGCTTTGCAGTCCCTTCTTTTTACAGTTATTTTGCCTTAATTAAAATGCATCTTGGTCTTGAAATTTTTAAAGCGGTCCTTAGAGCATAACCACTTGTGATATCATTAAGTGCTTGTCAGTGATGTTTTTATTTGTGTATTTTAATTTTTATTACACATTTAATTTCATGCTAGTTTTCATGGTTTAAAAAAAGAATGAATTCAGTAGGTATGATGGCACTACTTTATTACTTATCTAATTTTTATGTCAGGCCAGAAAAATAATCAAACCATATTATGAAATTTCCACTGAAGAGAACAATAAAACAAATAAGGTGTTGTTTCTTGCCCCTTCTTTTTTTTCCCCCTTTCTCTTGCTTTAAATACTATTTTTTGCTTTGTTTTAAAGGCTGCTAGTAAATAAACTCAGACCACTGGGTTAGCTATTTGACACAGATATAGGAAGTACAATGACAATTTTGACAATGTTTTAATAAGTATCAGGGCTTCTATAATTGCAGAGGAGAACTGAAATTTTATAAAACCTAATTCTGAAAACATTTTCATTGTAAAATTAAAAAACAAAAAGAAAGAAAGGAATTTCAGGAGATGATAATACTACTTTAGATATAGACAATAATCACTTAATAGAAAAAAATACCAAAAATATGATAATTTCAGGATGAGTTGATCTTGGACAATGAGTCCTCTCCTCTCCTATAATTCAATATATTTACCATTATAACACAATGATGGAGGAAGGTGAGCAGATCAGGAAACAGAGTGACATACAAGACATTAGGCAGAAGTGGCACAAAAAAAACCTGCAAAAAGCATTGATTCACTGAGAAGCTGTGAAATGCAACTGAGAAGTAAAGGAATAACAAACTGCTGGGAGAAATGATCTCTTTTCTTCCTTGAATTCTTTCTGCAAAGTTTAGGACAGGGGAAAAAAATAAAGTGACGGAGAACCTATCTTGTTAGGTGATAAGAGCCTTATCACTAAAAAGAACTATTTTTTCCATGTACAGACCCTCACTACGTATGATGACAAAACTATGTACATCACTGAAGTTTTCAGTATTAAAAATTCCATCTTTACAATGAAATCCAGACGTGTGCCTCTGCGTCAGAGCAAATCCTGATTTCACTTTCCTCTGTTTGCTCCTGTATTGTCTCACAGATCTTCCAGCTGACTGAGCAGTGCTTTTGGTCAGATTAAGATCTCAGGCTATATGACAAACTCTTACTTTTCTGGTAAAAGAGTAGAACACGCACCTTTCTTTAATCTTTCATCCTCTTGATGACAGATCTTTAATTAGGGCCTTTTCTATGCTAAATCATTTTCATAGATAATTCTTCTATTTTTGCCAAGGGAGCCTAAATAACAACAAAATCAAGAAAACTTGATTTTTAGAATTGTCAAAGATGAGCCTGATCTTGTCACACTTCACAGACCATGAGACAAACACAGAGAGGAAAGTGACTTGCTCAACAATAGGCAGCAGCTGCACTGGAGTTCAGGAAAAATTTTACCCAGAGTGCACTGGACAAAATTCACTATTTTCTCATCATAAGGCAACAGTATCTCTGAAAAGGTCCTAGTTCATCAAAATACTATTTATTATAGAATATAGTTACTATTTCACATAGAACGTCAGTATCACAGAAACCTTGTTAATAAGATGGATTTCAAACACTCAGATTCTGAGCAAAAGAGCTTGAGAACAGTTGTAACAGAAAGGTAAAGAAGCTTTCCAAACAGCAAATGATGCTCTGGTGTAATGTGCTGAAATGATAAAGGATTTCAGAGGAACAGAAAAGAGAGAGGATGAAAAAAAAAAAAAAAATAGAATAATACAGTTATCACTCAAAACAGACAGAGAGGGTCATAAACATGGTGTGAACCCTGACACTTAAAGGGGAGAGTTAAACAATAATGAAACTATGAACACAGGGCTTTGCATTCGATAAAATACTTGATGTAAAATATGAATGTTTAGAAATTGTCTAAGAAGCAGAGTAGACAATCCTTGTAAATGATACTGTGTTAATAATTAACATACATCGAATTTTGTCCAAAAGCGCTACTAAAACACTGTTGTGTTTTTATGTAAATGGACCAAAATATAATATGATGATACAATAAAATTTTCAAGGAGAAACTCTAAGACAGTACTGTCACGTGCCAAAAATGAATGCTGGCTTTTCCCCTTCTTTTTTGCTCTGACTCTCCATAAACCCTTATTATTGCAGACAAGTACGATCTGTTCTCCTCAGCTATGGACATTGTGGCTGAGGGACTCTATCCTTATGGAAACACCGGGCTACAACATCTATGGGAACAACACCACCATAGCACCACGCAAGTTCAAGGAACAAGCCTAAAAGTGCTCCATGCTTTTTAATGGTTTTCATACAATAACCTACAGCCAAGATACTGAATGCTTAGAAGCAAGAAGAACATTTTCAATGAACCTGCATGGAGATGCCTTGGCAGACCATCAGTTATCTCCAAATACACTGCCAAAGCAAGATAAGAAATATTAATGTTAGGCATTTTCTGTTACCTTACGAGGGCTACTCTGTCTGTCTTGAGTATAGCAAGACCTTCCAACCTTGCACAGAATTCCTTCTCTCTCTTCACCTGGTGCCAAAACTAATATATCCAGTTTCTAATTTATCAAGTGTTTAACTCCTCTTACTGTGTACTTTATGGATGCACAAAAAATAACACTCCAGAGTATAAAAAGTGTAATCTTTAAATATGCATTTTTTCTACTAAGCTATTATTATCGCTTCCATGGATGATTTAATCAAATCCTACAGAAGAGTTTAAAAGACCAAATAGGAAGATCGACTGGTAAACAGGAGTTACCAGTTATGGGCTCATTATTCTTTATATTTCAACCCTGAACTGGCCTTTAAAAGACAAATTTCTACTCTGCTGTGTAGTTTCTGCACCACGGCCCCATGATTAATTATCAGGCGCCACATGCAAAATCCACTATGATGGATTGTCTGCCCACATCAGCATAATTACTAACTATAGTCATTGACAGTCCTTGCTAGTGGAGCAACCAACCAGCAGGACTGAGAAGTGAATGAAAATGCTTCATAAGAAAGGACAAAGAAATGCTCTTAGATAAAGAAAGACATACCAAAGCATGATATAATCCCTCAGTTTTAGGGAACAACTGATAGCTGACAGCAGAGTGAATAATTCACAACAAATCATTTAGGAAATGCACCTTCTTTAGATGCTGAGTCTGTAGCCTCTATACACTCAGACTCCAATACTTAGAATTTGAGTGTTGCTTAATCATTTCTGAAAATCATGTCTCTTTTTACGATCCTTGATGGAATTAATGATGGTTATAATTGTAAACACACTTGAAAACTTTGAAACTTTTACAGTGACCATGGCTGTTTCTTCTTAAGATGACAAAGAAAAATTGGATTCTGAACTAAGACACATTGTAAAAGTTCTGGGCATTACTTAATATTTAGGCTGAAGCTTCTTTCTCAGTATTTAAACCTGAAGTCAACAGGTGAACAACAGGACACCTTTTGATGGGCTTAGACACTATCTACTATTTCACCTTTCAGTAGTCTAGAACAAATTCAGTCACACAAAGCAGGGCTCTCATAAGTCTGACATCTAAAAGGAATGCTTTATGGAAGAGACAGCCAGGAGCATTCAGCTCTACAATCTGCTATAACCAGAAAACAAAAGTAGGCATATTTGTTTTCACTTAATGAATTGGAATCAGCCCTTTTAAGCATCATCTTTTATTCTCCTAGAGGGAGAAGCAGAATTGTTTTTTAATGGAATTATGAATAATTAAGGACAAATGAAAATTCTGGGGGGTTCTAGAAGAAAAATTCTGCTACTGGGAAAGCTGTATATGGATGGTCTTTTGTGATATATAATAGCAAAGTCTTAAGTCCTAAGTTGAAACTTAATCACATGCGAGTAGGAAGATAAAATTATATAGATTTTTAAGAAAAAGAAAAAAAGATGACTTCAGGGAGTTTTCTTGTAACAATAAGAATAACTTGTGCTTGATTAAGAAGGGGACTTGCCTTTCAACGACCCAACTGCTCTCAGCTGGTTCAATCAGGAGTAACAACTCCAAGTGCTCCCTACTTAGATGAATGCTCTCTACATCATAGGTAACATCTTTAGTAGCTACATTATAGTCTTTTACTTTTTCACTAATAACTGCAGATGCAAAATTACAAAATGAGATTAAGCATAGAGAAATTCATACCATCTCCTCTAAGGTATTTAGTTGCAATCTAATGAACTGGGTAAAAGGAACAAAAGGGGGTTTTCTATTTCTGTTGCTACATTAGAAACAAAAATGTTTTATTGAAGAGTCTTCCATTTTTATAAAATGAATGACAGCACTGTCTGAGTGGTGAATCAGCATGATAAAGCATGAAGACAGTGACAGCTTGAAACTGCTCAGAACCATTCTGAATATTCCACTGCACATCTCATTCATTTTTAATAAAATTATACTGTGAAACTTTACTCTGAACTCCCACCTTTTCTTTATCAATATGTACTCAATAGGCACATAATCAGCCAGGAAAAAACTTGTACTTACTATACCTACAGGAAAGATGGTGAGGTTGTGGAAGTTCTAAATCAGATGGTTACACTGACAGAAACATGCCAGTATTTCTGGAAAACAAGAAACCTGTGGAATGAGGTTTCTAAACACTGGTCATGGGTTTGCCTCACAAAAAAATGCTGAACTGCAGTAATTAAATAAGCTCTCCTCTAATGACTGAAACTTCTCTGTTATTAATACATCTTTGATAAAATTTCTCTTGTGCAAGTAATTTGACATGTTTTACAATGAAGATCTTTGACTTTTAGAGGACTGAATCCTATGTATTTTTCTCTTCCAAGACTCCAAGTTCAGTTTCACAGCCATCAGGCACTGGAGGAAAAATTCCAGAGAAACATGAAAGCACCTTAAAGAAGTGAGTGGGCTGTATGCATCTTTTAATACAAATTCAATCAAACCACAAACCCACTGAGGTCCTATAAGCATATTCTCCTGAAGAAACACTGTCTGTAGCCTTCATTCTTATTGTGAAAATCCTTCACAAATGTGCCATGGAATACATTGTTGAAGACATAACTGTACAAGAAATATGGCATACTCTTTTTATATATTATTGCCAATATATTTCACACTATTCTGGTCTCTTTAGGAAAAGAAGCAATTTAGGTTTCAAAACCAAAAAAAAATGGACCCAATATTCTTTTCTTTATAAGCTTAGACACATCAGAGCAAGAAATTCACTAGAACATATAAAATTAAAAATGTTACTATTATTATTATTTCAATTATTGTTACTTGAGTTATTGACCTAATAACATTATAACCCAATATGGCCAGATAATTTAGAAAGCAACTGCTGCCATTAAGGGAGATTTAACTGATAATGTCAAACCACAGAAGTTTTCTGAGCTTAAGAAGAGCACTGATCACCTGTGGTATGCCCCAATACAAACAAACTATGCAGAAAACCACAAACACCTACAATTTTAATTCCTATGTAACAACGGTATACAGAGTAAGACACTCTATTTATGCTGATTGTCTTTTATTTTCCATTTTTCTGCAGCTGTCCCCTTTCTTTTTATAAATGGATAAAAATATGTCTCTCTTCTGTGTATGTAAGATTTTCTAAAGTTTTTTTTAAAGTTTCATAATAACATATAAACCAAAGATTTTTACATATATGATTTCCCATTGAAGCTGTACACTAACAGAGGAGAAATTCCTAATTATATTTCTAGACTATATGAAAAGGCCAGAAACAAGGTTCCAAGTTAACTGCTTTGTTTGCAGACTGCACCAACTTTCTTTAAAGACTCTTAGAGACTGATTTGAGTCAATAAAGACTTAAGCACAAGCATCAAGTCAGAACTTTTTAATCAATATATGACCATATCACCTTGCACAGTAGAAATGTCATATAATTTTATCTTAAAAACTATATTCTTACTAATATTGAACATTAATCCACTTGAAGTGTAAGATTAAATTTTTTTACCCTAAATTGTAGCACCTCAATTTTAAGTTTTAAATTACAAATGGAATGGCTATAAAGTTGCACAGGCTTTACCTGAAGTACAAGGACTTCTACATTAAGAAGTACCTGCATCCATGTAGAGGAATGAAAAACCTTAAAATAAATTTTTAACGTAATGATCTGGAAACCATGCCTTTATATTCAGGCTCAGAGGAGACACATGCAACCCATTAGCTTAATTTCTATTATATGCTGTCAAGGAAAGCACCTATCCCTGCAACCACCTGGAAACAATTTTCCATGTAAATCTAGTCAAGAGCCAATTTAGGAACAAAGCATCACATGATGGACAGCCCAGACTAAACAAGAGGTTTTAAGGGAGCCAGCGATTGACTTCAGGGGGAACAGGAGATAAACCTGTTTTTTTCCCAGAATGGTAGAACTGTCCAGCAGTTTTTTAACTCCCAGCTACATTTGTAGCTGTGAATATTATTTTAACAATGGTGACCAAATCTCACATTTCAGTAAGTAAAATAATTACTTAATGGTCAGAATTAATTCCTCTCAATCATCCTCATAATACTTGTGGACTAAGGGAATGTGTCACAGGACTTGACAGTAGTTCTTCTCTAATTTCAAATAATCTACTCTTTAAATGGTTATTTTTTTTAATGACAGATAATTTATATCTTCTTAGAAAAGTACAGTGTATGATCCCCTGCATTTTCAGCATACCTGAAATCCTGTGGCTTCATATGTATGTCCAAATTTTTGAACTTATATGCAGCAGCTGAACACTGTAAGATTCCTCAGTTTAATTCTATTTATTTCCTTGTTTGGTATTATAGAAAGATTTTGATGACTACCTTAAAATTAGAGAAATTTAATATTTTAGAAATATAAAGGTAATCAATGATGCCTTTGCCTCCCACTTTTTTTCCCCTCTCATTTCATATTTTCTCCAAAGTTAATATATGGATAATAAAAAGTGAAAGAAATGTGTCCACAAAGACACAAAGATTGTTATGAGAAAAAAAAAAATGCATGAGTATATGAACTGAAATCTCTTTAAAACCAAATTTGATCAGTTTGACTTCGATGGCACTCACAATAGCAGTTACTCCATATTGTTTCCTTAAATAAACCCAAACAAATAAATAATAAATAATGTGTTTTATAATTCCTACAAATCTTCCTGTAATTACAAGGTAGGGACTAAGGAAAAGGAAAGAAAAAGAAACTCAGTGCTGCGGTATTTGAACTTTGCTTAAAGGCTTTAAAAGTTCTATGTATTGATATGTATCAGTATAGATAGAGGTAATAGTTTCCTTATTTTTACAACACTATATTAACATTAATATTATATAGCTTTCAAAACTGGAGCAGAGAGAGCTGTTACAGTTTGCATGGAGTAGATGATGAACGAGTGGTTCACAGAAGCAATGTGCTTCCTAATTAGGTACTACAAAGAGGTATTATGGTAATGCTCTATCTATGACTTGACCTTCACTTGGCAATAAAATGATAAAAAGAATTTAACAATCAGAGGCAGTGCATTCCATACCAGCAGCAAGGAGAAAAGGCACACAGGAAGAAATGCCAAGAGACATTAAACCCAACTTAGCTCTCTGGTGTGGCAGACTTTTTTTTTTTTCCCCCCCCTGTGATTCCTAATTTTCAGGGTCTCAGAGGGTCTCAGATTTATACTTGTGTGAGACTTGCATGGGTCAGCATTCCAAAACCCAGCATAATAAAAAACTGTGGTTTTTTTCTCTATTACATGGCAAGAAAAACCTACAGTGCTACAAAAAGCTAAATCAAAGTTTAAATAAACATGCACCTTCAAATGTAAATGCACAGCCACAAATGTAGTTTTATGTAGGTATGGTTACATAATATATGACATAATATACACTTATACTCCACATACAATTATGTAACATACATGTATAGCATTATATATACATATACATGTGTGTATACAACTACACAGAGTCTGCAGCAAGGCTAATGAATGCTTATACACAGGTCATCATAAAAGGAGGAGTTCAAGGATTTATTCAGTTTTGTTTTATTGAAAAGACCTGTATTTTTTGCCTCACTAATACCGCAGAGCAGCACAACTATTAGCTCTGCTTGTAAGAAAAAAGCTATGGAAGCTGCTTACTTTGTGGAAAAGAAATGCTTTAAAACTCCGTCCATCTGCAAACTCTCTTATTCAGCTACAAATTTGCAGAGAAGACTCCAAGGAACACCTTGGGAATTACAGGCTTCAGTAACAAATTATGAGAATGTACAGCTGAAGGACACCTCACCAGGATAAATACAGAAAAAGTCAGCATGACTCCAGCAAGAGGAAAACCTGCCCTGCCAAAATTTCAGACTTCTCTGCACTGAGCCATGAGTAGTCTAGCTGATACAGTCCGCTTGGATTTCCACAATGTTTTTGAGGGATTTAGTAACCCACAGCCTAAGATGAAAAACCGACATGTATAAATATACTGTGACTGAAACACATCCTTGAGGATGTTGAGGGCAAAATAAAAACCTTATTTCTCACCGGAGATTGCCAGTGAAGTTTTGCCATACTGTGTCCTAGAACCTATACCATTCCATATATTAAAAAGTAACCTGTAAACCAAGGGGTGAAATGCATGGTGACATTAGTTTGCTGATGATAAATTCAGTGGTTAGCCATGAAGAATCCCAGAAGAATCTGTAAGAGGAGTTTGGGCAATACTTGGGCCAGTGAACCATCACCCATCTGCTCCAGCAAAAGTCTGAAAACCAGTGTTATGTATATTTGAAAAGCATCTTTTTAAAAAGTCCTTATAAAAATCCTATCATTTCTTCTCCTGTAACACTGTCCCAGAGGTAAATTTAAATGCTCTTTTCACTGAGGTGGCAGTTGGAAAATGGCCCTTTTGCCAAATGAATGGGAGGTTTTCCTTCATCAGGATTCTGTCCCATCTGATTCTCTATGTATAAAACCAATAAAAATACTAAAAGTCATGGTCGCTTAATTTTATAGTACTTTAGATACTAAATTATTAGTATCTAAATCTAAGTTAATAAAAATACAACTCAGCTGAAAAACAAAGATTTCTCATATCCATTAGATTAAGTGGCTGCTTATGATTATATTTAGGGTTTTCCCTTTGGTGGCATCCAATCTACATTCTGTTTTTGTGAATTTGATGGTACAATGACTCAATGCCTGCACTTGACAGAGTGTCCAAAATATATCCACAGTATTTGTCAGTATGTCCATAATAACTGAACAACTCTGGGAAATACTGCATCGACTGAATAAAATCCCTACACTCAGCTTCAAATACTTCCTTGCACATATTCCTTTACTGATGTGACAGTGTTTAAGAGAAAATATATTGTTGCTTTTGTTTCATAAGCAGCAGTTGGAGTTGGAAATGGGAGATTTTGTGAAGTCTATCAATAAAGGAAACAGTTGTGGTAAACACATATAATTACACCAAGTTTCTCTTGTTAATGAAAATTAAACTAATTTGTTCAGGGGCTATTAAGACAAATGCAGAAAAATTAACTCAGTAATAAGTTTTTCTTATTAAAGAATTTGGTGCAGATCTTTAAGATACAAGCGAGCACACGCTGACTGAGTAATATAAGCTCTGAAAAGATGAAAAAACAAGTTAAGCTTTACTTTACAGGTAAAGCATTTTTTATAGCTGTCAAAATTTTGTAAACAAAAATTGCATAAAAAAGGCAAAACTAGGTATTTTACAAGACAAAATCATGCCTTTGGAGCCTAATAAACAGAAAATGACTCATTATTAATTAAAGAGAATGATACCAAAGTTCCAGATTATGATCCAGCTATTTCAAATCCGCTACAAGTGTTGGCAGCATTTTTTAGGACAGCAGTAATTTAGAAGATGAAAAGGATGTTATAATAAGGAAATTAAGTCATATACTATCTCCAGGGACCCACTGCCATCATCAGAAAAGTAGGAGTTATGGACTGGATTTATAAGACAGAGACATGCTCCATATAGATCATAAACCTAATTGTGAATTGCCCAGAAATAAAGACAATGAAACTCATTGCTTTCATCTCATGGGGAACTAAGTAGACGGAAATAGCATCTTTAAGCTATAAAACATGCTTAATCGGCACAAACCAATGGACCTGAAGAAGAAAATAGGAGCAACAGAAAAAACAAACAACAACAACAAAAACCACTGATAAGCAATCTATATTATAACACACGTCTGTGTAATTTTTGCTTTACATCATCGATTGAAATAAATGAGCTGTTTGACAAATTTTGAGAAAGCAAGGACTGAAGAGCACAGGGAGTAGAAAAACACTGAGATTGTTAACAGTTAAAATACGTTTTCATTTCCACTCTTTCTAAACCACTACAACACCACCATTTGTAAAAACCAGCCAATAGCTTCTCTGACATATAATAAAGGTATGCACATAGATAATGGAATGTGAATTGGCTAGATTATCTTCTGCCTGAAATGTTGCAGATACAAAATAAAGTCTACACCATCATCTTCAGTGGAAAAGAAAGGTCATCAGAAAGATGTACACTTCCCTGCCTTATTCTAGGTCGTGAGAACCTGTATTGTACACTGGATTCTTAGAAGTGTAATTTAAGTTTATGATTCCTTACATTCATACTAATAGTACAAACTTTAACATACTACTTTTAAGCAGTGCAGTATAGCATTAAACAGGCAAAACTAAGCCTTTGCATGCTATCATTATGATAAAAGCCAATTAAATTAATCAGAATCAAAAGAGAGAAGGCAATTTCCCTCACTCGTAATTTGGAAAGTGAAAAGCCCACTGGGATACACATTTTTCATAATTTCAGATCACGCTTGACCTCACCTCTTTTGTTTAACCAAAGCCTATTAATCAAATACATCCCAGAGGTGACTAATGATCTTCCAGAATTCTAATAGAAGCAGAAAGTCAAGGACAGAACAAATTGATCCACATCACCCACCTTATTAAGTTTACAATGCTGACAGTGCTTCCCCTATTTTACTCAGAATTGTAGCTCATACTGTTATTTTAAGAGTACCATTTAAGATTAAAACAATTTGACACAGTATCTCTCAAAGGACCAGATCACAGATTTTGTCCCAGTACAATACATATCCTTTAAAATCCATATTGTAGATTCTTTCATTCAGATACAAAGTTAAGGGGCAGCTAAAGTTACTTTGATAAACTTCCCCGAAACATATAAGCAGCTTTACACTGAATGACCATTGCAGACGATCATCTCAAGCTACTTTTTAGAAATAGCGTATATCAACTTTTCCACATACTTTTGTTGAAATAAATGAAAGCAAAATGAAATTTACATCACGTTCAGTTCTCATTCTTCAAAATTTTAAGTGGAATGTTTTTGCTTCTATGATCAATGTGTTGAAAAGATGTGCTAAAAAGTACAGATAAAAAAAAAAAAGGCAGCTGGAGAGGACACAGTAATAAAAAGAATTTCTGTTCTTCATGGGCCTCACAAGGCAGCAGATAGATTTTTTCCAAAAAGAAAAAAATTGCAAATAATGTTTCACATATGGGAATGCTTAATCATATGGGAATGGGGTTTACCCAGTGTTCTGCAGATCTCTGATTAAGAGGATAAGAACATAATTTGTTGAGATAGGTGGGTCAAACCAAACCTACCAACTCAGTTTCCGCCCAACACAAACACTGTTAGGAGATGGAAGTTCCATCTTGGGGCATCAGTGTTTAAAGAAGAGACTGCCATCTTACAGAAGAAATTTGAAGAAGTAGGAGGAAGCATCGCCCTTCTGCATCAAGGGATGAATGCCTATCCATGATATCATGGAGATTACTGAAAGAGTTAAACTGCCCCCTTAGTCACCATACATACAGCATTTTCCATCTTAAAAAAGTCATATTCAAGAAAAAGACAGAATTTGGGGCAGAAATAGGAGTCAATTCTGCTATTAGAATATATAGAGAGTATTTCTTTCACCACTGAACAACACATAGGTCATACATACAGCACAATTTTCTGATTCAGGAATCTGTGTGCATATCTGCTGTTAAGAATTGTGTCATGTCTGGCAGAAAGATGATGCCATGAACATGGAAAAATGAAAGACTCAATTGAATAGGTACCAAAAACCCATTGTGGTGAAAGATCCATCATTATTCATGTTTTAGATAGCAAGCAGAGGAAAGGAAAAGCAATAAAACAGAGACCTCTAAAATTCTGTGATTTTTCACAAAAGACTGAGAAAAAGAAGACAGAACAATTAGAGATTTAGTGCATGCTTTACTGGTCATGTGGAAAAAAATTATTAACAGAGGATAGAAAACTACAAAGAGTACATAAAAAAGGAGTGAGAAGAATATTGCCTCAAGAAAATTACTTTCAAATTATTTCTTTCCAAATTATGCCTTCACTTAAATTGAAGACATGAAAAGTAGTAAGAAAGAAAACCTCAAGAACACTACAACTGCACCAAAGCTTAAAGAAAAGGGAGAGATGATCTTTGTTCAGAGCCCCATTAACCAAAAGCTTCTGAAGTCTGGGTATGAACTTCCTCCCTAGTTCCCCATTGCTCCAGGGAAGTGCCTTGATGGAGATAGATATAGATTTATATATATACACACAGCACATAATCCCATATTGGAGGTGAAAAAGACTTTGCTAAACACTTAAGAGAATAGTCATAATTCCACTCCCTGGCCTGTCTCTGTTAAAATCAGAATTGAAACTACAACATCAGAAGGTGTTCTTACATATCTTTCAAAAATAAACTGAAACACACTAAAACTTTGTTTACAAAATAGCTTAATTCTCTACCTCATCATGGATATGTTTTTTGCCTTAGAACTGGCTACTTATTGAAACTTTTTGCTTTATATACTTCTATTTTGTTGCCTTTTGTTCTCCTGTTTTTCCCCACAATGATTAACAATTTGAAGTCACCATCTTTGGAGATATTTCAAAGCTGTCGGACAGTCTTGGGCAACTTATTCTAGTTGTGCCTGCCTCATTTTAGACAAGATGACCTCCACCATTCTCTGAGTCTGTGGTGGCTTTGCAGAGAACCAGGTTGCAAATGTGAACTGATTCAGAGTGGGAACATTTCAGGACATGAGCCAAACTGCAGTCAAGTGGGACGACGGGGAGATTTTCTTTAAAAGTAGATATCTGCTTCAATTTAAACAGAATTGAAGAGGCCTCTGCAGCACTAAAATGTAGAAAAAGAGTTGATATTTGGTGAATCATGGTTCATATTTTTCTGAAGCGATTTGCTGGTGAGTATGGCATTTTGCATACGGCAAAAATTTCCACCTACATTGAACAGAAAGGTTTCTAGTCTAAACACAGGAGAAAAATTTAAAGAGCCACGACAGATAAAACTAACCACTATGGTCTGAAAAAAATTTAGTACTGAATCAAAGTTATATTTCACTACAATTCACAAATATGTTCACCATGCTTATAACAGGGCTAGCCTATCTCAGAACAATGTGAAGAAAAACAAAAAGATGACTAGCAAATGATCCAGGCAATGAGCTCAGAACTATATTTTACCTTCTTAGAGAAAATTACTTAGCTATCAAGTTACATACAGGATAATCCACCTGTAGAACCAGTCACTATGCAAGCAATATTAATCTGCCATAAGATGTTCCAAGTGGACCTGGCTGAAAATCACTGTGAAAGGTGGTAGGGCCCAGCAAGGTCCCATTGGTTTATGCAGTGCAACTGTACGAGGATGCCTACATGAACAGCGTTTCTGAAGGAGACACATTTTGGGCTGGCCTGTAACACTTCTGCTAGCAACAGTTACTGTCACAGTCAGAAGTAAAATTCTGCCTACTAAAGGTTTTATTTGGCTTAAAAATTTCAACAGATATTGAGTGCTATATGCCTCCATCTTTGCTATCAGTACAATAAGTAAAAATCAATGCTGCATTCAGCTCAGAGCTGATCAAATTAAGGTGCACAAATAATCAAATCATTACACATTACAGTAATTATTCCTACACCAGGTAAGCTACTAAGTGGAAACTTGCAAACTGAGTAAAATCCATTAAAAAATATTTTCCATCATTAAAAAAAAAAAAAAAAAAAAAAAAAAAAAAGGACAAAAATCCTCCAACATGATAATACAGTTCTTTTTATTATTACTCAAAGCACAGGTAACCCATATTTAATGATGACAGCCCAGCAGTCCTGGGCTGTTAGTCATTCCTGAAGCATTCCTTCAGAGAATAATGAAATCTAGCATGACTAATGATTTAAATTAACCCAAGTATACTGATAACAAGTATTTTAATTTTTGAGAAAATTATGTCAGAAGCTATGCTATGGTAATTTGCTCTAATGCAGTTCTAAGAAACGAATGAAAAGCAATCAAGTTAAAATAAAGACAACTGCATAGGAATATGTACAGAACTAAAGTAATGCCACCTACTTTAGTACATTTAATTAATGTCCCCTGGTAGCAAATCTATTTGTTTAGTAACTGGGATTCAGGAGGATGCAAATGATTAGGACTCTGGGAACAATATCTACAACTGGCAGTATTTATAAAACAAGTCTTTTCGTTTATATTACTGAACAACAAAGATACATTAGCAATTCCATTTGGAATCTTTACTAAAGCCTATAACCAAAGTATCAAGCAAATTACGGCACATGTCATCAGTGAAAGTTCACTAAATTGTATGAAACTATCAAGAAGAGTTTACATGTTCTCATCACAAGCTGTCTTCATAAAATATTCTAACCTGCCAATAATGATCACTTTATCATTACTAAACAGCACACCCAACCCTTACAGCCTGCCCTGGCTTTCAGCCTCCACAATTTCCATGAAACCTAAGGTTAAGTTAACCATGTGAATTTTTCACTGATGTTGTTTTTTAACTGTCACATTTTTATTGTCTGTATATCTACTGATAAAAAGAAAACAAGTTTCTTCCTACATTGCTTTACTTTTGTATCCTTACATTGTGGAGTTTGTTTTTCGGAAGGGGTTTGGATGTAAAAAGTAAAATTTGCCCGACCTGAGTGCTTGGGGGCTTTGCTATGTTGCCTTCACTTACAGGAGTGCAGCGATTATTCATTACAAAAATCCCATTCAAATCCACTGGAATCCATTGAAAAAATCCACTGCTCCAATAGCTATGTAATAAAGTTAAGAGATTTTTCTTCCCAATACGCTAAATTATATATCATGTTGTAATAGGGCGACATTTTGGTGTTCAAAACACACAGAAGACTTCTGAACTCACAAATGCTTTTCATCTTGTGAGATCAAATGATCCCTTTATCCTCCACAATATTTTCTCAGCAGTAGAATTTAATGCTGTTTACTCTAAACAACGGGTTTACAAAGCAAAAGAGGAACAAAATAGGAAGTTGATATGAAGAATTTCAATTATAAATGAAACAACTGTCAAAAGTGAAGGGAAATCATACAAGTTCTCTCTAAAAGTAGGGAAAGAATTCCATAATTTTGCTGTTTAGGTATAGAAAAAATTAAATGAGACCATGTCTATAATTCCCAAATGTAGATACATTCTCATTCAAACTGTCCGCAGCAATAACTACTTTATGAAACAACTGAAAAAGGTAGCTTTTATTTTACCAGGAAAAATTTAGGGACACAGTATTTCCTCCTTCCTTCTCCAGCTTCAGTGTGTGCATTAATATACAATTTGAAGCTCTAAGGAGAATCTCTCTTTAGTACTCTCTTTGGTGATTTTGTAAAGTGTATCATTGCAGAGAAACACTAACAATCATAACTGTGAACACCCAACACAATCGGAATTTGGAATGAGCTCTGCCCTTCCAAAATCATCTGTGGGGCACACATGTAATAAGTACACATTGTACAGCTCAAGTCTTACCCTGCTCTAGCACCCACATCATGTAAAAATATGATGATGAGGCTGGCAATGAAAATCCATTAAGTACTATCATTACTGGAATGAGTCTAACACTTTTTTACGTGGTTATTGTTATTGCTAGGAGGATTACACATCATATGACCAACTCACATGCTTGCTCTTCTAACCAAAACACACCTACACTTAACTGTATAGAAATAACACAGTAGGAAAATGTTCATTAAATGTAATAAAATGATCATGATGTCAAGTTTTTCTTGCTTTTAATCATGAAGTTTAACAACAATTAGAAAATCTACATCCAACATTACATGTAGTGAGCAAGTTTAGCTCTAAGTATCAGAGACTGTGTAATTCCCCTCTGAATTTGGCTGCTGGATGGAAAGTAGTCTAAGCTCCTGACAACGAAATCTCCAAAATCACTCCTATAGTATTGTATTTTAGTCCTGAATTGTAAGAGGTCACTACCAGTCACCGCCAACCTCTACTTGGTAACACAGAAAAGGAAGAGTGAAATAATTTTTGTGACTCTCATGAAGGAGTATAAAGCTTTTTAAAAAATAAACCCATACTTTAGAAAGGTTAAAGTATCATTCAATTTCTTACCAGTTCTGCCTTAACTTGCATAGCTGTGTGTTTCTGACTAGAGCTGGAGGCTTGTTCTGGGAACTCAACAGCTGCTCAGTCACAAACTGTCCTGCTCGTTCTGACCTCTAATCTCCTTGCACATTTAAGAATCGCTTGGTCTCG
The DNA here is from genome assembly GCF_015227805.2 of Hirundo rustica. Taxonomy (NCBI): domain Eukaryota; kingdom Metazoa; phylum Chordata; class Aves; order Passeriformes; family Hirundinidae; genus Hirundo; species Hirundo rustica. The sequence goes on along the minus strand of NC_053454.1, from coordinate 47,711,894 downwards.
GCAAGATTGGTACTTGTCCAATTTTTGCTAGGCATATCACACATCGATGCATTAAATACCACTTATGATTTTAGAATTCACAGAAGTTATTATTACATCTCATTGTGAGAACATGATTGAATTTTCCCAAGATGAAATGAGTCTTGTAACTCATAATCTGCCTTTCAGAGGCCTCATTTTGGGACATCTACTGTACATAAATAAACATTCGGCTTTTAAGTATAAGTCTATACAGTGTGACTTGAAATTTAACCAACTACATTTCCCCATTACAGAATTTTAAAATATATTTTAATATTCTTAGTCAGTGGAGTTGATCCAACAATTTGTTCAGTTGCAAAGAATCTTACTTAAAAGCATAGTCCTAAAAAACCACTAGAAAACTTAGTTTTCATTCAGTCCTTTTTTAAGTGGTTTGTATAGATTTAATTAATGAATAAAAGCAATACAAGCATTAAAGCCCAGCCACAGCATTGAATGAGGTACCTTGAGGGGTCCCTCCCAACCTCAACCATTTTGTGATGCAATGATCACCACTTTTCAGTAATAATGGAATATGTGAATAAAGGATTGGATCACTTTTATGTTAAATGCTTGTTTAAACAAGTCACTGCACAGATCTGGCCTATCAGTGTTCCAGACTCGGCAAATTTAAGCAAATATGTCCCCAGGCTGTTTTAGAACAGACTTCTATGACATGTTACTGACCTTTTGCAACCTTTTTCTGGAGGGAAATTAATCTTGATATCAAAGACTCATGAAACAATAACAGTAGGGCTGTTTCTTAGTTATTTCAATGGTATGCTGTCAACAGAAGGGTTTATGAGCCTGATAAATGTGCGCTCATGCAGAATAGGGAAAAGGCCACATTTGCATTAAAATTCAATTTTAATTGTCCTTATTCTTTATTGATGCTTGGTGAATTGGATCTATAAAGAACCGTTTTTAAGCAGAATGAAATTTGACAAATAGTATAGCTGTGTAAACAATTTCAGTATTTATGGCAGCAATTATTCTCTGTTTTATCTCTTGGTAGCTTTAAAGAGAAGAGAAAAAAGTGATGAGATCTTTAGAAACCCTGCAGAGATCTCAGCATTATAGAAGTCAGAGAAGCCAAATATAAAAATTTATGCAACATGGGTTTAGCACAAGAAGATAAACATCGTCCCTCTCCTGATTTTCAGACAGGAAAACCTTTCTTACTCAGAGAAATCAATAGGCTGAAATTAAGCAAACACATAGGAAAAATGCTAGCTACACAAAAACTTTAAACAAGAGCACACAAAGTTATACAGTCATGTCATACATCACCATACTAATTATACAACTACTAGAAATCATACTGGCATTATTCTCCCTCTAAACTCTTCAAAAAATCAATCACTGCTCTGGATGATAATGAGGACAAACTGGCAGTCAGAGATTAACTCTTCACACAAGTTTTGTTCTCTTCTGTAGAGGTCTGGTTACACAGCAAGTCTTTTAGTCTGAAACTGACATTTTCAGTGCCGGGGGGGAGGAAATACATTCCAGCTGCACTGATGCTGCTGAGAGCATGACTTCTAAAAAAACCCACAGATATACTGCATACATGTATATGAGAGAGATCAGATTATGATAATATTCATTTCTAGACCCAAATCTCATTAATCACCCAGGATCCAAAGTGTAATAACTGCATCCCAACAGAGCACTCTTGCCAGTTTCTCATTTCACACTTACCTACAAGCGAGGCCACTGGGAGTATAGTTTACACTGACTGTGCAAAGCACAGAGACCAGAGCATGGCAGTGAATGCCTCCTTGGAACAGAAAGGTTTAAAACAGATAGAAAGAATATAAAATGGCAACCATTTACTGTAGGAGCTTAAAGTACAATGTAGAAGACACACAAAGAAAAAATCTAGACAATAAAACGATAAAAAAGGAACCCGCAAGGGAAAAGGGAATCCTATGAATTCAGGAAAAAAAAAGCCCAGCTTTAACAGAGGAATAGCAACAGAGTCTTTATGACTAGAAACGAAAATACTAATGCCCTGCAGAATACACTACAGATGAGAAACTAAACTAATTTACAAGTTTCTTGGTCTTCCAGCTTTTTGTTTTCCTGAAACTCTGAAATATTTAGGGAATGCAGAAAAAGGAGAAATATTTTCATTATCTGTGCAGGAGAATCAGGGAGCTGCTGGACACAGAGAAGGATATGTTACCTAGCAAACGATACATAAATAATCCAATTATTTCTTAAACAAAGCCTGAAGCAGGTTTGTTCACTGCAATATTCCTCTGCTCACAGACTCATACAAGACACTGGAAGTTATACGGCATTTCTCAAAAAGATTGTGTATCAAGGCATGTGGCCTTTTGCCCTTAGAGCCAGATTGGAAGACTCTGTCCAAGAGAGTGCATCATGTCTAAAAGCTTTGCTAAGTGAAGCAGAGGTTACACTTACTTTCCTGAGTATCAACCGTGTTATACATTTCTACCCTTCAATGCGCTCTAAAAGCAGTGCCAAGTGCACCGCTAAACTATGTCCCTAAGTTCAACTTCTACACATCTTTTAAATACCTCCAGGGTCGGTGACTCAAACAACTCCCCTGGGCAGCTTGTTCTGATGCCTAACCACCCTTCCAGTGAAATTTATCCTAATATCCAGTCTAAGCCTCTCCCAGCACAATTTGAGGCCATTTCCTCTTGCCCTGCCACTTGTTACCTAGGGAATAGATGCTGAACCCTTTCAGGCAGTTGTAGAGAGCAACAAGGTCTCCCCTCAGCCTCCTTTTTTTTCAGGCTACACAACCTCAGCTCCTTCAGTTGTTCCTCACAGACCTTGTGGTCTAGACCCTTCACCAGCTCTGCTGTCCTCTGGACTCACTCCAGCCCCTCAAGGTCCTTCTTGTGCTGAGGGGCCGAGGTGGACACACAGCTCTCGAGGTGTGGCTCCACCAATGCTGAGCACAGGGGGACAATCCCTGCCCTGCTCCTGCTGGCCACACCATCGCTGATCCAGGCCAGGATGCCCTTGGCCTTCTGGGTCCCTGGGCACAGCTGGCTTATAAAATAGCACACCTAGTTTGACCAATCAAAGGATCAACACCACCAGTAGAAGAAAGACAGGTAGGGGTCCCAGCACAGTCTGTTATTTTAGAAGAGATTCACAGCACAAGCAGCTGAGGAGTCAGAGGTGATCCACCCGCACTGCAGATCCTCACAGCAAGGATACACTGCTTTTGCAAGCACTGAACTAACTCACCAAGAACTACAAGACTCTCAGTATCTAGCATCAGACAGCTGACAACCCAGTTGCCTTCCTATACGCTGAAGACTCATTTACTCCATTTCTAAAATCCAGAGTACAGCAGTCTTGCTCTCACTCTGTGGGTCAAGAGCTTCACTCTGTCAGAGGCACCCATCACTGCCTCAGTCAATCCATCAGTGGCAGCTCCCCATAATGCAGTTGTTGCCTCCATGCCCTGTGTACAACCCCTTTTGTGTATAGAGTTCAAAGAATAATTTATTTTCTTGTGTCAATATTATTATTAATTACCTGTCTGGATTAGCAGTGAAGATGTGTTTTATTAGGTCACATGGACCTGCAGTATGGACTACTGCATGACTAAAATACAATTAATCCATTCCAACTTTGGAGAGCTGATATACAGGATAGTCTTATGCTAGAAAATAAACCTTACTGAAGCACTGTTAAGCATATGAGAATGCTAATATTATCAGAGAATAACAATCAGATTTTAATATTGTGAACACGAGTCTAATTACTATGATTTTGCATTTCTGGTACCAATCAGAAATTTAATCCTATCTTCCCTTCATAGCATAAATAATTGGATTTAATTATGTAGCTTTTCTTTTGAGGGATGAAGAGCTGTGCTTCTTATTCATGCCCACATTTTATTTCTCAACATTTCATTACAATTGACCTGTTTACCATGATGCCTTTTGCCTCCCCTCCAAATCCTACAGCATACAGCGAATCAGTTCATTTAAAGACATGAAGAGAATTGCCCTTGTCTCTGATTCTCCTGAAACATGGGGAGTTTTTTATTGTCTTCTGGGGAGTACCTTGCTGATGAAGCCCAAATTTGAAAATCAAGATAGCACTCCTGATATGCTGTTGGAAAAGTGTGTTCCTTTCATAACTCCTCTGGCAATCAGATATATTCATTACAAGCTGCTGATGCATGCATTCTTAAATATGCAAAACATAACACACAACCAAGCATTACAAACCCAAAAGGACAAACAGAAGAGAACTGCACATAGAATTTAAGTCTTCCCAGCCTCTGGAGCTATCTACGCCTTACTGATACCCAAGAATCTCAACAGCTGAGTAACTGAGCAAGGAGACAACAACACATCAAGCAGTATTTTTAAAATTAGTGAGTAAGGGCAAGTTGGTAGAGATTGTTGGTGAGAGCAACAATGTGGTACGTGAATGGTTTTGTTACACGGCTGAGTTAAAGGATTTATTCATTGCAGTAAGAGTTGTTGGGATTCTGCGTTTAAAAATTAAGGATGGAACATTTTGTACTTCAACAAATAAATAAGGAGAAATTGCAGGAAATATGATGGATGATTAATATTTGAGATGCCAGAAAGATTTGTCAGGTGCTACAGCCAGGTCACAATATTAGTTTTTGTCCTTAAAACACAACATTGTCCTTTTTACTATTTGAATGGTATCCTGTACCTAAAAAAAAAACTTCATATAATCACTTTCAATGCGCTATAAGGTAATCAGATGATTACAATTTGTAGAAGAACATGACTACAGATGTGGAACAATTCTAAAAAGGATCAGAAATAGCTGACAGCACTGTGGCCCAAAATAAGGAGACTGATTCCTTGCAGAGGTGAGTCTGACAGAAATTTGTATTTTGCTTGCCCTGTAGAAACAACCTAAGAGCTCTCTAGCTAACAAAGGAAATCTACATAAAAAAGGATGAAGACTTTTAAGGCAATCAAAGAACTAAGTCTTTATGATGTGTTCACCAAAACTGAAGTTATGACAGATAACTGGTTAACAGTCTTCTAAAGATGTAGAACAAAATCCAGTTGGTTTGCATTTCACAAAATAATACACACTACATGATTATATACTTGTACCACATTAATTATATTCAAATAGAATAGTTTGCTTTGAGAGCACAAAAAATGGCTGGTCACATGAAAACATGCTTTATAGAGGAAAAGTTCATGCTGAATGATATTGACTGCAAACCACTAGTATTATAACCAAACAGGTTCCCTAGAAAATAGACACTTTTTTTTCCCCTTTTACATACACAGCATCAGAGATAGATTGCTGAAGAAAAGATGCAAGACTCAGAACTAGACTGCTTGTTCGAAAAGGAAAAGGACCTAAGCATACCTCTCTGACATCACATGAAAAGTGGAGACTGATTTATAATGAAATATTATACTTTAAAATAATACTTTAAAATAATTTCTGTCATTAGCTGATCAGTAGAAATCAAGAGGTGAGACTTCCTACTGCTTCTTGAAACTTATGGTGTACGTCTGTAACAAGAAACAACACTCACTTTCTGACATAAGACAGGGTTACAACTGTACAAGGCTTCCACACTGACAATCCACTAAATATTCCCTCTCCAGGAAGAGGAGTACTTGATTTCAAGTACTAATTTCAAGATTAAGAAATGCGATCCAGGGCTTTGTCATCCTAAATAAACTATTATAACAGTAACATTCTTTCAGTCTGGAACATAGCAATATTTCTGGTAAAGGAATCTTCCCCCTCCCCTCCACCAGCCACAACATACTCTCCTTGACTGCTCTGTTCCAAATGCATTTACTACCAAACCAACAGACCCACATTTTAAAACAAATTTTATGAAGTAATATAGTAGTGGACCTCAAATATCTGAAAGAAAAAAAATATAACACAGTGCTGCCCAGTTTGTTGGAGGTGAATTTCTTATGCTGCTTTTCAGTTGAGTAACAGGCACTAATCTGAAAGTTGAATCCTTGTGCAAGTCTCTCAGTAGCTGCCAGAACCACTTCAACATTCCCCAGTTCAATGTGCAGAAAACAATTTTCTGTCATGGGGACAAGTCCTAGGCTATTTTTCACAAATAAAAAGGCTTCAGAAGACCAGAAAAGAGCTGGAGAGACAGCTTGGACAGTCAGACTCCGCTCATACTTCTATAACAAATACCCTTCATCCTTGAAACTACCCACTGGAATCAGCCTGACACAGTCACGTTTTCCCACTCTTTCCCCCATCAACTAGTATTCCTGACACTCTGCTCTAATGCCTTTTTTTTAAGTTTTCCTCTGCTTTCAACAGATTGTAGCTGCAACATGACGTTGCATCAAATTTTCTGCAGCAAATATAACAACTACCAAACCTCTAAGAAATAATAATATGAAAAAAATCTATAGAAGCAGGACAGAACAAATCAAGTAAGAATTGATGTTTCAGAAAAGGCCAGAACTCAGACATAATATGCAAAATTTTTGCTTACAATCTATGGGAATAATAGTACATCATCAACCCACAGACCTCCTACGTTGACAAGATACCATAGGGAGTAACACCGCATTTTAAGAATGCAAACCCACTTAAGGGAATCTCTTCAGTGAGTTCATCAGAGGGGTTACTTCCCAATTTCTTAAAATATCCTATATAGATCAATAAGATTGAGGCAAAGAACATACACAGAAGTCCCGTATTACTGAAGCAATTGGAAATGGCTAGGATCAATAGGAATTTATTATTACTAATGGACAAAAAATACTGAATTACTACAACTAAATACAGCTTTTTCGGTTATTTTACCTAATATTCAGACACCAGCCAATTTTACTAGGCATCTTAAAATGTATCCTTAAAACCTAGTACTGTTAAATTCCTTTTCACCTTCTAAGCTTAGAATATTAAATATTTAATATTCATAGTCTTCTTCTAGAGTAGATAAGTACTCTTTTCCTGAAATAAGTATGAAAACTGTTCAGAGTTTGTTTCCTTTCCTCGAGACTACTGATACAACTCTGTATGTAGACCACTAGAGGCTCCTATAATAATCTCCTTCAAAAATTCTTTCATTCTTTCTTTCCCTTGTTTTCTCCACATTTACGTCTTTATTTTGTCACATGAAAATTGGTATCAAACCGAGTTTCTGTCATCTTACACATAAGCAAGCATTCAGAACTCCAAGCCATTTTGACAGTAAAAATTTCATAAGCAGCCCTGCATATACAAAAATTGCAAAGCAATGACCCTTTTTTCTTTGGGGTGTGTGAGCAAATAAGTGCCTTTTTGATGCATCTCAACTATTTAACTTTTAAATCTCTTAAAGATTGACTTCTAATTTTAGATTTAAAAATATTTTCACGGAACTTTTGAAGCTTGACAAGATTGTCAAACGTAAAACTTTTGTATAGCAATAATTAGAAAATATTGGTTTTGCTTTCGTTCTACTATTCTACCTCTATAAAAAACACCTTTTACTGCCCATTACGAAATAAAATAGAGGTAAGCTTGCATATCCAGACTTTAGAGAACCTTACGTTTTGTGATTCTTGTTGCTTTTGAATAACCTATCAACATCTCTTTCCAGAGAACTGTAATTAAGCACACTTACACAGGTCTGATGTGAAAAATTGAGAAAATAATTAATGTCCTCCAAGACATGTAATCTATTGAGAATTCCCGACTGTGTCACCTCTGAATTTATTACTTTTGAACAATTTCTTCTTCTTAATTTCTATCTACAGAATTAGATGTGCAATTCTGGCATTTATCTTGTAAACTAATTCAGTGCTAATACACAACAACTTATGTACTTGAGCTGCCGTGATGGTGCACCATGAGCTTGTCTACCACACAAGCATTATGAGGTACATTTTTTTCCCTCCACCACAGACACTAAAGTTTCAAGTCAAAGTTCCTTAAAATATTCTCTTTCTGTTCCAACATTTACTATGGTTACTGCCAGGGCCTGACCTTGAAGGAAGTACCACGCTCGTTCTGTCACATCGTGCAATTAGACTGGGCGTGACAAGTTATCTTCAGCATTTTTCTTTCCTTTTCAGCTAAATTCTAGCTACTTAAGTGTATCTAAAAATATTGAGAGGGTCCAGCTACAATACGGCTTGACAATTATTGGCAGGACAGAAAGTAACTGCAGATATTAGACCCTTCCTATTAGCCAAGTTTCGATAACAGCAATTCCCTTGATTAAGCAGTGCTTAAGTTAGTGGAAGATTTAGGTAGAAAAACAAACAAGGCCCATTTCACAAGGAATTTGGACAAAATACAAAATAATCAGTCATAAAAATGCTCAAGCTATTTAGTCAGAATACTGACTTCCAGATGACTTTGATTACTCAACAGTGGCACTGTAAATATGGGAAGGGACAAAAAGAAAAAGGAGGAACAGACTTTTTTTCTTCCCTTCAAAACACCACTTAGATTTTCTACTTCTTAACAAAGCTGCACACAAATTTGTGCTGAGGAGTACCCTACACTATTCTCCATCACGGGAAAACCCTTGCAATAAGAACACAATATTATACATGTACTACCTATTGAAGGACTTAACAAAACAAAATTTATGAGTTTTACCATCTTGTCTGATTGCAGCTTAATACTTATGAAGGTATGCAAATCAAAAGGTGAAAAAAAGTTTATTTGCTTGGCTTCCTGTATTTAGGGTTTAGTTATTTTTTAAAACATAATTTTGGAGCTCTTCATAAATTAACAGAGAAATACAATGTTTCTGTATAAAAAACCATAAGAGTACTCATTCTCCAGGTAAGAGCGGGCCCATCCCCAAAACACTAATAGCTTGTGTTGCGTACTTGATTATTGAGAGGACACTTCAAACACACATACATAATAATTAAACGTTTTTTCTCTTACTTATTTTGCATCCTTTAAAAAAATCATCTACACTGTAAAGACGCGATCCATCATCTGCAAAGCACTTTGTGCCTTCTTCACTGGAAGCTTTAATTTCAGAAAATTCAGTCTATGACTCTGTACTTTATGAATATTGGGGCAGGATTTAAAAGAAAAAACTATTCATTTCCAAAAGCAAGGCTAACTAGTAAACAACATTAAGACTTGACATTGAAGCTATCGCTAAACATCAGCTGCCCAAATGCAACTCAAATTATTGCAGCATTTTTGCATATTTAGTGGCATTGAAACACATGAGGAAAATAACAGGAGGCTGGAATAAAAGCCAGTGAAAAAAAGCAGTTTCATACATCTGACTTGAATGTTAATTGTATATCAAGACTGTAATACTCCTTAATGAGTCAGTTTATGTGGTAAGTTGCCTTTAAACATATTTAAAGCACCTGTGTAATGTATTTGAGTTATGTGAGCCAAAGAGTCTTTCAGTGTTTAAAATGATCACTAATAATGTATCAAACTCACAAGAAGATGAAAAGGGATAAGGTCAAAGATCTTATCCTCAGTTAATTAGCATGGAATACTCAGCAGAAGTTTAGGTTACAGTAATTACTATGAACTGAAGGAGACTTCAGTACCATCTCTGTGGCTTTTCTTTTTTTCACCAATGAAATCATTAATAAAGTACTTTGTTTTTATCTAAGCACCTTTTATATGCAAGAGAGAGCAATATGTAATAATATTGATACATTCTGATTGTTAAAGCAAAAATATGTAGTAAAGAAAATAATTGAAATTGAAACCAAAGATAATCTAACTTAAATCATCTGTAGCTGTTATAGTAGAATGGTATTAAGAGGTGTAAAATTAGTTTTTAGAATCTGTCTTGCAATGCAATCACCATTTTGCCATTAAAAACTTGTCACTGGTAGTTTTGGATCATTTCCCAGAGTGGATACTGCATTTGATTCAAAATCACAAATTATACAGGAATGACTTAACAGAATCCTGTAATCTTCCTGCTAGATGTACTAGTTAATAAACAGCAATTAAAATCCTGGAAACCTGTAGTTCTTTGTTTCTTCCAATAATAAGGATGAAAAATGAAAACAGAAATAATTAGGGCAAAAAAGTCCTTCATCTTTTTTTTTCCCTGTTTGTGTTACAGAAGACATTTAAGCAACTATTTTAGAAAAAACAAAACAAAAAAGAAAAATATCATTCTGTCAAATCTGCTTTCAAGTTTAGTTCATTAAAAACATTTTTTTAAAAAGAATTTTGATAGCAGATATCCTTGCTTCATAACAATAGATGCCTCTGAAAAGATTAGTGACATCTTTTCATCAGTGAGAGGCACAACTGGAATGGTAAATAATACAGAACTGACTGCCTTTCATGAGAGAAGGTCGGTAATAGCCTTTTGCAAATCTCTTCATTTACAGTGTTCAAATTAGACTTTTTCTTAGATTATATACCAGACATCACACTGTTAGCCTTTAGAATACTTAACTCTATGCATTTTAGAGAATTTGGTAGTAATAACCAAAATCTATAGATATTGAGTAACTCATGGCAATGAAGTATTCCCCAGCTATGGTGCTGAGTGACTGGAAACAAGAGATGAGAAATCCACCAAGGGGGAGCAAATACATGCCCCAAAGCAGCAGACTCCTTTACAGACCCAGATTCCACTTGATGTGTCATGACAGCCTTTGAAATATTTGCCAATTAGCAATTTCTAAAAGTATTTTCTGATGAAGAAGGGAAGACAATTTTAAACTCCTGGTTTGTAGTCTTTGATTTAATTGGAGGTGCTAGACATCAGGAGCAGTGTAGAAGAGAAAGGAGATCTTACTTTTTCTTATCTTGACAATGTGTAAGGAATTCAAGAAAGCCAGATATTGTCAAGCACAATCTACTGGGTGCAGGTAAAGCAAAGAAGTGACACAGACCTGCATTTTATGCAGTTAACCATGTATATTCACAGGGAAAAAACCCAAAACCCTACCAAACCAAAACTCCAGAGGGATACAAGAGAGGAAAATTGTAAGCAATGTTCTTCTGATATGTTATTTCTTTTAAACTGGTTAAATCAACTCTTGTAAAATGTTACCATGAAAAATTGGGGATTATAGTTTCATATGTAACTTAACTACACAGAATATTATATACAGAATGTAAGGAGAGAGCACTGAACAATCAACACTTTTTTTTCAGGAGGAAAATTGGAATTTGAATCTTCCCTCAGAAAAATTAGAAGCTAAAAGAATTGTTCCAGGGTTGAATTCCTGATTACATTAATTGTCTGCTGCATGAAGGAAGGAGCAAAAAGCCACAACAGGTTTTTGCTTTTGGTGTAAGTGAATTAATTAACTCTGGCTTTATCTCCTACATTAAACTGTGCTTAGTACACTTTGGATTTTGTACATTAATCAACAGTTTTCATCTTAATTTTGTGTTAAGTAAAATCCCAATGAATAATATCAGGGCATTCCATCACAGTGGCAAATTGCAAATCCTGGATACTAGGGTGCTATGCATAACATTAATAATTACTTTTGTGGAATATTCAGAAAATAACAAACTATAATTCCCCTTAATATGCTTAAGATGACAGTTATAGAGTCTGTGAAGACACATCTTTGAGAGCCAGGAAAACTTCTTAATATGTGGCAGATTAAAGAGATACCAAGATAGGAGCTAAAAATTGCTTTTACTGAGTTTAGAGAAATGGAAATTACTCTCCCTAAACAACTTTATCAACTCTGCCAAAGAATCATTATTGGTGGGAAAGCAAAGGTACAAGTAAAGCAGCAGAATAATTGTATTTAGTGCTCTTAGCAATGGCCATAATTAGCCAATAATGATGTAGCTATTTTTTGTCTCACATACTGAAGTTACAGGAAAGATTTAATAATATCCTTTAGGGAATAGCTTTTCTCTTTCATCACTCTTAGGAATCTGAGCCTCTGGAATAATACCTAGCCACTGTGTATATTATAATGATTCAATCTTATGCACTTGCAAGCTGAAAAAGAATCTACTGGAACAGAACTGCAGCTGGAATTAATCCATATGGATAAACTGGAATAAACAGAATTTATGTAAAGAATTTAATCTATGATTTAATACAGGTCAGGATATCAGTACACAACAAAGAATAATGATTATATCTTTCTAGTTTCTGCATGGCAGTTCTTCACCTTCGAAACTGAAGCGATTTTGCTCAAACTATTCTGTCAAGATACAGAATGAGCTCAAAGCTTCAAAGCTGGCAGTTAATAAAATAATTTTAGCCTAAATATATTCAGTAAAAGTTGGAGAACTATAGAATTGCTTACCCATACACGAGGTGATGCTATACAGGTGCATAAGTTACTAACATATATATATTAGTTTATGTATTAGTAGACATATATTTATATATACTAGTTTGGTTTGAGGTATGGTACAAAGATAGAAATGACATGTTCAGGGTAAGTAAGTTCTCTGTAAATTCTAAAGGAGAGCTAAGAAAGAATTCTGTAAAGGAAAAGACTGCTTTTTAAGTGACAACTGAAGTACAACAAACATCAAAAGAATGCAGAAGTTTACAGAGTAACACCAGACACAGTAGAGAACTAAAATTAGGGAAAAGAGCAAGGCAAAAGAAACAATTTAAAAGGTTAACTGAAAGCAAGTCTTTTCCCCCAGATATTACAGACTAGCAAGACCTTTAGGAAAATAAATGTGGAGTATTTCTAAATATGTTTTTCTTCATAAAAGGAATATAAATACTGTTATTTCAAAAGGCTTGTCTGACTGTTGCATGTGCTTGTGCCCACAGCCCAGAAAATCACTGCATGCACCGAGCGAGCTGCTAAACAAAAACTGTTTCTGCATCACAGTATTGTCACCAGTTGGATCTACGATATCAGAAATAAAGGTTCATGTCCAAAAGAGCTCTACAGAAGCATTCAGAGATATGCAGAAGGAAACAAAAGCACAGCTAAACTGTGCGTGGTAAAACCTTACCTTGCAAAAAATAAAATCTTATTACAACAAACCAAAAAACCTAGTACTGATGAACACCATTAAAAACTCAAAAAATGTAGATAGGTGATATGGAAATGACATTTTTTACTCCTTCCCATATAAAAATATTTATAAACAAACTTTTACCCTTTCATACAGCACAATTTGTGACTCCTTACTCTTCAATGTCTTTCAACATATCCCCCTAAAAAAACCCCTCAAAACATTGAAGAGAATTAAGAAGCTGCTTAGCTCCAAGGTTTCAAACTCTCCTCCAAATACACTATCTGGCATTCATCACAACTAAACAGAGTACTTGGTAATACCTCCTCATTGCAAGGCTGGCTATATAACGAGGTAATGAGATGTTTTGGTCTGAACACACCAGTGAAGGGCAGAAGGAGGAACAAGGTTAGGAATTTCAGCTGAACTTCTCTTAGTTTCTTTAAGACAGCCCATGGGGATAGCTTTAAAACTGGCAAAACCACTTCTACCAATGCATTAGTCAAGGACGATCCCAATTAGTTTCGCTATGCAAAATTTAGAACCCTGACTCAACTTACAAACTTACCAAGATCCTGTAGCTCTTCAAATCAACACAGGGTTGACAACCTTGATGACTACTGACACCTGAACAGCTTGTGCTACAAACTAGAAAAGGCACTCCCTATGCATTATCTTCAGAGTTAGCAAAACACATTCTTTTATCAGAGCAAACATTGAGAGCAATCGCCTTTTCCCTTCTAAAGTGCTGCAGAGAAACACTTTAAAAAGCAAATCATTAGCCCCATGAAATAATCAGCATTGCTACCATTTGTCCTTCTATGACTGGTTTGTTTCTTTATATTAAAAAAAAAAAAAAAAAGATGATGTACCAAATTATACAGTCTTACATTATTTAATGGGGTTTATCCATGTCTAGTGCTCAGAGATAAAAGAATTCATGTTTTTATAGGGTCAGGTGATTTTTAAGACCTTGAGGTTAAGTAATTTTATTCATCCTGATGATTATATTCTGAGGACTAATTCATATCTAAACAGTTAGACTACTGAAGTGGTTAGTACAAATACACATCTTTGGTTTAGCTCATCTATTAAGTAACTACTGGCACATTATTATTAAAATAAAACCTTTAATATGTCACTGTTCATCACTGTATAGTTGGAAGAATCTCATATTTCATATGAGACTTACTGGAACTCCTAAAACACAAGGGAGGTAACGGTAAAGACCAAATAACAAGGCACTTCAAAACATAGTACTTCTCAAAATTATCAGAACTTTACTAATTTTCATTCTTCTAGTCTTAAAACTTGTGAGATATATATCAAGGCATTTCTTAGAAACCCATGAGAAAAGAGTCACTAGAGAACTGTGGGTAATGGGAAGAATAATGTCTGTACTAAAAATTCCTTTGCCTTTTAAAAGGAAGATCAAAGAAAAATATTAATCAAAATGAAAAGGGTTTTTGTTTCTTTTTTTCCCCCATTCTTTTAAATATAGCATGATCCAAGGTTTGAGTGAGGTATTTTCATTTAAGGTTAAGTCTGCTCATGAATAGTTATTCTGAAATAATTGAACTTTTTTTCTCATATTTTTCCTCCTCTGATGCTAGAGATTTTATGCTGCTTTCTAAATACAATGAGAAAACAGTAGAAATAAAACCTTGCTTTATTTTGCATTTTAAAATTAATAACTGTATATGAATTGTCATGAAAAAACAGCATTCAAGAAAATAGATTCTTTGCTCAATATATCATCATGACTGTACAGGCAAGCTAAAGTACAAGAAATTTGAAATAAATTACCCCTTCTAGTGGCTATTTTTACATAACTTTGTAGGTAATCCAACAAATTACGTATTTCACAAATTATCTACATTTAAAAAGAAAAGTTATCATACTAATAACCCCTAGTGGGTCTACTACAGTGCTGTTAAAAAGTGGTCAGTGCACACTGGAGGGTCTTTGTAATTATTTTATACCAAGAAAATTGTAATGATTATGACAACAATGTTGATTGCAAATCAACAATTCCTTGTTATATGTCTGTTTTCCCTACGTCAACCCTACAAAAACTAGATTATTAGTCCTGGAATCTTCCACGTCATGGTCTTAATGAAGATGTATTTCCATTTTCTAGTCACCAGAGTAACTTTAGAAGATGGCTCGACAGATTCTGAGTAGCTAGAAAAAAAATGCTTCTTTGTTGAAAAACAATTCTCAGCATCTTTGTTTCGGAAAAAGGGCAAAAGGAAAAAAAAATCCTATTGAGAAACTTTGTTTTCACAACAGATAAATGAAATTTGACAGATGGGGGTGTAGTTTGTGCAGAAGTTTGGGTTTTGCCATTCTTATGGCAAAATAAACTTTGCATATATTCCCTAGAGATGTAGATTTTAACTGCTGAGTTCCTTGGAGCTTCCCTACACTTTTTCTTCTTTATATTCCTTGCGATCACAGCTTTAGTGAATATTCAAAAAACCCTTTCAAGGCAAGCATTTTACAAATCTAATCTGCAGTATACATCGTGCCATTTTACAGTTACTGAAACAAAGAAGAATATTTGGATTAACCTGTACAGAAGATCACACTTGGATTATTACAGCATTGGTCATACTCATCCTTGAGAACTTCTGAAGTGTAAAGCCAGTGTTAGAACTCATCTGAATTAGGAATTTTCAGAGGAGATGCTGTACATACCAAACAGGCACATGTATTGTCTCCATGTCTCTCAGGCAATTGCTTCACAAGGAACTCAGTGAGAGCTACATACACATGTCCAGAGATTTATTGCCCCACCACACATAAACATGTTCTCCATGTTCTTCAAATGCACATTTATTTGGGAAAGAAAATATAAACAGGACAAGAGAAAAACAGACGAATAACCTTTCTGAATTGTAAGTAGCTAAAAACCTGTTTTGATTTATATAAGGAAACTTAGAGTGAAAATAGTATTTCCACTGAGAACTGTTATCTACGGTTATCTATACTTCAGATACCAGCAACAGATTTTTTTTCCCTTATTTTAAACATTTCTTTATAAAGTACTATTACTTAAAACTCCTCTAATGAAATAGATCCCTTTCTACTTTTGCTTATGCACATAACAGTGCAGGACTACATCTGAGTGCTATCAACACAACATCTTCATAATAATTGCAATTTTTTCAGATACTATCATGACTGAAGGCATAACAGCCTCATGCAGAGGTATGAAGGAAAAGCTAAAAAAGGTCAGTCAATGAGGCTGTTCTGCCAAAGACTATTACAATTTCATGTATATAGTTGCACTGCCATGATGTAAAAATAAACAGTACATCAGGCATCATCTTAGCAAGTCCTTTATTATCATTAGCCAGTCATTTTGTGGCAACACACAGGAACAGTTGGGTAAACGCATGACATGCACCATCAGATCCCTACCCTGCTGGTAGCAGCCATTTATTTAAGCAATAATTCACAAATCTTTTTCTTGTGCTCTTATCTTTTATAGAAGTCTGGGGTCACATTATCAACTACCTTTCCTGGGGAAGATAATATACAAATTGAAACTACGTATCTATCTATATGAAAGTCTTCAGTTCCAATCCTGAACGTGGGACTACCAACTACCAAAGTTAACAGTGGCTCGATGTATTCATCTCATATGTTTTTATTCCACACATTTGGCATTCTTAGGGGAGCATAAAATACTACCTAATTTCCTAGGAGCTTTACTATGAGTAAGTATTAAAGCATTTCAAACTAATTCGTATCTGCAGCTGATACCGAATCATATTAGTGAAATTAATAAGCTTAGACTAGGACTTTTTATATTAAATTGAATATGCATTTGCATAATTCATGTTCAGATACTGAGCTGCAATTTGCACTTTGAAAAAATAAACAGTATATTAATCATATAATTTTAAAATCAACTGAAATGTAAAACTGCAATTTACAGAACAAAAATGAGTATTTTAGCAATACAAAAATACATGAGTTGGCAATGTCATTAAAATTAACTTTTCCTAGAGCTAGAAGGACAACAACATTTTATGAATTGAATTGAGATGTACATCAGTTACAAAAGCCCAGCAAAAGTGTATATTGAAATGGGCAAAAAGGTCTGTGAAGCACCGTTTTCACAAGGGATGTGGTATAGTTCAAAAGGTAGTGAATACAACATCAATTTTGAAGTTACATCAAAACCACCTATCTTGCTTCAAAACTCTTCCTCCCCTTGATTTCTCAACATACTAGATTCTCAAATTACAAGAGAGAATTAAGATAGCTATGTGTTTGGGCCTGGATAACAAAATTGTTTCCTGTTCTGACCTTCACTTATATTATACCTACACAGAAAGATACTCATTGCAAGAAACAACGGAAAAAACTTTTGAACGCAGATGCCATCAGTCAACAGCTGACACATCAGCAAAATAAATCAGCTCAAGATGCCTCCCCCTTGTGTTCCATTCAAAAACCTTTTTTCAAAATAAATAACATCATGCAAAAACTTTCTCTCTCTCTCTTTTTTTTTTTTTTTTTTTTTTTTTTTTTTTTTTTTTTTTTTTTTAGAGTATAAGGTTACTGGGCCAGAGCAGAGAAGATGTAGAAGCCTTTCTGTTCAGAGATTTTAGTTGCTCATTTGGCTGTGGATCTTCAAGAACCTTCTTTCCACAAGAATATGGTCTAACTTGCCTTAAGCTTAGCATAAGACATGAGTTTATCTTTAAAATACAAAGTACTGTTCTGAGACAGGCTTTCTTCAACACACTATTCGTCTACCACAGAGTGCAGGGTAATATATAAATCTCTACTATGGAATTAACCCCAAAACAGCCCAAATGCCTGCCCCACTTCATGCTGGAACTGACACACTTCTTGTTACAGCAAATCATACAGAAAACAATTCCAAAACTGTTATGCTCAAGCTTTAAATTCCTTAACATTTCATCTGCTGGGAAGGAAGCAGAAAGTTCATCTCAAGCCTGAGCCACACCTTGCTGCACTATTCATATACCTCAGATCCCAAGTTTCTAAAACTGCCTTTTCAGTGAGTATTAAAATGCCATTAACCAAAAGAACCCTAAGTGAATGGAAATCTAAATCTAATTTTCTACCAGGTTCAACTTATAGAATAAAAGTTCCCATGCTACCATGCTATGTTATTGCTTTAAAATGACACCACTCCTAAAGAAAGCTCCAGAGCCAAATTATTGCAAGGAGTTTCATCAATTACATATTTTCTAGAGAGCATCTGACATTACCAGTGCTAAAGCTGTAAAATCTGAGCTAAAGGAAACATTTTCATAATTTCTATCTGCCATGCCTTCCAGAGAGTGTCAGAGTGCAGGCTGAACTTCAGTGCATTCTGTAACATGGACTCTGTGAATCCATACTGCCTCCTGCAAAGTATCTGCTCATTCAGGAGCAGCATGCCTGTGTGGAACAAGGACAAGTCTACCACTCTGCAAGCGGGGGAGGCGTGAGGTGTGCTACCAGGCTGCCTTGAATTGGAGGAGCTCAAGAAAAAACCCTATGCCTCTACTCTGAAAGTAACCCAAAATACCACAATAAGAAAATATTTGCTGAGCACCATTAACCACTGTAATTAAGTAACTGATGGAGCAGGTACAACTGACACCAAAGAAGGCTTCAAGCATCAGCACATTGTTATCGAAAAGCCTCCCATGTGCAGCTCCAGCTCTTTCTCTCCTTCCTCTCTCTTCCTTCTGCAGCTCCAGCTTGCTCCTTCCTGTCCCTTAGCACGGCCACAGCCTCCAACCTCAACCTGCTAACTCACTCTTTATCAGACCCATAGCTGTGAGGACAAGGCTGTTCCCACTCTTTGGTAATTAACACAGCTGCAACACACTGGGGACAAGCACCATCTATGTCTTCCCAGAAGTAAGAGCTCGAAAAGATAGAATGTTAAATGTGAAAATGCAACAGAGGATGCACACTGGTTTCAGGAAAAATATTTTCAGTCATTTTCACTCCTTTTAGCAGTAAACATAGGACCAGCCATTATCTTTTTGTCACCTTCCTTCATTATAAGGACTGAAATAAAACACTTAAAAACCACACTTCAAAACATGAAGATCTAATCCCAGCTTGTTTTAGGAATTTGTGTACCTGAGCCTATCATCTCTTAACAGTAAAACCTTTCTGACTTCAATTAGCGAGGACAGCTGATTTTAGGAAAAATCGGTGATTTAGGAATTATTGTATTTGTTTTGAAATATTCTAAATATTATTTTGTAATAAAAAAAGGATTTAAATCCTCCTTCACCGAACATGTACTCTTTTATGGATCAGTACTGTAGCCTCCAGGCACCTGATACTTCATGTGCGAAATCTATAACCTCTCGTCTAGTGGACACCTCCTCTTTTTTATATTCAAGTGATAACAGCAATTAAGTACTGATTCTTGCCAGTACTTTCTGAATTAATGCAATTTAAGCATGAGTCTTAAGCTAGTCACAAAGACTCAATGCGATTGCCTTCTCATGAAGCTGTAATGAATAAAATTGAACAGCAGGAATTCCACTGGAAACAATGAATAGTAGCAATCTACTTCATCTTATATTACACTGACTGCTTCATATAATTTCATTTCATTTCTACATAAAATAGAGAATTCTATTGTCAGGTCTGCTGCCATTTCTTTTGATGTTTGGAATATATTTAATTATACAAGGTCACATCTGAAGAGATAAAGCTCTCTGGAGAGAACAAAATGGAACTTTTCCGTATCAGATCACTTCTCTCTACAGAAATGAATTCTTTATTACCCCAAAATTACATGGTATTATCCTGAAATGACATGATATGTCTTACTTCTCATATAGCACATTCCTGGAATTAGGCTTGAATATAAAAGAAAACTAATGGTTCTGAGAATTGGCTGCTCCAAAGGCTTCACTCTTTCATTACTCACTCTTGATAATTGGCAGTCCACAGCAGGAGAAGCAGGAAGAAATATGCCAGTTGTATTTAGAGATGGGAGCTACGGCCTTTCCTTTACGATGTTGCATAAAAAATTATAGCAAATTATAACAGCTGTTACGGATGTGCTAAACTTGCCAAAGGTCTGTTTGTGTTAAAAGCTTGCCTTTTGCCCCCCAAATTCTAAATGTGGAGTTCTTCAGTCTTTCAGAGGCCCAAAGAAATATTTGCAATGGGCTGAAAGAAATAGAAAAAGTGTAATTAACATGAAGGCAAATGCCACCTAAGGTAAAAAGAGATTTAAAAATTCTGAAATGTCTTTTTATCCCCACATAAAGTAAATTTGAGAACAGAGACATCTTATAGCTCTATATTTTAGTCATTAATACAAATGTTGAACTTCCTTAATTGTATCTAATACTCACAATATGTAAATTAAACTTCTACTCCATTTTTTCTCTAAATTGTTTTTTAACTACTTACAATGGTTTTATAAGACAGTAAAAAGGGAGCTGCAGAGCTGTTGGGAGTTTGACACCATGTAGATGAGCATTAACTGAGCCCTTGGTTACCTTCTGCATCTTGAGGCATTTACAGTCCTTTAGGAGGCACCCTCAGGACAGCCTGCAGTATTCTTCATAAAGTACTGCTTTTGTTAATAGTTCAACATTTTTAGATCTGCTATGGGTTTAAAAGTAACTTCAAACTATGAGCAACCTCTGCAGCAAAATGCATTTGCAGATTCAAGATTCTACAAATATATTGAATGTACACAGGAAATAAGGGACTGAGACTAAAAGCAGAACAATTTTTTCAGTCTGGGCACAAGATTACAATGCTCTCATTTCAAACTGCCCATGCTTTTCAAAAATATGCAAAACTGGCAAAATCAAAAGAAAGTTTTATGAAAGCTGTGGGTGAAAACTCTAAAAGGCCATGTTCTGCCAACTAATTCACAACAGCGTGCGCTGTCACAGCACACAGACACAGCACAACACTTACTAAAATTTTTTACATTCACTGAACTTTAATTAGACTTGAATAAATAGTTTGAACTCATGTTTCCATTAACATACTGTTAAAACCCCCAAGAATTCCCAAGTCTTAAAATAGAACAATGGGGCTACTCTTTGATATATCTTCATTACAAAGTTTTCAAGGCATTGTGCTGTGTACAAGTGTTTGTTCAGATGCTTCATAATTCATTACTTTCTTATTTATATTTGCCTGTTTAGCAAAGCTGAGCAAAGCAAAACCAATTAAAAAAAGGAGATATAGAGATAATTACAAACTGAGTTCTTTGAACAACTTCAAAACTGTTTATCAAAGCTAAAAAAACCCCAACATTTGCAATCTTGAAATCGGAGAACAGGTCAGAACCATTTTCATGTCCAAGAGTAAACTATGATGCAAGGGAAAGTGAAAATAAAAATGGTTTTGAATTCACTTCTCATACTTTTTAAAATTATTTTTACTTTTTAGTTTCTATTGTTACACTGTTGAAGTGTTTAATGGAAGCTATGATTCTTCACAGAAGAAATTACTGACTTCAGAAAACCTTATTTTTCCAAGGGAAAACACTTAAATAAAAAAAAAAACACAAAAACAAACAAACAAACAAACTATGAAGACCTTCTGTGTTATTTTCATGGCATAAATTATTTTCCTTCCCTTGGCTAACAAACGTCAAAAATTAAATTGGCTGCTTTGTTGCAGAAGCTGTAAATGTCAGTCAAGTCATGATCTGAAAGACAAACAAAAAACTCCTGAGGCATGAAGAGTCTTTCTCTTTTTATAATGATTAACACACTCCGCACATGACTACAGTATAAAATAAAAAGTTGCAATAAATAAATTACAATTGGTCTCAACATTTAACAATGGCATTGGGGAAATGATGTGGGCTTTGCAGCAGATCCTGAACCAAAAGGAAAAATTACCATGACAATACGGCTAATTTCACACAAGTAGGATATATCCCACATTTCCTGGAACTGGAAAGGGACTGGACTTCTGAAGGCTAACTCGTCTGTGATTTCTGCTGTGGAAGTAAAGGGAGAAGGTGGCAATAAAAGATTGAGATAGCCCACTACATATGAACTTTTTTAATTTTTAAAGAATAGGTTATTATTTTCATTACTTGGGTAGTCTAAAATTCTATTTTTCATTATTTTATTAATCTAATTTTTCCCAAGAGAAGAAGAGGGTTAAAAGTGGACCTTGATTACCTTGGAGCATACCTTCAATAGTTTGAGGCAAGACTCCAGATTTCTATCTGTGAGCAGCAGAATTCAGTCCCAAATAATTAAATGCAAGAGTTCTCATAAAGTGTTTATATGATAGTCATTTAACAGTAAATCTTCATCATGATACCACAAGCATGGTAGAAAAACATAAAAATGCCTTTCTGTTAAAATCAATCCCTTTCACTTTCTTAAAACAACAGCATCTCTTTTCTCATAAATATTCTTCTCCCATTAAATACTTACTCACTGATCCATATTCTGTCTACTCAGACCACACCTTTAGAAATTATTTTCCTTGGAAAAATAAAGTGTTGAGTAACTCTGCAGTTGTAAACTTGGGAAAATTTTGCTTACTTCAGAAGAGGGTATGTAAGTGTTCTAAGGCAGGTTACGTGCCCAGCCTAATACAGCTGTGTGAAAGTGGATTTTATTGTACATCGTTCATGTTTTATTTTATTGTAAAAGAAATTTTAATGTGTGTAATTTCTCAGCTTCATGTTTTTTTCCTTGAATCAGTTTGGAGTAGAAGCCCTTTGTGGGTTTAGTTAGCCCAGCATCTTCTGAGAGACCGATAGCAGGTAATTTCTAAAGCATATGAGAATAGATGAATTTGCCATTATATCTTCCCACGCCTCTCTCTGCTTCTACAAGTGTTACCCCTCAGCGTCCTGAAGTGAAAGGCTTGCCCACATATTTATGAAACCTCAATGAATTTGCCCTAATTTGTTCCAGTCTCACAAATCAATACAAACATTTAGCATCTCTGACACCTGCAGCAATGCAATTTTGTATCATTAGACATGCACGCTACTCTTCTACAAAACTACCTCCATTCAGTGCTGCCTTTTTTGAACTGAGAGCATTCAACATAGGATTCAACTTGCAGCTGGATCAAAATTATATTAATGGCCTAACAAGATCTCCATTTTGTTTTCTCAACTCCTTTTCTAATTTACTTTTATGGCCACTATTCCAGAATTAACCCTTCAGTCAATATTTCCTGCTTTCAGCTATATCTCTAAGCTGGCATCAGTGCATTAAAAAACACTGAGGAGGAAAAAAGAATCCTAAAATCCATAGACTATGATGTTATAACTCAAGGAATCGAGGGAAAGTTCATCCTTATGGTAAATACTATGCAGATATGAAACTACATGAGAATTTTACGTATGCACTAAAATTCTAGGCACTCTGTACAGGACTAATTTTAGTCAGCACAGCTTCATCTTTTAGTCAGCAAAACATCAGAGGGCATTTTTAAGACACTATCTATTTTCTGGAGCTGGTTTATTTTTTATAACTAAGCAATACCTACAGTCTCTCTTTGAAGAGAGTCACCAAAGTGAGATATGACAAAGAGGATTCATCAGATCTTTGACTACTGTACAGTGCCAGTTTCCTAGATAACAATTCTAATTCTCTCCTCCTTCTCTCCTGCCCCTTTGAGAAGAGTTATGGAACTTTTCAAAGCTTTGTAAAAATTTACTGAGATAATTTACTGCTACTTTCCCTTTAAGAAACCTTTCATTTCTGGAACTGTCAGCAAATCTTATCCACCAGTGTAGCTGAAATTATTTGCCTCAATCACTGGCAATACAGCTTGAGGTGCTACGTCATTCACATCACCCAGACATCAGCAATTCTCTTGTCCCTCCAGTGCTTGAGCTATTGCATAGCTTGAGAAACTATCATAAACCCTCCAGCCTACTTCCAGTTAGTTTTTCTGTTAATGAATTTAGTAATTCAGCTTCTATGAACTCCCTAGATTCAGAGGCTTAAGGCATTTTCTGTAAGAAGACCTGCATCCCCCTTGATAAACTTTCCTCACTTAATGAGTAATACCAGCACATACTCAGTCATCAGGCCCAGTGCATATCCCAGCTGCTCAAACTAAAAGAAAACCCCCCACAAAATCTTTTCATCTTGCAGGTATCATATTCCATGGCTACCCCAAAGACGAAGCAGTATTACTGTCCTCATGGCTGCTGACTAAACAGTCCAGTTACTTCCACCAATATCCTTAAAACAGTAATACTGCATCCGGAGGTCATACTTGCATAAGGCTAGAGCAACAAGTAAATGAAAATTGAAGCAGCTGGTAGAGTGAAAATGGCATTTTTACCACCACCAAGGCAGAATGATGAAATGAGTGAAACAAGAAAGAGCCTGAAGGAAGAATATAGAGCAGTGCACCTGAAACTAGAGACTTCCAGTAGAACTTCAGGGGGATTGTCCCAAGAAAATCCTGTCAAGAGATATCGCAGTATTGGTTACCCATTTAATAAATAAGAATATTTTGCACTGAATACCCTTTCAAAGGCAATGAGGAAAATACTCTGGATGCTAAAAGATCACATCTCTGTAATGCTCGTGGAATCTCATGACAATCAGTGGCACTAGAGCTGGAATTTGCTGAAAATTATCAGACAGATATCACATAGCAAATACCTAAGCTTTGCAACAGAGGGCACGACTAGCTCATGGAATCAAAAACAACTACTGCCACACTGTGGCAGGCAAAAAAAAAAAAAAAAAAAAAAAAAAAAAAAAAAAAAAAAAAAAAAAAAAAAAAAAAAATTTCTTAATCAGCGGAGCCTACAAGGTATCTCTGGTCAAAGAGAAAAGAGAAGTCTGCCTTCTGTGACCACTCTACTTTAATATGGTACCAAAAAAAAGGAAAGAACGGTGCAATTACATAAAACATCACCGTTCACTTCATAGGAAACAGCTGAGCAGTCACAATGCTGCATTCATGTAACAAAGAATAAATAAGACAAAGAAGCTATGTTGCTGGAAAGATGACAGCTTTTGACTAAACATCTCTTGGCAGAGCAATAGGCAGAGAAGGAAAAAGAATTTAACAGATATTTTATATAAAATACTACATTTTGTAAACATTGCATGACCATGGAGTACAATCATACATATGCTACTATACGGCAGCTGAAACTCCTGTCTCTAAGATTCTAAACCAGTTTTAAAAAGCTAGAGAAGTTAAAGGTGCAAAACTGCAGTAAATGAATAAAATAATTAATTTGTCACTAGAAATTGCTGAATAACTTTTTGAAGCAACTTGTCATTTCAAGTAGGAAATAGCAGTTGATGCTATGAAAAGCTAAGATATGATTCTTAGTTCTACTTTATGTCCACTAAAAAAGATGAAAAAATAAGATTAAAGAATCATTTAGGTTGGAAAAGAGCTCTAAGTTCATTGAATCCAACCCAGCGATACTAAGTCCACCAGTAAACCATATCCGAAAGTGCCACATCGAAATGGTTTTTAAATTCCTCCAGGGATGGTGATTCAACCACTTCCCTGGACAGCCTGTTCCAGTGCTTGGCAACCTTTTCAGCAGAAAATTCATTCTTATTATCTAATCTAAATTGTGATTTTTACATACATACATGTAAATACAAATTCGTTTACTCAAAAATTCCTTTTGCATGCTTAACAGAAAAAAACCCAAACAACATCCATTGAGATTAATATTTACAGATTGCCTTTGCATTTTAAACTTTTAGCACTAAAGATTGCTCAAAAGTAGTTCTAAAAGACCCAAACAGTTTAGAGAGAAATTAGAGAAAGTGGTATCTTCTTGAAATGTGTGCAGACATGTTGAAGAAATGTTGAAAAATACCAGAGGAAACAGGTTTTTAATGTTTTGTGAAACTTTCAAAGGAGGCATTCAGACTGAAGTTGAAAGGAGATGAAAATCAGAGTCTGGACAGCTCTGCTTATCACTACAGACTGCTGAGAAAGCAAGCTCTCCAGAGGCTGAGAGCCAGAACATGAGAAAAACATCTCTCAACTTCTCAGAATACACAAAATCGTGTTTCCCTAAAAAAAAAAAAAAAAAAAAAAAAAAAAAAAAAAAAAAAAAAAAGAAAAAAGATTAATTTCTCCAGTATTGATACCTACTTTCTCCAAATCAGTACTTTAGCAAAGTTGTTTAATTTGCAAATCAAGAAGCAGTTTTGTCATTTTCAATGCTATGAAGTCCATAACTGCAATCAAATTACATTTCTTCAATTTGTCCTCTTACTGTTAGAAAAGCTTTCGCAACTTAACTAATAGCTTTATTAGTTTATTAGTCAAGTACAGCTTTAGAGAAAAAAATTGATAAGGTACGATTTTCTGCAAAATGTAGAAAATGCATTTCAATTATGCAGAAATGGAGAGAAAACAAAGCAATCAGATTCAACAAATTAGGATAAGAATTATGCTTAATTGATAGTTTCTCAAGTTTATCTGATACTAAAAAGAGCATATGAAGTTGCAAAGGCAAAGCTTACATCTTTTATATTCAACTGCTGTGCAATATTTGTGTAAGCCAGTTCTCACAGATGGAAGAGCAGGGAGCAGAAACAGCTACTAAGATGACATGCTAAACCAGGTATACTTTTGTCTCCTATCCTCAGGAATTGCAATGGCACTGTAAAAGTGCCAGAGTAAGTAGAAACAAAAGCAGTCAAAATGATGTGCTGTATCTTTTTATTGTCTACTTTGGTGCAAGCATTTCCAGTCCCACATGTAGCTGAATCCAGTCCAACAGTCTGAATTTAGTCTCATTGCAAGAGACATAACTACATTATAGCAAAGAGTGGAAGGATTCATTCCAGCAGCTTAGGAGACCTATGCCTTATGCCTTGAGGGATCAAACATGCCTTATTACCGACTATTTTTACACACTTCTCATTTTATGGACTTGATGAGCTGAGCCCACAAAGCTTTCATCTTGCTGTTAAGCTGCTCAGAATAAAGGTGGCATATTCAGCCGCAATCTCCGAGGCTGACCAATGGATAAGGAAAAGAAACATCTTAGGTACAATCCTCCCTGAGAGGGAGTGCTAAGTCCCTGCATGCAGGCAGCAGAAACCACCAGCTCCCCCACTGCTGGCCTGATCCAAGCCAGCACTCGGCACAGATACTGAATAGTGACTATTTCATGGGGACCATTTGCATTCTCTCTCTAATCTTTTACAGCATCCACAGAAGCCAAAATGCTCCTAAGCTGTTGTATTGCTTTGAAGGAGCATTGCTCGAGATTTCAGGCTCAGGAGTGACATCGCAAAGGCAGTTTATACCCTAATCACATACTTCTGTGCTCTCAGGGATTTCAGTTCACCTGCATGTTCTGGAAGCATATTAGAAGTTACCAAGACATGCTCTTTCTACACAAATCAAGTTTTGGTTATTCCAAAGTCTTCAGTTTCCTTCCTCAGTTACAATAAAATCAACAAAACAACCCAACAACAACAACAACACAAGAGGACCCCAAAATTCCCTCCTCTACTTGTTCTTATTCCCTCATAATGACAGCTACGATATCTTAACTGACTTTGCAATCGCTTTGTTGGTCCATTCATTTTTCCTGAGTAATCTTAAACATCCTGGCCAGTTCTTAATAGTTTCCATAGCTCAGATGTCAAACAATATTGGACACTCAAAACTAAGAGCTAAGGAGCAGACAGGAATTAAAAAACCAAAAACAACAACAACAACAACACAAACAAACAAACAAACAACACCACCACAACCCCCCCAAAAAAACCCCAAAAAACAAACCAAACCCAGAAACTGACCTATACTCCTCAGGCTAGCTGTGCAATGGAAGAACAAATTTAAAAAAAACCAAAATTTTGGAGGTGATGCCTGGAAGCCTTCTCTCTTTATCACCATTTTTCCATACCCTCTTCCAACATATACCATCTTTTTTTCCCCTGCTACTCTATGCAGTCTAAATCCTTTTTTATCTCCATTGCTGTGACCAACCAGACTTTTTTCCTGCCATTTAATCTCTCCCACTAAACTTGGAAGCACAAAGTTTAGCATTATACATTACACTTGAAGTCAATTACCTTGAGATGGTTGTCACAAAGAAGCAGTAAAGTAGCCCAGTGCATCAACTATGACCAAACCAAGGATGATTTGGTACCACTCAGATTAGATACAATGTTCATGACTGAAAACAGAGGCTGCAAATTAAAACAGGGAACTGAGAAGAGATGGTGAATTACTTCTTCAAACATCATCAGATTCAGAGCACCAGCCCTAGAGAGCAATGATGCACATGAACAACTCGAGTCTATTCATATAAGCATACAGGTTTTGGAACAGTCTGTTCCAAAAGAGACTGTTTTAATCTCATTACAATGCAAGCTAAACTCTGATATTAGCCAGGTTCAGTTTAGCCTAATCCTTAGTCCTGGTAGCTACTTTTGTTTCCTTTTACAATATGGGTAGTTTTCAATGGAAAAAAAGCAGGATCATTTACATGCCTTGAATACAGTTCGATATGCAATCTGACACAACTATATCCTGATTTTTATTGTGACTCTAGCACTCCAATGCATGCCAATAATTATTTTCCTAAAAATATAGCATTTTTGTATTCATTTGGAGGGCAAATAGTATTTTTTTTTCTGAAGCTCTAAATATCAAATTGCTCAACATAACAAAACACATAGCTTCCAAATACATCCTGATCCTTTCCTCCTAGAACATGATTCTAATCCTACCTTTTTCCCTTCAATTTTGATTTCATATGGGAGATTCTGGAGTCATGATCAAACCTGAAAATGCTCCAGTTTATTTCCTCACATATGAGAAAAGACTGAGGGAGCTGGCCCTGTTCAGCCTGGAGGGAACTCAAATGTCTGTAAGCATCTGAAGGGAGGATGCCGAGAAGATGAAGCCAGGCTTTGCTCAGTGGTGCCAACCAACAGGACAAGAGGCAATGGGCAGAAGCTGATGCGCAGGAAATTCCACCTGAATATGAGAAGAACTTCTTTACTGTGAGGGTGACTGAGCACCAGAACAGATTCTCCAGAGAGGTTGTGGAGCCTCTCTCACTAGAGATAGTCAGAAACCATCTGGACACAATCCTGTGCCATGTGCTCTAGGATGATCCTGCCTGAGCAGAGAGGCAGAACCAGATGACCTCCAGCAGTCCCAGCCCGACCCACTCCGTGATTCAGCTGCATATTCAGCTGAAGAGTTATGCTGAAGTTGGTAGGAACATTAGTCTCATGAAGATTTCTACCACAGTTAGAAATTCAAGCCACAGAACTTCCAAATTTACCAAATATATTTGGTGGAAGTGCTAACCAAAACAAACATAGCACCAATGACAATACTGGGTTTTTATCTAGTCGGTTTGCAGCTCTTTTTGTTGTTTTTAATAAAAGCTACACTCTCATTTGTTTTCCTCTGCATAGTTCTCAGCAATGTTCTTCAGGTAATGTGCCCTGAAGGTAATTCTTCAGCTCTTAAGTGCCCACTTAGTGAATTTTGACTGGTACCTATACCGAAACAAACCAAGAGAAGAATTAAAAAGAATTTCTATTATATTAAAACAGAAGAAAAATTTCTTCTCAAATCTAAGTATCTCCATTCAGATATTTTTATTTCCTTTTCAAGCGTATTCTGCTTTCAAATAAATTTAAGCAGAGGACAAAGATAAGAATTTTAAGGAATAATCATGAGTTGAAAGAGGGTTTTGAATAGTAGTGGATATGCCATTTTGCAAGTATTTCTAGTCGTAAAATGCAAACTGAGTAAACCTAGAGTCAGACACAATAACAGATAAGATAAAATCTTATAGTTCAACTACAATAACGATGAACCTGTATTATAAAATGAATGATGTGTGTATTCATTTCCACTGCTTTTTCAAAAGGAAATTTAGTTCTCGAAGTAACTGCATAAGCATTACGGTGTCTGCTACGGCTTTCAAATAGAAAAGCAAGATTCCAAAATGATAAAGGCTAAAAAAAATATAAAAAAATCAGAATTCATGTAACTAAAACATGATACTAGACTTTGCATTTAATAGCAAAACTGCTTCATTTTAAATCCTGTGCTATTTCATTTTCAGCTGAACTCCTAAAAGGCTTATTTCCTTCTGATACTGCTCCAGTTGCTCTCTGTGGGAAACTATAGAGTTTATATATTATTCATCCAACTAAAAACCCTGAGGCAGGACCCCTACGGAGACTCTTCAGTAATTGGTCTCCAGATGCTGGTGATATGCAGTGCTCTAAATGTCCTTAAACATCATGAGAACACAATTCCATCTGCTTTTCAAGCTGCGTATGTTTAAAGGAACAACACAGACTGCTCACCCACATTTTCAGGCATCTCCTACAGCACCTAATTATTCATGAACTCATGTGCATCAAGCTACAATTTATGTGGCTAACATAACAGCTTAAAAAATTTCAAATTAAATAATTGTGGAATTATTTAATAAATATCTGTTGCAGCTGAGCAACCTATCCACAAAAACAGTACACAGCAGCAAAATTATCGATTGCTTCAATGTTCCCAGAATACATATAAACAGGAGGCAGAGAGTGAAAAGCTTAGTAGTAATCATTCTGCATTAAAATACCCTGACAAGATGCAGGTATGTACAGTGAAAGTTCATTTAGCACTTGCATTTATACCCCGAAACAGTAAAATTATAACAATGCTTAAATACTAATTTCAGTATGACTCCATCATGGACATTTATGCAATTCACTCAAATTGGGCCTCAAAGCAAGCTTATAATTATTTTGTTCTCAACTCGAACGGTCAATCCCTGCATTTTCTTGGACCCTCCAAACTGGGAATAATAAACATTTTAATATTTCTTTTTCCAGGAACACTAACACACAAAGGATATTAGTTTTCAGGTCATCTCAATTGTGAACATCATTTAAATGCTCAGCATGCAAATTATCAATGATAACTTAATTCAGATCTGCAAAGGATGCTGACATGAGTTACCTAACAGTCCTTTCTCCCTTCTGTCTTACTTTGACCTATTTTCAGGGTTCCCTACTTCAGCTTGTACAGGATCACTGTTATTTTTTCTAAGTCTCACCCAATACCTTCTGTTTCCCTCAACTGCCATACTGTACAGGCTTGAAAGGCAGCGGTTCAAGGCTGACAAACGAAGAAAGTTCCCCTGGCCTACAGATTATCTTTGACATCAAGGTCAGCGAGATGCAACCGATACAATTTGTAGCCCAGCGCCACAAATTTGTACTTCAGGCACATCTAGGTGCACAAAAGAACTACGTAATACGAAATCAGAGGCTACTCATGCTAGAAGCAGCATGGACTGGGAATCACTGTTGACAGAAACATGTTTCCTCAAGAAGGGTGAAAATAAAAACTAAACTGGCTAAGTAATGCTACATGTTAACAACCGGAGCGCATTAGGTAATAAAAACGAGAAAGATACATAAAACACAACCGACTTGGGAAAACAAAATTTGTCACAAAATTATGAAGCAGCGTAACACCAGAAGTGAGGTTCAGGCCTTCAAGAACGACAAAGAAGGAGAGAAAAGGACCAGCTGCTGCTTGGTGACTGCAAGTGACAACAGATTTCTCACCAAGTTCAGGCAGTAGCTTAGAGAACATACACAATCACTGTCAATGCCTAAAGTAAAGCAACCTTGAAACAAACACGTGGCAATGGTTTTGTGGTGGTTGCCTATGCAAATTCTTACACCTGTAATGAGGCTGCTCTCCAGATCTCAGTAGTCAAGGAGAAATGTACAAGAATAAATCAGTAGAGTGCTCTAGACTGGAGAACCCATCTAACCTGATTTTTATTTTACTTTTTAGTCAGATGTGATCATTCAGAGGATGCTGTCTTGACTCTCAGAGCTGGTAAAAGCTTTAGATCCAGAATTTCTTTGCCTCTTACTGTCTCAAAATAGTGGTGAGAAATCTGTTGGCACAGCAGTCCAAAACTAAGGTGTGGTAGAACAGTTTCGTACAGTAACTAAACCTTCAACCATGTGGCAAATGATACTTTTTTTCTTCTACTTTGTTTAAACAAGATTTTTTTTATATTTTTGACTTCCTCTTCCAGAGAACATAGAGTCTTCTGAAACTCCTCTTTAAAATCTCCATTTCAAATCTGGTGGGAACAAATGCATTCTTTTTCTGGCTTAGCTACATACTTGTTTTGTCAATTCATATTTGGAGGCAACGTCCAGCAAAATATAATCCTGTATGAATTTATCACCTTAAAATATCTATATCTTATCACCTCAAAATATCTATATTTACAAGGGAGGACAACAAGGTGACGAGGACTCAGTACCTCCTACTATAAAGAGCATTCACCCTTTGATATCTTTGTTTTCATATCTACATATTAACTTTTTTCTTAGTAACATAAACCAAATTAATTTAAAGATACTTAAACTCAATCCAAGAAAAATGAAAATAATATACTTTTCTGCATAGGTATAAAAAGGCACGGCTTTTAAAATATACCCATGTGTTTGTACCCATATGTTTACTTACTATTTGTAAGAAATTTTCTCCTTTCCAGAATTTTCATCACTCTGGAAATCGTGATTTAGAGTTTTTACAAGAGTTGGGTAAAGAATCCTCCACATGCATATGATGAAAAAAACTGAGTGCATATAAACTGTAAATACTGTAATCAAATAATTGAGGTAAGCTATGTAGTGTTCAAAATACAATATTTGAAGCAATTATAAATTAATATTTGAAACATCTGCTATTTGGAGCACTTTAAAGGCATTAATTAAGTATCTGATGAAGTATATGCAACAAAATAAGTATATATTTTCAGCCTGCTATTTGTCTTTTGCAATTAAAGAAGGTATGAAACACAGCTGTATTTTTTTATTAAAATTTGGAATATTCTCAGTGAGCATCTCTCTTATACTTTTCCTACATCTTCATTACTGAATTTTGTGGTCCACAAAGTTGGTGAGTTTATATTTATGAGGTTCTATCAGCAGGTTACATAGATCTGAACCCTTCTGACACACACCACCTCACACTGAGTATTTTAAGTTTAAATTACAAAGCTACTATTGGAAAATTTATCATCAACGGGGTAGCATTCTGTGATTGTTGTACTTCAAGTCTTAAAATATTTATTATTTGCACTTATTATTACCCTATGCCATCAACCCACTGGGAAAATGACACTTAACTGTGAGATGACTTCCACATGGAACAACTAGGGAAATGCATTTATAACGCTTGGAAAGTAAAACAGCAGTTCAGGGAGATATGGCTCACAGCTGAGAGTTTTGAAGAGATTATATTAATTTTCTTAGAGTAAATCACTGTAGTAGAATAATCAAATTTGTGACTCTTGAGAAACACACAAGCAAAATAATCTCAGGAGGACTACGAACATGAAACAGTTACAGTAAAAGGCAAATTTATGGATTTCTGTTTACTGCAGTTGTGTCCTAGACCTTTGAATGAGGCCTATTTCTGAACAGATTTTTGGGGGAAACAAAGAAAAACATCAAAGCACACGGAATAAATATATAGAATTGTCCATTTGTATACACAGTTGACTAAATCATAGTAACCCGGGATGGATTTTCCTGTGGACTTAGAATACATCTGGAAGGCAAGACTAAAGCATTTCTTTCCATAATTAACACATCTAGAAATCAATGCTATGAGAAAATAAAAACAATTGCATTAACCTGATAAATAACATGGGAATAATATTTTTTCCTACATTACTTTAAAGGATAAAAATTTACCATCAGTTGGGACATTATTTTGAACTCAGAATCAAAAACATTCTATAGTTTATGGTTGGCTTTGCCTGATGTAAGAGACCCTGCTTACATCACTGTAGTATCATTATAGGTTATAGTAAGTATGCTTATATAGTCTAATGGTATTATTGATTATGAGAAGTTACTATAGCTATACAATATTGATGCCTTTTTGTCTTTTAATTGGGAAAAATGTTCATGAGAGATGACAGTGGAATTACAATCAAAGTTAATGGTCCTCCTGAATAGAGTCAAAGAATATAAGAGTTGTAAGACTGCACCGGTGAAATGTCTTACTTATCTTCTGTAGGAAATATTTCTAGAACAAAACAGTTCTGAACATATTAAGATAATGTTTTGAAGGCAGCATGACTTCAGCATCTACATGCTATGTTTGCCCTCTTTGAGGCATGAATGTTTCATTTAAACGAAAAGAAGACTATGCTTTTCTTCCTACAGCACACAAATATCTCTTCCACTCTATAATAAATACTAGAGTATGTACAATGTCACCACTAACAACTGTACATTAATTGGGCAGTGGGGATGGAAGGAAAGCAATAAAATATTCTAAAGGCCTATTAGGACACGTTTCAAGTGTGGAAAACCATTTTACAACTATAACTACACACTTAAAAAATTTTGTCTATTACATGTACAACACCACGTACACAATATATACTGAAGTTGTCTTTGCAAAGTTTTAGTGGAGTTAAAAATGAAGTAGCAGCTATTCGTACAAGACCTCTTAAAACCAGTATAGAATCATTTAACAGCAAAAATACATTCACCTACATGTTCAACCTTTCTAAACACCAAACAGATCAGTAAACAAATTATCAGTTTGCTGGAATGTAATCTTTTTATCTCAACTCCTATGAATTCAGAAGATTTAGTCTGGTGCTACCCAAGCAGACAGATCACCTATACCATAAAAACGGTTCCTGTTAAGGAAATTTTAATTGCCCTGTCACATAGCAAATGGATGAATTTGGGTAGAAACATGTTACAAACTGACTTTAGAGTTTGGCGTTTCCAAGCCTTTCT
Source organism: Hirundo rustica (assembly GCF_015227805.2). Classification (NCBI taxonomy): domain Eukaryota; kingdom Metazoa; phylum Chordata; class Aves; order Passeriformes; family Hirundinidae; genus Hirundo; species Hirundo rustica. Next base: position 47,677,182 of record NC_053454.1, on the reverse strand, counting down.
GGAAAGTCCAAGGGGCACCTGACTGCAGTGCTGCAATGCCAGTCCCAATACCTCAGATGGGTGTGGTCATCTGCCAGGGACCAGATCTGGCTCACTTTTATCCAGGTTCCACTGAAAGCAAAACTACTCCAACCCACGACCAGAGGAAATCATTATGGTGCACTGCCACACTTCTTCCATTGCTCAGTAGCAGAGTATCAAAAGGAAACAGCTGGCTACAGAGCAATCCCTCCACAGTTATGCTTCCACAGCTGCAGAGGAACCAGAGGCAAAATTGCACCCGGAATATAATTTTTCTCAGTAATGAATAAATCTGATCTTTATGATCTCACCTAATAACATTTTTGCACATCCATAGTATCTTGAATAAATGAATTCAATGGCACAATTATAACTTCATATAATAAAGTGCATTTTCCTTTTATGCCCACAATCTAGTAAATTTTAAATCCATCTCTATTCCTATATCAAGACAATGAGAAATATCATCACCATTTTCTTTCAGTGTCTTCTTTTGCACATATCTAGTGTAAACCAGGACTAGTTAGGTACCTTTTAATCCTCTACTGTGAGGGGGATGAGACACTGCAACAGGTTGCCCAGAGAAGTTGTGGGTGCCCCACCCCTGGAAGTTAGACGAGGCATTCAGCAACCTGGTGTAGCGGGAGGTGTCCACACCTATGGCAGAGTGCTTAGAACTAGATAATCTTTAAGGTCCCTTCCAACCCAAACCAGTCCTCAGTAACTCCTTCTAATAATAACAGTGCAGATTTTGGCTTGTCAGCACCTGTTTCCTTCTGCAAACCATTTTCTGCTGCACTACATTATGTGCTGCAGACTCAGATTGCTCCACTTTGTGGGGACTCATTCAAATATCACCAGAGGCAAAAGCACAGCACTGGAGACAGCATCAGGAGGAACATCGTGGCACAGTTTTACAAAACAGGGTTGCTGAGCAAACCACAGACAAGCAAGGATGAAAGTTGCTAGAAAGGAAAATTCCTGAAAAACTAACCTGATGTGGTGAAAAGACACTGTGGTATTAGGGATCTAATTATAACTACCTTAAGGAGATTGGATACCTTAATGACTAAAGGAGATTTGAATCAAAAGACAGTATTTTTAAGAACAATAGATTATGTAGTACTACTGCTCAACCAGATTAATCGTAAGGACAAAAGGCCCAGGCCAGCCCAGAGCAGGGAATGAAACTCACCCCACACTAAGTAAGCACCTGAAGCAACCTTTACACCATTATTGTGAACTGAAGGAGAATGAGAACACCAGAGGGCCGAAAGAGGGCAGACATGGTACCTATCTTTATAAAATACAAGAACAATTGAGAACCTGAGAATTTACAAACTAGTCCAAATAGATTTGATCCCTAAAAAAAAAAAAAAAAAAAAAAATTTAGAGCAAATTAAATAAAAGCGCCTAACCAAAAAGAAGAGAAAAAAACAGAGGCATCCAAAAATAGGATGAGAAACAACCAGAAGTTTTCCAATGGAAAGTATTGCAAACAATTCAGTTCTGTTCTTAAACAGATTAATTGCCAACTGGAAGAGACACTAGAAAAAGTGAATTTTAGCACGGTTATTTGATGTGATGTGCTAGGATTTCTTGCAACGAGCATTGCTTGATATCCACAAACTTTTCAGAGCAATAAAGTTTTATGATGTAGAAGTAACTTCAGTTCTTGCTTTTCCTCTATATAAAGGGGGATATATATATATATATTTTTAAGTAAAAAACAAACACACAGCCATAGCAACATAAGAATAAAGGGATTCATTCATAGTCAAGGAAGACTGAGTACTTCACAGCTGCTCGTGAGTAACAGCACCATAATATTTATAAGCATCAAAGAAAGAATTGAAGACAATTGTGAAGTACAACACAGAACTTCTCAGATCAGACTGACGCTTACTAAGATTCTGCAGTGGGGAATTGGCTGGGATAAAGTTTGGATATGAAAACTAACAAAACAGCCATAAGCAAAGATTTGTGTTGAGGATGAGAAAAAGAGGAAAGAAAAATACAGAATAAGGACAGAATCACAATAAAAAACATTTGGGAAAAAAGCTCCATTTCATATGTCAATATTTTAAAGGATTGCACAGGCCCTCCTAAATGCATGCACATAATCTGAGTATGAGGCCGTGTTTGAGAACTCAGTTTTAGTAAACACAACATGGTATCTGGTGCAAATTGCAGCTACATATCTGCAAGTACATGTATGAAAACATCAAATAAGTAAACACAGACCTTAACGGTGACTTGCAGCCATGGATTTGAAAATACCGTAACAAGCATTTTACTAACTTCCCCCCCCCAAATATTATCACTCAATGGCAGATGCAAATACTTGCAGATTCTGCTAGATGCTGAAACATATTTGATCTATCCTTCAGTTTCACATAAGAATCTAGTTTTAGTGAAGGCTGAAATACTAAAAATACAGGAAGGTTTAGATTATGATAGGAAAGGGATAAAGAACCAACAAACATACAAAATTCAGGAAAGCATGCAATAGCTTAGAAGAAAAGAGGGGAGAAAAAATACAAATACTACAGCACATCTACTACAACACATATAAAGGCTTTTACCAACAAAAGGGTGAAGATATTGCAGTGAGATATAAATGAGATAGATCTAGTCTAATCATAGATTGCGGCTCTGGGTGACTAACCTCACAAGATGTATACAGAGTATAAATGAAGAATGGTTTAGATCTGTCTGGAAAAGAGAAAAGGGCTAAAGCTGCTTACTTTCTGTTTTATGTACACAGTAGTACATAACACAGTATCAAGCTGGAGGCAACTAAAAGCGAAAACCAAACCCCATTAGAAACAGGGGAATATCACCTCCCGGGACATTATATTTTTGAAGATGGAAGTCCCATGGGAAAGGTGCTGTGGAGAACACACCACCTTCTTTCGCAGCAGGCAGTGTGAGTCTGAACAGAACATCATCAGAAATGAAGACAATACAGGGCAATATGGTAATAGGCTCCCAGTGGGAGAGCCATGTGTCTGTTCTGGTTTAGAAGGACATGTACGCTCACTCCAGGGAGGAGGCAACACAGGAAAACAGCAGGACGAGCTGTCAGCTCTGACTCCATTGGGGCACGGGGGATCTCCTCCTCCACAGAACGTATGGTATTTTCTCAATTTCTGTAACAGAAACTGAAAATAGGCCTACCCTTGATGGCCTGTGGGAAAATGCAAACTATATGGAATCTGACACACAGGTTTATTTGTGGTTTCCTATTTTTCCTCTCTCTATTGCTGAATGTTTGGATACTAGAGGTTGGCTTTCAGGGAAAGGGGAATAGCAAAAGGCTTCTGGATGGGACAGTTCAACACAGCACCGCACATTAACAGCACAAATAAATATTCTAATTTTATAGAGAAACTAGTTCTTATTCTTATCTATAAAAGCTACCACTATTTTTCATTTTTGCTTTAGGATTTTTTCTTCTTTTAGTTTTGTAGCTACAAATTTTCTTCTGGCTTCCTTGAAGAGCCTCCTTTCACAGTTGGCATGGTTTGCTAGATTGTTTTCAACTTCCTTATCCCAAGAAACAGCAGGTGGGAGTGTCGAGATGCCATTGTTATGGGATTCTCTTAGACAGAATAGCAGTAGAAGTGTTTTACTTATTTTTCCACTTACTTCTGGAGCACAACGAGATGGATGAGAACGCTGAAAACAAGTCATTAAGGACATGTGTGGGTAAGTTGTGCTATGAGCAGTGGTGAGTTTCCAAAGGGAGGTTTCCTGCTGCTGCTGCTTTCTGTTTGGCTGCTCGAGAAGCTCCTGCAATGGAGCAGCCACTGTGGGAGGCAGCAAACAAGCACTGCACAAGCACAAAACACGTCAGACTCTCTCATTCGCGCTGGTAAGCACACTTGTCCAATTTGGGAACAGTTCTCCAATTCCAAGTGTGTGAGCCTGATTTGCTTCCATTTACTCTCCCACAGGCGGCTTTTTCAAACCCATCCCTACAACCTTACAAGCATGGAGGCAAAACTAATGAAGGAAATAACAATAATCTAAGGTGGTTTGTCTTTTAAATAAGAAACTGAAGTTAACATTTATATTCAGAAGTTTTTACCTCTTTCACTGACCTCCTTTATTTATTTTTAAGGATTTCTTTATATTCACAACCACGTTATTATCTTAATTAACAGTAGGTTGTTTTCTTGTGTATGTCAGAATTACTTTCATAAAAAGGACAGAAGAAAAATTCTATACTTCAATTGTAAAATCTCAGTAAAAATTGTATTTTCCTGTTGAATTTTAGTGAGAAAAAAAAGTTAAGGTATTTCACTCAAGTTAACAGAGAATTGGCCCCAATACTTAAAAAATCACGAAAAAATGCAATTCTGTATGGGCACCCAATAAAAAGGTTGAATTCCATTCTGCGTTGCAATATACTAAATACAGATGAACAACCAATGATGAAATAATTCTAATAAAAAATAGGGACGAGACATCCGAAGTGCTTTCTCTTGGAATAGAGGAACATAATAATTCAAGGCAGGCCAGAACAGCTGACCACAAGCAGACCACAAGAAAGATGAATGGAACAATGGTACAGAAATTCTCAAGAAAGGAAGAAGAGCCATTTTATAGCTTATTTAAAGCTGATCTCTAGCATGCTGTTACTCCACTGACTCACTAGAATTAAGTAGTGTATCGGGTAAGGACCTGCCCCTAGATGAGTTAAATGTGGTTCCGTGTCAGTTGAATTTCACCCAGAAACTAGATGGTAAAGCTCTATCCACGATATTCCTAGAAAAGAAAAACTAACTGGGGATTCAGTGGAAATAATTTCGTTCATATTTGAAAAATACTTTAAATGAGTATAGACATACATATGTAAACACACAGACTTGTCAGAATAGAACACTGACAATCCCCTCACAAGATGCAATCATTGAGTGGGGGGTTTTTTTACTGCTTTGCATATGGAGATAAGACTGCCTTTGGCAACATATCAGTTTATGCATTGTGGATAAACATTTTCATATAAACGTGAATTTGCAGAGAGATGCACTATCTACAGTGGGAAGTTAATTTCACTTTTCACCATTCTGCTCGTCCTCATCTGAAAGGTACATATTTTCATCAAGTTTTGCACATCAGGAGTAATGTCAACAGAGAAGGAGAAAGTTAGATGTAGGGAAATTGCAGACATGTTGCTGTGCTCATTTTTAAGCTACTTTTCTGTCCTGAGTTGCTGTCATAGACTGCACAGATGTTCAGGCATGGACATTTCAGTTCACAAAGACTTGGGTCTTCTGTAAGCTAGTGAGACCACAAAGCAGAAAATATTTCCTCTACATAATTTTTACATCCTTCTCTTCCCTTCCACACAGCTACTGTGCAGTTCCAGAGTATCAGAGTTGAAAAACTGAACAAACTAAAGTATGCTCACCCTTCATTGACTATGTCCCCAATTACTGCAAACACATAGGAAGAACACCCAAATTCTGTCATTTAAACTGAGTGAAATATGTGAGAAAGGGATTTCTCACCTTCTTCTTTGAATGTATGTAACAGATTAAATCAACAAAATAGCTGAAATTTTCAAAATGCCCCGTTCCCCTGTTGAAATATCACTGTTTTAGTCTATTAGTCCACCATCTAGTTCATTCAACAGATCCTCAGGATGTGCACTGCATGCTGGGCAAAGCAACCCACCCCCCTGATGGCAGACTATGAATGCGCTGAAGGACCAAAAATAGAAACAAAACAACTGCAGGCTCTGTCTAGTGTGACAGACCTATCAGGTAACATTTGGCCTGTTGGTCTGACCACATGCCACCAGGATTCCCGAATCACAAGTCCCTGTCCCTTTACAAGCCCATGCACTCTGCAGAATTTAATTAGCACTTGTATAGCTGCTCACTAGGAATCAAGATAATTCACTCAGGTTATCTTCTGCTTGAAAACACCTTTAAGATGCCAAACCTTTAAGACAATGCCGACCCAATAGTTTTCACTGCCATCTAAATCAGGCTTATCAGGTGCAAAGGAAAACAAAGCCGAAAATCAAGAACCTGGCTGTGGCTATGATGCAAAGAAGTTCTGGATAGACTTGCTCATGACACAGGTGTCTAAACAAGTGGCTGAGCAATCACCATACCCCCAGGGATTCAAATCTCTAGTCTGATACCAGCTGAACAATTCCTGCCAGCCTGCATCCCAGCACCTACATATCTCAGAGGTAACTAACTCAAAGTATCAAGAAAGAAAAGATTTTAATGGTGACCATTTGAGATACAAGCATTATTACCATCTGATGGTTTAAAAGCTATAGAAATCACATACAAGTTTATACAAATGTTTTAACAATATTTTTCTCCATATTTAATTCAAAACTTACTTGAGTTAAAACCAAAGATCTCACTTGAATGACTTTTAATTATATTGATTACATTATATGACCAGCATTAATTATTAAAACATAAGAAGCTAAAAGAGCATTTCTACTGTTCTGCTTTTCTGTGGTATGCAGGCTGAATCATTAACTCAGTATTACCAAAAATCTCACAAAAAACAAAAAAAAACCCAAAACACCAAAACCCCCCAAAAAATCACAGTGATTAACAACAAACCCAGAAAGCCAAACCAACCAACCAAAAAAAAAAAAAGATCACACCCAAACAATAGGAAGCAAATGAATTTAGAAAGAGAAGTAGAAGGAAAAATATAAAACAAGAGCAGTTACTGAGAAGAGGAATTTACTCCTTCAATTCATTCTTCAAAGTTTTGTGACTGTTGAATAGAAAATATTTACTGATTTATTTCTTCCACAAGGAACCACAAGCAGTAAAACTGATAAAATGCACCATAATGTTCAGTACCCCAAACACCAACTCACCCAATAAAGGAAGAAGAACAGCTGACCTATTCAGCCAACTCCATTAGTCTAGAGATACTGATGGTGTCATTTCTTCTTGCTGCTTTCACAGAAATGATTAAAGTAAGGGTCTTTCACAGTTTTTCCCCCATACACAATTAAGTTTGAGTCAAAAATGTTTACCAGTAGTATCATTTATTCTGCAAACTGTGTTAAAAATTGCAAAGCAGTTTTTGCTCAGGTCAGTCCATCAATTACCCTTCTATACATTTTTCACTGAACAGGAGTTTCAGCAGTGAACTGCTTCTCCCCCCTCAGCATGCCAGATGAAAGATACAGTAAATAAAGATTTTAAAAGTCTTGGATATTAGTTCAATAAGAGAATATTTCTATTCCAGCTTTTCTAGCATTGTCATGTGTAGTAACAATGTGTTCCTGGTCCTGCCAGCATTTTCACGCTATCCGAATTTTTGTTTTGGTCCCTAAGATTACGCATGCGACTAAGAACAGATGAATGCTCACTGTGCAAAACTGAGATATCTATACATGAAGACAGTGAACTCTTTTCATCCTGTCAAGTGAGAATAGTTTCCAATTGTTTAGCACACACACAGAAGTTAAAAAGTAGAACATTTAATGGGAAGAAAAAAACTCCAAAGCTTTCAAATTCTGAATGCTCACTGTCTGGTTTTCAGTATCTCCTATTCTCCTGTGCAGCACAGTTTAACGATTTTCTTGCTTTAAGGAAGAAAACATGCTTTCCAAGGACAATAAAGGGGCTAAGAAGGCGGCACTTAATTGGAAGACTAAATTTACTCAAGCAGTCTCTGGATGCCTGCCTGATTCTTTTCAGTGACACTTACTACAATCTTTAAGAACGAAAAAAATAAAATTTAAAAAAAAAAAAAAAAAAAAGAGAGTGAACCTCCCCCAAAATTAAATACATCACATTTAATATATGGAAATAAATCATTACATTCAAAAGCTATTGACACACAAATGTCATTACATTTTAAGCATAATTTTTTGAGGGGAGGGAAACAGCTTCCAAATTACTTTCACAAAATCTACACTGTGTTAACGGAAAGTGTATCTTTACGAAAGCACAAAAGCCAGAGAATTAGATTTGAAAAATTCTACCTGGCTTGAATAGCAGAAACACAGAGTATGAAGAATGGCCAGCTAATAATTTAGTAATTCTAGCCTATTGTTATAAATTCTATTGTCCAGAGTATTCAACATGAGCAGTAATAAAAGTTGTATATAAAAGCAAAAAGTGAAAGCTCCTTACTTCAAACATCATTCTGCCTTATTAGTCTCTTACAGAGAAATAATAAAAAAAAAGAACTGATGACTACGGTGAATGGACTTACATTTACCAAAAAAAAAAAAAAAAAGGAGCTGAGGGACTTTCTTTAAAAAGCCCTTTTTACCATTGCCTGAAGCTTCATTCTTTTCCATTACAGTTCTACAATATAAGAAAAGCGTTTATCTCATACACATCAAAACATTAAAATACAGTCAAATATAAGGAGCCTGCTTCAAATACAGACGCACAATTTTAAGGGAAGCCTGAGATATTTACATAAATGTATAAAGCTTTTGACATTTAAGTTTTAAACAGTCTTTCAGAGACTATATTTAAACAAAGAATAAATACATACACCAAACACCAGTCTAGAGTCACACTCAAATCTCATTCCAAAGCAGATCAAATTCAAGATGCAGTACTGTGACAAGTTTTTGTGACACTCTTTGCAGTGACTAAGACTCATAAATTCACCACTTTGTCATCTCAGAGAAAAAATATCAACAAAAGCAAAAATATATAAAAGACAAAAAAGTGAATATGGTCCCATAGGTAACAGATCTCCTCTCCTTCCTCCCTCAAAGAGTATGTTTGTACAGTGTCAAAATTTATAGAAATGCTGAAATAACACCATGAATATCTGGGTTATCTGCATTTTAAACAATGTAGTGCTTATATTTTAGAATTTGAAGATGTGTAAGTTAGATTTTTTTTTTTTTGCTAACCATTATGCATTCAGTAGTTGATGAAACCCTTTTCAGAAAAAGGGTTTTCAAAGACATTAGTTTCTCTAGAAGCAGAACTTGATGGGCACTGATAACTATTTTTCTTGCACTATAAGCTTCTTCTCATTGCATCTCAATGACTTTTTGTCATCTCTGTCTCCATTACTAGTTTCAGTAAAATGATTTACACTAGGTTCTAGTGAACAGAGGAAAAAAGGAGAAAAAAAAATAATAATGAACCAGTTGCTTCCTTCAGGCATATGAACAGTACCGTGACTCCAATGGAAATTGTTCCTGGAAGTGTTAGAGTAGAAGGCTTTGTCTAAAATAAAGACTGAAAATCTCAAGCACTAAGCAAATTGTAAGGATTTCACAGATTTTAAATAAGGTCCTCATTTTTTTCTCATATACTTTTTATGCACTTTGTAAATACTTTTTTCTTAGCTAATAAAGGTCTACAACTTCTAACTTCCACTTAGAAAAGTTGCATTAAAGACTGAATAAAAAGCCACAAAAACTTAAACTGATGAGGACCTGAACATCCAAACAAGTATAAGGAAACAAGACATTAATTTGTATATAGTCTAATATTAAATACACTTCATATTAGGGAAAAACCCTAAACAAGCACAAAATCCCAACCAAAACCCAAATTCCAAACCCTAACACCTCCCTTCAGTTTTGAGTGGAACCCATGCTTATATTGGGTTGCTGTAGTTAATTAATCTGAAAATGAAAACCCAGACTGGATGCGTGTACAAATGGAACAACCTCTCATTTACTCCCCTCTCCTGCCTATTTGGGTGGAGGTCAAATAAAGTTGTGACACATTTACACCTTCATTCAGCAAAATCACCTGAGGATTCATTACAATGGCCCACACACAAAGGTAGGCCAAGAAATTTTAATCTGCAGGAGATCATTTATGTTTTAAGCCTATAAAAAGGCTTGAAGTTGGACGACTGCTTACGGCAAATAAAATGAAGAAAAATTTTTCAAATTGAATGAAAATTGCATCGAAATACTGTCTTGAGAATTCATCTGTCAGCCTTTTAGAATACTTTAATATTATATTCTTTAGAATACATGCTTCACCACATTCTCAAGAAAGGACAATGCAATCAATAAAAGCCTTCACATGTTAGTGGACTTCAGTAATTCTTAGAATTCTGGCCATTCAGACATCAATATCTAAGATATTCAGACATCTTAGAATTCTGGCCATTCAGCACTTCACATGTTGAGCATGCACTGACCCAGATCTGGTACTATGTGCTTTTTAAATTTTAATAATGAAAAAATCATACAGTTAAACTATGACCTCCAGGGCTCAAGAAATTGTCCTGCATAGAATTTTATTCTTGTAATTTATTAATTAGTCTGAAATCTATTTTGTATACAACCGCTGACTTCATAAAATCACCACCTACATTTATTAGTTTTAGTAGAACATATTTTTAAATGGTGTATCTTAATACAGTTAAACAAACACAATAGTTCAGGTTTCATCCTGACGCTCTTTACATTACTAATCTCAAAGATGAAGGATGGGAGCAGTTAATTCTTATGTTTTATGCTGTGAAGCTCTTTTAATACTTATCTTCTGGGAAAAAACAAAACAAAACAAAACAACAATCCTTCCCACACCTCCCCCCCCCAAAAAAAAAAAAAAAAAATTAACAATTACACGTAATTTCTTATTTCTGAACAGGGTTGAAGCAAACCTTGCTCCTTTACTATCAAGCCCACCCTATAACTGATGAATTCTTCACACCTTGCAGAACAGTGCTACACAAAATACCTTTTCCCCAAAGGTGTACACACCTTAAATATTTTAAATATTTAATAAAACACTCAATTTAGCCAGGGCTTCCTCCCAATTAAAAGTTTTCAGAATCTTACCTTTGACCTAATTGTACTTTGTTACTTTACATATTTGCATGAAAGATATAAATGTATTTTGTAATGACGGTAGTTTTAGAAAAAGAGATGATCCCTCAACTAGAACCACTGCATAATAAGATTGCATGTGTAAGATTGTTGCTTATATTCTTCTAAACATATTAAACTATTAATTGAATGTAGAATATCTGAGATAGACCGTCCTGGGCTTTCTAGCCACAGCACCAGCACTCTTAAAAAGAAAGAACAAGATGAAGAGAGTACAGATCATTTCCACTTAAAAGTAAAATAGTTACATACAAAATAGTTTCAAATAGAACAGAACAGTCTGTAAGTAAAAATGTGTCAATGACAGTACAAGAATATGAGGAAACATCATTTAGCTGATACAATGCTTTGAAGGAATGTCTTTGCCATAGTACTGTCAGACCTGGCACACACTGTTTTCTTTCGAGACTGACCCTTCCCAGCAGTAGGTAGGATTTTGATTTAGATTGTACATGACAAAAAACCAAATCTGAACGAGCCGAGAAAAGGGTGGGCAGCATCACAGAAGGAACAAGTGCACTGGAAAAACATTTTATTCTTGTAATGGAGGGCTACAAATATTATTAGGAGATAGGAGAACCTCTCTTATGAGGAAAACCTGACAGAGTTGGTCCTGCTCACCTGAAGAGGAGGAAATCTTACCAGGGCATACAAGTATCTTAAAAACAGCTGTGGAGAGACTGGGCCAGACTTTCTCAGTGGTGCCCAGCAGCAGGATAAGGGGCAATGTACACAGAATGAAACACAGGAATTTCTATCTCAGTATCAGGAAAACTTCTTTACTTTGAGGGTGACAGAGCACTGGAACAGGCTGCCCAGATATCCTATGCAACCTGTTCTAAGTAAACCTGCTTTAGCAGGGGTTTGGACCAGATGATCTTGAGGGGTCCCTTCCAACCCCAAAAATTCTGTGATTTTGTTACCATGAATAAATAAAACCTTTCTTGCTCTGTTAAACATATATTCATGGTATTAAGCAATTGTACCTATTGATCTTTCACACCGATGCAAATAACACATTTGGCACAAAACAGACTTCCACATATGGAGGATCAGTTGCAGCTATCACTGACAATTAGAGAATTTTATGGTACTCAAATATAACTACAATAGTTAGTTTACTTACTTTCTCATTTTAAAAATCTTTCTCAAACAGATGTATGTGGAAATACTCAGACCTCTGAATAGTGAAATGCTATTACCTCTGTGAACCAGTGAATAATGAAACACTCACACCTCTGGCAGAAATAATCATTACAAAGGGAAAAGATCTACTGAAATGTATAGCTCAGCTTTTTCTTTAAGTGCCAGAAGGACTCAGCAACAGGCACATGCTGGGCTGCCTTGCTCAGCGTCCCCCCCAGATTAACAGGCGGAGGGGGGAAGTATTTGTGGAAAGCTACTCACAGCTTCAGCACTGAGGCCAAGTGCTCAGCTGTTAAGGGCTGTGTTAAGCCAGCAGGGAACCTTCAATTTCACACGTGAAAGGATGAAAGGGTTATTTCTGTGCCAAACTGAGGCCTCAAATTAAGAGTCTGGTGCATCTCTAATTCTATTTGACATGAGACACACTCTCAGAAGGGTTAGGCTGAATAAGTATATTAAACTGAGCTCTATTTACTAGATTATGTATGAGAAACTGAAAACACAAACCCTGTAGGAAAATAAATTTTCTTCTTTGCTCCCAAAGGGCTGGGAAAGAGACAACTGCCAGAATTTAGTAGTCAGGAAATTCGATTCAAATGGACCAGTAAGTTGTTAACAGATATGCAAAGATACAAAAAACAAGGACTCAGATGGCAGCATGTCATCAACAAAGGTGCATCAGATTTTTAGTTCAGAATGCGGCCCCCTGCTTCAATTCAAGAGAATGTGGTAAACACAATGCTCAGCTAGCATATAAAGGTAATGCTATAAACCTCTACCCTCTCTGACCAGGTGAGTAACAAGTAGTGAATGAGGGCACAGTATAGTTGGGGAAGTTTTCACTAAATCATTCCTGTGAAGAACCTCCTAGCATGGAAGAAATAAAGAAGCACAATATATACTGTATTAAATACTGGCTACACATATGGCTAAAAAAACAAAAGAAGCCTCCACTGTTTGAGAAGACCACAAATATTACCTAGTCAAGTGGTCCAGTCAAGTGGTCACACTTGTATTTAATGCTTGGAAAAGTATTAATGTAAGTCATCTAAAATCTAATTTTAAAATAAAAGCTCCACACTTTGTCTTAACATTATAACTGTCATGGACACCATATGCATGAGCATGTGTATTCTATATTTTCAGACATCCCTAAAATCTTTACATTACAAGGATTCCCCTATATGTAGGAAAATAAGAGATTCTTGAGAGAAACTTGCTATTTTAACTGGGCCTATTTATTCAGTAAATATAAAATCAGAATGCCAGAGAGATACCTCTTTTAATCTCTCTCCATTTGCCCACAGAGGGCAAAACTACCAGTATGTAGAATGAAACCTAACACTATCAATTCAACTAATGCAAGCAGATATAAGCACTTACTTACTTGCATTGCAAGGTCTGCTATAGGAGGAAAATGGAACCCAAGACTTGCATTTTTTTAAAATTTTAAACTTGCTCCCTGTAGGAACTACCAAACTTTTAAGCTATCCAGGGCTGAAACTTTCTTTGTATGGAGCAGCAAAAGGCTGTCACGTAGATCTCCTACTCAAAGCATTTAGAGAGACAACTTTGCAGCTTCTGGTTGCAATTTGTTACCAACAGTGAAACAGCAGCAATAGTTGAGGCTTCCCAGACACCAGACCTCTGAAAGTCATTATATGGTTGACTGACATGGCAAAGGGTCAAGGAAATGCTCACCTTTACAGATTTGCTATAAGGAATGAACTATTATACCCTTTTCTCTATGGAATGCTCTTTTGTCCTCTTCCCCCCAGCTTGTCACAACCCAGCACTTCTGTCACTTTCTCTTCTGAGCTGTGTGTCATTCAAAAGACCCTAGAACGCAGAAGAAATCCAAGTTTTTAACTCCATTCGTGCCCTACTGTTTTTGCTACTCTCTAGCCCAGACCTAGAGACGACAATGCTAACAGAGCCAAAGCCTTTTTCTACTACAGCAGTGTGAGGCAACTAAGCCCCAGTCTGACTCTTAGGTGCAGTAATTAGCAGAGACAGCCTTGAGTAGTGTGTCACCATCCTGAGAAGTGGGATAATGCCTTCCTCTGCTTTCCAGCCACTGACTTCATGTGTGTTGACCCCTAAGGAAGTTTCTGAAGCACATCAGAAAGACAAGTGCTAGTGCCACAGCAAATGAGTAAGAGATTAAGCTACGGCCTCCTTCTTCCCAGGAAATACTTGGATATTATGGAGTTACTTACTTCTTTCTAAACCTTATTGGTAACTCTGCAATAGGAAAAGCTCTTTAAATATTTACTCAAGCTCGGCAAAAGGACTAGGTATGAAAGCACTGTGAGTGTGGGGAGTGTATCTGTAGAGGGACCTCAGTCCCATCTCAGGTGGTGTGAGCGTGACTGACAGTGGATCCTGGATGGCCAGACAGGGAAGTTTCCTCAACACATTGCAAAGGAAAGAAGTGGCTATTCCAAAAAATGGTGTTGTTTCTTTTTTTCCAGAGGCCACTAATGCCAAAATAATAAAGATGAGGAATGTTTTAAAGAACATTTACAGATACAGCGAAACATTAGGAGACTGTTTTTCAAGGTCAATAAGCAGCCTGCTGCTACTACTTATTCTACAGCTGAAAAATCAGAATATGTACATCAATAGAAGGCGATTTTGTGAGATCTGAAATGTGCACCAAAATTCCTTCTTCATGCCAGAAAGAAGGCACATGAACTAGAATTCAGAATCAATACCATGCTGACAGGATGCTTCCTGGTCTCAATGCTCTCAGCTTTTTACAATGAGGGTTTTATGTTATTTCAGAGTTTAGTAAATGTTTTCAAAAGCTATAAACAGATGTCCAAGGAAAAGTAAAGAAAAAATTACAGCAAAAGTACACAATACCCTTCTCAGTGCTCTTTGAGTCTAACCATTTTTGTTAAAGGTCGTTTGAATGAATTTTCCAGTCTTACCTTGAAGGCATTTCCACTGTACCAAACAGGTAATTGCTCACTACATTATACGGCTGCATGACTTGTGTTTCATAAAAAAACCTACCTTTTCTTTGGCTTGCTTAGAAACCAGCTTCTACCAGATTCAACTGATATTCTCTAATAATATAAAAATAAATAATGCTTATTAAAGAATGGGTGCTAAATATTCACCTCATACATTCACGGGAGGATGTGCAAGCACATGTCATCAACTGGCAGGCAAGCTTGGACTTTGTGATACCTACTTACCATCAAGATACACTTATAACAGTACACTTGAAACAGAAAAATACCAAATTCTATTTCAGTACATTAAAAAAGCATAATAAATTATGGAGGGATTCAGTTAGAAAAAGGAATAGTAGAGCAGCTGTTCGAAAGGAGAATTCTATGCAAACAGGTCACAGTTTAGGAATGGCACTCCCTAAATTCAGTG
The DNA here is from genome assembly GCF_015227805.2 of Hirundo rustica. Classification (NCBI taxonomy): domain Eukaryota; kingdom Metazoa; phylum Chordata; class Aves; order Passeriformes; family Hirundinidae; genus Hirundo; species Hirundo rustica. The sequence goes on along the minus strand of NC_053454.1, from coordinate 47,661,791 downwards.
CCCTCACTGATACTCTCCCAAACCACATGCTGCTCTCTCGCTTCCCTTTCCTGCTGGGCAGGATAGATTTGAGAACTGGAGACTCTAAAAGTGAAGATCATGGGTTGGGATAAGAACAATTTACTGGAAAGAGAAGTGAGGTAAGAAAACAGTAATAGCAATAACGTCAATAACAAAAGGTATAAGATAAAGAAATTATCTCCACAGAAAGCCTGCAAGATAAACAAACACCAACTGGGAACCCCTTTTCCCCAGAAGAGAGAGACCATGACATGAGGTGATGTACAATAACATCAGGACCTCACCCATGCTCCCCCCAGCTACTGCAAAAAAATTAATCCTGTCCTGGCAGAACCCGGGATATATCACCCTGAAATGCAAGATGTACGTAAAAAGCTTAAGTGATTTGAACAATTAAGACAAATATCAAAATTAATTGATATGATTTTGCATATATTCTTAGGAAAAAAAAAAAATTCTTGCTGGTTTTGAAAAATGCCACATCCCTTTCTTAAAGTGTTGCTGAAGGAAAATAACCCTGTGAGGCTGAAGTACAAGTCTGTACCATCACCATCTATGATTACAGCTCTATAGTAACAGTTATAGCCTTTGTACTCCTGTTGCATTATCTTGCTGTTGCTTGCTTAGTCAATTGAATTAAAAATTAAGACTAAACCTTAAAAAAATGTGATAAAAATAATAAATCTCAGAAACCCATTTCATAAAGAAAAGTGTGTATATGTTTACAAAGATACAGTAAAAAAATTCAACTTTGAGTATTTGATTTTTCTTTTGCATTAATTTACCATAGCTATGAACTGATACCACTAAATTATCCACCTCCAAAGTGCATAGTTATAATATGAGGAGTTTTTTTGGCACACATGACTGTGACAATTATGAGGGGTGTCTGGCCAGCTCTGCTGTCCAAGAGAGATGCTACTGAACTGCCAGGGAAGCTTGCCATTGAAAGTGAGACAGAAATAAAGTACTTCAGAGCATTCAATCAAAATACAGGAAAAATGCCCATAGCATCCAGTCACCTCTCCCTTAAAGAATTTAGAACAAACATAAAACTGTTTAAATACACCTAATAAATTATATGCCATAACTATCTGGCAGTTACAGCTTAAACAATGAAAGTCAATTTATACATATATATAAAAGGAGCTAAAGTTGTATCATTTTACAAGTGTCATTCATCCTAGAAAATCAGGGATACAAAAGATCCTCTATACAGTTTCCCTTCAAAAAGGAAACCCAACAGACAACTGGAGATTTTCTAACACATTTGCCTGTACAGAGGAAAGTGGTTTTATTTTTTCTCAACTGTTACAAGTCATAACTGAGTGGAGGAAAAAGTAATTTGTATCTGTTTTTGTTTTATACTTTTTTTTTTTTTTTTAACTCAGTGTCTCCTTTAGTTTCCCTCTATGTCTCACATACACCTGCATCCATTTTTGAGGCTTACATATAAGCAAGATGTCCTCATTCTATATTGATTAAGTTGAATATTTTTGTTAAAGAAACAGGAACACATCTGTCCTTTGTGAATTGCCTTGTTGCAAAGAACTCAGATTTTTTCCAGGTCATTTCCCCAAATACCCAAGATGTTTTAAAATGGAAGTTGTGCAACCAAACCCGTTTAGGCTCCCTCACAGCTTTTAACTGTTGCTAGATTCCGCAGGCACATGCTCTATTCCATCTTCCAGTAGCAAAAATACATAATGTTATCAGGGCCAGAGCACAACCATATGGAGCCACACAGACCTTACCATTTTGAATAGTTGCACATACAAGAGCAGCTTCACCTATGAGTCAGTCATTTATGCAATTACGGGTTTTTAAACTGAAAACCAGGTCTTGACACTCAGCCAGAGTAGAGATGATTCCTATCTAAAACTCTACTAAAGTGTAACAACACAAACCATGAACTGATCTCAGCTTCAGAAATCTAGACCAGGAATAAAGTAGAAAAATTAAATAGCTTAATCCCATGCAAAAGAAAGTAGCGTACAGAAGTCAACATTCATATCACTTATTTTTTTCACCCTTAAACTCATTTTTAAAGTCTAAATACTGCAACAGTATTCCACTATGGAGAGGAAGGATCAACAGCCTATGTCATGCCACTAATGTACATCAATGATATAGTAAGACATATGCACTAGGTGACATAATTCCATACACAACCCTGAATTTCCTGAAAAATTGTATTTGCAAAAAACAGAAGTTTGGAACTTAAATGTATTTGACACACACAAATTTCTGCTAAACTGCTGCTTGCTTCCCATTGGCGCATTTCTTCGTTCAGATATTCCACTTGTAGCTAAGTTATTCACTACTGGATCAGGCATTTATCCTATGGTTATTACCAGCCTATGTACACAGGCAAGTTACTTAACTGCAGCTCCAAAATAATCCAAATGAAAACTAGAACCACGAAAGAAAAGCAATTGAAGAAAAGGAGAGCCCAAACAGAAAGAGAGCTCTGCAGGCTGGCACCAGTTAACATCTCACTTTTTTGTTTCTTTGAAGATGACCTTCCTTATCTTTTTTATTTATTTTGGAGATCATCCCTGTCTTAGCATATTGTCTCGTCAGAGGCTGAAGTGCAGATGATCTGCATCCCAATGAAATTTGCACATGATGAATTCCCAGATCTGTAAGACTGATGTAATTTTTATGATGTTAATAATAATAATGCAACTTTATTGGCTTGTACATTTGTGAGGAAACCAATTAACTTTTAAATGTAGTGTCTCCTTGAGGGAAAATAAATGTGTTAGAAACTGAAAAAAAATTATTGTTCAGAGCTGCCAACCATGATAGAATGGTGATGAAACTAATGAGAGTGAAGACAGACAGAAGCAACATTAAGTGAAATTTGGCTTTAATTCTGATCATACACTTAGAGACTCTCAATGTCTCTATCAACCCTATGAATGACTGGTCCTTTTTGTAAACGACAAATGCCATTTCACAGTATTAGAATGAAGACTCTACCAAACAGAATGTGTATAGAGCCATATACATAGACAACAAACCAAACACTCCAAGGGCGGGGGGGGGAAGAAATCAACCCAAGCTTCAATATCAGTTTTCATCCTGTTTCATTCATTACATATTTAGTTAACACTTAGGCGTGCAAATATTTGTTATACTACATACTACTAAAACTTTCCTTATAGAATTAAAAAAAGTAAATTTGCAACTTACGTGTAAAATCAGTGTGAAGAAAGAACAGCAACACTGTTTAATAAAATTAATTCTCTAAACTTAAATACTTGAAAAATTATCACCACTGGAGAGTAATAAAAGTAACAACAGGGAAAAAAACCACCAAACCAGTTAGACTTTTAAAACTTTTTTGGTGGATGCAGGGATAAGGAGGGTCCATTACATCAACCTCTAGGGTGGAGCCTTTAAGGCTAATCAAGCAGGAGTGTTATACCAGACACTGTACAAACAGTCCCTGCCCATTAACATATAATTTTATCCAAAAGAATGGCTACTGAAGAGGAAAAATACTACTGCCAAAATATACACAGCTGGTCAGCGGCAAAAGTCTCAACTGCCCAGAGCTGCCTGAATTCAAACTCGAGCTGTTTGCAGGGACCGCCCTCCTTGTACATCAAATGCTGCTGCAAGAACCAGTCTACAAACCCCCCACATTGAAGCTTCTTTTATGCCTGTGTTTCATCAGCAACTACAACTTCTGCACTAGTCACTGGCCTTCTCTAAAGCAGATTTGCACCAATTCTACCTGCTGTATCTGAATTAACATGAATTGTTCTAGTAACTGAGGACAAATAAAACAATTTAGTCCTAAATACTGAAGACAATACCTTAACTGCATACCAATGCAAAGATGTTCTATTATTGCTGCTGATATTTCACAGATGGTAGAGATTATGCCCTTGCAGTTTATGTCACCTAAGCAGTCCTGTTTATATTGCTCCATAATCGTGTCCTCTGCTGAAAAATAAGAGCAGATCTTGCAACACCCATGCAAATACCTCCCAGCTCCCTCCCATGACAAGACAACCTGGGATCAACAGTATAGTCAAGGTAGAAACATTTACAAAAAATGAAACAGTTAATTCATTTTTATACTGGAAATTTTCACTACTCAAAAGTGAACCAGTTTGGAAGAGACAATAAATGTTTTTCTGTCCAATATTAAAATGAATTTATCTTTCACTCAGATTTATGAGCAAGTTGCAAAAGTTGGATTTGAGTTATTCTACTAGTCCCATCATTTTGTGAGTCAGATCATTCTCTTCAGTATAATCAAATTAGAAAAATTAACCCTTTTTTTTTCTGGTAATTCAACCATGGTAAAATGTGCATATGCAGTGGGGAGCAGCAAGATCATAAGAGAATTATTTATAAAATCTTATATTCTTTCATGATTGAGATGAAAAAAAAGAAAAAGGAAGGAAGTGGAACTCTAATGTAGGACTGATATTACTTCTGCACACAGAATCTATCAATTCAAATGGTACTCTCTTAAGAGTAACACTGCCTAAGCTAATTTCTGGGTAAAAACTTGTATGAAATTTTTATTAAGATTCTAAAGAGGGAACTGGAGTGAAAAACTTTCAGTGAGTTCTAAATTACAAATACTCAAAAGTATAGATAGGACTGCTCAAATATATATTATTTCTTCATGGAAGCACAGTTTCCAAATAATAAGCACATCTAGTGTGGTGCTCTGCCTCTTATTTAAAAAAATGTATATTTATAAGATAAAAACTTCAGAAGCTTCTATGGGATGACAATTCAATGTTTTAAATACACCTTGTTAGTAAATTCGTGCACTGAAATGCACTGAAAACTACAGCAGATGACACTAAGTAATTCTTTGAGACAAGTTACAAGACGACAGGCATTTAAAGGAAAAAAAGCTCTAACAAAACAGAAAGCAGAAAGTTTCACTTTATCAGTTACGTATTTCCCAAAAGTTACAACTTTTCTGCGCTGAATTAAGAGTCTAATTAAGCTGGCTGTAATACAGATGACCAAGCATCATGACAAATGGAAAATCTGTAATATCCTTTTTTGTCTAAATGCAACACTAAAATCTGACAATGACACTTTGTGGGAGGAAGCACTGTTCTCATTTCTAGTTAGCAATGTCTCTGAAAAGTTTTTTGAAATCTGTGCCTGGCTCTTTCATTTCCTAATGCTCTCTAGAATTAGACTAATAATACGTAATTGCTACTGAACTTTTGTATGTTAGTTTTCTGACAAATTCCGTAGTTCAAGGTCACTCCTACAATTATAATTTCCTTGTGGGCAGGCACAGGTGCCTAGTTTCACTGTTCAGAAATATCATCTTTTTCTGGCCTGTTAGTGTCAATAAGTATCACAAAGTGTAAAGAGATGCTTGGTAAAGCTGTCACAATGCATGACCTTTCTGCAGCTGAGATAGCATTTGCAGTATTGCACAAGATTACCATCTAAGAACATGTTTATTTGGCACCTATTAGAAATGGGCTATATGCCATCTTCACAGATGGCTCTGAGTATTCACCACTAAAATATCATGTAGCTCCAGAAATGTGAGAGTCAAGGGCAGGGTTTCTCACATGAGAACATCCACGTGTTGTCACATTTAAGCTATCTGTCATTATAATTCTGCCATGAGCTAAATTAACCTTCAAAGTGCAAAACCAAATTTTGCAGACAGGTAAAGGAATACTTCTTAGAGTGACCCACAAGAAAAAAAAAACTTGAATTCAAATGCCTTGAGAATTTTCTGCCTACTGCTCACTTGCTCTCCAAGGGCTTCAAAAGTAAATACTATTCTACTGCACAAGTAAGAAAAAAAAAAATGGAATGGTACTTCCAAATATGTAATGCAATCTATGGTGAGCCTTATAAACATGTAATACTGACACCAAGTACTGTTTATCTCCTGTTCTAGACATAAAAATTTATCTCTCTCCAGCTGACTTGCATACAAGTTGGATGCTGCAAAGAACTGAAACCTTGCATGTTTCCAACAACTGCCAAATCAAGTCTGTTCACAGATTTTTATTTTCCTTAGACTTTTAAATGGGAATTTCCTAAAGCTCCAATGAACAGAGTTGCATGATGACATGCACTGAGTAGGACTGGCCAAATGAAAAAACATCTTGCCTAACATACTTAGATTAAAATAATGTAGCATTTGATTTCACCTGGATATAAAGGCCAACTTAATTCTAACACTAAAGAAAATATTAAATTATGTTCACCAGCGGTAACTTTTTTTTTTTACATGATACTGTATCAGAAGAAAGAAAAGGAAGATAGGAAGGTTATTATTTGTAGGAAGAGTTTGCTTGTGCTGCAGAATGAGATACCCAAGATTTTCAAGCCAGCAATTTGCCATGAGAGGATTCAAAACAATGCAATTTGTAAAACATGACTAAATTTTTTTTGTTAAGTTTTAAGAATTAAGAGAATCAGGCTTCTCTTTCTCCTGTTGGTGGTATTTAGCAACCTCAGACAAATTGTGACTGTGCCTCCAGCCCCAGTCTGTAGAATTCAAGTAATGGTGGCCTCCCCCCCAGGGAAGTACTTCTTACCAGTAGTTTGAAGTGCAGTGTTGGAGATAAGTATTACAAGCACACCACAAAAAGGGTGTGCAAATGCAAACCAGTCCTGGAATCTCTTTGACCAACACCACTGCCAACAGGAGAAAAATAGAAAACTGATTTCCATTTCAGCAGTGTGTACCATAATAACTTCTTTAAAATAAACATTTTTGTAGTACTGTATTGAATTCCTGTTGAATTGGTGATGATACCAAAAAAGTATTTTGCCCATTATCTGATTCTGGTATTGCTTGATGAAAAAGTAAGACATGATGATATAAAGTCAGACTTCAAGGTTATACCGAATGACTGAAGATACAAGAGGACAATTAATATATTTTAAAATATTGGCCATTGAATTTTAGAACATTTGACAGCAACCTCTCTGTAATTAAGAAATGCAGTATTTTTGCATAGCTAGAGATACCATTTATTACTTTTAATTATGCCACCAAACTAACATCAAAAATGTTCTGAAAGGTTGATACTGATCTGCTGTTTCCCTCAGTGTGTTCATGCAATATTTGTGAACTAATCAAGACTCCAATGTATGATTTTCTAATAATGGGCCAATTAACCTAGACAAGAAATTTCTGTTTGATAACAGGTTCATTGAAATATTCAAAGTCAAAAATAATAAGCTTCAAATCTGTAATGGTGCAAGCTTATAGTTTTCCCAAAATTACAGTTTAAGATGCTTTAAAAAGACAAATCAAGCAAACATTAAAAAGAAAACAAAATCAGTAAACCAACTTACTAGAAAATACATGAAAAGCACTCTCAAAATAGATTTGATATGATTCAGACAGTTTCTTATTGAATTTTAGGTATGTTTTAGTACTTATGCTCGGGAGCTAGCATTGAAAACACTGTAACAACACAACTGCATCCGATATTTAACAACATGGAATTGCAACTAAAGAGTATCCTCTTAGTAACACTTGAAACCCATTGTACTGTTTGTCATATCAGTCACAAGTCCTTGATACAGATCCTATAATAAATCATCATTCAATTGAGAAAATGCAAATCAGCACCTTCTAGCTGACAATTTCCTATATGTATACCATAATTTCAATAGCAATTCATATATTCCAAGAGAAAATGATAGTTTGACAACAACTGCCTTTTTTCTCCTCTCAGACATTAAGAGAAGAATCTCATATATATGACCTGTGGACATGACTACATAACTTTTATTAATGTTTCAGAAAAGCAACATATTCACATGCCACCTCTCTACCTGTATTATTTTTAAAGCTTTTGTGAAATTCATGCACACTATGTCTCATTGGCAGCTCTAAATTTTTTTTTTTTATGCTTACCTGCTCCCTTTCACTAGCATGCAATTTTCAGTTTTACTTCCTTAAAGGGTGAACCGACAGCTCACCCAGAAAGTTCTGGGCCCCAGGTCTACCCTTACGATACTGATGATACAATACCTTACTGCTACAGGGGTAACACCATAAAAACTTGAAAGTGACATCACAGACAAGTGGGAGTTTCTGGTCCCTACCTGAATTCTGCTTCTAAATATCAGATTTCCTTGGAGAATTCATTTCATTGCAACTGCAACACAAATGAAGATACCTAATTTCCTCTTATTTCTCCTTTCTTCTCTTTGTCAGTACTAGTTTTCACTAACTATGAAATCCTAAGTTTCCTAAACTGTGCAAATTGGACACTTTCAGATTGTTTTCAGCTGCTCATTTCAGTGATGGTTTTCAGCTGAGACATTTTAGTGTGAGTGATCCATTATTATTTCTGTAATGGGAAGAAAGCTTTAATACAACTACAATATACATTTCATAGAAAAAAAAACCCCCAAAAACAACAAAGCAACCAAACCACCTGCAAATGACTATCAGGATATCAAAACTCATAGGCTTGCTCTATTATGGAGTTAATATGTTATTTTTATACTCAAAAACTTTAATCTGAAGTAAGCTCAAAACCCCCTCTTTTTTTTTACATTAGGAAGAAAAAAAAAATCTTAGATTCTAGGCAAAAGAAAAGCCTTTATGATGGACATTTCTGTTATTTTCAACCAGATACTGGCACAAATATAATTAACTTTCTCTTCAAAGAGGTTGCATGAATATAGTGAAATTTCCAATTATTCTTAACATTCATCTATAGAGTTCTAGACAGAGAAAATATATGTGGGCATTTTTAAAGAAACGAGGAAGAGAAACAGCCACTTGTCAGGCTATTGCCAGTATCAGTGAAGGATGGGGGCATGTTGAGCAAAATCCAGTCACAGTATCTTTTGAAGATGGCCTGTGACAAGCTATTAGTATTTCAGTGGTGGTTTTAGTACTCTAACAACACCAAAGTGCTAATAGCATATTTGCAATACCACAAAAATAGTCTCAAAGTAAAGCAGCTTCTCAAATAAAGTGAAATTTCCTCTCCTTCAAGGGAGACCAGTACAGGTTTTGGTGAATGAAACAGGTAAATGAGTCAGTCTTTTAATGACAAAGTCATTACATTAGATCAATTATTCCAAGGGTTTTCAGGTAGGTTTTAAAACTTCAGCACTTGCTGAATTAAGCTGATGTTGAAGAGCTGGTACGGCACATTAAAATAATGTTTGCTGTAATATAACTGTTGGAACTTTATCCTCTTGTCCTTAATCTGCCCTGTCTACAACCTCAGTTAATAGCTGTCCTCTACCACTTCAGAGCTTTTTAAAACATGAATGTAACAGCCTACAAGAGAACTGCTGCACAAGCGTAATATACTGCTACAAAATACTTGGTGGAATTCAGATACGCCAAACTGAGACTGCTATTTTATTAATAATTCCCAGAAAACTGATTCAGCTAACAATATGGACTAGTAGTAAGTACTACTGAAACACGACACTAGTAGCATGAAGTGTAAATGGGATGACACAGATAAATTAAGTGGGTTTAATGAGGCAATGAACTGAAATAAATTGTTAATTCTTATCCCTTAATACATCAGTCATCAAATGCACAATTAAAGAATAAACATACACATGAAAACATGTAGGTAACACTCAAGTACAGGTGGCTTCAGGAGACCTCAAACCAAACAGTCCCACAAAAAGAAATCATGAGGACAAGATGACTTAGTCAGAATGGTTAGCAACCTGTTAACCAAAATGAGACACTTCTTCAAGCGAAAATCACTTGCTTAAATGAAATCACTAAGCAAGACAACTAAGCAATTCTTATAAAGACTGTTGGAAATAAATGGTATTATTCAATCTAGAATACATGTCATACATGCATCATCTGCACATACATTTATGTCCACATGCAAACCATACCCAAATATAAAAATTTCTACAATCAGAGTACAAGTTGTATCTTCTACTTCTTATGTCTCAAACACATGTTAAAAGCTCTTGGAAAATATTTCTCATGTAATTTCAAGAAACAACAAAAAATTTAATTCTCTGATGGCAAACATCAGACGTAACTGAATTTGTGAAGTGCTACAACAAAAAAAATAGTGTCAGCATTCCCAAAAGAAAATCTGTAATTATCTGTAATCTACATCAATACTTTTAAAATGCTATAGTCGCCCCAGAAACAGGCCCAAATAATCCTGAAGCTTACATCTGTTCATCATCTCCAGTCAACTCAGTCACCATGACTTTGGAATAAATTAATTTGTTCTATGGGCCAAATCATTAATCAACCCTGAGATGTCACTCCATTTTTCCTTCAGTAGCATAAACTGTAGACACCATGTTTGTGAAGTACATCCAGGAGGGTATCATAAGCATAAAGAATTAAGACTTTTTAAAAGCAAGCAATAAAAAATAGCAAAGTAAGATATGCTACAGATGAGGCATATGGAAACTAGACTACCATAATAATAATTCTGAATCTCAACAATATTTTCATTCTAACTTCTGCAAGTTCAAATTTATCTGAGCTGGTTCACATGAGATTTTCATGATGAAGGTATTTTCTCATTTTTCCCTATATAATGTCATCTCATCCTATTTAATGATTTTTCACACAGTTCTTAAAGCTACAGGCTTATGATTCAACTTGTTTTACATTTGCTCTAACTCAGACCAGTTTTTACTACATTTATATAAGAAACAAACTTCTATTTTTTGTGTATGGATTTCTGTGGTTTGATTTTGGTTTTGTTGGGGTTTATTGTTTTGCTTTAAAATAAAACAAAACAAAACAACAAACCCAAGAAAGAAAACAAACAAAAACCTAAGGGTGTTAAAAAGAAAGAGCATGATAGAGTGATATCTATCCTTTTAATTTTCCAAAACTAGAAAGCTCCAAGATTCTTTCCTCAGAGGAAATATGATCTAGAGTTCACAAAAGACAATAAGAAAAAGTGATAAATGCAAATACCAGAGGGAACAAAATGATGATACTTTTCCTTTATGAGAAACTAGACAAAAGATCATACAGATTCCTCAGGCATCAGCCCACTTTGAGGTAGTTTGGTCTTCTGTTCCATTCTCCTACCCCACTCAAGGGAATAATTTGTTTTGAACTTAACTTTAAAATTCATATTAATGCGAAATCAAAGTAAGAGAATAATTTATGGAAGGTCTCTCTAACACAAATCTTGTTTAGGAAGATCAAGGGAAGAAGTAGACAAATATGTGCTCTTTGAAAGTGTCGATAAGGAGACTAGCCTGCAAATTAAAAAGCAAAAGAAAAAACTGGATGCTGCCTCTATGCTAGTGACCAGTGTTCACCCAAAAAGCAAACTTCCCCCAGTATGACAGGTTTCTGTTAAAATTATTTTGTATATTAGTCTGAAAACTGGGAAAACAATTGTGGAAAATAATTTTTGCCAAATCTTTCTGATTTTCCCTTCCCCTATTCTCTAGAGAACAAACAACTAAGGAAATACAAAATAACTTGCAATATTTTTGGCTATGTCTCACGAAAATTAAAAATATGGTTCCTTTGATAGTCTTACTAACACCTATTAATATATTAGCTTTGTTAGTGAAACAGATTTTATGCTAGAATATGGTGTCAAAAAAGAGTGTCTATAATATCTCATTGAGAATATATACTTCACAAGACTGAGGCAAACCACCATTTCAAAGAAAATCAGCATTTACAAAGTGTTCTCCATGTCCAAGAAATGTACAGTCAGATGAAACGTGCATGTATTCATTTCCTTCCTTGAATTTTGAAATATGCATGCCCATATCAATAACTACTAGTGACTTGTGTATTATTCCTACTAGCTTTTTAATAATTTTTCCACAAATTCACTACTGACCAAAAGACGTTGATCTAGAAATTTAGTCTGGTCTGCCTTCATGTTACATACAGGCTTCAAAACCCACCAAAACTCAAAGGCATCTGAGCAAACAGCCACTTTGGTGCTTGTGGGGGGAAAAAACCCATCACTATTTTGCACCTAAATATGAAGCATTTTTCAAGGAAGCCTGCTTCCTATAAACTCAAGTCCATTGCTGTTGATCTAATGAATCCATATTTCTGTATTTGGGGTGGTTCAATTCAAACCATTCATTAAGGGATACCTGTTACTGAATTAGAGAAGAAATAAAAAGAGGCCACAACTTCATTTTTCTGAGTTACAGGAGAAACAAGCCAGATGGAGATATAGAGGAAGAAATTTATTCTGTGCTATTCTGCCAAGAGAAAAAGTAATACAGACAATTTCATAGGAAATCAGTCCCAGTGCACCATTTAATAGATTAGAAGCCTTTGTGTAAAACTGCATTCAATCTACTGTGGGTGTCAGGCTTAAAATCGAACAGGCAATTACACACATCTAATTCAGAAATAAATTATTCCAATTGCTTGAAAGTACCTATAAGAATGTATGCTTCATGGAATTCAAAGAAATTAATAAAACCCAAAAGATTAATGGAACTTCAGAAGGACTAGAGAAGTTATACTGAGCTGTGAATTTTTACAACGACCAGTTCATCTTTCCACATGAGTTGGTTGATCTGACAATAAACATAATCTAGGATTAAATAAAAGATGTATCAGGCCACCACTAATTATAACTTAAACAGAAAAAAAAATTAAATTGAAGAAATCTAAAAATCTTTATTTATTTAATAAATCTTTAATCACAGGGCTAACACAAAAAAATTCTCCCTCAAAATTTTTTTTTCAGCCTTGTGACTACCGAGACAATCCCTGACTTCATGCAGCAAAAGTACAAGGGAAGAAGAGAAACTGCAAAAGCACAAACCAGGCCTCCACCTGTCACTGATGCACAGGCTCTGGCCATATAACATTTTCCAAGTCTACATGCCTTTAATGCTAGGAAAAAATTCTTTCCAAGTCATTCTGTCTTATGGTGGACTTTTCTAGAAGTGCTATGTAATTCCTTTCAAGAAGGAGTGACAACACTGCGGCGCTTTTGTTTGTTCTTTGAAGTAGCAACAATGGAAGGGAGAGAGTTAATCACTCTCATGTCCTGAAATAGGGAACAGTTGCTGTGCTTTGGGCAGAATTCCACTGTTGCTTTTGTAAATGTACTAATGAGCCATTGTCATAGCGGTGCCAACCTGGCATTAGCAGTCACCATAAATTTACTGCAAGAACACTGCTGTTTGTAATTAGCTCTTCATTACACAATCAGGCTGATTTAGAGAAGCTTTCATATGATTTGCTCAGCAAATGAAGCAATATAATTACACCTCAGCTGAAATCAACAAATTAGACTGCTGTTTGCAATTGGCTGTATTATATGCTGTTAGCATGCTAGCAATTGCAGGCCTGCTGTGGCCTTTAGCACTTAAATAAAGTAAGCATAATTAAAGTACTGAATGTTTTTGAATTTGCAAGATCAGCTGCATAATAGTCAAAATTCTTTGCAATTAAAAAAGAAGCCAAGATTTATACGCCTCAAACCCTCCATAAGCTTAAGCTTCCACGTTGATAACATCTAATGACACATATAAAAATCACTTAAAATTGCTGTGAGGATATAGTCAAGGGGTCACCCTTTGCTTCAATGTGATTTATTCTGCAGTCACCACTGAAGACTTAATCCTATTCAGATCAAAAGGAGCAGGGAAATGTTAACTATGCCTTTGCTTTGTCACATCAGTAATAAATGTAAACATAACTTTTGTTTCTTACCTTTCACAAAACATTTTAGAAATGTCTCCTTTCCAGGTACATGACTTCATGTCAATCTCTTGGATGAGTAAAAGCAACAGAGGACAAATTCTACTGTTTCACTACAAAATCAACTGTTTAAATGTCATAAAAACTCCTAAATGGAGTGGTTAATCAACAGTGGTTCTTTTGTACCATGATCACTTGGGGCTAAGCTGTAATAGGGTACAGGAAAACACAGTGCTAGGTTTACATTCAGTTGTTTATACGACACACACTAACATGAAGAAGCAAAACCATTCAAGAAACATCAGAAATGCAGACAGATGACAATGTGTGGAAAAAAACCCTGAAGATAGCATGCTTAGGAAGAAAAGTCTGGTATAATTATTTACATTACACTACTCTAATGGATCAGCTAGAAATTGGAATGTCTGGAAGATACTACATTGACAGACACTAGGGAGGCAAACCCCATAACAAGTCCAATATTTGCTATTGTGAGCCAGCTTGGTATATTCACTGCAGCAATGAGGGATAATTGACTTTTCCACTGTTTTGGCAAACCTTTACCAGCTACCCTCCTTCACATGGCAGGGATGATACCTTCTATGGGGCTTTGGGATTGTGTTGGCTTGCCAGAAGAGATGTCAAGTAGTTCAGTATTTACAGTCCACATGCATAAAGACACTACTTGGAAAAAAAACAAACAAACAAACAAAAAAACAACCCAAACCAAACTATTTTGACCAACAAAGATTTGAGCTGTTGAGCTAAAACATTTGATTTTCATTAGTATTAAAGAAAAGGACACAATAAGACATTTATCAGTGCAACTGGACAGCTCCAATCCTCTCAGTATTTGTCAATCTAGCATCCAACTGTGCAACAAAAACTCCTTTATCATGCTGGTGGGTTTCATTCTGTTTTGTTGGCTTGGTGGGGTCTTTTTTTTTTTTTAAGTTGGAGATCTTTTTCTGGTTTGTTTTGGGGTGTTGGCTGGGGGTTTGGCAGACAGTAAATACGGACTGTTATTTGTGGTTTTGAACAATATAGTTTTCTATATTCTATATTTTTGCATAGGATTTCAGTAAGACATACAAATAAGAATTACATCAACACAAAGTTCAGTAAGAGATTGTTAGGAGGAGCATCTGAAAGAATAATAAAAGCACCCCTGAAGCATTGAGGAATTTCTGGGTTTAGCGGTCTTTGCATTGTTTGAAATAATCTAAACTTGTCTCTAAAGCAATAAGTGCACAACAATTTAGAAAAAGAGACAACAAAAGAAGTTCACCTGGTCAAACAGCAAGGCATCAAAGCCTATTTAAATTATGGTTATACTCTAAGTCAAATCTAAACTATTCAAAAAACCCTCATGACTAGAAAATAGAGTGTCCTGCCTCACATGGATAGGACAAAAAGGAAAAAAAGATGTTGTGGAACAGCTTGCAAAAGTATACGTGCCTAATACTGGATTCTCTTCCAAAAAGGGAAGCTTGCCAAAAAGTAAGGCTACTGTATAAAATGAATCAGACATGTAAAGAGCAGAAATCTTTGCATGTTCAGTGGAATCTGCATCCACTGTAAAAAAGCTTGTGATTTGCACATTAAATCTCTCACTCAGCACAGATATGGTGGAAGGTCTGTCTCAAAATTAATCACTAGTAGAAAAAGCTATAAAACAGTCATAATACAAACAGTATCATAGTCAGAAGCAGAGGCTGTCCTACACGGAATTTAAGGGAACACTAACATGAAATGGCTGAATTGTAACTCCATCCACAACTATCAATCAGCATTTGAACACTAGAAAAAAAATTGGTAGCAAATATAGCCTTAGTATTTCAAAAGAGTGTGTTTGCAGGATCTGGGAAACTACAGCTCCTAAAGTCTGACACCAGTATCAAGAAAACTGACAGAAAGTAGAACAAAAACCAGAATCAATGTACACATGGATAATATATCATACTATAGAATCTATATGTGGTTTTTACCCAGCATAAAAGTAGAAAGCAACTGAAATGTCAGGAAGGGAAAATTCCTTTCATGAAAGGATTATTGCCTAATCACAAGATTGATAGGCAAATGCTAGTTTTCACATCAGAGCAAAGAAAACAAATTCCACTGCTTTTCAGCTTACATATATATGATTCATAAAGTAGTTAATAGTGAAATGACAATCCTTTTGCTGACAAAAAGCCTAGTAAAAAAGACGAAATTCTTTCATCAATAACTGGATGGCAGATGGATTTCAAGGCAGATCAACAAAATAAGTCACATGGGAAAGGCCAACTTCAAATATCCAGTCCAACACAGACTGAGCTGAAAACTACTATACAGAAAAAAATATTGACAGTAGATATAAATCGACATCTCAGTAGTAAAAAACATCTTAATGTTCACTAGGAATCAAAATAAGAAATATAATGCAAAGAATATATAAATCCACTCAAATCTGTTGTGTGCCCAAATCCTTAGTAGCATCTACAGCCACCCAAGATATATGACAGATAAAACCAGCAAAAGGTAAAAAAGAGACGTTAGAAATAAATATTTCTGAAACAAGGAATAATAGGAATGGTAAGTAGACCAATACTCCTCAGTGTAGAAAAGAGATGACTGAAGACTGAAGCCTTTTGTGTGAAATCATGAGTGACAGACAAAAGGTAGAGTGATAACCCTCCTTTGGTTTACTGATTTTCATTTTGGAAGAACTGGCAAGTAGGAAAGCAAAAGCAACTGAACTAAACAGGTAATTGTTTTATGCCACATGCATTTAAAAAACCCAGAACTCATTGCTACAAAGCATTGCTCAAAATAATGACACAAATTTCTAGAAGGAAAAGGTACCAAGTTCCAAAAGTAAAGAAATCAGTACTTCAGCCTCAAAAAGTTACTAAGCCACAGACTGTTGAACAAGTACTTCATTTAAGCATCGTTCATTTTTGACCTGTTCTACTCTCTCCAGAATGTATTATCAGCCTTGTGGGAAGAGGATGCAGATCATTGCTCTGGCGGTAACAGCTATATTCCACAAGAATTAAGAAATAACTGTGCCCCAGATATCCAGTACCATTTTAATGATAAATACCTGTTATTTTTGGCCAATGGTATCTAATCACCTCAAGAGTAAAAAAAAGAACAAGAAACTGTATGCTGATTTTCTGTGGATATTCAGAAGGGGAAAGCATCGATTTTTTTGGTTTTCCAGTTACTTCAGAATAACTGAAAAATCTTCTACAAGTAATAATACTTTCTGTTGCCTATAACCTGGTTAGTACTCTTGTTTTTTATGATTTTTAGATTAGATAATCACAATAAAGTCAAATTGAACACTGCATATAGCACTGAAGAGGGCCTCATTTATCACGATGTTGTACTGTAAAGGATACAAGCTAGTGGAAAAGTGAAGCCACCAATTGTTTTAACATGTTCATTTAAGGTCTGATGCATGTGACAACCTGTTTTTAGCAAAACTCAAGTTCTGAGTATATTGTTCATATGAGTACAAAATATATGGAACAGCTGATCATGAGGGTGTGATAAAAACACCACTTTTGGAGAGGGGGAAATATTTTACAAAATTCAAAAAGAATAATGATGATGATGACAACAATATAAGCTTATACTGTTAATTTTACACTGGCTGGTGACTATTACACCATTGAGAAAACCTCTGTCTTGTTCATCTCATGAGCATTTAGACATGTGGTTCTAGGTCACTTTAAATATACTAATATTTCTTTACTAGGTGATTTATATTACTTTAAAATCTATATTTGCATTTGCTATTTTTATGCGCTTGTCACAAATGTAACAGCTCTTGATAAATTCACTTCACTCCAAGAAGCTGTTATTCCTCAGGCAAGAAGCTAACATTTCAGAACCTTTTAAAAACCCAGTGTGAAAAAGAATCAACTTAATGCCTTTTTAAGAGTGTGCTTTCTTTAAAATCCATCTCTAACAATAATGAGTTTCTGACAAAACTTGTCTTAAAAAGATCCTAAGCATTTAATACAAGCAATGTGCTATGAACGTTGTTTCACAGAAGCACAGTCTAGAGACTTAGGCAAGCAATTTCATTAATTAAGCCAGTAATACATCAGAATATCCACACTGGAAAATATTCAGCTGTGCTTAGGCATTCCACCTAGACCTGGCAAACCTTAAATTTGCATATTCAAGATTTACAAAAGATAAATTACAAGGAGGGTTGGGTAGGGCAAAGGGGTTGTTTATTTTGCTTTCTACTAGAACCTAATGCACGCAAATTAGCAGGAATGATAAAGTACTATAAAATCAATTAATGTGAGATAGTAAACTTCTTTAATATACACTAAGACGTACATAAATTACACATATAATTATGTGTAAATAATAATAAATATTAATGAATACCAATAAAGATATTGCTACTTTCACAATCAAAAGACTAAAAAGAATCTATGCAATCCCAGCATAACTATTAAAAGAGAACAATTTGCTGCCCACAGCTTTGCTTTATGTCTCAATAAATATGAGGTCAAGTAGAAACACAAACTTCTAAGTGGACCTAGGGACACAGAAAAGGCTGAGATAAATGTTACAGACCTAAGAGCTTTATATAATATAAATAATGTGTGTATATTGTGTATTTACCATGAAAATGCTGTCTATGTAAGGACAGATGTAAAAGTAGTGGAAAAAAATATAAACACACGTTAAAATTCTGTTTTAATTTTGTACTGTATTCTTTATCAAATAAAAGGGATACTAAGTTATAACTGCATTTTGTAGCACCTTTTTCTTTTTTTTAAGGCAATTGTAGTTCAGTTTTTAAGAGAGCTGACTGCTTTCCTCCAGTTTTTCCTTTTTGGGTAAGTTCACCCAGGAGGTTTAAGCCGGTTTTATTTTTCAAGCATACAGAAGTTTCTACGAGGTCTTTTGCAAAATGTCACCAATGTGATACTATGTTTCCACTCTTTATCTCTCACAGTTTCATGTCAGAAATAAAGTAATTCTTCCCAGTTTTATATCATAAAGAAAGTAATTTGCATTAGCACTTTTGGTTGTCATCTTCACAGTGCAAACAAAACTGTTAACTAGGGAGGGAGGTGGCATGATGCTTTGATATACACTACTGATTTTCACCTCCAAAATTAAGTTTGACTCATATTTCATAACTGGAATAAATTTGGTTGCCTGGGTCATGATGATTTATCCTAGGAAATGACAAGACAAAATGAGCAAAACCCACTGATTTAAGGAGTCCAGGAATTAATGTCTGTACATAGCTGAATGAGGAATTAATTGAAATTAAATTAAGTTTCCAAACCATGATCCAATTCTAACAAAAGTGCTCTAAGAAATACTGAGACTGATGGCATACACATTGACATTCATGCTCTAGAAGGAAACTTTAGGAACCCACACAAAAATGTGGGATTAATAGTGCACGTTGGCATGAAACAGGAACAGTTTACTGCTTCAAGGAATCATTTCCTACTTGGAATACCACAGTTTTAAGAATACATAGTGTTAGAAAATTTTGCAAGCTATTTCCATAGAAATCTATAAGCATCTCCAACAAGATACCACCTGTTAAAACAAAATGAGAAAGAAATTAAATAATTCATGAAGAGGAAAACATACCTGCCTCACATAATGGCAATCTTCGTTCGGACTGAGGCATTGTTTAATATTTGAGGTACTAGTTACCTTTAAAAGACACAATTAATATTAATTGTTTATGAGGCAATCCATTTCTTTTTATTTTCAATGTGCTTTTTAGTAATTCCTACATGCATCAGTTGAGACAGGAACCATACTAGACATACACAGAAACACATCTCAAAATAGTTCTTGCTTCAGAGAGCCTGCAGCTGACTGCAAAATCATATGGCAGGATAAAATAACTGAAGAAACTCAGCCCTAAAGGGGCCATTGGCATTTCTTTCTTTTATTTTACCTTGCTGCTGCAGGATGTGCATCTGTTCACTTGCTAGGTACTTTAGGTACTTGAGTGCATCTAAAAACATTTTGAAGAAATATTTAAAATGTAATCTCAGCAATAGTTTAACAGTATGTTTCAAAGAAAAAACGGTTTTCCTTTGCCATAATTTCTGCCTTTCCTGGAGGAACTGAGAGGATTTTGCTGCTGTTATCAATGAGCAGTTAAGAACTACCAAGAACACAAAATGTCTCAAAAATTTTAAGATTAATACAGATGCTGTGCTCTACCTTTCAGTAGATAATTTCTTTACAAACATTAAAAGCCAAATTTGAGTAAATGACTAGAAAAAGAATCAATTCTGAGAAACAAGAGCAATTAGGCTTAACTAAGTTGGAAGATATGCAAGACACCTGTGCCCATATAGCTGCTGAATACAGACTTATGCTAAAACTATCAATTTTAATTTTACCTACACATCCTGCTTGGTTGTCACAACACCTATGCAAACACATACAAGTTAAAGACTGCCTCAATCTCTAGCATTATTGAAGCAATGGTTAAGGAGCTGATAGGAGCAGAAAGGAATAAAACCTGCATTTTGTTCAAAAAACTATCTTCTCCTCTAACTAGGTCAGAAGCCCTTCACACTCCATTTCCACAAGCACCATTGTACCATCATTACAGATTAAATTAAAAACAATCCCAACAGAAAACCAGAATGAGAATATTCTTGGCTATAAGGACAAAGCTTTAGAAGAAACTGCACAGAGAACATAACTTTCAAGAAAGGAAGGAAAAACAGATTAACAGCAAAAGACTCCAGTGTCTGAACAGCTAAAACCAACATTTGCCTCCCAAGGTAAATGAGTTGTTCAATGCCATAGCAGCATACTGCAGATGTGTGACCACATTTAATGCAGAAATTATACTTGATCTGCATCTTAGAAGTCTAGTAGATGCTGTAGAGTTTCTTGTTCAGGGTTCAAAAGAGCAGTACATTACAAATTACAGTATAATATGAAGATTACAATATAATATGAATATTAAATATACCATGTCATCCAATAAATATAATTAATTGCTATAAAAGTATGTGCTTTAAAAGTTAAAATGTTTTAAGTAACCATAATGATCTAATATGAAAATTAAGCAATGTCAAGAATTCTTTATGCCTTTTTTCTTCTTTACTTTTTCACTTTCTTCCTTCAGTCATAATATACAGTCAGCTTAAATCAGCCCTGACAACACTGAGGAAAGGCTGCAAAAGCAGCAATTAGGAACACTGAAAACACACAAATAATTTATTGTCACCCTGGGAACAATTTGTGCCCGATACTAAAAACAGTAGAGTCCATCACACCACAAGACAGTCCCAGACTGACTGTCAGCATCAAGAAACAAAACTGGGGGAGTGCTAGCAAGAACTGGAGAAGTGAGCAGAGCCTGTGGTGAAGTCTTTATTGGGGCACTGGGAACTATGAGAGCATTCTGAAAAAACTGGTTCCCTTTTTCCTACCACATATAACTCCTTCCTGTTAATCTCCACCATATACACTTTACATTCTAGCTGCAATGCACAACTTTTTAGAAAAAAACCCAAGAGTTAAAGGGATTTTCATAGTGAGAAAACATTGAAAAAGTTATGACTGGGTTTAATGATCAAGTGCACCAAACAGAAGTCCTCTTATTTACTTTCTTTCTAATCTAATTTATGCTATGATGCAATACTGGTACACTGACCAGTATTGTCAATGTGTTCTGAAGTGTCATTCTTGGTAGCACCCTTCAATTTATAGAAAGATTAAGCAGTTGAATAACATAGTTGAATAATTCTATTAAAACCAAATTAGGTGCTCAACTACAGTTCTGTGACCAAAATAACTTTACCATTTTAACTCTGCAGTCATAGTCTACTATTTTAATGATTTCTCAAATTCTTTTCAAGCCTAACTTTTACGCTGAGGCTAGATGTAATCTGAAATAAATCACTAATATAATGCCAATAAGGGCGGCCAAGTCAGGGAAGCAACTTGCTCTACAAAGCTTCTGACCTTTCACTCCATGTTAGGATTGTTGACCTTCCATTGATTCACCCCAGTGTTTATCCTCCATTAAACAGTTAAGGAAAGCCATTTAGAAGATTGTTTCCCTTTGGTATGGGCAGTTTTATCAGTATAAAAGCATTTATACTGTTAACTTTTTCCAAATCATAGGACTTATATAGCTACTGTAACAGCAGTACTGTGACCCTCAAGGCATTATAAACTGCAGGAAAAATATACCTAAAAGCCTTAATTGCGCTCAGTGCAGGCTTAAGAAAAATATATGTCTTGTTTTAGCTCCTGCAGCGACCTACCTGGGGCATGCCCACCCAAAATACTTCTCTAAAGGCTTGCAACATCCACAGAACAGAGCTTAAAACAGAAGTTAAAATTGCAGTGTGTCCTAGGTTACAATGTAAAATGTGCCCAAAGTATGTATTCTATCACCATCTACATGAAATGTTGTTGTGCACCACTGTTTCCCGTGCCCCCTCCCTCCAGACTATCTTCTGTTAATGGCCCATCAATACCATCCTGCATGACTCATAGATAACTCTCCCCAGGAGCTATCTCTGTTTAATAGGCAATCAAGGACCCATTGCAAAACTGATAAAATGATATCAGTCCATTGTGAGATGCTCCGCCCAGGGGGAGGAGCCAAGCATTCCCACCTGGATATAATCGGGGCCTTGGGACAGCACAGGCAGCCTTACCCACTGGACTCCCAGAGGACAAGAGCTACCAGACCTTTCTGCAAGAACACTGCTTCAACAAGACCACTTCATCTGGACTGCCACCACCACGGTTTCAGGTTGTATTCTGACTCTGTCAGTGATCTTTTGTACCATTGCATGTGTTTTATTTTATTTTACTTTTTTTTTCCTCTCCTATTAAATTGGTTTTTTCTGACTTGGAGTCTCTCGCTGGTTTTGCCTTCAAGCCAGCACATATATTTTGGTGCCCAACGTGGGGCAGGAGGTACTGAGAAAAGTCAGAATTACAATTTTGTAGTGAGGAAAAAAGAAACAGCTGTCCGCTATGATGCTCAACATGCTTTCATATATCTTATACCTAGCTCTCTACATTTTCCCACACATGGGGCAGTATTTGCCGGTCTTAATGCTCATGTGTAGACCAGGGTATGGTACCAGAATTGCTGTATTGGTCTATTATGTTTATTGTATGATAACCTCTGAGGCAATGAGCATCATTCGGAATATATACTCTATTTTGTGTTCTTGTCCTGGTCCAGAATGCTACATCTGGGCTCTCAATAATCGCACCCAGCCCCTGTGGGGAGGGGTAAAGAATGATTTTTTCCAGTCTTTTAGGTATGGCACAGCAGTTTTCAAAAGTATTGAGTTCTCTCTAGGTGCCAAGGACAGCATAATATTGTTGTTAGTTCTGCTTTGCCTTCTCTGCACGGCCTGCACCATGTTTAGAAATCAAACACTACATGGGGTGGTGCAGCGTCTCCTTGAGGAGGAGGGAAAAAGAAACAAATGCAAAACAACGGCATCCGTGTCTACACAAACTGTCGTAGAGGAAACAGGAACCGCATCTATGCAGACTGTCACAGAAGAGAAAAGAACCAAAAACAGGGCAACAGTTTCTGCATCTACTCAGACCATCACAGAAGAGAAAGGAACCAAAAACAAAGCAACAGTTGCTGCATCTACTCAGACCATCACAGAGGAGAAAGGAACCAAAAACAAAGCAACAGTGTCAGTGTCTACACAAGCTGTCACAGAGGAGAAAGAAACCAAAAGTGCCATCAGCATCTCCACACAAACTGTCACCGAAGCAGAACAAGCTAAACCAGTGGCAGTTGCCCCTGTTCAGAAGAAGAAATCAAAGAGCAAATCAGTCCGCATAATGACTGATGAGGATGTGGCAGGACCTTCGCACCCAGCAGAAGAGACAGAGCCAGAGATCATCACCCGCTCTCTATCCCTGGGTGAACTGCGTGACCTGCGGAGGGAATTCACCCGCCAGACAAACGAGTCCATCCTAACCTGGCTGCTCCGCATCTGGGACGCTGCAGCCAATGACACCATTCTGGATGGAAGTGAGGCCAGGCAACTGGGATCGCTGTCTCGGGATGTGGTCATTGACCAGGGGATCGGGAGAACCCAACAAACTCTCAGCCTCTGGCGGCGACTGCTAACAAGTGTGAGGGACAGATACCTTTGTAAAGAAGACCTCCAGGTGCACCAAGGAAAATGGAGCACAATGGAACAAGGTACCCGATGCCTGAGGGAATTGGCTGTGCTGGAGATCATTTTCTCAGAAGACGAGAGATTTCCTAAAAGCCCAGATGATGTCCAGTGCACATCGCAGATGTGGTTGAGATTTGCACGGCTTGGACCAGAGATGTACTCCCGTTACCTGGCAACTCTGCAATGGAGGGAAGGTGAGGACAAGGTGGGCGTCTTGGTCAATAAACTAAGAATTTACGAGGATACTGTCACCGCCCCATTTCGTACCCATGTCTCATCCGTGGAAACAAGGCTGGCTGAGCAAGTCCGGAGCTTGATTGAAGAGGGCCATCAGAAACTAAAAAAGGAACTTAAGGAAGAAATTTACCACATCTCGCCAGAACCAACAAGAGTCTCTGCCATTAGGAGCAGGTACCCACCAGCCAGGGAGAGAGCATACACTCCACGGGGTAACCTCTGGTCTTTTCTTCGGGAACATGGAGAAGACATGAGGAATTGGGATGGAAAACCCACCTCCTCCTTAGCAGCCCGGGTACGTGAACTGAAGAGAGAGACACCTACCACGAAGAGCTCATCTAGAGCCAACATTGCTCCAGTCTCAAAGGCACAGAACCCCAGACAGTATAAGAAGAATGATATGACTGATCCACTTGAAGGGACCTCAGGAGCATATTTACAGGAAGAAAGCAACGTGTACCATGACCAGGAATAGGGGGGCCCTGCCTCTAGCCAGGTAGAGGAAAGGGACAATCGGATCTATTGGACTGTGTGGATCCGATGGCCTGGCACATCTGACCCACAAAAATATACGGCTTTGGTTGACACTGGTGCCCAATGTACCCTGATGCCATCAAGGTATGTAGGAACAGAATCCATTTCTATTTCTGGAGTGACAGGAGGGTCCCAGCAGCTGACTGTATTGGAGGCCGAAGTGAGTTTAACCGGGAATGGATGGCAAAAACACCCCATCGTGACTGGCCCAGAGGCCCCATGCATCCTTGGCATAGACTACCTCAGAAATGGATACTTCAAAGATCCAAAAGGATATCGCTGGGCTTTTGGGATAGCTGCTGTAGAGACAGAAGACATCAGACAACTGAGTACCTTGCCTGGTCTCTCAGATGACTCCTGTGCTGTGGGACTACTAAGAGTTGAAGAACAACAGGTACCAATCGCCACAACAACAGTACACCGACGGCAATACCGCACCGACAGAGACTCTGTGACTCCTATCCATGAGATGATTCGGAAACTGGAGAGCCAAGGGGTGGTCAGCAAGGCTCGTTCACCTTTCAACAGCCCTATATGGCCAGTGCGTAAGTCCAGTGGAGAATGGAGACTGACTGTGGATTACCGTGCTCTGAATGAAGTCACCCCACCACTAAGTGCTGCTGTGCCAGACATGTTGGAGCTTCAGTACGAGCTAGAGTCCAAGGCAGCAAAGTGGTATGCGACCATTGATATTGCCAATGCCTTCTTCTCCATTCCTTTGGCAGCAGAGTGCAGGGCCCAGTTTGCCTTCACCTGGAAGGGCATACAGTACACCTGGAACCGACTGCCCCAGGGGTGGAAACACAGCCCCACCATCTGCCATGGACTGATCCAGACTGCACTGGAAAAAGGTGAGGCTCCTGAACATTTACAGTACATTGATGACATCATTGTATGGGGGAACACAGCAGGGGAAGTCTTTGAGAAAGGAGAAAAGATCATCCAGATTCTGCTGAAAGCTGGTTTTGCCATTAAGCGAAGTAAAGTGAAGGGACCGGCCCAAGAAATCCAGTTCCTGGGAGTAAAGTGGCAAGATGGACGGCGGCAGATTCCCACTGAGGTCATCAATAAGATCATCGCCATGTCCCCACCGACCAGCAAGAAGGAGACACAAGCTTTCCTAGGCGCCATAGGTTTCTGGAGGATGCACATTCCTGAGTACAGCCAGATTGTGAGCCCTCTCTACCTGGTCACCCGCAAGAAGAACGATTTCCACTGGGGCCCTGAACAGCAGCAAGCCTTTGCCCAGATCAAGCAGGAGATCGCTCATGCGGTAGCCCTTGGCCCAGTGAGGACGGGACCAGAGGTGAAGAACGTGCTCTACTCAGCAGCCGGGAACAATGGCCTGTCTTGGAGTCTTTGGCAGAAGGTGCCTGGGGAGACTCGGGGCCGACCACTGGGATTCTGGAGCCGAAGCTACAGAGGATCTGAAGCCAACTACACTCCCACAGAGAAGGAAATCTTAGCCGCCTATGAAGGACTTCAAGCTGCCTCAGAAGTAATTGGCACTGAAACGCAGCTGCTTTTGGCACCTCGACTACCAGTGCTGGGATGGATGTTCAAGGGAAAGGTTCCTTCCACGCATCATGCCACTGACACCACATGGAGCAAATGGATTGCCCTCATCACACAGCGCGCCCGTATTGGAAACCCGAATCGCCCTGGGATTCTAGAAATTATAACTAACTGGCCTGAAGGTGAGACTTTTGGATTATCTTTTGAAGAAGAGGAAGAACAAGTGACACGTGCCGAGGAAGCCCCACCGTATAACGAGCTACCGGAGACTGAAAGACAATATGCCCTTTTCACTGACGGTTCCTGCCGAATTGTAGGCGCTAACCGGAAATGGAAGGCTGCAGTATGGAGCCCCACACGACGAGTTGCACAAGCTACTGAAGGACAAGGTGGATCAAGTCAAATTGCAGAACTTAAAGCCATCCAGCTAGCTTTAGATATTGCCGAACGAGAGAAGTGGCCAAGACTCTATCTCTACACCGACTCGTGGATGGTAGCTAATGCTCTGTGGGGATGGCTGAACCGCTGGAAAAAGGCCAATTGGCAGCGCAGAGGGAAACCCATCTGGGCTGCTGAGATTTGGCAAGACATCGCCGCCCGAGTAGAGAAGCTGACCGTTAAGGTTCGACACGTGGACGCACATGTGTCCAAGAGTCAGGCTAATGAAGAGCATCACAACAACGAGCAGGTGGACAAAGCCGCCAAGGTGAAAGTATCACAGGTGGATCTAGACTGGCAACACAAGGGAGAAGTATTCTTAGCCCGTTGGGCCCATGATGCGTCTGGTCATCAGGGGAGAGATGCAACATACCGATGGGCCCGTGACCGAGGTGTGGACCTTACTATGGACAACATCTCACAGGTCATCCACAACTGTGAGACCTGCGCTGCAATCAAACAGGCCAAGCGGGTAAAGCCTCTGTGGTACGGTGGACGATGGTTGAAGTACAGGTATGGGGAGGCCTGGCAGATTGACTACATCACCCTTCCCCAAACCCGCCAAGGCAAGCGCTATGTGCTAACTATGGTGGAAGCCACCACTGGATGGTTAGAGACCTACCCTGTACCTCATGCTACTGCTCGGAATACTATCTTAGGCCTTGAAAAGCAAGTCTTGTGGAGACATGGCACTCCTGAGAGAATCGAGTCAGACAATGGGACCCATTTCAAGAACGGCCTTATAAACACCTGGGCTAGAGAACATGGCATTGAATGGATATATCACATCCCTTATCATGCACCAGCTGCCGGGAAAGTTGAACGGTGCAATGGGTTACTTAAGACTACCCTGAAGGCGCTCGGTGGGGGGACTTTCAAAAATTGGGAACTGAACTTAGCAAAGGCCACCTGGATGGTCAACACTCGAGGGTCAATCAATCGAGCTGGTCCTGCCCAGTCTGAACCCTTGCACACAGTGGATGGAGATAAAGTCCCTGTGGTACACATGAAAGGCATCTTAGGAAAAACTGTTTGGATTAATCCCACATCAAGCAAAGGCAGACCCATCCGTGGGATTGTTTTTGCTCAAGGACCTGGTTCCACTTGGTGGGTAATGCAGAAAGATGGGGAAACCCGTTGTGTACCACAGGGAGACCTAATTTTAAGTGAGAACTGAGTGTAGGGTTTCATTCTGTATATGTGTACATTTATCTATCTAGCTGTAAGAATGTATTAATTTAGGTATAATGTAGATGGTCATAGAATAAGGGGTGGATTATGTCCTAGGTTACAATGTAAAATGTGCCCAAAGTATGTATTCTATCACCATCTACATGAAATGTTGTTGTGCACCACTGTTTCCCGTGCCCCCTCCCTCCAGACTATCTTCTGTTAATGGCCCATCAATACCATCCTGCATGACTCATAGATAACTCTCCCCAGGAGCTATCTCTGTTTAATAGGCAATCAAGGACCCATTGCAAAACTGATAAAATGATATCAGTCCATTGTGAGATGCTCCGCCCAGGGGGAGGAGCCAAGCATTCCCACCTGGATATAATCGGGGCCTTGGGACAGCACAGGCAGCCTTACCCACTGGACTCCCAGAGGACAAGAGCTACCAGACCTTTCTGCAAGAACACTGCTTCAACAAGACCACTTCATCTGGACTGCCACCACCACGGTTTCAGGTTGTATTCTGACTCTGTCAGTGATCTTTTGTACCATTGCATGTGTTTTATTTTATTTTACTTTTTTTTTCCTCTCCTATTAAATTGGTTTTTTCTGACTTGGAGTCTCTCGCTGGTTTTGCCTTCAAGCCAGCACACAGTGGCCATTAAAACCCAAGGGACAGAGGAATACTTGGTCATTCGCCTAAGAGCTTCATTCCCAAGACAGTGGGCATCCAACAGTAACAGAATACAAGCATAAGGGGAAGACACTAAACTGTTACACAAATTGTACAAAAACAATTTAAACTTTGCTCATTATTCACTGTTTGTGTTGTACCACTAGAGTATACCACACTTTACACGTGCCTTGCTTTCCTTGCATCCCACAGCCAACAAACATTTGTCTTACTGTTCAAACATCGGAGTGGTTAACACGTGCTTTGAGACACCGCAAACTGAATGTACTCAATTGCTGTGTGATAATCTGCTGGCAAGGCAAGAGATATGATCAGAGCGCCAGGGAACCGTGTACAAGTTTAAAACACAAAACAAGCATAAATGTATGCAAATCTTGAGGCCCACCTGAGGACGTTCCCACAGCAAATCTCTTTTCCCAGCTCATATTTTGTAAACAATAAGATGCTAATGTAAGATGTTCTGTGGCTATAGAATATCACTGGATACCAACAGCAGCGATACTCCTTGGCGTGAAGCTTCTCAAATGCATAATCTCATCTGCTGGGTTAGCATTCCAGCTGGCTAGAGGTACTTCTGAGCAAACTAGTGAATGAGAGGCTTTCTTTGGTATGAGACTTTCACATAAATCAACAGAAATTTTAAAGAGGCTAGGTTCATTCTGCTCAATTAGGTAAGATACTGTTGGTTTCCTCGTCGAAAAAGAATTTGGAAACAGACAAAATAAAGTTAGTTTATTACACTGGCAAATTTACTGCATGATATCAAAACACCATACAGACAAGAATGACTTTGGAGTTAAATAAGCTCACAGATGTCCAGTATTAAGAGAAGAAAAGGAAGACAGATCTTAGAGACAATTAAAAAAGCTGAAAACAGGATTAAGGTATAAAAATCCTCTCTCCCTCTAAGACACGACCCAATTAAAAATAAGTTTCTTATACCAGATTGCTCAACAGAAAAGGGAAAACTTCTAAATCTGTTTTCCAGAAATCAATTACATTTAATTTTTTCTTCTACTTCACTTTTTGCTCAATTTTATCATTCTTAAACCAACAGAAGCCACAGTGCTTAGCTATTATGATCAGACAGCAACTACAATTTATCAAAAGCAGCCATCACTCACTAGCTTTCAGCATAAAATTAAGATGCTTTTTCTAAAAGAAGCCCACTGACATAAACAGAAACAATGTAATCAGCATGGGAATCAATGATATATTATTCCCTATTTCTTCTTCAAATGCCAAATTCTTCTCTTTTTTTAGCTCCCAACAGCCAGCTAGCCCTATGAACTCAAAGAACACAGGATGAAAATCCTGATGCTGCATTAGATGCCTTTGCATATATCCAGGATATAATCCATATAAATTACGAAATTAGAATTAAAATGGTAAAATACACAACATGAAAGCAACAATACCATCTTGATGGTTTTTTTCTAGATGCCATCTTATCCAACAGCGTTCTCTAAAAGTTGCCCAACAGAAAAGACACAAGCACTAGATCGATCTATAGATAGCTGGAAACACACATTCCTATTGTGATGATTACAAAGTTTATTTCTTCTTGTTTCCACACAATAAATTCCTTACTTATGTTTCACCCTAAGGTTATTTGCTTTTCATTATCATCACTTGCACAGATTTTTTGTTCAATTTAAGAAGGAAACTGTGTAGATGAATACTATACTCTCTTGGCTAATTCTTCTAGCTTACTCTTTCTCATACATAATCAATCTACTCTAAGCCTTTCCCTGTAAAACAGGCGATATACCACAGAACAACATGCCTTTTGGGACGAAGATTACATCACTGACTTTATACCTTAACACATCAATCACTCCACTTCAATTCTCCTTGACAACTTCTAGTCTCCTAAAGCCAAGCAGGAAAACAGTGAAGAATAGCATTTTATATCATCTCAGAGCTGCTTCATCAGAGACCCAGAAACGAGCTGCTTTACATCGCATTGATTTCTCATGGCTTAATCTAAGTATTTTAATTAGCCCCTGCATTTTCTGAGTCTTATACAAAGAAGGAAAATCAGATATCCAGGTCATTACTATGAATCACATTACTCCGTTTCCTTCTGCATTCACTATGCTTGGCTTCTTCTGGGTGCCAGCCATGCAACCATTGCTTTTGTGTCACATGGCAAACTGTTAAACTCCTCATCAGAGATACTGATCTTGGTCTTGAAGCACCTCAATTTGATTTAAACAATAGTGGGTTGACCCTGGCTGGACACCAGATGCCCATCAAAGTCTCTCTTGTCACTTTCCTCCTCAGCTGAAAAGGGCAGAAAAAACACAATGAAAAGCTCATTGGTCAAGGTAAGGACCAAGAGAAATCACTCACCAATT
The DNA here is from genome assembly GCF_015227805.2 of Hirundo rustica. Classification (NCBI taxonomy): domain Eukaryota; kingdom Metazoa; phylum Chordata; class Aves; order Passeriformes; family Hirundinidae; genus Hirundo; species Hirundo rustica. Next base: position 47,630,981 of record NC_053454.1, on the reverse strand, counting down.
ACTGTCATGAGGAAAACTCATTAAATTTGGAGAAATTAGTTTAATTTATTACTGAGCAAACTGTTGTCTTCATCGTCGAGATGGCCACAGCACTCAAGAGTGCCTCTTTAAAAACTTCAGGGGGCCTCAAGTATCAGTACCTTGTTACCTAAAATACCTTCTCTACCTTGCAGTCCCATGTTATTTAAAAAGTCTGCCATACCTTTGCTATGTTGCAGTCCTATGAACAACCCCACACAGCTCTGGCTCTTTCTTCTCTCTTCTTTGTGCCTTTCTAGCTCTCTGCTTCCTGTCCCTTCCTCCTCGCAGCACAGCCAGCAGACTCCAGCTGACTGACCACTCCACTACCGAACTCACTCTTTTATCATCCATGGCTGTGAGGGCAAGGCTGTTCCCACTCTTCGGCAATTAACACAGCTGCAATGTATCAGGGACAAGAGCGCCTTCAGCACTACCTCTATCTGTCCTCCCACAGCAAACCACAGTAGGATAATGGGAAAATAAAATGAAAAATTAGAACACCTCCCCACTCCTTCTTTCCCAAATTCAACTTCAGTCCTGAATTTCTCCATCTCCTCCCACCTAAATGGTGCAGGGACACAGGGAATGGAGACTGCACAATCAGCTTGGGCTCAGACACTCACTCCTTCCTGCTCATGGGGAGGACTTCTCACAGTCTTCTCCTATTCCACTGTGGGGTCCTTCCCATGGGAGGCATTCCTCTGCCAACTTCCCCAACCTAAGTGCTTCTCATAGACTTCAGCTCTTCAGAAACTGCTCTAGCATGGGTCCCTTCCATGGGATGCGGTTCTTTGGGACCACACTGCACCAGTATGGGTCCCTCAAAGGGTCACAAGTCCTGCCAGAAAACCTGTTCCAATGTGGGTTCCTCTCTCCATGGGTCCTGATAGCACCATGCTTCCCAGCGTGTTACAGCACCCTCTGCCATTCCCCTGCTTTATGGTCGGCCTCCTTTTGGTACATCTCTGCTCCTCCATGGACTGTGGAGAACAGCTGCCTCACCATGATCTGTACCACGGGCTGCATGGGAATCTCAGCCCTGGCACCCGAACCACCTCCTGCCCTTCTCTCTTCCTTGACCTTGATGTCTGCACAAATATTTCTCTCACATATTTTCACTTCTCTTTCTGCTGGCTGAAATTACTCTTGCAGTTACTTAAATCTGTTAATCCTAGGAACACTACCACCAAAATTGATGGGCTAGGCCTTGGCCAGTGCCATGTCCATTTTGGAGATGGCTGGCATCGGCTCTGTTGAATATGGGGGAAACTTCTGGCAGCTTCTTCCAGAAGATACCCTGTAGCCACTTCCACTACCAAAATCTTGCCACTCAAACCCAAATACAATTATGAAAGAGAACACCAAATGCCTGATCCATTACTCTCAGTAATAGTTCTCATCAAGCTGGAAAAAAGCAAGTGCTGAGGCAGTTGGGTCTGTTCAGCTTCAAGAAGGGACAGCTGAGGGGGCACCTCATCAACATCTGTCAGTATCTGCTGGGAGGTGCCAAGAGGATGGAGCCAGGCTCTGCTCAGTGGTGCCAAACAAGAGGACAAGAGGCAATGGGCAGAAACTGATGCACAGGAAATTCCACCTGAACTTGAGGAAGAACAACTTTAATATGTGGTTGAACAAGCACTGGAACAGATTGTCCAGGGAGGCTGTGGACTTTCCCTCACTGGAGATATTTAAGAGCTGTCTGGATGCAAACCTGTGCCATGTGCTCTTAGGATGACACTGCTTGAGCAGGGAGGTTGGACCACATGACCCACTGTGGCCCCATCCCAGTTTGTCATTCTGTGAATTGTGTCACTCAAAGCCTTAATGTGTTTCTTCACACAGTGCATTTCTGTAATTTAAAGGACAGAACTGGCATGCCACAGAAGAGGCATCATTTTAGCCATTTTAGAACAATTAATTCTCTCAAAAACCACACACATTAAACATCTTATTTTATACACTGACAAACCATAAAAGAGAAGCTGAATTTAAGAAAAATGTCAAAAATCCTAATATTACTGTTTTCCCTGTGTAATAATTCTAAAAGCAACAGAGATAAATAGCACATATATCTGACGGCAATCCACAAAGTTGGATTTGAACATTCAATAAGAATCTTTTTATGGCAAGAGTTATTCAAAAAGCATTATATAATACTTTTCACAAAACGGCTTGAATAAAACAGCCAATTAAATAACTAAGCATGCTACTGTCAGACAACCAACATAGCTCAAAATTCTGGACTTGTTTTTTCTGAAATATGTCTCTGACTGGGAATATTAAAGTTACTTCATTGTTTAAATTTATATCTAATATTTAAGTAATTCCATTTACACTCAGTATGTATGTATTTCTAACAATAGGTTAGAAATATTGTATCAACAGGATGTATAGACCACACATTAATTAGAATACTAGGATAACCGTATCATTCCAAAGCTCTGTCCAGCTATCTAAGGCAGACAAGAACTCCAGTTAAACACTGTATTTGTATATAAATATACTCAGAAAAACTGCTTTTATCTTTACAGTAGATGGAAACTTGCTTTCAGATGTGTGATTGATACTTGATTAATAACAGAATGGTTTGGCCTGGAAGGGACCTTAAGGATCATTCCGTTCCAACCGTCCTGCCATGGGCAGGGACACCTTCCACTAGACCAGGCTGCTCCAAGCGCCATCCAACCTGGCCTTCAACACTTCCGCAAACAGGGCATTCACAGCTTTTGGGCAACATGCTCCAGTGCCTCATCACCCTCACAGAAGGAATTTCTTCCCAACAGAACATTTAACCCTGCCCTCTTTCCCCTTTGTCCTATCACTACTTGCCCATGTAAAAAGTCCCTCTCCAACTCTCTTGTAGGCCCCCTTTAGGTACTGGAAGGCTGTTCTAAAGTGTCCCCAGAGCCTTCCCTTCTACAGGCTGAACAACTTCTCTAAGCCTGTCTTCGTAAGAGAGGTGCTCCAGCCCTCTGATTCTACAGTCAGAATTTAAGAAAATACAGCTGATTCATCTTAAAACACAACCTTATGCAGCAAGAAAAAACTCGAGAAGCAAATCCACCCCAAAGCTTAAAATATGTATCAGAATTATGTTTCTGGTATCTATTTTTTCTGTCAGTCATCCTTTTCTGCTAGGAACCTCATCTGTGTTTCCTGCAAAACAAATTCTCATTCTTATCCCTCAGCTCACTGCAGATTGTCCTGATCAAGACCCCATCAAGAGATATTTTTCCAAGAATAACTTCACCATAATCCCTCTTCTTTTTTCTCAGCTACTGAAACCTGGAATCATTCAGGTTCCCTGGGATTTGCTATCACATTCCATAGCTGTGAAGGGGTTTACAGCTTCAGGGATACTGTATTTTGGATCTGAAAGAAGTGAGAAAAATCATGATGCTAAGAACACAGCCTAAAGGAGAATGAGAACAGGAAACAGAAAAACTCTGGTTTTGCTCCAATACTTCTCTCTCTCTTATATACAAGCAGGAATGTAACTCTGCTTACAGGATTCTATCTCTTTTGTACTTATCTTTTAACAACAAGAATGTATATGCATTTAAGCAGCTTTACAGAAACACTGCAAGGATGCATTACCAAAAAGCCACGCATGCATCTGCAGTACAACTTATAAGAGCAAGATAGATTAGACTGGTACCTTAGAGTTGAAAATTATTTTGTATCAAATAGTCTGCAGTTAAATCATTGTACCCCGACGTGCCTCACAGCTCACACTGCTGTTTCAGTAATACAGGAGTGCCAAGCAAGTTACAATTTTGACACCACAGACAAGCTACTCTGAAGCAGCCAATATGTTGGAATAAAAGGTGATTCTATCCTGAAATTAAGTATCATCTGCCCAAAGAAAAATTATTTGGGGAATGGACTGAAAGTGAAATGACTGTGCGGTATCTTTTCAAAGATTTCACAGTATGGAATGCAGACCTTTGGGGTGAGGTGGGGAACAGGTGGGCTTGTTGAGGGGTCACCTTTTCTTGGGCACATGTCAGATGTCACTTTTTTTTTTTTTTTACCTAAAGCATGTTGCTAAAATTCAACTCTGTATATGCCAGCTTAATTGGACAGTCTAAAAGAGATACAAGCAACTTAATCACAGATCTTTTTCTGCCAACATAATTGATTTATACTAGGAGAAGCCCCTCCCTCCTAAACATGAACTCCAAAAGTACCCAAGGACAAACAAAGTCTACTACAGCACCACAAAATGCAAGTGATTGTCCATATAAAAATGAAGATGACCATAACCAAAAAGTTTGCTAAAATAGTTTACCATTAAATTACTGCATACACTTTCCAGAATGTCAGACTTTTTTGAAGGATTCCCAAACTCTACTCCATTGAAATTAAGGAAATTTGCTTATAATTGAATTTTTATAAGCATTATTTCATTCATAATCAAGGCATAGCATTGGAAAAAATACAGCATTTGTTAGGTACAGCTTAACTCCATGCCCACTCCATGAAGGAAATCAAGTTGAAATAGATAGGACTTGGAAAATCTAAAATTAACATGGGACATAAGAAAAAAAGGTCTAAATTCAGTTAAATTACCTGAACTAGAAACACTTACAAGACTCTACAGAAATAATCAGTTCAGAAATAATAATTATCAATTTCCTTCAAAATTTGATCACCTCTCCTTCAGGAATACACACACACAAAAAAAAAGGCTCCAGCATAACTGGCACCATCAACCTATTTTAGATTTCACACCCTTACATTCATAGCTGGCATACAGATTGTCACCCACTAAGAACATGTTTAACTCTCCTACAAAGAAAAAAAAACAACCCACAACCAGGAACTATGTTTAAAAAGTATATGTAAGGTCCTGTAATTAACACACTGACTAGATGCACGTATCTGAATTTGCCCCATTGTACACTTCAATGCCATGTTCATGTATTATTACAGATAGTAGCACAAGGCTTGTTTCTCATCATTAATATCAAACTGCCAATACAAAAACACATGAATGAGGTCTGTAGATAAGAAGCAAGCACTTCAGCTAGTGTTTTCAAACACATTCAAGAACTGCAATAGTTTCAGACCCAAACGTAGTAAGGATTATTTTCATTTTTTCCATTTATTAGCATAATCTCTCATTGCTTTCTACAGTTAAAAATTGCAATAGGTAAACTCAAGAACAAGACTAAGGTGTTCTGCATTGATTTGTACTCTTAAAGGACACTGATTTCAAATATATTACATTTGCTTGTACATAGTACATGTTTTTTCTTCACACCAGGAACAGACTTACGCAAGACTATGGAAGTAGGATTTAATTTTTTTGTTTTTCAAATTCGCATTAATGAATCAGTTATACTTGAAACATGTTTTACAGCATCATCACTTTCCACTAGAAATGTAGAACAATTTAAAAAATAAACTTTATGAAGTTAGAATATTTACAAACAGGAGTGGATTTCCTTGTTGACTAGACATAGTGTACCACAAATAAAGAACAATTAATCTGTGTCTCTTCTGTGATTAAACAAGAGTAAGACAGCTAATTCATGTTTATCCTGCTAAATCTAAAGCAGTAGGTTTGCTATTTTGACAGATGTGCATCAACAGCACTTTTTACAAAGAATGTCAATTCTGTTTTTTAAATTCAGTATGTTGCCCTTCAAATGAAAGGAAAGAAGAGACATTAGGCAGAAATCATCTTCAACATTTGTTGTGAAACTTCTACCTATTAAAGAATTATTAGATCCTTAGTAAAAAAAAATAAAGATAGAAGGTATTGTAGAAAAATATCCTGATGTAACAGTAGGAGAAATTAAATTACTTATGTTAAAAACCCCAAACAAAACTAAAACCTTGCCAGCTGCTCTCCCCTATGCCCCACCGCTCTGACAATAGCAACACTCAGCTTTGAAAGCTACAAGTCATCACAGACTGGAAAGCCTCCATCCCTGAATGCCATGCACATGTTTACAGTACATTTCACCAGTGTGATTAGAAGGGTTTTCTATACCATATAAAAGCAAAATCCCCAGCTTTATTCTGTTCTATATCGTTAGGATTTTCCATATTGTGTAGTGCATTCTGCTTTTATGAAACCCTTTTTCATTTATCCATACATTTTTGAATTTGTGAGGAGGGCAGATATGAGGGTTCCTACAGTAGGTGAACAACGGTTGCTAAGTCACTGACCATAAATGGCATCAACGTATTTGTTTGCCTCTGTGTGCTGGGTGCCTCAATTATGCAAGAGCCCTGCAAAGCTGCGAGAACCAGAGTGTGCAGTTGCCCTCATAATGCATAAACATACAACTGGATAAAAAGGGGGAAAAAAATCACCACCCCGAGTAAAAAGAGCTTATACCTGTAACTTGAGAAAGAAGAGGAGAATGCTGAAAGCTCTTTACACGTAGCAAATCACTGCTTTGCCTCTGTCATTCTTCCTCACCAAAATTTTCCACTGCATATGGAACTTACTCTAATTTAGAAAACATGGTTTGACCCAGTTCTATTAAAACAAATCCTTTATAATTGCACAATACAAGTTATCAATGCTTTTTTTCACAAATCAGTAGCATTTAAAAAATAAACTGCACATGACAGAGCCATTAAAGCATTCAGCCATTTATAAGTTTCATAGAATTGCCCATCTGTCTTGAAAGATGCATGAGCTCAATTTGGGAAATCATCACACACAGAAAAGCCACCAAAGTTGACTGAGCATCTGGATAGTAATTTCTGAGAGCAACAACATTCCTTTTCAAGTTAATCAAAATTATTATTGCATTTTTGTACAAGAAGATTTTTAGCTAGACAATTCCATATGTCACAAATGCTTCCTATGAGACGCTGAAGATGCACAGAGAAATGAACAAACATGCATAAGTATACACTTTTGATTTTTGATTGCACAAAACAAAAATCTGCATAAACATACACAACAGTAAACAAATAGATGCTTTTGGCAACAGGGCCTTTATTTATTCAGAATAAATAAATGAAATAAATAAAAATTACAGGGGAACTGCTTACCATTATCCAGGAAAGAATCACCAGAAACAAATGCTGTCAAATTATGTATTGGGGGTTATCTCAAAAGAAAAGCATCAAGATTAAATTAATATAGACAAATTTCAGCTCTCAATACTCTAAGAAAATATTCTGTAGGCTTTTTTGTTGTTTATTCATTTGTTTTCACAGAAATAGAATATACCAGAACTTGGATGGAAATTATTAACTGTTTTACTTCATCAGTGAAGCAAGGTCAGAATACCTATTAGAATTCTTTAAACGTGTCTGATTTTGTCAGGGTTAGTGAAAATAATATAGCAGGACCTTTGTTCTTCATGCATAAAGCTTTGAAGGCATCCATCTCCTAACCTCATTACAGGATTTCTCTTCTCTCTTTAGGATGTGTTAAGATTTGTAAACTAAACACTTGCTACCAATCCTACACATAACAATCAGCCTAGAAAAGACAAAGGCATGTAGCTGGGGGGAAAAAAACCCAACAAAAAAGCATTTAGTTAGCAACCAAATCCATATTCTCCCACTCATCTCCCAGGGAAATTACTAGAAACTATTTATACCCCATATCTGAATGCAAGGACTTTTACAGATCTTTTAGTAAAACACAGTGTTTTACTACCAGAATTCTCGGTTTTAAACTCTTACGAGTGACAATCATGATTTCCTGCTTTTATCATTTCACAGCTTTCTTTATACCACCCACATTCTTTTTCCCCTCTTACTTAATGGGAAGCTCAGTACCAGTGAATGAACAGCAAAACAACTTCTCTTATGTTATTGATAATATATTCAGAATACTAGCAGGTTTCAGGCTTTTCAGGCTCACTCACGATTTGCAAACATGAAAAAATGACAAAACAAAATACATGTACAATAAAGCAAAATGAAGTAAAAGGTTTTCTGAAATTATTTTCTTTAACATGCATAAAATGTAGCTAGGGACAATACTATCCCTTATTCTTTAAGGATATCAGCTTGCTTGATGATTACAAGCTTACTTGAAAGCCTGTATTCAGGAAAGGTGAAATCTATTTTTAAATTCTACTTAGATGAACTCAAATGTTGCAATTAAGGCAATTTTGGCTGTAACGAACTACCATTTTTGGAAAGACTATTAGGATGTCAATTTGAAAGTTTGTCACGTTTTATTAAACCTCAATAAACTTTGAAAACTAAAAGTTGCTATCTCTTTCTGTGTACAATGTGAAGACAGTGAGTTATTTAAAGATAACACCGAAACAACACTCATTCAAGAAAAGGATCACAAATAAACTTCAATTTTAAATTAAAGAAAATTTTCTAAATTAGAGACAACTAATATTTGGCAAGTAACCTTTCTCTTGATACTACAGCAAAACCTAACTGACTAGCTTATGAAAAACAATACTTTATAAGACCTCAGGTCTCTTCTCCTGATTCCTAATAACAAAGCACCACCCAGAAAAGATAATGTAATCAGTTTGGATTTGACCAGATGGAATGTTTGCAAAGAGTCCAAAGCAACAGATTTCAGCTTCCATCCTACATCACCTGTCTGCAGGTTTTAACTGTGAATACTAAGGGGATAAATCATTTGAAGATGTAAAAATTAGTTAATATCTCCATTACACTACTCAGTGAAGTTGTGGAAGTAATACATTTGGAATATTAGTTAAGAATTCCCTAAAGCAAATTAGAAAAAAAAAATTCTTAAAGCTTATAAAAAGAAATAAAAAGTTAAGAAGAAACTTAGACAAGAAATTTAGGGAAATGTGTAAGAACAACATATTTTCAAATTTTTCCTAAACTAATGTGCATCTTTTCCATAGCTCATTAACTGAAGCTGAAGAAGATAATTGTGAGCTAATTGTTCAAGTCTCTTGTCAAGTTGTTTAGTCTATTACTGCAATGTAATAATGCTTTTTCAAGTGGAAAGTAAACAGCTCATGTTTCAGAGAAGCCAATGTAGAAAACAATGTTTATGCAGAATTAGAATTTTTCCTTCCTGTTTACAAGATCAAACTTGAGTATTCCAAATGAGGAATTTTCAGCCATAATTCAATTTAACCCTAAGGAAACTTAAACCAAAGCTGAGACAAACAAAGCTGAGCATAGTAGAAAAATTTGTCACATGAATAAGTGTGCTTCTATTATTTCAAAATTACTCAGAGTAACTATACTGTTCTAAATCCAGATTTACTTCAGGTATCTCATGAACCACACTCGAAACAAGCACATTTTTAGAAGTTGACACCCAGAGAACACAATCTTGCTAAGCACAGGCTACTCATTGGTTCCCAAGGAATTCTCAAGAATTCCTCACATGTTCACATGCAAAAGGGATGCAGTGTGGAGGCATGATGCACACCCAGCAAGCATTTAATAGGGTGGGCAATTAAGGATGGACTGACAAATGCAGAGCTTGTGGAAACAAAAGCTTTGTACTCTGACTCCATACGTACTCAGAAGTGAAATTATTTACCTATTATGACCAATTTGATCAACTATGTGAAAAGTAAGATTCGATGAAGCTCATATTAGTATTTTATCACTGGATTTTTCATTTTTCCAGCCAAGTTGCATTTGAGTTCCCTGAGTGCAGGCAGCATTGGGATGTGGGAGATACTCCTAAATTTATCCCAATGCAGACACATTCCCAATTCTGTCTAGGTAAAGTGTAAAACTTCAATTATTTGAAATTCTTCCCACTTCTCACTTTCTCACAACATGACAATAATTTTACTCCAGCAAATGAAATGCATTTTGAGATGAGCTGCAGTTGCCTTCAAAATGACCATTATTCTTCTGCGCTGAACTCTCACCAACCTCAGGCCAACCTTTTCTTTTACCACTGGTAAAGCCATTTTGTCAAGCCAAAATGCCTTCAATAATGAAACTGCTATTTCAAGGTACATCAAGGAGCTGAAGGTAAAATCTTGTACTCTGTAACTTCAGAAGAAAAATTCTACAACAGAATTCATAATGTTAAATTATCAAAATTGAGAAGGTAGAGTGAATAACAGAAAACTTGGTATTATAGATTCAAATCAGTTTATTCCAACCTATGCACAGATATCTTTTAATTCGTACTTTTTAAAGTGATAGTGTTTTGAGCAGAAGCAAGTCCAAGTGTCATGAAATTCAAGTAACTGAGCACATTGTAGAGAAAATGAAAGTGGCATCTTATAGCTTAATATCATAAGCATAAAAATGTAAACCCTGCCTTTTTATAGTGTTAGATCGCTAGTCAATATAGACACCTTGAAACTGAATTTGTTTCATTTACTGTTTGGCCTTTTCCTTTTTTTGAATCACTTTAAAATATGAGACTGACCTTCATATAGGGTTAAAAATTAAGATTTATTTTTTCTGATGCAATAATATATTAATATTAAGGTCAACATTACTTGAAAACTTTGCTGTATTAAACTCTGCTCCGGTTTTGATTATGCTGTCAGTGAAATGAACAGTGGAAGTCAAGTTGCTGGGATCACTCCAGGTTGCAGGACGCTGCATCAAGCAAGTGCAAAGCCACTACAAATTCTTTAGTAAGCAGAAAACATCTCTCTTTACCTCTGTATAATTACTTGACTGAAGCAACAGGCTTCCCAGCCAGTAAGGCTGTGTGTTTCAGGTAAACTATTTGTCTACAAACCTAACAGATTCATATGTGGATTCACCCTTTCTTTTCGCAAATAATAATGTCTTACGTGAGCCATGCCTGACATTGCAATTTTTGGAGACGTGAGCTTTCAGCATACTGAGACTTTCTGTCAATAGCAGAGCTTTCCTATGACAAGACAGTCATTCATAAAAGATAACTTTCATTTCATCAGAAAGTTACATCTAGCCATGATCTGAAGCCAAGCATCCATACATTTGAATTTCAATGACACGTGATGTAAAAATACAAACAAAATACAGGGAATTTCAACTTCATGCAATAGCACATATTCCTTCAGTGGAAGGTGGCGCAGTCTTATAGCCTGATAGAATTGCTCTGCTTTTAGCATAAACTCTCTTCCCTTGCTCTACCCTTATTGTATAATATGACCAATGTAGTTTACAAAAGTACAGTTTATAAAAATCCTAGTCATAGATCAGGTCATCTTCCATGTTCACAGGAAAAAAGCACATTACTGGTACTGAAGTTCACTGACCAAGTACAGCTCTGATGAAGTAGTCACAGGTTGCTTTTGCACACTGTCTTCCAGGTTATTAACCTGGGCTATTCAGAGGGCTGACACCACATGGTACCTGATAGGGGACACCACGATATTCTCAAATGAATGTTGCAGGAAACTGACTTAAGCAAGAGGACAGATACAGGAGCACATAATAGACAGCAAAATGAGAAGGGACAGGCTCATCAACATGAAGGAAAATTTTCTAGTTTGCCATTTTCTACCAAAAAACAGCTCATTGCCAGTGACAGGAACTAGTTGAAGAAGAAGCTGTTGGTTACTAAGTTTTCAAATTCTCTTTTTTCCCTTGGCAAATCTGAGGGTTTTTTCCCAAACTAAAGTACTGCCAGATAATTTTTACTGCTAATAAATTTATTGTTGGCTGTGGCATTGTCTATTTTTTTTCTTACAATAGGTGCTGTACTGAAGAACTCAAGAACTATGGGGTAAAGTCAAAATACGAAATGGGGTAAGTCAAGTTGAAATTCATGGGCATATACTGTGTTAGTAACAGTTTACAGGTCTGACTATGCTAATAAAGTAATTTAAACACAAAAAGAAATAAAAACTGATGTAAAAGTCCATCATATGATGGCAACCTACAAGAACTGTTTAACTAATGAATTATGCCAATCTATGTTTCCCCAAAGTTTTAAAACACTAATTAGGATTTTTAGTATTCCTCCATAAATGCAAGCTGTCCCATAACCGAACCAAAGAAAACTTGTTTTCTTTTTCCTTTTGCACTTTCCTTGGTATCTCCAATATAAAGGTTCATTTTCCACGGTAGGTTACACTGAAACTGACAAGTCTTTAACTTGGAGTTTGAAATACATGAATATTATGTATTTCCTGGCTTAAAGGAATCAGGTACCGGACTTGCAACCCCAAATCCATCAGAAAATCAGAAATTCCTGGCACACGTTAGTATGTAAAACTACGTACACCATTAAAATAGACCCTCATTGTACCCATAGCTTTTGAAGGCAAACTAAGGAGAAGCCTATTATTTTCCTCTCTTTTATGGAGCTTGTTAAATGATAATGTACTTTTTTTTACATTTATTAGAGCACCTACAAACTCTAGATTCAGTTCCCCTTCATCTCATCGTTCAGCCATTTGTGTCTACAATATAAACCAAAGCTGGTTTTTTTGCTAAAATGAAGATCCACTAAATCAGACATTTTTCTCCTATCTGTTGCTTCATCATTTTTAAATACAGACACTCCCTATAAATTACATGAACAAAGAAATCTTGCAACTGTGTACCTAAATTTAAATCTACATTTCCTTCTGTCACAGATAACTTCTAATATTCATGTAGCCTTTTATATTAAATCTGTCCATAACCAAATATTGCACTTTCAAGTTTCATAACATTTGCTTACCTCCCTCACGATACCAAGCCTTCAGTCTGCATTATATTGATGTTTAAAGATGTGCAGCTGTCCTTTTCGTTTTATGCCATCTAAATGTCATAATTCCTGCTGAATACTATGCATGAACTATCTAAAGATTTTGATCATAAAAGCCAAAGGAGTGCATATGAATAAAATGAAAGCGTAGAAGTATTTCTGCAGACAAACCAGCAAACTCCTGGTATGTAGCTGTTCGCAAAAACATTTTCGACACTCGTTACCGAAAGTTTTTTCAGCGCATTTCAGCATTTATATTTGCCTTAGTTAAAAAGAAGGAAAAATGCTTTTTAAAAAAATCTTTTACACAGCTTTCAAATTTCTTCTTTTTCTCATTTACTGCTTCTAATAGGAACTGACTTTTCATAACTTCCTAGATGTTTGTAAAGAGGAACAGCAGGATTAATAGAAAACTTTAGTTTAATCATTTAATCACTACTTTTAAAATACCATTCTTATTGAAATACCTCATTTTGACTTTTGGCTATCTACACACGATGTTAAGATCGCTAACAGAAAACCCTCCCCTTATAATATGAAGTTATGGAACAAGAATAGCATACACGTCACTTTAATAACATATAACTGATCTTGCAAAATAATAGCCATTTGCAGCTATGTGGCATATGCAGTTTCATGAAGAAGTTAGACAAAAAGGAGAAGGGGTATGAACTTATTACTCACTATACTGCCTCAACACACTGGTAAACTTTGCTTGACATGATTCCATGACAACATCTGCACACACACACTTAATTTTTTTGCCTAATCAGGTTTCAGTATCTTTTATGCTGCTTTACTCCTCTCAGTCTCAGAAAGGCAACTAAAGGGTAAAAGAATCTGCCACTTTTTAAAAACATTAAATTTATGAATGGTGATTTTATGAACTGGGAGGGGACAGAGATAGATATCAGTCAGCATTTTCTCAACATAAAATAATCCAACTTTATTATGTGTGACCATCTCATAAAAGAGAAAGAAGAGCACAAGAAAACACAATATAGTCTCAGTTAAGCTTAGAGGATCATAAATACAAGAATTAAACTGACTTCAGGTGTACCAAAATCTGACCTCAAAGTCAATGTTACTGAATTCAGAGTAGAGACCGCAGCAGATTTCTGTTGTATTATCTCTCTTATTAAAACATACGCCACCAAATATGTTCAAAACGGCAACCTATCACAAGCACATTTCTGAACTTCATTTTAATAGCACAAATAAACAGAAGTAAATCATTTTACTAGCACCACACTTCTAGGTCCAGCTTCATATAAATCTGCTTTGCAGATTTCTTTCAGTTCTTTAAACTTATGTTAAACACATTTGTTAAACATTTCTATGCCATATGAACCACTTCTAGCTGAAAACTCTTCCACTGAAAAGTCAGATAGCTTTCTATAACTGGAAATGAAGAAGATTTGAGATTTTTATGGTGTTATAGCAATAATATTACTTTCAGCAATCAGCAGAAACTAAGTTAGAGCATGCAAAAAAGAGCAAGAGCCTGTTTACTGCCATTGATCCTTTTTCTAATAACCTGGAAGTAGATAAGCTTTACAAAACACTAACATATCTTAAAATGCATCAACAATAGAAATTATGATCTTCATTAAAAAAATGCTATAGTATTGTCATATTGAGCAAGCATGGCCTCAACAGCTGCTATTATCAGCCAAAAAGAAAAAAAAAAAAAAGGGAAAAGAAAAAAGCTTTTTTACTTGTCAGATACCTCATAAAACCAACTTATAGACTTCCCTGTGAGTTGTTTACTGCTAGGAAATTGTTAGCCTGCAGAAACAGCCTGGTCATGCTGTTTTACAGGTCTGATTTCAAAAACTTTCATCTGTGGTCTAGATCTCATAAACATAGAATAGTCAGAATTGTAGTCACTTCACAATTTCACTTAAATTGCATTACAGATCGAGAGGCAGTTCATCAAAAGACATATTGCAAGTAAACCAGCAGATATGAGAGGGCAAGATAGATGTGTGCAGCATTTATCTTTCTAAACCCTGAAATATCAAGTTAAAAAAAAACTTACAAAAATGGTTCTGCTACTGCAGCGCTCTACTAATATTTCTTTCACTCACCCAGGGGCTTCTTAAAACAGTAGGTCAGAAATCTGCTCCTCTAAGTTCCTAGCTGAGACAAAGGTTTTAAGTAAAACGTTAGCAAAGGGTATGATTCTCCCTTTTGCTATCAGTCTACTCAGAACAAAGCTCACATACACACCAGCAACTGATGTTTCAACAGAAACAGAAAACCCACCCTACAAAACACTGAAGTCAAAGGCCTTCATGCTTAAACTTCTAAGGAATGAACTGAAATTTGAAAAAAACCCAACTTATTTCTTAGTTCCATATCCTTATAATGGAGGAATTTTACCTAAATGACTGTAAAAATTAATTTAAGGAACTTGAGGCATTCATTTTTTGTGCTGCATTCAACAAGTAATGGTAGTGCAAGACATTAAGTGATTGAAGTTTTCTCAATTTTATTTTATATAAATGATGTAAACTTTGATCAACTATTCCAAAGCATTTTTTTCACATTCCATTCAAAAGATCCTCATTTCTCTGTATGGCTCTTTCATACTAGTATGTGAATCTGCCTAGCTCAATAAAATTCCAGGATCAAAAACTAATGAGTCACATCCAAAATGGTCCAAGTTGATATATTTTCAGAGTAAAAGAGAAGTGAAAGGAAAAGATGAGGACACATTAAAATTTGCAGTATTTCAGTGATAACATTCCAAATACAACATTAATAAAGGCTAATTAACAGTTGACAGTCTCTCTTCCCTTTGACATGAATTTCAGTACTCATGCCAAGTAAAACAAAAGCATCTTATAAATGTTTATTCCTGCTAACAATCAAACAGTACTTCAAGGCTGGTTTTGCATCCCTTTAGTTTCTCTCTGGACAACACAGCATTCCAAATTTCAAGTTAAAACAAAGCCAGCTGGGCCTTACCTCTGTCACTGAAGTCATCCACCAGAATGATCTCTGCGATCAGGCTGTCTGGAGTGCGGTTGATGATGCTGTGGATGGTGCGCAAGAGCGAGGTCCAGCCTTCGTTATGAAACGGGATGATGATGCTAGTGTTCGGTAGTGTTTCCAAGTACACCTTGTGCTTACAGCTGCAGAGGCAAGAAAACAATCGTAGAAGCATACTGAAAAATCTGAGCTGGCATATCCTGTCATCCATTTGGGCCATTCAACCAACATGTTTACTGGCATAAAATTCAACAGTGCAATTAAGCAGTACTTTCATATGAAAATAGCTGGATTGTTTAAAACGCATTGCTTACAACAGAGAATAAATTGGAACAATGACAAAATTTAAGTGGAATGAGTGAAAAAAGTCTAACTGGCTGGAATTATTTTCCTTCACTGAAAACTTTTTCCTGCAATATGACAGATGACATATCTTCTGTGACATCATTTTCAAAAACCAAATCCTCTTATCAAAAAGAATTCTGAAGCATAATATGAAGCTAATCTGCAATGACTGATTGGTCTACAAAGAGATAAACTCTACAAAACAATTCAGTATTATCCTGGGTGATACGTGCTTACAATAAGAAAACCAACAACATCCACACATACAACTCCAACTTCAAATCTACGGATCCAAAATGATTGCTTCGGTTAAGTACAGAGATAAAACAACACACAATTCTGGAAATGCAGTCTTGTAAACAAGGAAATGTAAACAAGCTTTCATCTTTGAAAGGAAAGCACCGTATGTTCAACACCTTAATTGCACAGCAGCTATGGAATATCACTGCTTAACCCGACTGTTTTCAATATTGAGTTGTTTACACATTTCAGAAAGTAAAAAACATAACACTCAAAAATAAATAATGGCCATGCAAATCAGTGTCTCCTAATATCAAAAATATTTGATGACAAATTTTTTCGATTACTGCAACTGATAGGATTGCATCTTTCATGTTGTGTTGAAAAAAAGAAAAAAGGGACCCATTCCACTGTTGTTAACAAAGCCTGGCATTTTCACCTCTAGGGACAAAGTAACTGAATGATTTCTCTTTTCTCTAAAGAAAGTCACATCCTGATAACGGTATCCCTAGAGCAGAAACCTGTCAGCTTTGCAATAAACAAACAAAATTAAAATTTTAGCCCTCCAAATTCTAAGTTTAAAAAAAAATAAAATATATATATATATATACACCTTTGCTCCTTGCCAGAAAGCATAACTATGTATATCAAAAACTGCTATAGGATATAATTTTGATTTATATATATTTGCAGCTTAGTTTGTATTTCCCCTTTATAAATGTCACTTAGAAATCAGTATTTAACAATACAGCGTACAGCTACCACACTGATGAAATGCTCCAAAATAATAATAATGACTCATAGCTACTATAGTTGTATTTGCAAAATATTAACTGTTATGTAGCTATAAATAAACAAACCAGGTTTTAGATACTTTACTAAAAAAAAGATATTTAAATCTGTAGTTCAGTTTTCTCCCTAAAACATAGTGAGAATTAATTTAATGACAAGCCATTTTCCGAAATAATCACTGTGGAAACATTTTAGTAAGCAGCTTGCTGGTAAAGCATATATGCACAGTGGAAAAAGGACAGATGCTTTGCAATAATGTGGAGTTCTGGAGAAAATGGTGCTCATTATCTAGTGACAGAAAAGTTTAAGTATGTATATTTAAATGTTTTGTGAGAAAAAGAAAACCTACTGCAACAAAAGAACTCAGTAGAAATTCTTTATCTTATCTGTAGGAAGAAGTATAACAACTGAAGCCCATTATTAATACGTAGCTGTTTCAGTTGGCAAATTCAGAAAGCCACTTACCAAAATCAACACCTACTGTTGCCAGCTATTCGTCAACAGTGATGCTCCTTGGACTAGAACAAATGCAACTAACAGACATGGAACTCCCATGATGTTTTTGAAAGCAAAAGTTTTTCCTTCAGCATTTTTGCCTCCCAGTAAATATTATTTCAAAACTGCTAAGTTTCCACCTCCATAAAACCTCAGGCCAATTAAAAAAAAAAAACCAAAAAACCAAACCAAACCAAACCAACCAAGCAAAAGAACCTCACATATGTCAGACTAACAACTTCTAAAGGGTAAGAGGAAAAAAAATACCCAAAACACCCAAACACATCAGAATGCCATTTCTTTTTTAAAAATTCACCTCTCCAATACAAGATACTTTTTGAAAGCAGTTATGCTTAAATTTGCATGGTTGATATATTTGCATGTAAGGATGAGTTAGGTCATTGGATTTGGATAATCTCAGTGACGGTTTCAGAGTAATTGCATATGCTAAAGTGTTGAGAAGGAGAGGCAACATTGATGGTTTTAGTTTACAATTATTCCGTTCTTCCTTCTGAACAGATTGATCTGAAACAGAGGCACTCTTAGAAGAGGAAAGCATCTTACATGTTCTTAACATTTCTCCATCATTCAACTTTGACCTTTGATCCTCATTTACATTTACTTTTGACTGCCATTGCAAAGGTATCTAGCTACATGTGAATTGATTTCTAGTAAGAGCCACAAACCATCAAAATGTCCTTTGTCTGCTTTAAAAAAACCTAACAACAACAACCAACAAAAAACCCAAAACCATAACAAAACAACCCCCCCCACACACCTGGCCAAATTTAAAATTCATCGAAATAAAACCTCAAATTTCATAATTTTCTGCTAGGTTTCATAGTAGTGCTTTACTTGCCTTTTTTCAGCAAGTGGAATTCTGCTCATTTTTAGCCCCTTGTTCTCCTAACATGAGACTCTAACTGCAACAGAAGATCACTATTTTAAGAAGCATAACAGGAAATTCACTTTATTTGAAGTTCTATTCAACATCTGTAGCAGAAGGCAGTGAGCTCTGTGCAGTGATGGGCTGCAGGACAGACCTGATGAATAGCTGTAATGCTCAGGAAAGGCCCATGAACTGCAACAAAGATGCAGCTAGACCTCCACAGCTGAGACACTGGCCATACAACAAGAATAAAGTGATATATTTTCATGAGAATAAACATATATAATCCATGCCCCACTTATGCATGCATTATATATATATTATACAGACATTGCTTCTTGTTTTAAAAGGGGAATTCTTGAGTTTCCAAAGAAATGAGCAATTGCAATTCAAGGTTCTTTAATACTTCCTGAAGAATTAAATCTTACCAAAATTTACTAAAATCAAAAATAAAGCAAGGTGTGCTGTAGAAAGGAAAAATGCTGTGTATAAAATTATACATATGTATACATATATGTGTACTCACATTAGGAAAAACTGTCTAAATTACGGTATACATGTTAAATTAAACTGACTACCTACAGAAATCTTAAAAAGATACTACTGAGCAAAGTAATACTTTTCCCAGAGCCTAAAAAGTTTGGTGGAAAATTAAGTCTAGCTTGTATCAATTTAGCAAATTATAGTACTTGCACACATGAACTCCAATTGTCATCCCCCACATAAAGACACTGGAAATTACTTGCACACTAAGTGAATGTAGGCTTTATGTGGACAGTAAGTATCATACAGGTAGTCTGAATGGCAGAATAAAGTGTCCAAAGAGCACAATGGCTTTCACTGTGTCTTGAAATAGTAGAAAATTCCCAGGCCTGGAAATAAATCCTAAAATCAATACTCAAAAAGGTTAGTAGGTTTAAGATAGACAGATAGGCAGTTCAGCCAGTTTCAGTGAAGTAGGGGCTTGCTCCAAGACATAACTCAGCATATAAAAGACTGCAACATAGCTGATGTCAATCAACATTACTTTAAGCTCTGCTCTTAATTATGAAATCATAGTTCAACTGCTAAAGGTAAATATACTACTGTAGAGCTTTAGTGTCATATCATATTCTGATTCAGGAATTAAAAAAAAAAAATCAGTGGGGAATTGAAAAATGGATACAAATATTAGGTCTTTCAAAATAATTTGAATAGGAATGTATTATTTGCTATTTTTAGCTTGTTGCTATCAGGATTAATTTTTGCCATAATGGCACTTTAAACTGGATTAACTTTCAAAAAAACCATATGAGAACTCTGCACTAACAAGACTGATTTAAATGGCAAATTAAGATGAAGACAGGTTATTTGACTCTTAACTTATTCTATATATAGATTATAAAATGGCTTGTATGAATGAGATATATATTAGTATAAACACACACAAAGTTTCAGAAGAAAAACTTGCCATGTTATTTTATAATTTTGGGATTGAGGGCAGAAAACTGAATCAGTCTACCTGAAATTAGTATATCAAACTGATTTATCACTTTGGCTTTGATCACTATAATTTCCATGAAAGTGTTTTCTGTAATCAGCCCTGGCTATGCGTGTATGCTCATCATTCCCACACTGATAAGAGGATAAATACTTAAGGATGCTAAGAGCAGATTATTTAACTAGTATTCCACTGTTTTCACTATATTTTTCCTCACTTTTATCCTTACCTCCATACTTGTGTTTATTAGCATAACCAAACAGCTCAGTTCAGCAGTATTCTTTCATGTTTTGTGTTTGAGGTACCACTCATTCACCTGGCTCAGAAACCTTACACTATGACTTCCTCAGTTTACCTTGTTCACCTACAGGACTAATGCAGTCTCCTCATTAGTGGCTGATAAGTGATCGTTCACAGAACTGGAAGCTTAAGTGCTGAAGGTCTGATGCTGTCTTCCACAAATTATTCCAAGAAATCCTTATCAGTCAGCTTAGCGTGCATCTATGCTTGTATCTCTAGGAATCCTGTGGCACATCCTAACTGAACAGACCCAGGCCTCCAGTCTTCTCCAGAGATTGGGACTGTTCCTAGCTCTAGAGACTGCCAGACTAGGCTGGTGAACTTAAACAGCCTGCCCATTTCACAGCCAGGACTGGAATCCAGCAACGTATGGGTATGTTATCTCCCTTGTCCTTTCACCACGCAGTCTCATCATATGCAAGTAACTTGCCAACTCTTAAAAGCTTTAAAAGACAGTGGCCTTCAGTTTAGGATTATGCTGCATCTACCATTGATCTTCATCTTATGGAATCCCATATAGCAATACTTTGCTTATTGGAGACTGGCAATCTATGTTATTGCTGGTCCACAGTGACACACTTGACCGCACAAAACAAGGGGAAAAACCAGCTCATTATTCCATACAGCAAGTTAACTATTAAACCAAAATAATTTGCTTCTGTAGTATAATCCTACTGCATGCTGGTCCTGTTATACAGGCAAACTGGGAAGAAGATGTCCATTGTGTTCTCTAGATAAACTCTTTTTTAATTTAAAGGAAGTGTATAATTTAAATTTTTGTATTTTTACACAATGCACTAGAAACTTAGAAATGTAGAACTCTTCAGGAAGAGGTCGGTCAAGTAACTACCCACCATTTGATTGTACTTTTCAAAACAAATAAATGGCTGCCACCAAAAGATATTAAGCCCTTTCAAAAGCAAGGTCATTTATTTGTAGAGGGCAGTAGCCAAATGCCTGAATCAACAACTTGGGAAGGGAGAGGGGGATGAAGAAGCAACACTACATATCTTGGATTCATGGCAGGAATACTATTCAAGGGGGTGAAGAACCTAATGACTGAAATTAGAAAAGGCCTCCTACATAGCAGAAACCTTTTCCGCATAACCTTAACAAGAATACTACAGATTGGCCTTAGTGATGTACAACAGAAGCTTTCCTCAAGATGCCTCTTTTATTGCACAGCATATTTTAGTACAGCACACTAGCGTTTGTTCATGGAACATACGTTCAGTACCCAAGGTTGAAAAATTGAAAATTTCTTGGCATAAACAATAGATTTCTTCAAGCTTATTTACTGAAGTCTTAAGTCTCAGAATACCTTCTGTGTTTTGTCTGTAATGTCTTGGTAGATAATTAGCAAGAAAATAACCATGATAAACAACAGTCATGCTGCTAGTTAAGTAGCTCACACCCGTATTTTCTTACTGAAGTTATGACATTAGTATTCAGAACAATGGGAGTTTAGAAGAGGAAATGCAAGGTACATCATGCATTGCTACTGCATAAATACTCAGAATTATTAAATAACACCAGCAATGCGGACTTTGCCAAAAAATATTTTACAAATGCCAATGCTTGTGCTCAAAAAATCCCAAACAACTGAAAACTGGCATCAAATGATGAATATGCTGATGAGTCAGATAAAATGTCATTTTCAAGATTATAATGAATCAAAAGTGATGAACCTTGAATTATGCTTTCAAATATTGCTATCCTTGATCAATTTAGTCTCTCTTTCCATAATATTTCAGAACTTAATATCTGGTATTTCCTATTAAAGAATATCCCTACATCATTAAATTAGTCCCTCAGAGACTTCTGTATGAGATTTTTACAAGCAAATGCCCAATCTTCCAGCAGTCCACAAGCTGCTTCCACATTGTGAAGTTGTACTTACTGCTTTTAAAATCAATCTCTGTCCAAAAAAATCTCCTTCTCTCGCTGTTCTCTTAGAAACATAATTAAGCACTAATCATATGTATGATTCAATTTTTTAATTTACTACTGTTTTGAAAAACTCAACTCAGAAAGCTGCACAATACTGTTCATTATGCACACCTGCCACAGAGTCACCAAAAGATGGAAAAAAAATAAATTAAAGCAGAACTTTTCACCAGCTTTGCACGCTGCTCCTACAGCTTGGTTTTGGAGCTGGGCACTTGGCTCCAGGAGTTATTAATAGAAATAAACACACAGCCACCCCCTTTAACTTGCTTTAAAACACTAAATGTTGACTTAATTTTTCCTTTGAGGTACAGAATTATTCTACGAGGTTGAAACAAGAATCAAAACCAAGTTTCTAAACAAAACAATTTTAGAGTCGGCTTCAAAGTTGCAGGGAGACTTTTACAAGGTTAAGAAAATAACAAGATGTTCCTCTATTCCTGAAATATTTACCTGCCTGAGGAAGAAAAAACACTGTCCTAGAAACAGCACGAAGCTATCTGCAGCAGGCGCCTTTAAAATACAACCTGATGACTATTCATAAAAAGAGAAATGGTGAAAAGGAGTTGCAATTGCACTTCTTTCTTATTCGCTACTAAGAATCCTAAGACTATTATGATTTCATGTTGTAGGTTAGCCTACTCTACTGGGCACAAATGACAGCATTTTTTCCTTCAAGGAATAAGAATAGTTCTGTCTGCTTCCCTGGTAATTTTATATTTGGAGGGGAAAAAAGATCCTCATCACATGAGCTTAAGAAAAGATACAGAACTTCCAAATCCTCCGCCTTTACAGCTTCACAGTTAACAGAAACATGCAGAAACATAACAGAAACACTGCCTCTGTAGAAGACAAAAGGAAAGAATATAGGTTTCTGAAATGATGAGAAAGGAGAGCAGTGCTGGCACCATTCCAGCCACTTGACAGCAAAAGCTGATTCATAAAAGAAGCAATTTGCCTGACCCTGTAGACATATCAACAATGTTTTATGCACCTTCAGGGATACCACTAGCAATGCTGTGGTCAGTTGCCAGGCTCTGTGCCTTCCAAGCACATCAACAACCTTGAAAATTGCCTTGATAGATAATAGCATAGGAGAAGTTAAGTGCCTCACAGACATCCCCTTGCTGGATTTAGGAAGCAAGGCAGCAGCCTACTACTGCAGTTTCTGGATCATAAAAGCAGCTCACCTCTAATTTTCTCCTCTTACAGAAGTGCCAGAGAAAGTTAAAGCAAAACAGAAAGAGGTTTTCAGCCTTTTTCCCCCCACTGGCTCTGTCAGCTTTCGCTCTCTTAACTCAGCTGCTTTTTCAGCTCTGACCTTTTCTTTCCCTTTATTAAAAGAAACTACAGCACCCACTGGGCCTCCAGGTACTGACGAGACCTCTATAAGCTACCAGAACAAAACATTTCCCAGTGAAATTTACATAGTAATTGTCTTAGCATGTCAAAGTATTCAATTTACAGCAACAAGCTTCAGTCACACCATGTTTCTGTTCCAATCTAGTCTTGTCAGCTGAGCCTGATTAAGTAGTGATAACTAGTAATTTCTCCTGCTATTTGACAAGGCTGTAAAATTAGCTTGGGTGAGAGTTGATGGCAGCAAAAGTAATCTTTATTTCCACAGTGACTCACAGCTGGGAAGCAAGCAGGCATTACTGGGTATGGGCCTCAATAAATGTCACAACACTTTACTAGAAAAAATAAACCTTCTCCAAAACATTAGTATTATTTTCATGAAAAAGAAGAAAAATAAATTGTACAGTACAAACTGTTTGTGAAATTGCTATTAAATGCGTTATCAACATGTCTTGGGGACTAAGGAGGCAAAGTCGTGTGCTCTGACTTCCCCCAGCACGGAATTCATCAGAACTGATGGAGATGAATTAGGTGCTTGTTACCTTATGTCAAATTGCCTCATTTTGGCCTGTCATATACAGTCTCTTCAGCAGCAATCTCTGCCTCTGAAGAAATCAATCTGTAAGTTTGCCTCGCTTTGTCCTTCAAACCAGAAAGTTACTCTAACCAAGGGAAGAGTCTAAGAGTCAGATAAACTATATTGCCATAAAGCATGTTTATGTTTAAAAAGTTTTGTTTTACAATACAGTGGCTTATAAAATCACCATCACTTTTGAAAAGATGTTATAAATTTTTAAAAAATCATTATGTTTTAAGAAACTTATCTACTCACCTGTATGTATTAAATCCCAAGGAGACTTGGGAAATAACGCATGTAGTCATTTTATACTATCTCAACATTCCTCGTTAGCAAGTGCACATAAAAAGGCATCCTAGTTCTCTAATTATTTTTTTACCTAAATCTTTGCACTTTGTTACCTATGAATTCAAAAATAACATCAGACCAATTTATTGAATACATACACAAGCAAATACCCTCAAAACACTTTTTTTTAAGAGAGAAGATCAGAGAAATAACAATCTAGTTAAAATTCATTCATTCAACCCTAGCATACTTATCTGATTGTCTCTCACAAGTAAGGCAGACCTCAAAATGATCAATAAAGTCTCTTATTTTGAGTCTAAGGTCATTTTTCTGGCTGAAGAAGAAACAGGACTAGAATTCAAGTTTTTGTCACTTCAAAGTGCATTTTAAAGCACACTACTTCAGGAACAAACCAATCTGTGACATTCAATTGCCCTTTAACTTGTTTCAGAAATCCTAGTTATCTTATTACCACTTGCCCTTATATTCCAAAGGTACCCCACAGGTTTCTTGGAACCCTCTATAAGCTCAGCCACTCCTCCCAGTTTTGCATCAGTTCTCAAGTACTTCTCTCAGCTGCTGTGATCATTTGAAGACCACTGACCATCTCATCAGACCCATGGACTTACTATGTCCAGTTTGCTTAAGCATAAAATACTTCATTTTCAGAGACAGTCTTTCTGTGATCTACCTACATCTCTTCACCTCTCCTTTTTCCTGCAACGTGGTGAGGCTTACACCTCTCAACACCATCACCTCTACACAATAAAAGAGACAATTGGCAAGATAGTACTAGGTCTAACCAGAGTTTACAAAACCAAAATCACAGCTGGTAAACAAGGGAGCAAAGGCTATGAAAAAGCTTCTGGGCCATGTGCCAACAAGATCAGTAAATTCTCATGCCTACTACCACATCCTGTGGCCAGCACAGCCTTCAGAAAATTGGAGCTCAAGAGCTCATTCACAATCAAATCAGGCAAAATGGAAGGTGTTTTTCCATTCCAGCACTGCTGCACATCTGCTGTTCTTATTACATGAGGTGCAGCTAATTGTGTTGCCACTAAAAATGTACTGCTGAAAATGTACTACCTTACTGAGGCTCTTCATAAAACTACTATATTAACAACATATATCATCACTTTCACCTATGAACTTGAAAGATAGGAAATCCCAGAATATCCCACATTCCACACAAATCTTAGCAAAGCTGGATGTAGTTCCCAATTTTGCAATTGTATTATTTGACAGTTAAAAGTTCAAGCTTTAACCATTGCCAAATGCTAACAGACTTGGCTATCCCAGATGTACAGAACTGGCTGGAGGGTAAATATACTTCAGAATTCCTGTCCCAATCAAGTTTAGATTTCACTGTTATGTTTACTGCAGCTTGGTATTTTCTCAGCAGCATGGGAGGATTTACTGGAGTCTAAGTAACAAGTGAGGCATCTAAACACACAAGATATACTTTTCTCCATGTGTATAAACAGATTATTTCTTTTATCAAATAATTTTCAGTAAACAGAAACAGACCCATCAGGCTTAGACTCTCCTCACTGGCCTATTTAACACTGCAGCCTATTTCTCAATAAAAGGAGGGAACAGGAATCATCAATCTTCAGCCACATTTTTCCTGTTGCTGCCCTGAAACAAAAAAGACATACAAGCACCCAGAAAGCACTTGGGAATTATTCCATGTTATTTGTTCCTATCAATACATATCCTGCAGAGACAGTGACAGCAGGCATGACAGAGACAGAAAGCCATAGGTTTTCTTTGGTATAAAATATTCCTGATCCTGTTTTGAGGAGCTGCACTTCAAATGGGATGCCCTGAAGCAATTGCAGAGAACAATCTGGTCAGGCTTGGAAATGAGGACATTGCCTGGCATATTTTGGACGACATGCGTTTTCACTTTCACTACATTATTCAGCAGCTACACAAAAGAGTTTGAAAAGCACAATAATAATCTCTAAGCTTTTCCATTATCCACTAAAAGCACACCTTGAGTTTAAATAGTTATTCTGTGGCCAGATAAATTAAGCTAATACTAGTAATCAGTGGTATGAAGCAATACAATGTGCATGTGTGTCAGAAGACATTTCTGATTCCCCAAAATTAATGAGAACTAGCAAAAGCCTTCTATTTTTGTTTCTTCCACCATATGATGAAAAATCCAACAGAAGATCAATAAAAACAACCAGTTACTTCCATAAGACTTATTAAATATTTGTTAATAAGCATATTAAGTTAATAATATTAAGCATACTTAACTGATTAAGTCTATTTTTTTTTTTAGCAAGGTAAGACAACCCAAGCTTCTTTAAGATCATAGACTACAGAGGGAATTAACTGGAATTTATCTTGGAGCGCTGGATTAAAGACAAACTTTTAAATTTTAGTTTTATGGACAAATTGCATAGGCTAGATTGTGACAAATGTGCTGTATTTATAAAAAGAAAGTAACTAAATATAATATATGTAACTAAAGTAACTAAATATAAAATGTAATATAATATAATATAATGATAAATATATGACTACTTTTTTAGGGGATTCAGATATGTACTGCTGCCTGCCTACGTATCTAACTGTATCCCTTTCCCATGATTTTAGTAATACTAGAACATTAAAAAAGTATACTAAAACAGAGATTAAGAGCAATTCCAGCCCTGTTAACTCTGCAACTACGCTAAAGAAACACAAAAATGGAGTCAATTAAAAAACATACTGCCCAGAGAAATCCCATTACATATTCATTTTAGCATCTTTTAAAAATACAATGGAGAGCAACCACACTGCATTCAAATGTTTTGAGAAAGAACTATTTGGGCATTGTCTCAGCTTCTGCTACTGAAAAGGAGAGCTTCAGTTATGCAGAGCCCACAGAATGAAATCTGGTTTCGTTATTAGAAAGAAATAAAACCTCATTAGTGTTCAGGACACAGAAGATGTAACCAGCCCTTAGCTAAACGCTCGTATTTATTTGATTTTGAAAATGCATTTCATCTGAGGGTTGTGAAAAATTTAATGCCTAAGAAAAACTGAGCATATTTCAGACTTCTAAAAAGGAATACTGCTGGGAATGACAGTGAAGGGCCAGCACTTCAACAGCAAGACCAGCAGAAAAGGATTGGAAACACTGACTCCAACCCTTACAGGCTAAAAAAAGACTCTACAAGAATCAGGTCGGACATTTTTAATGTATAACAAGAATGCTAAGAATTTCGTTACCAAGTGAATCAATCTATGCCCAGGGAAACCTTAAAAGGATCAGATTTCTTGTAATAGATTACTCAGGCAAGCTGGGGAGTATTTGCACATCTGATCTAAGATTACCCAAGACACAAAATCATAAAATAGCTTGAGCTGGAAGGGATTCACAAGGATCATCAAGGCCCTGCACAAGACAACTCCAAGAATAAGAGCATTTTCCAAACATTTCTCGAACTCTGTCAGGCTTGGCGCTGTGACCACTTTCCTGGAGAGCACAATCCGGGGCCTGATCACCCTCTGAGTAAAAGACACTTTTGAACTAACATCCAACCTAAACCTCCCCTGATGCAGTTTCATACCATTCCTTAGAGCCCTGTCACTGGTAAGCACAGAAGAGAGATCAGTGCCTGTCTTCCCCAAGCGAGGCAGCCTGCGATGAGGTCTCCACTCTGTCTCCCCCAGGCTGAACAGATCGGGTGACCTCAGCCACGCCTCACAGAACTTCACGTCTAGATCCTTCATCTTCATGATACTCCACTGGATGCTCTCCAATAGCTTTTTTTAACCTTCCGACATTGTGGTACCCAGAACTGTACACAGGACTCAAAGTGAGGATGCACCAGCACAGAGAGGGACAAGCCCCTCCCTTGCCTGGCTCGCAAGGCTGCACTTGATGCACTCCAGGATATAGTTATCAGCAATTAATCTACTAATTTTAGATACAAGGAGACATGTTGTTGAAATGTATACACAAGTATACAAAGCAAAATATTTTATATTATAAAGCTTGCAAATGTATTGGTATCTAATTGGGACTAAGTTGAAGTCCTTGATTCAATAATGAAAAGTTTAAAAATTTGATTGTGTAGTATAAAAAGCCTGGAGCTTGAAACAGGATAGGTCACAAAATTTATATTCACCGTTCAGACTAGATGATTGCAATCCTTCCCCTAAGCCTCATTAAAATCACATTTAGAACGCTATTCAAAATGTGAGTAGGATTCAGTTTTATTTCTTTGAACAAAGCTGGTATGAATAGAAGAATATTTGATAATGTGGAGAAGATAAGAATTAATTTCAACTGGTACATTCAGTATTAGAATAAGTAGCATTTCTCTTTCTACAATAGAAAATAATACTGTCAACTTTTTCCGTAGCATTAGCAAGTTTGTTTATTCTGGACACAAAAAGGCACAAAGCAGGTTAAAAGAGAAGTGAATGAAAACACCCATCTTGTGGGTTTTGAAATATTCCTTACATTAGTAGAGAAGTTGTAACCCCTAAATATTAATTCCATTGCTTTCTCTCAATACTACCCAAAACTCAATGTTGCCTTTCACTTTGGGTGACCAAAACTCTTATCGTCACTCAATCAATCCCGAAACCAAATAAATGGAGGCGATAAGCCTCTTTCAGATTGTCGTTTAGAATTAAGAAAAAAAAAATAACAAGTTGTTTTGTTTGATTTTTTCTTTGTTTAAACTTAAAGATATGGGTGACTGTGGGCAGAGAACACAGAATTAGCTAATGTAGCTTGTCACTCGCTGTGCCAAGGCTTTCACAGAAGAGTGGAACAGAAACAAGACATCAAAGACCACTAATTTCCAGAAATGGGAAGAATTTTCTTTGAGCACAGCTATATGAGAAAATAGCATGAGAGATATTAGAAGGATGCAATAAAAACATGAAAGATGCAGAAAAGGTCAAGTCAGCCTCAAAATAAGTTAACTGTTTCATTTCACTACAGATATTTTTTTACAGAACACACATTCTGCTGTCTTTAAAAGGAAAGAAGAATAAATCATCTTGCTGAAGTGTTTCAAATGTCACAGGAAAAACAAAAGAGTATTATTAAACAGATTTGAAAACCTGAATTTCTCAGAGTTCAATCATCTAAGCATTTGTTTAGTTCGACCCATCCCTTTGCAGAAGGTGTTATTAGCAAATCCTGAGACAAATTTCCAAAGAAACTCGGAAAAAGAAGGTTAATTTGGATTAAAAAACCAAGGTTTTTCTTTACATACTTACCAGAAAACCAAACACTTGGAAGTGGTTCTTAAAGTTTCTCTGGTTGGACTTTGGAATAAAATATTTTTGAAGTTATTTTAGAAGAATGTAGAAACTTCTGCAGCTGCTGTTTTGATTTAAGTAAGTTTTTATTCAAATTACAGGTTTTGCCACTCAGTTTTGTTGCATTTGAAGGTTAATTTTGTGAATTTTCTCTCCTGATGGCAATAAAACCATTCTCTTTGGCTCTATAAAACATATCAAAGACAGTATTTTAAGGATATCCATCTTCAGCAGAAGACAACCATTTTCCCTGTGCAAATGGCATACACTAAATAGAGACAGAGGCACTAAATAGAGACAGAGGATCAAAACTCAAAGTTCATAATGCCAGCATCTCCCATAAATATGGATAAGATGACAGCTAAAGACCTCACAGCAGTTAGAAGCTCCATAAAGCCAAACCCTTTATAATGTTCAAAAGTTGGCCAAACTAGACCTGCCTGCTATACCACATCTGATTTCTCTACTATAATGTGTACTGAAGAGCATCCTTTTCTTAGACAGAAATGACATAATTTTCCAATAGTTTGTCTGAAAAGCAACTCTATTACTTTAGCCCCACCCTCTAGCATGGATGACACACCAAATTCCTGAAGAAAAGTAACTGTACCCCAGCCAAAACCAGCACAATGACACGTGAACTACTTCGCATTTCACACACTTCTGAAGAGAGGAGACATTTCCAAAGTGAAGTGCAGCTTGAGACTGGTCAGACTCAACACCCAGCCGCCAATAGATGTGTTTGTTTCTAACAGTAGGTCAGAAAGCATTATCAGACCCCTGTGTCTCTTGGAAGTTTAAGAAACACACATGCTTCAAGGTATAGCCATCAGAAGTATTGAGCCCAGTTTTGTCACCTACATTGATGCACTACTTAGTAAGCAATTATAGCACAAGAACTTTTTTCTCTTTACCTTTAGATGGTAAGTCAATTAACTAATGGGCTACTTGTGTTAGGAGTGTTTAACATAAGGAAGGTTAGAAGGCCGTGACTCAAGTCAGTTCAGTCAGGACACTGCTAAAACATCCACCCTATGAGATTTCACCGAATGCCACAGGAATCTAGCCACATCAAAACATGGAAAAAATGCATACACCTAAGGTACAAGATTCCCAAATGCAACGCTTAGGTGCAAGTCAGAAAAAGATTTGTGCTGGGAAAAAGAGGGCAGAGAAAAGGCTGGTGTGGCACTGACTCGCTCCTAACACGTCACATCTCACAATATATGGCTTCTGGGGATGTGCATGGAAATGTCAGGGACTGTGAGGACAGCAGCAGGTGACAAAGAAGCTGCCAAAAGACCAATTTACAAAACCACAAAGGGATGATAAACCTGACAGCTTCCTTTTGTGTTCAGTCATTATCCTCTGCAGTTTTGCTAACAGAGGAGACTGCTTGATGAACATATTTATTATACTAACAATGTAACCTACCACAGCTTCAATGCTATACAGCTGTACGTGAGAACTCAAACTTCTTGGAAGCACTCATCATATAATTTCAGGTCATTTGTCAAAGCAGAAAGCAAAGAATGTATATAAAACATACAGCTTGTTCTAACAATATATTTCTTTTTACTTAATCCTATGCAAACAATACTAATATATTGTTTACAAATTAAGACACACTTTTTTTCTCAAAACAATGCAACAATTAAATTACACCACAACTAAAATTAAATTAGAAACACCTCTAACAAAAGGTTAATTCCTCTGCTGTGAATTTCTTTTTTTTAAACTCTTAATATGCAAATATTTATATACTAGTCATTCTTTGAAAAAGACACTTGCACATCCAATTGAAAGAGCAGGAAAATACCAGGTAAAGAGACAAATCAAATCAGCTCCCTCTTCAGAGTTCAGCTTCAGAATGACTCTAGAGGACAAGAGCCTGGAGTCTACAAAGGCAATAGCGCCCCTTTTCCTGTCGCAGATAGGAAGTTCTACTCCTTGTATAAAGGAGCCAAAAATTAAAGAACATGAAAAGCAAGTTATGTTTGCTGTATGATGATATTTAGCTCAGTGATAATCTTCCAGAATAACCTTCATCTGATTTTTCTGTGTTATATTAATGCTTTAGGGAACAATACCATCATCCAGTGCCCCCAAACTCTGCCTGTGCATCAAGTAGATTCTGTTTTTACATAATTCTACACTGCATAAATCAGCTGATGTATTAGGACTTGGCAGCTACTGGATTTTTTTAATTTTAACCAAACAGAAGAAACACTTTGCAATCACAGCCAAAAACTATATACAAATTGTCACTCTGTTCCCCAAAGATCTACAGCTATTTACCAAATGAGAACATGAGAAACTATGTGAATGCTTTTTAGCCCAATTCACTGCAAAGAAACTTAATACAAATCATTCTGTAATAAAAAAAAGCCTTTTATACTCTTAATGTGTAACCAATCAGATAAGAAGTCACTTTAAAAGACACAGCAAATGATTCAACATCAGTGGCAAATTTTCCACTCCCTATAAAATAGGGAAATAATTGCTTTTTGTTGACTGTTTATGTTTTACCTTCCTGGAAAACAACTTAGAGACATAGAAAGATAAAATATTAAAAATTAAATAGTCCAGGAAACAGTTTACATACTTAGGATGTCGGATGTCTGGCAGGGATCGTTCCAGTGCTATGTTGTTGCTAACAAATATGTTGAAGCCATTTTCCCTATAAGCAGAATCATCATGGTCTTCCTCTGTAAGAGGGTACGGTTTCCCATGTTCACCTTTCCCTACAACAAAACAAAATAATTATTTCCCTCAAATTGACAGCAAAAAATGTACTACAAAGACCAAAAAAAAAAGTTACATTGAATTTCAATTAGCACACTATGTCTGGAACACCTCCAAGAAATTTCTTGCAGTGTCTTCAGCAATACTCCTGTTATTTCCAATACAAAACCAGAAAGTAGGTACAAACAACAAGATGCACAAACCTCTCTGAAATCATCCAATTCATCTAACTTTCCTCTATCCAGACACACAACCAGGTTAAACCCATTTTATATAGAAATAATTCAACTGTAAATTAAGCTAAGACCTTTCTTTTCCATAGCAAAATGACAATTAAATGGATCAGTTCCAGCAATATGCCTTTCAATCACTACGAGGAACCTGGTTACCGAGTTACTTTACATTACAGCACCCCTAAGACCCACTCATGTTTTCAGAATGCAAACTTTAGCATTGAAGTTTAGGGCGTCCAACTTTCCAGAAGAAATAATAAGGAAACCAGATGTTTTGCTCTAGGCTCCTTGAAAACCCTTGAACTCCTGGGGACAAGACAGATGTACTCAGTGTTTCTAACGTCACAACACTGTGGAGTTGGTTTCAGAAACTGGTCACTTTGTGCTTCCCCAAAGAAATTATCTGCTTGTTTTCAGGCAAAGCATAGAATTTCTATTCCAGCTTTTTAGTCCCAAACAAGCTCTCAACAACAGTCACTTGGATTGCTTAGTACCTACCTCAGGCTACTATACCTCTATCTCTTCCAGAAGGAGAGCAAAGAAAAAAATAAAAGCACTTCAAAGAAAATCAGAAAATAAAAACCTTCAATTCTTCCCTGCTACTTTTATTCTTCCCATTCTTGCAGAGGATGTACTCTTCAGAGTTTCAAAACCTTTCAAGCCTGCTCAGGTTCCCAAGAACATACGCTTTCCTTTACACCTCATTGATCAGATTATAACCTCTGTCCTCCCAGGCTCCCTCTTAAGAAAATACCTCCTTTTACCTGGGCTCTTATAGAGAAATGAATCAGCTGAGCTGGATTAAATAAGTGATTAAGGGCATGTGATCCTCAGCTTAACAGGAGCAGCTACAACAGTGGATGAACAGGAAAGCAACCAGAAGAGAGAAACGTCCAATGGCATTCCTAAAGCCCATAAGCCTCTGTCAGTGCCCTATGTCACCCTGCACAAGCACAACACATTAAAAACACAGAATATGCAATTAAAGGTGCTGTAGTGACTCAATTTTAGACTTTTATCAGCTAAAATAGCAAATTTTTAATTCCAAAATTTGTGTATATATTTACAATTTCATTTAATTTCTTAATGAAAACAACTACTGTTACTTACAAGGGGGGCTGGGATTAATTCCTATCATTAAACCCTTTCTCTTTATGCTATTTCATTACTAACAGGTATTTTGTCATTTTTATCCCTAAATGCATGCAACACACTAACATAACACAAAATCTGAGACTAAGCTTCTATGTGACTCTTTATGATTTCATACCAATAATGGGGAGGAACTATGATTCTAAAAAAGCAGCTAATGAATCAAAGTGCTACTCCAAATTCAATGGTACAGTTGTATCAAATATGATTCAGCATAAAATAACACTAAGCTAATGTCATTCAACCTAATACATGGAAATTTTAGCCCTTCTCTTTCAGCATATGTTCTACACAGATCAAAAGCAAATACTTTAACGGGCTTATTAATAAGAGATTTATCCAGGTAGTTCTAATATTGTGAACATTCTGAAATAAATGACCTATATGATTAAAACATACTATTGCAAATAGTTTTTTAAACTATAAAATTTCCTGTATATTCCAGCTATTCACTCTGTATAAAGAGTGGTGAATTTTTGCTTTGCTTTTCTTAAATGAGTCCATTTGGTTCTTCAGGAGATGAATATTTGTCCTAAGAGTTTTCTTCATGATGTCCCTTGCCAGTGAAACTGAAGACAAGCATTTTTAATATAGTCTTCCATTCTTCCCCATCAAGGAGAGAGCAATATCAGTGTGTACAAGACAAAAGTAAAGATAGTACAATTGTCATCTAGAGAAACTCAGGAATGGGCAGAACATTCCCCGATCATGCTGTGTAAGTATTTGACCAAATTTCTTTTGCACTTAGGCAAAGCATAGCTCAGCCATGAGCACTAGAAGATGTGAAGCATGACTCTTTCCTAACTTTATTAAAATACACATACATGTATAGCATAAACAGAGGCTTATGCACTTTTTTGAATGTCATGACTATTTCTCCTACCTTTTTGTTTGCTTGCTCTCTCACCCTTCAGCTCCTCCTGATTAGCTAGGGATCATTATCTAGGGGAGTCATCTATCAGATCCAGCTGGAAGCAGTTTGCTAATTTCTCTAAAAGAGCTTTGGTAAAAAGAGACCATTCCTTATGAATGACCTTGGAAAGAGAGAAATAGAGAGCTGAGAATATAAGCATTAAAAAAAAATTAAGTACAACTTTTGGGTGGTCATTAGGCTTGAAGGATTCCCTATGTAGAGCAAAGTGCCATGTATGAGCTCACTCAGCGTTAAAAAAAAATCATAAGCACAGAAAACTCTCCTGTCACTGATTCACCTTCCTAGATGTCTGACAGTAATTTCTATCACTACATATCTATGGGTTTGGAGGTGGACCCATATGCCAGGATAAAAAGGGGAAATTTCACAATGCAAGAAGAGTAAAATTCTACTGAAAAGGACCCTGATTAAGTATAATTTTAAGTGTAACTACTGACTACAGACGACTACTTTGAATCTGTTGATAGACAGATGTAAGCCTTATACTATCTCTCCTGTCTGAAGGCAAAACAGCAATACAGAAAATGCAACAAGGCTATAAAGTACTGTAGAAACTGAGAGTAAAAAACCCAATGGTGAAATTTTTTTTGCCTCTTTCCATCTAAAAAGGGACTCATCCAAATGTGGTGGATAAAATCAACCCAGCACTAAGACTTGATACTAACTCTCTGAGGCTGGTTTACAACTGCAGTAAAAATAACCTCATAAACTAAGGACAATCAGAAGTTTCAGTTCAGGATTTTGATTTGTCAGGGAAAGGAAAAACCCAATAGCACAAGAATGACACATATATTCAACCTGGGCCCAAAAACCCATCAGAATGCTCCATTGCATGGGAAGCCTTACACCAATGTTTAATTCATACAGCCCTGTCTCACCTTTGTGATTACAGAATTATTAGTCTGATTTTTAACTCAGTAATCAACGTAAGCAAGCATGAAAATATGCTAGGTTTTCCCCTTAAGGCACTATGATGGTTTTGGAGTCAACATCTCTACATTGCTTAGTACTGTGTTATTTTAAGGGGTTTTATACACCAGCTTAAATGCTTCTCCATAGATACTCACGTAAAAAGAAAGGTAAAGTAGGATATTGAAGGCATCAAGATAAAGTACTGGCTTGGCCAAGTATTAGATACTCTGTAAGGGTTTTTAGCCGTACTCAGGGATGTTACAGTCTCCTAGGAAACCATACACTGTATACTAGCCCTAAAAATTTTCATTGCTACGCTTGAAAACTTGTGATAACTGATAGTTCAAGGACACCTCAGCAGTTAGGCATCTCCTGCTTGTGTATAATGCAGATAACAGCAGGTGGAGAATAAGGCCTCTTGTTCAACAGATGGGTCAAAGGGAAGACTAAGGTGAAACAAGACAATAAAAAAAACATTCTGTGTACTCTGTACAAAGTCTAATTGCAGAATAATGGCTCTGGATCAGCCACATTGGTATAGTTGCCAGGCACTATAATTATAAAGAGAAGAGGGATATTGTTGGCAAAATAGATCAACTCTAATCAGTTTGAAAATGCAACAGGAGTTCTGCACTATTTCCATATGCAATAGATAAGGGACCTTGCTTAAAACTATAAAACAAATCAAACAGCAACAGGTTCTCATTTCAGGGTCTTTTGGGGTTTTGTTTTTATAATTCAGATGAACATTATTTATAATTCATCAGTCATAGTAAAAAAATATTGGCTTTGCCATATAAGTTCAATAAGTTAAGCAATTGCTTGATATCAACATAGGAAACCAAGTGGATAAAGAACATAAGCCATTCAGTGTCTGTGTGGAAGAACTGTGTACAAATCTGAATTATTTACTGTTTATACTCACTGCTATTAGTTTACTCAGGCATGACTACACAGCCATACCAAGCCAAGACTATAATTCACATAAGTATTTAAGCACAGCCTTTAATTCAAGCACTCAAGCATCCTCTAACTCTAACCAGTAGTAGGGAGAAAGAGTTCTCCATGCGCTTTAGTACATATAAGGATTTTATTTTAATATGTAAACCTACAAATATTTAAATCTTCTTACTTAGAGTGCATTTTATTATTTTGGATAATTTAATTCCACCATTCTTTAAAATCTATATTAGGAATTATCTCTAAATAGTCCACCAAGAATCAAGCACAGTTCGATTCTTTTCATCACACATAAACTCCAAGCCCATCCTCTCTCTTGGAAGTTCTCACAGTGAGAACAGGTGTCTAATCTTATCCTAGAGCAATCTTTCAATACAGAATTGAAGTCCCATGAGGAGAGAGTGATTGCATTTCTTAGCAAAGGTAGACAGAGAAACACAAATTCCAAATTAATGCAGTCACACTTCAGCCTCTAAGAAAGCGTGTGAGAAGTAAAATGGGAAATAAAGATCAGCAACAGAATAAAAACGTTTGAATCAGAGATCTTACATAATTTTGACACATAAATTTTCACATAATACACCTTTTTGATCCCTGATATGGCAACTGGCCAAGTCAGAGGGCAAAAATTCTGTTTAAAGCAATCTGTGGTATCTTTTACCTAATTTCTGAAGTTTTCCTAATGCCAGTTCTATACAAGTTCCCATCTTTTACTGCAGAGTTCAACTTCATATAACTTAGATAAGTAAAACAGATTAGCAACACAAACTGCCAACACATTCTGCTGTTTTGGAAGTGAATTTCCATTTGAGTACAAACAAAATAATTATATTCTTATTTTTTCTTTTCCTCACAGACATGAGGGGAGGGTGCAGAAATCAGCTTCTTTCATACTAGAAAAGGAATTGCTTGTTTTGAGCAAATGCCTTTTCTAATTTGCATATTTATGTTAATTTCCAATAAAATGGATGAAAATTTTAATTTAATAAATGGATGAATGATCTTTGACAATTTGTTATGGAAACAGAAAATTAAAACTGCATGTCTCACATTAAAGTACTTCCCTTCATATCAAATGATGCAAGTTGCAAAAAATGTGTAGGTGTATATTTATATATATGTAAAATGGCTTTTCAGATTGGAGGTAAAGAACATTTTTCTAACTGTATGAGCAGTAAAACAATCCAACAGGCAATCCAGAGAACTGTGGGATCCATGTAGAGGAGGCAAGCAAGAAATGATAACATGACTCAAAGATTGATACAAGTCTAGTCATCTATTAAGGTGGATCCCAACCTTATGTTTCTATAAATGCTATGAGAAATAGGGAGAGAACTAACTATAGGTTCCCTCAGAGTCCATAAAACTTGCATCAGGAACAGAAGTATATTTATCTCCAGTTTATTCAACTTTTCATAAACTTCTCAGAGTATCTCACTCAGTTGCATAATTTCATTACCCTAATTTATATAATAGGGAAAGGAATTTAATTGATTTTACATCAATGGAAATAGGATCAAAAGTATCTTTTAAATATTATTTTATCACTACTCTACCTTGTAGCAGCTTAAAAAGACATTAAAGTAAGATTTACAACAATGTAATTATTAATTACAAAACTCTATCAAGGTCTGAGGCAATATAAAAGGCTTTTTCTCAACATTACAGAAGTAATCAAATCTTATGCAAAAACCTTGTCAATGAAATCCTGAACAATAAATTTTCAAGCAAGAATAAATTATTTCTTTATAAATATTTAATAAAACTTACTTATTACAGTTTCAATATTGAATTATTACAGAAAACAATCAAAAATTCACTCAGTTTTCTGCTAGAAAACATTAAAGTCCCTACTACTTTATCTGTCTTCAGATGACAGTAGTATATATGGGTTTTCTTTTCCAAGGATTGTGCTGTCCTTGGTGAGTGGTATAGAGATATTATCGGCAGCAAATATGAGGCTTTGTATATGGACTGCTGCTACAGTAATATGATGACAGCAGGAGAAATATGAATTAAATTGCTTCTCCCTTCAGGAATAGCTTTATACAAATAGCAGAGGTTGGGAGAAAAAGGGAGAAACAACATGTAACTTTAAATTTTGTTATTTGACTGCCTGCTCACATCCAGAACTAAATAAAAACACCTCCAAAAAACAATCAAACCACAAGAACAAAAAAGCCCAAGAAAACTTCCAATCAACCAAACAAAAAACAATAGAGAAGAACATGCTCCTTAAAAAAATTTAGAAGAGTACATTCAAATTTTACTGTAGTTGGCTCTTTGGAGTATTGTTTGCTTATCATCCACATGAGATAACAATGAGAGGAACCTGTTACTAACACAAAATTGAATCCCTACTTACAGCAGTGATGTGTTTTGCCACTTCTCAACCCAGAGTGGTTAGGAAGTAGGTAAAGGAACAGCATTTTCCAGAGAGGAAATGAGAGGGACAAATAGGAACCTCTGAAATGTATTTATTTTACAGATGTTTGAGAAGCATTTCTAATAAAAGGATATCCAAGTGGGAAAAAAAAAAGTAAACTACAGCTTTGTAACTGTATTAAATGTAATTCCCAGATTTCCAAAGACTTAACAGGCCTAGGCCAACTCTTCATGGTAATTTCAAATCATAACCTCTGTGTTAGACTGCAAGGAAAAAATGGCACAAGATTTTTTGTTTTAAGACTTCACAAAGCAGGAGAAACTAATTCTGTACACATCAAGGACACGTTAGCATTTCATCTTCATTTCTTTAAGGTGGAAACAAGAGAAAATGATACAAACTGACAGTGGATCAGGCTGAGCAGCACAAAAATGACAAACAGCAGTGGCAGTGAGCAGAAGAATGAATGAGTGCTCCAAGTGGAGCAAGCCACAGCAACATCTGGCAGCGTCAGAAGCCCCAGGTCACAGCATAAAGCTCTGGAAACTTCAGCTGGGGCTTGTTGCCTCACAGGACTCCACAGCTCCCAAGAGTAAGGTCAGGAATGGGGAACAAACAGCTGGTCTAGCTGTTGCCTTGACAAAGTGGATTGAAAAATTATTATTGTTATACTTTAGGAATTAGCTCTTATATGTTACCTGTTTATCTGTAATTAGATATTGTTTGCTGAGTTAATTAATTTGCAAGAAGGAAAAATTAGCTCAGTGCTCTTGAGATCAATTCTTACAGGTATCTAGGCATTTTACTAGACGTCACTTTGAAATACATTTTAAAAGGCCTTTACTGTTGGCAGTGGTGTCCTAGCGGAAAAGGGACATTATACAGGTAACCAATGGAAAAATCCAACTCCGTATCTTTTAAATAACCAATATAAAATGATTGATATAGAAACAAGAAACCGTGGTTTATCTTGAATATGTGCATTTTTTAAGTTAGTCATTTTCAATTAATTATTCAATAATTAATTTCTAAACCTTATACCCTGTGCTTTACGAAATATTAGAGAAAACTACCCCTCCCCTTTTTCATTAATTTGAAACATTAAAAATGCAGCCTCTAAATTTCCACTACAGACAGTGCAGAGTAAAAATACAGTGTGTATGTGTCTGAGGGAAGTGATTGCTTTAAAATATATCATGAGGTAAACCAGTGGGATTGTTTTGTTTTAGCAGAGGAATGACAGCATATGAACCCTGAAAAGTCAACTATCCAAAGGCTTGAATAAACATTTCACAAAAATAAGCAACAGAATTTTTCTTAAAAGATATGGCTTTTAATATTTACTGCAA
The DNA here is from genome assembly GCF_015227805.2 of Hirundo rustica. Taxonomy (NCBI): domain Eukaryota; kingdom Metazoa; phylum Chordata; class Aves; order Passeriformes; family Hirundinidae; genus Hirundo; species Hirundo rustica. Next base: position 47,590,702 of record NC_053454.1, on the reverse strand, counting down.
GTACTACAAAGGCTTGCTGGGTGGAAGACTCATTCTAACCCCCCATTTCCACTTTAATAAATCTAGCAAAAAAAAAAAAAAAAAAAAGAAAACCCCAGACTGTACTATTTGGTTTGTCCAGTGTATTTAGAATGCTACAGTGTACAATGCCAGATAAGCAGCAACACATGCTGTTTTGATATGAGTTGCTCTATCACTGCAGCAGAGATGCAATATCCTCAGTACTATTCTGCAGGGTGAGCTGAATCTAATCATAACTCTGTAGCTAAGGGATACACAGTACATCTTCTATTTAGTCTAACTACTTATCACCAAATGCCACAGCCACCAGAATGTTTTTTTCATTTAACATTAGAACAGTCTGGCTGTATACCATTAATCAGAACCAAACTCTGAATGAGCAACTCAACCAGCAACTCAACCATAAAAAAGGCTTCACAGTTTCACTTAGTAACTGAAGGACCTGTTAGGATAAAAAGTACCTACTATGGAACATGATCTGAAAAAAATCTACTAATAATGGTAAGGTATTTGTTTCAGTACTTAAATGAATTAATGTATACAAAAAGCCTCAATAATGGCATTCTAGTAGTCTCTAATACAGGAAAGTCTTATGTAATTCATGTGTATGGTCAAGCTGATATATTTAAAAAGTTCAAACTAAAGCGTTCGTAACAGGATTAGGTACAGGAACCAAACAGATCCACAAAATTAATGCAAAATTACACTTGCACAGGTAGTGTTTCAGAAAACCCCAAAACACAAAATGATAGGGTTGTAACAGCTGTAATAAACATAGCAGTTATCCTCGCTCTTCTATTTTCCTTCATTCTGAGACATAACCACGTGTTGTTTACCATATACCATCACAGGAAAACAAATAGGATGATACATGGAACAAATGGGTGGTTTTTTTGTTTGTTTGTGGTTTTGTTCATTAATTCAAACGAAACTAGCTCCAGAAGCTGGCTTTATGGCTGCCGCACGAAGAAGGAATAACCTGTAAAAAATGAGCGTGAGTCAACTGTCCAACAATGTAGTCACTCTTGTACAAGAAGCATTATTCCATGATGTATATCCTTCAGAGAACACATGAGCTGTCACAACTCCCAGTAAATTTGGATTTAACCTGCAGGACCCCTACAAAAAAATCCCAAAACAAAATAAAACCTAGAACACCCGCAAAAAATCAGCAACGACAAATATGTAAATAAACACACATATGTATATATAAACTAACCATTCTTACATATGGAGATAGTAAATATTCACAGTTAAAGTTTGAGGCAGACCCAAGAAGCAGAACTAAGCCTTCTGACTCCCCACATGGTGACTAAGTGACAAGGACAAACTTATTCCTCCTGTAAATCAGAGAAGAATGCCAATAAGCAAGCAGTGTCTGCTCACTTGGGGCAAGTTTCTCAAGTAGTACAGAAATATTGCTTTTTCAGGTTTCTTCAGATTTATACATCATAAGCTGAGTATGAAAATAATTACCAGGGATAATATAAAACACAGGCACCCCTACAAATTCAGAGGTACAAGAATTATCATCAAGACAAGCAATATAAACCCAGGTGAACAACTGAGACATGGAATGCCATGTTCTTGGACTGGCCTGCCTAAGTACTTCTGCTTTACTATGAACAAAATGCGTTTTGTTCTAACGAACACAAAGTAACACTTTCAATCTCAATGCTCTTCTATTTTTCATGTTTTCTTTTGGCAAATCAGACACATTTCTCTTGTGAAAACTTTTGATACTACATATACTCCATACACTCACTATCACTGCACTTCCCAGCCACAGCGTTTCCTTCTTATAAAAGATACTAATGCTGCAATAGTTAGTATTGCCTTCTATCACTCATTTTTAAATGCAGGGTTTTTAAAATAGTTTAAAATGAATTATTTATTTTAAAGAGCCTTACAACTGACTGACATTCCTGTGGTAAGGAGAGCTAAACTTAATGCTTGACCTGCTCTGAGCATAGCACAGCTTTCCATAGCCCTTCTTCTCCCTTGCCATTGATTCACATCTTTCTGAATAATACAAGACTAATTAATGCCACCTATTTTTCAAATGCCTGACACAAATTTGAGCAAATGTCCTGTATTAAAGTCAACTGAAATTTCCAGTCAATATATGCTGTCGAATCAGGCAGAGGCAGACTCCTCAGAAGAGGAGACTTCATGAGCCACCTTCAGCCAGGATCTGAACAGGTTTTCAACTAATTAGTTTAAAACATTTTCTATTCAAAAGGACAACTCGTCACTTACAGAACACAACTAAACATTTATCCCAAGGCCACATTTATGCATAATTCAGCTGGAACCCAATATATCCATTGGGAATTTCTTTGAAAAAGTTAACTTATTGAAAACTGATGCCTGGAGTCAGCCAAAAGTATTTCCTGAAGTTTTTTTTAAAAAATGTTGATATCGGGGTTAAGAGAAGCAAATAAAAAACACTTTGAAAGCCAACATTTTAAACTTGCAGTCTTTTTTCGCAAATCTTACATAAATAACTGAACTTAACTAATATCAATAAAGGATAGACATTCAAGTTAAAAATTTTGGTTGTGAACCAAAACAATACTTTCTCATTTTATCACAGACAGAAAAAAGTGTCAAGTACCAGCCCAAAGTCTCACAAGTACACAGCTTGAAATTTCATGTGTATATAACGAAAGTACCTAAAAATTTCTTTCTCGCTGAGAAAATTTTAAAAATTATGTTGAATTCCATTATGCAGATTTATGATGTACTTATGCAGCACAAAGTAACTCTGAATTCTAGTTACAGCTGTATGATCAAAAGAACCTCAGTAAATCCATTTTTTGAGGAGAAATATCTTTAGCAACCGTGTTAAGAGAGCAAGTGGACACAGCCCTCCATAACCACAGGTACCAGAGGAATAGGATGTAAATCAGAGACTTACTTTAATTGTAGTTTCGTTTCAGATGCATAACCAGAAATTCCACTATTTAATTTGTAAAGTATATTCAAAACTAGAAAAGCAGGAAGAAAAAATCACCACACCTCACATTTTCCTGAGAGGAAAAAAACCCCACTTAGTTTGTATATTTTCTTGTCATTAATTTATCTCTGCATATCGTATGATTTAACTTAGAAAATGTGTTTCTGCATATATTTTATTTAATTTTATTTTTCCTGTACTTGCTTAAATAGTAAACCAACACCTTTACAACAGCGAGGGAAATTACGACACAGGACGTGGACTGGATTAAGAACTGATGCTCCACCATGGTGGTTTGACCCTGGCTGGATGCCAGGTGCTCACCAAAGCCACTCTATCACTCTCCTCCTCAGCTGGACAGGGGACACAAAATAGAATAAAAGGCTTGTGGGTTGAGATGAGAGCAGGGAGAGATTACTCATTAACTGCTGTCAGAGGCAAAACAAACTCAAGTTGGGGAAAAACTAACTTATTGACAAGAAATGCTCAGGATCTCAAAACTTCTGTGTACAACTTTAGAAGTCTCTAAAAAAGAAGCAAAAAAGATGAAAAGATGATCTTTTCACGGTTAATTACAGATTTCTAAAAGAGGTCCATTGTATAAACGGGGAGAAAAAAGTAATTTCAATACCAGACTAAAGTGGCAGTATGTTAACAACTTGCTTAACTTATTAACAGCAGCTAATTAAAATGTCAGCCTCCAGAACTTTAAGTACTCATAGCTTTAATTCTTTTTGTGAAGCATATGAAGTTTGGATTTCTTTCCAGTATAACCATTTAGTGAAAGCTGTGAACAAAATATATAGAAAAAAATCCAAATAAACTAATGTTATTTAGTTAGAGGCTTTTCTTTTTTGTGTGAGAATATTAGAACTAGATTAGTCCCTCAGTGAAAAACCCCTTGAAGTATTTAATAACCAGAGTTGCTCAGAAAGGAGATCTGGGAAGACAACAGAATCAGTATCCTTTTAGAAAGTCTGCAACTCGCCCTCTAGAGACTACTCCTTCCCTACTTTACACACCAGTACTCACTGTGTTTCAGATCAGTCTCACCTCTTGTAAACTGGCAAGAAGCAAGTAAAATTACCAGTAACCTCACATACATTAACAGTAGTTTCCAAAACACACACAAGCTATCCAATGACTTAGCATGTAAAACAGAAGAAATGGTGAGGGTAACCTGAAATCACTTCAGATGTCTTTTAGAAATATAAAAATGTAAACCATTTCATGAGAAATTTCAAGAGAAAGACCATTCCCATGTTTTAAGAATACCTATAATAAAACTTAAATAGGCATCTTGATTTTTTAATTTTTTTTTAATCTGAGCACTCTTCCTCTGAAATCCCTGGCAAGTTTTACTATTCACATGTCAGCATCACCTGCAGAAGTTTTAATCAAGATTGCCTAAAAACAAAAAGTAAAAAAGTTTCATTCTACCTTGTAGCCAGCAGAACTGTCACACAGGTTGGCAGAAGAAAATGTCACTCCAATTTGATATTAGGAGGAGGACAGATTCCCCCAGACAACACTTCACTGCAAGCATGCAGGGCAGACAACTTCGTGTTACACAATCCCATCCAAAAGGTAGCTCTGTTCCTTGACAAGCAGTGATTACTGGGCATAATTGGATGAGCTAGTGTCTATAAAGCAAATTATAGCAAAACAATCATACATCTCTGACTTTTCACACATATTCACTGGATGTCAGACAAATGGTTTCACCAGTCCAATAATTTTCCTCTGTCAGCTTATTTAATGAAAACAGGAAGGAAAAGAAAGTCACCTTACACATATTTCACTCATAAATTGCATTGAGATAACTATACTAGACTTTTCTACTTGCAAACTTAATTCATATCCTTGAAAGAAAGAAGCTATGACTGGAGAGTGGGCACTATTTATTGGTTTGCCTCTTTGCTGGTTTTTTTTTTTTTTTTTTTTCCTTTTTTTTTCAGGAATCCAAGCATCTTGCTGGGTTTTTGAAGATCAAAAGACTAAAACAATATTCCAAAAATGTTTTTGTGAATGTCCCCTGTTTCTCTCCTTCTTCTCTGTATTTGAGTTTCCACAGCAAACTAAATGATGTTTCTTTGTTCCACTGAATCAAGCAATAATTGACCTGAACTGACAAACTTGATCATTTTTACACCCATCACAAGAGCTAATAAAGATCAGTTTAGATGGTCTGTAGAGCTCTCTTCCTCCTTAGACACAGACGTGTCTAGCCTGAAGGTCTCTAAGCTGTTTGGTTGTTCCAAACTCCCTCTGCAAGTGAGCCCCATGCTTTTGAAGACTATGAAGACAAAACCCCTTTTCCAGAATTACTACAAAACATCTCCCTCAAAAAAAACCACCAAACATAAAACTAAACCAGCCAAGTATCTACAAAGGACTCCTTTAATTAATATAAATAATAAATAAATGATTTTAAAAATATGCTTTACCTAGCCCTGAAAATTGTTAAGCAGAAAAAGAGAGCCAAACAGAGCCATAACTTGAACCATCATTCCAGAGTGCAAATGCCAAATGAAAAGATTTTTAGATGAGACATCCTCTCATACCCTCCCTCCCAAAAAAACCCCAGACACAAAACTTCTAAAGTCAAGTTTCATATTTTTTTAGGCAGCAAGTCTATTAAATCCCCAAGTATTACCCTTTAAATACATTCACCAGTATCAGCTCTTGATCACTAATACTGATGCCAGTCCATGAAGACTGGTTTTCACTGCTATGCAGAACAGGTAATACTGTAACTGGGACTATGACAAGCGGATGGCATATATTTTTCTTTTTAAATTTTATGTTTGCTTTGGTTTCTTTCTTTCTTTCCTTCTTTTTAAAATTGTGTGAGCACTCAAATCAATACTCAAATACAATGGGAGAAGGTACTAGAGAGTAAACTTTGGTTTGTTAAGGATTTGAATCCACATATCCCTACACAGATGAAAAGACAGAGAAAGATGAAAACCTGACAATTTTAATAATTTTTCTAGGAGAGTACTTCTTGAACTTAGGATGCTAGTTTCATTCGAGAATATGTATCACTGATACAGTGAGAGTCAATAGATTTTTCTTCCCAAGTTTCTGGAAGTACAATTTCTTCTTGCCTGTCAAGGTAAAAATCAACATGCCAATTCCCAGCACAGAAAAGCATGCAGAAGATAATTTTCAGTGCTCTAAATAACAGGAGTCATATTATGAAATCTGCTTCCCCCTCCTTTGTCACCCTGGTAGCTCTTAAAAATTAGCTTTTCAATTACACTTAAATGCTTTAACTGATGAGTTTCCAAAGTGTGTGTGTGGCATGGGGCAGGGACAGGGAAGAACACGAAAAGAATCACATTTATTTCAACCACAAAAAGGGCCTCATATCTGGCCAAAGCAACAGAGGTATTGTGTTTTAAAATAGAAGCTTGGCTCTGACTTACAGTCATCTATAAACTGTTTTTATGCATAGAGTTAAGTGGCAAGAGTTAGTTCTATTATGTACACAGTTTTCTGACAGAGACAAATTCAGCTGCAGCCTTATACTTCCCAAATTCTTCTACAGCAGTGTAACAAAGTTGTAACTTTAGACCCAGTGAAAATGTGTACCTAAGCTACCACTTAAATAACACTGTGATATGCCATTTCACAGTCTGAGGAAGTCGGTGTGGAGTTACCCACAGAAAACTTTAAGGCCTTGTGATGAAAAACCAAAACAACAAATTGTATTTTCTAGCTATCAGGGTTAAAACTTCTAAAGAAGGCACCACTGAAAAAAAAATTCACTTTCTGTATCAGTATTTATGAGTACAATAGTTTTATCGTGCTTGGCACTCAGCTCCAGGCTGATCTCACTGTTTTCAATGGCAAATCCAGACCATTAGCAGTGGTAGAATCAGATCACAGTCTGCAGCACTCTATTTATGGATCAAATGCATTTTAATATGTGAAACACTTTATGAAACTGCAGTAGATTGCATCCATCTTTCATGTTACACATCCTTCATGTGCTGTCTCCTATACAAGCCATGATTAACATTACTGTTTAAATTTTTTTAATCATGTAAGACTTGCATTAAGATAAACTGACAAACATTTTTATTTTACAAACAATACACTGTAAACTGCATGAAGCACAGTCATGATTAATGCTATGAACAATTAAGTTATGACCATTTATTGAGACCTTGGTTACCACTACAGTTCCAATTATACTGCAAATTCTCAAATTCTTTCTAAAGGAATTGCAAGTTCAAAGACCTAAATTAAACTTAGAAAACTTGTTTAATATATAATTCTGACAAAATTCCCAGTGCATAATTCCATATGAAATACGGCATAAGTAAATCAGTGTTTTAGTATACATTTCTTTTCCTGCACAAATTTTATTACATTTATCTATTTAAGTATCACAGAGCTATTTTTTTTTCATAGCCAATAGGGAATTACAATTAATGTTGCTTTCTGTATCACGCTGCCTCATATCTTCTAAAAGCACTCTGACACTAGGCTTGGCAAGTTATTCTGTATTTAAGAAAGGACACTATTCATAATCATTTTAAGGATAAACCAAATATTTGAGCAGAAAAGGTGATGGAAAAAGATCACTAGCGCACAATTTCTTTAAGTGACACTGAAGTCAAATTTCAGGTGTTCACTACTTGTTATTGCTCATGTCTTTTGCCTTCTTGTGACATTCTACCCAAGAACACAGGGCTCCAATCTATTTCCAGTGTCATCACAAACATGTACAGGTCACTTATTTTTCAATATCTCTGCTTAGCTTGTTTATAAAACTAATCTGTATGAATGCTTGTTTGTAGAACTATAGAACGTACCGTCTGTTTGTTTATAGAACTAATCTCTATGAAATGCCTTCACTGAGGCATGTAAAGGTCAAGATCTTTAAAATCCTCTTCTCCCAGTCAAGGTAACATTCTGAAGAAGCAGAAAGGTAAAGACAATACTGAAAAGAGGAAAGAATTACAACCTTCATTCCTTCCCTCCCCATAAGGCTTCCACATGCTATTTGAATATACAAATAGGAGGAAAAAAGACTGCAAATGGCTCAGTAAGTTCTGGAATAGACACGAGGTACATTCTAAAAGGTTTTTCCTTTGAGACCTTATTAGCAGACAAGACCAAAATGGCTCGACAGTCAAACATAAAAGTATTGACAGCCATATCTCTGAAGTTACTCTATTCCTTAGCCAATTTCTTTTGAAGACAAAGGTTTTTATAAATTTATATTAACACAGCTTCTGATATTTTACCATTCTCTCAGAAATTAGTTTATTACACCAAATTTTCAATCCACCCCATAGAATGTAATCATTTCAGCATATACATACAATCAGACAAAAAATACCTCAAGAACATCATAAAAGTAAAAAAAGGACTGTATTTAAAGAATAAAAATTGAAAAAAAGTACTTGCAGTATATATTCTTTCTATGTGTATCTTATTGGCTATTATTATCACTGATAAAATTGATTACATGCTTTCAGAAATAAGACCTTACATTTTTTCCTTTTTCTAGTCAATCTATGTTTATTACCCTTTTGTAGTACTTCACACTGGAAAGGTTATCACTTGTAGTTAGGAATAGGTTGTCATGATCAGAAAGAGCATCATATTTGAACATAAACATTCAATCTGAACTTCTTTAAAAGCCCAGGAATCACACATGAATCTGTCCTCTTGTCTGAGAAGGGATATGATTCATCATTACTGCTACTACTCGTATTTGATGATAAAGCTGAGAATTTCTTGAGTGAAATAAATAAAGTAACTTTCAGAAATGAAGGAACAATGACATTGACTGATTCTTGAGGACTTTTAGTCTCACTACCCAGGACATAAAGACAGAGGCGAAACCAACATGATGTCTTCCCACGGAAGCTTCTGAATTACTACCTTAGGCTTTCATGGCTCTCTCCTGTGAATCTCATCCCTCATGAGAGCATTGAGGGATCTCAGACTCCTAGCTCTACAAAGAAACCATGGAAAACCAGTGCTATCAGAGCTACAGAAGCTGCCATGCCTCTGAAATTAATGTCTTGGTGGAAATGTCCTCAGAGTCCTCCCTATACAACTGAAGTAGGGAAGTCTCTGATAAAACCAAGAAATGGCAATACAGTAACTGATTCATGGCAAAGCCAGGGGCCTCAGCATCCAGGATCTCTACTCTCTGTAGAGATACAGATAGATTTACAGTGCCCTGACACAACAGGCATTGCTGTAGCTGGGCTAATACACACACCAGGAGCTACCGTGGTCATTTCTATGCAAGGCTGTGTTCATGCAGGGTGCACCCTCCTCCCTGAAATTCAATACAAGAGTGCTCTTCTGATATACAGAAGACATTGTTTATTACTTACCAAAACAAAAGCTGACAGATGTAGGATTTGCATTTGTTTACAGTTCTCATATTTTTAATGCAAATTAAGCATATTATTCATCAAGGCATGTCATCAGTTGTATTCCCAATGGAAAAGAAATTAATAGAAACAGGTCTTATTTTAAATTCTGATTTCTTGTCAAAAAGTTGGCATAACTTATCAACTCCAATGAAGTCAGTTTCTCTGATTAGCTTATTTTGCTCCCTCCCACTCCATTGTAATATCCGATTGACTTAATGGCTCACTTTAGAAAATGGAAGCAATTAAACTTCTTTTTTTTTTTCCCTTCCTTCCTTCCAAGTATCTATCACAACTGTTTAGTTAGGAATTACTTTTTCTTTAAGTTTAACTTTTGCTTTCCTTTTCCTATATTTCAGTCGCTGGTTTTGAGCTAATGACAGAGTAATATTCAGAGAAGAATAAGAGACCAGGTTGACTGAATAACTTAATTTTCATTTCACTACATCTATTCTGCACTGATAAGATGATAAGAAGTATATTTAAGTCATTATATATTCCTTTCTGACACTGCGTAAATCAGGGCTTTGATAACTGGCAAATTAACGGGTAAGTTCCCTGTTCCACCAACAGTACAACAATTAGTGCTTCTGCAACCCAACAGCATTTTCCTATCTTCTTGAATTCCTCTATCGAGATTAACCAACCAGTACTGTAAGAACTGGTTTGGAAGTCTTCACAAGTGCTTTTAAATTGAGTTCTGGCTATGTGTAAAGCCTTGCCTGTCCATCCTTCACTTCAAGTACCTCCTCAAGTAACTAACCAGGCTAACAAAATGTGACATAATGATAGAAGCAGCATAAACGCACATTTGAACCTCAGGTGTTCCAATAAAGCCCTGCAAAAATCAAAAGCAACACAAGCTCATCTCAGGATTTATATGCAAGATCATTTGTCAGTTTAGAGATGAAAAAAGATGAGCTAAAGCACTTAAAATAAATAGAAATACCTTTTTCTTCTGCGCTTCTTGCAAAAGGCTTAATTCTTGACTTCAAGAGGAGAGACCATTCAAATTCAGAAACATAGGGTTTAATTGGTGGAATGAAAAGGGATCAAAATATTTGGCCATGAAACAGTAGTAGTCATGAAGAAACTAGTACCTCTCAATAATTAGAAATTATGAAATTCACATTCTCAGTGCTTAGGAAAGCGTAAGCTTTACAGATAAAACAGCCAGACTGAATTTAAAAAATACTTTACACCTTTCTTCTCTTCTGTACAACAAACATTGACTTCCTTTCCTGAAATGTCCCAGATTGTCACAAAAATGTCACATCACACTTTCAGATAGATTTTTAACTAACAGCGTATTTCAGTTAATGTTATTAGGAAGAGAAATTATATAGTATGTCCCAAAAGAGTGCATTGAGATGCTCTAGCTTTGCATTTGTATTAGCATATTGTGCTTCTCAAAAAAATAGCAATAAAAGGTATTTTAATCTATTGAATAATGATGGTAAATGTAATTTTTTTAAAAGATATCTCTAAAACATCAAACTTAGGAAACAGTAAAAATAAAGTTTTATTAAAAAATGTAAGTAAGTCAGAATACCTTAATATTCACATGCCACTACACTTATCATTTTAGGTTTATGACTGGGAATTACAAAGCTACGTAACATGTTTTTTCAGTTTCTCAGCCAACTCCATGCAGTGGCTTGCATTACATTGGCAATGCTTTAAGTTATCCATCAGATAATCTTAAGTATTACTGTTGTTGTCCAAAACATTACACTTTTAGATATTAACAGTTCACTGCCAGAGCATCTATGCAGGTCCATTCCAACCAGCAAACATGATATTTCTCACATATATTCAAGTTTCCACATACATGCTGCTTTTATTTTGTACATTCTCTCTTACATGTTTGTCATTTTACATTTAGCAATTTGGAACACAGCAATTATTGATATGAAAACTACCAAATTGCCTAGAATAATTTCCTTTCCCTCCCTATCTTTTTTTACCAAGTCTTAGGAATCTGTCAATGAGATTCACTTATAGAAATATTGTGGGGGAGGTTTTGGCTGTCTCAAGACAGTGGGATCAAGACAGTATCATTTGTTTTATAATAGTAGATTGGCCCTTGTAAAATAATGACTTTCAAATACTGATTTAGGTGTAATTCAACTGCTGCTTCTCTTCCTTCCTTCTAATTTAATTCATCTTATGCTGAATAGTTGTACATTACGTTGTAAAAGAAGAATTCAAATCTGAATATGCTCTCATGACAGAAAGAGGAACACAAACCACACTCTGCACGTATGGGATGTAGCACGTGAAGGTACATTAAAATTACATTACTCACTGTAACAAAGTGTCCTTCAGTCTATTTGCAAACACAATTTTCTCCCATTTTCAAATAATTGCAGACTGTCAGAATGAGATGAAGTTGCTTTAGCAAGACTAAAGGATCGGAGTTCGACAATGGTAAACACGTCAAAGGTTCATAGGTATTGAACTCAGGTTTTGTTCACTGATTCAAGGAAAATTTGGCTTTACCTGTAACATATGTCCTTTTGCAAACAACAGTCAATTTGGTCACAGTCTGACAACTGGCTTCAACATGAAAAATAATTTGTTGATAACATTTTTGGTGATTGTACAATCATTATATAGTTACTAGCAGGAAACTCATTGTCATGGCTATTTTCAGAGATAAGGTATTTGTGGTTGGTCTGACCTCTCAATTCAGAACATGATGTCCTTGTGACATTGCTGCAAAGAAAAGTAGATAGGAATGCCTTCTAAAGGACTCAAAAGAACAAACAGTCATAGAGAGAAAAAATGAGCAAACAAACCACTTTAATTTGTTCTGAACTCATGTATACCTGAACGCATAGCATCTTTCTGAATGCTTTCATAATCATGCCAGTCCTTCCTTTTCAGGCCATCAGTCCAGGTAAAGAGCTGTCCATCTCCCAGCCCCAAAGGAAGTGTCTGTGAAAAGAGTAAATAAACAAACAAATAAATATATACATATATACGTAGTTCATATTATTACAGAGGAATCCTCATAATATGGCAGTAGCCATATTCAGTTTATTCAGTGGAAATACTGAAATTTTACTGTGGTAAATGATGCTATTTTTCTAAATACTGTGAGAAAACAGTGAATTTAGTTCTTGACAAGCAATTATTTGAAGTATATCAAACATCCAGAGCTTAACATTTCTCTTTTCAGCAGTGTTCTGATACGACTGCTTAGCAAGAAGCTCATGGAGATTAAACGGACCACTTAAGCTGAACAGGTTTCAAAAATGCCTTATCCTTCAACATGTGAAGGACTTTGATTTTTTTTCTTAAAGTATCACTTGTGCAAAATTAGAGTTACAGTTACTTTACACTTTACAATGTTCCCCTTTAAGTTTTTTGTAATTTTTTTAATAGCTGCTACTAAGTCATTGTTATTCACACAAGGTCAAAGGAACTGCATCAAATACACAGAGCAAAGAAATTCTCAAAGCATTTTCAAAATCCCATAGATCTTCATAATAAGTGATAAGGGGAAAAATACCCCAAAACACACCACCCCCACAGAATACCCCTAAAAGAACCCCCCGTACAATGTGTAGTTGGTAAGCTGACTTCCCCTTTCCAAACTCCAAACTCCTGGGTAAAGGTAAAAACTTCATGCTTCTAAGCAAGTTTATCTTCCTAGAGCTTTTTTTTTTTTTTTTTTTTTTTTTCTTCTTCCTTCTTCTTTTTTTTATCCCCTCTCTTGAGCCTTTCTGCCAAAAGCTGGGATTTTCATTAAAATTAAGAATCAAAATGTATCACTAGAAGTAAATGAAACACTTTGAAAAGCAGTTCCAGGGACACAACATCTGACCAACCTTTTAGTAGGAAACACTGAAAGCCCTACAAAAATCTCATGCCTGTGTGACAGTGAAGCTTTGCACTTCATGTCTGAAGTTTGTAAACCCAATGAACACAGGACTCACTCATATTCTCTCACTGATTTTACACTACTGGCTGCACAGAACTGTATGACACTCACTGACTACAAGTGAAATTGTCCCAGCATGTTCAGTTAGGGTTTCTTTTTTCTAGGTCAGATAAATATTACCCAAGCTACATGATGCAGATCTGGTTGCTAAGCCATGCTTAAAACTGAGTTTCAAAGGCTTTTGGATTTGTATGCAAGAAGTGAAGAATGCCAGGCATGGCTGGTTACTTTCAAGCAAAGGATGCTAGAAATCCTGGCTGATAAAGATTTGTGCTGAAAATGTCTACTTTGGGTCTGCCGAGAATTCTGGATATTCAGGGCAAAGTGTCGTAAGCTCACTGCTCTCCAACAAATCCCTGAATACTGAGGAAATTCCATCACTCTGCTAGCAAAGCCTACATTTCTTTTTCTAAATGTATTTACACGTTTTAGTATTAAAGGTAACGTGTTACATAATGCCAAACTGCAATCTAGTTTTATTCTTCTACTACCGCTTTTGCAGACATATTCCAAGAAAACACTGTTGTCATATTTTAATATGAAAAGTCAGAGGTTCACACATAAAAGAACTGAGGAATTTAATAGATCCTGATAAAAATATGTCAGGTTATCAAAATATCTAACCTTTCACATCATTAAAATTAAGTCACTAATTTCCCTAATTCTTGAGTTCAAATAAGGCTAATGTTCTAATAGTAATATTAAATTGCTTGGGTTTTAAAGTCAGAAGCATAAGATAGAACACAGGCTGCAACAGCATTAATCATGATTCATAAGCATAAATTTCTAAAATAATTTACTCTGAAGCAGTAACTGGTCCTTTAAAAGTCATACCCAGACAGATTCACTTCAATTAAACTTGTACCCTTCTCAGTATGGGTACAGCTGGTATGAATTTTTAGGCATTTTGGCTCCAAAAATGCAAGACTATTGAACGATCAAAAGCAGGATAAAGTTTACTTTTGTGACCTTTTATTCCTGTGCTGTCCTCTTTCCCCAGTTATTAAAATGGCAAGTTTGCAGGACACTGAAAGAAAGCGAAGTAGCAGAGTTTACAGCTGGTTTCCTGTTATTTGCATTTTGATGCCATTACTCTTTAAAAATATTAATTACATGTAGTTAGTTTACCTGATAGCATTTACAAGTCTAATGTACCAGGAGACTCTCTTGCAAGCATAATATAGTTAAATAAATATATGCACTAAAATTAATCTAGCAAAAGGATAAATATAAATCCAAATACCATATGATAGGCAAAAACTAGTGCAAGTCTTGCCGTGGCTCACACTTGGGAATGGTAACACTGCCCTAAGAGGAAACAGGAAACAAACCATTGTATTGGTGTGTATTGTGTATTAGAAGTTCCTGTTTAACAACTGAAAGTATTGTTTGGATTGTTAGGATTTCTTTTTGATAAATCCCTTAACTCCCTCACATTGTACCATAGCAATTTTTCAGCTCTAACATCCTTTCAGTGTAAGGGGAATTCAATAGAATGAATGCTCTAACGCGCCATTTCGTAAAACCAGCATCCAGACAGCACCATCTCAATGCTGACTGAATATTGTGACCTCTACAGGGACTGGACTTCATGAAACTCACTCTGTGTACACACTAGTTTCACCTGTGCAGTGAGCATGAAACAGGGTTTAGAAAGGGATGTCGAGTTGCACAGAGAAACTCTCTGGGAAGAGGAAGAGTTTTGCAGTGTTTTTGCAGTGCAAGTTCTTTAGCTCTGAAGAAATCTGAACCTTTGGTCCCTCAACTAAATATCTCTCTTGTCAGCAACTGAAGGATTTTTTTTTTCTTTTTTTTTTCAAGTTGCTATATTATTTAACAAGATACAAAAGCACTTGAGAAAATGGGTTTCTCCATTTCACTTCTGCCTAAGGGTAAACAAATTGCATTTTGAAAGACCTTAAAACACAGTTTCTGGAATTTTTTAAAACTGCTAAAAGGCTCTACTGTAAAACTCTAAGTATGCTCACATGCCTCTTTTATCCAGACGATAATGACTGGAAGAGCTCCTATTTCTAAAGCATTTCGAGCAGTGGAAGAAGGAAAAGAGAGAGAGAAAAATAATGCAGTATTCTTTGCAGTATTCTTATTCTAGCATCTGTCTTCTCCCTGCACACTTTTCTTTCTCAGTTCTCCCTCTTTTTTGCTACCTTGACAATTTAAACTGTTTTGCTTAAAACTAGAAGCAGCTCTGGCTTAGACACAGGCTGACTCTGGTGTAATGGCTTGATAGTAACAACCACCAAGCGTTGCTACTTTTAAGTACATACAGGAAAGCCCATTCAACTCCACATCCCACCTCAGATCGACAAGTTCTGAGTAGGTGAATACGACATCACAAGATGGAGAGTGCTAATGAATCTGGATTCTGAATTTTTGCTGAGCATATATTTAACCATAAACTGATGTACTCAAGTGAAATAAAATTAACCATAACACCTAAGTTAGAGGTAATGTATGAAATAGCCAGATGAAAATTATTACATTTATGCTACATTTATGATTCTGAATTTTTGCTGAGCATATATTTAACCATAAACTGATGGACTTGAGTGAAATAAAATTAACCACAACACCTAAGTTAGAGGTAATGTATAAAATAGCCGGATGAAAATTATTATATTTATGCTACAAAATACATAATGAATTCAGCACAAAAGTGGGTTTAGTTGTTTAAACAAATAACCAAATAAGGTTGGGTTCCAAACCATAAAAGGAAAAATTGTATCAAGGATTATTATTCACTGTGTAAGCAAATTACTGAACCATACACCATAGGAGACATGGTATTCTGGAAATACACATTTGCTATTTGCACATTCTGGGTTTTTATGTATTTAAACGGCAGGAACACCCCAGGGATAGCGTGAAGTGTTAGTTCTACACGTGCCTGTGAGAGCATCAGTAGTCACTTGGTATACGTAAGGGCATTAGAAACAGAAAGCATGACTTCAGAACATTATGGTTCCTTCCAATAAACTAAGTAAGACTTCTTTCTGGTGGAAACCAAGGTGTGAGAAAAGAAGATGACTCTGGCACACCTGCCCCTGCTTACCCACAGTACCTCATCCTAACACTAAAGTAAACTTACATGTATTCTTTACTGACATATCAATACATATGGATGACAAACCAGCTCAGCTAAGTAGCTGAAACATCCTCAAGGTTTTCCCCTCCAAAACATTTCTGTAAATCACCCACAAATAGCCCCTACAGCCCTTAACCTCAAACTCATGAACCCTTTTCATCACTGCAGAACTATTACAGTAGCAAATATCCCACGGCATACAAAGTGTTGGATTTTGTCTGACTGTCAAAAAAAATCCTACAACAATTTATCATCCAGCCATTTGTTACATGTAGTATGCACCTCTGAGTTACATATTTTTAAGTGTTTCAGTCCAAAGGAATTACCCACCTACAGGAACATTACATACAGCATCTGCCTTACTATTTCATTTTCACATTAACCTCAAATCTTTTGGGATGCAAGACTGATACTCTACTACATAAACTGAGAAGACTCTTCTCCTCCAGAGAAGACTTAACATCTGGTTCAATTACAGAGGATATGATAAGCACAAAAAATAGTGCAATTACCAAAAACTCACTCAAAGACTATTAGAACCCTCAGAGAGGGAAAAAAAAAAAAAAAAGCTTCTCTACTTTGACATTTGAAAGCTTGAACTAAAAACCAAGTGCCTTCATTGAATAATTCATTTATTTTTAATTTCACTCCATGGAGGCAGACAATTAGAGGGGACTCAGGCAAGGGAAGAGGATGTTATCAATAGAAATGCACCCTTTTTTTAAAAAAAAAAAAAAGGTATTACAGAAATTACAGATTTACTTTGAGTCTGAAGATTTGCTCACCAGCTCTAGGGACATTTTACTAAACACCAATACATAATTGAATACTGCACTAAAAAAACATCCTATAATGATCAGCATAGCCACTTCCAATTGTTTAATGAATTTTAGGAAATAATCTTATTTAGATATAAGCACTTGTTCACACTCAGGAGAAGATACACACAGGAAATAAAGGTAGTGAAAAAGTACTTAGACACCTTTGGGGATATTTCAGGGGAAGCATAAAAATAACCATTCTTTGATTCCTCTTTGTTCTTGGAATAAAAGCTTCTGTATAGTGTTTGTAAACAGTGTTGTGTAAAACACATAATTCACAACTTTTTTTGTATCCTTCCAACACAGATCATTCTCAGAACTCTAAGCTCTGACCATCTACTCTGACCAAGAAAAGACAGTAACAAAAGAATCATAACTCACTGAGCTTAATTAAATTCATTCCTTCATCAAAATAAAATTTTTGATAACTTTTTAAAGAATGGCGTCACTGCATATAACACCATATGTTCATTATAAATCAGCTGCAAAATCACAGTATGTTCATTTACCAAATTTCTCTTCTGGTATTATCAAAAGTATATGAAGACAGACATTCTTATGAAGCTTCATCCCCAGCAGTTGGAAGAGTCACAAAAAAAAGAATTACTTTGAAAGATTTTCCCTTTTTCTGATTGCGGTACATTTTAGCACAAGATCATCAAAGCGAAATCTTAGCACTGTGGCAGCCAAATCTGAAGTCAAGTGCTCAAGCAAAATCCATTCAGGTGTAGTGACTGGGTGAGGATATTAAAGATGAAAACCAAAATATTATTCCCCCTAATGATGTGCTTGATGTAAGGCGGCCTGATCTATGGAAAAGATACAAAATCCAAGCATCACACGATCTCATCTCTACACCCTTATGCTTAAGCTCCAAACACTGCCTGTGTGGCTCTTTTTTTCCTCTATCTCTTCAGTGTTAGATTAAAAACAAAAAAGGCCCCATATCTGAACTGAGATCTAAGTATGAGTACCACGCACAGGGAACAGGTACAATAAAAGCCCCTAAGCACCAGTGAAGCTCCCATCACCATAAAATATAAGTATTACATGTAGCAATTTGGATCCACCATGATTATTCCCTGAAGACAGCTGGAGCAGGCCTTGCATGGCCTAAAAGTATCAGCTGATAGTTTTGAAGCTCCAAGCTACATGTTTGCTGTCCGGATCCTTCTCTGGGATTCTGTCCCTCTAGGTGGGGAGCAGTGGCTGCAGTACATGCAGTGGCAGGATTGGGGTGTGCAGTGGCTGCCCTGAACAAGGGGGTACCCACGTCTTGATGCCACCCACAGAGAGCTCCCATCGGTCCTGCGCCCCTGCTGGGCAGCCACTGCTGGCCAAATTGCTGCCCATCGGAAAAGGCACTGATGATGAAGTCAAGATTAGCAGTAAAATTTATATAACTACTATTTGCTATCAAGAGAAGGTGGTAAAGGCTCTAAATCTAGAATATTTCAAATATAACAACAAAAAAAAATCTAAATACATTCAGATATAATTACTGTCTTTTATTTTTATTTTTACTCCATTTTTATGTACTTTTAAAACATTTTAAAAAATGTGACTCTGCATTGTTTTCCATATCCTTGGCTTGAAGCCATATAATAGAGACTTTAGGACATGATGAATTTCTTCATATGCTCAGATTTCCTGTGCCACTTATTTGTTATGCCACAGCAAATAAGTGTTCATTGTACTGACATTTACATTAGTAGAAATAATTAGCCTAGCACATCAAAAAAAGGGCAGCACTTGATTTAGTCTGCGACATCTGAATGACTCAAGGTTATTTCATTTTCAAAACACTTATATCACACATTTTTTTCTTGTAGATTCTAGATTATCGTGGACAACCCAGTAGCATCATGCCATCAATTCCAAATCAAAGCTGCTAATAACGTTATTTAGAAAATGCCAAGCTCCCCAAGCATTTCATTACAGAGACTTTTATAGACAGGTATAAAAAGCTGTTATTGCTGCACTATGGTTATATATTTCAGGTTACAAAACTGCAGCAAAAAAGATTAAGTTAAAACATGAGCACTCCAGAGGAGTCTGTACTCCATAGCTGTTCAATGTGAAACATCATGAATTGCCAAAGGTGAGCTACAAAGTCTGGCAGTGAACCCTGGCCTTCCAAACGACACAATTTGAACTGACTGTAGGACAGGAGGTAGAGTCTAGATTTAAGGGATAATACAGAAAAAACCCAAAATAATAATAATTAAAAAAAAAAAATCCTCAGACCATGCAACTCCCATCTATTTGCAGACCTAAGCTGCTGATAGATTTGCTCAATAACCAAAACACCTAAAACTATCTTCTCCATTTATTTTCACTTGTCTTATTTCCAGTTCAAGGAACAGAAACCAAACTCAAGTAACATGAGCTTAAATGAACACATGCTGACCATGCTGATCATGTACTGCTTCTCCAGGTCTTCTTTTTGAACTGAAGACTACTTTGACAGCACAACATAGTCAGCTTGGAGAAGAACCTGTATCCATATTGGAAGTTTAAAAATCATACTTGAAATAGTGTTAGTGCTGCCTTTTTTTTTTTTTTTTTTTTTTTTAATAACTACCTTTTTCAGAAATTATTTTTAACATCAAAAGACCGGAAAGGTGGAGACTCAGCAGAATTTTTGCCAGTATTGGTTGGTTTTGAACCAAAAAAGATCTGTAAGACCATTCTGATGAACAATATAAACAATGGCTTCAAGTGACTCCTGGAAGAGTTTATTATGTGCTAGGTTTCTGGGGCATTTAACTACATGCCACATAGATACAGAAGATTTTAAGTATCCTCTTTAATATAAACAGCCCTTTTCTCTTTTAAAAAAACAAAACAAAACCGAAAACCAACACAAAACCAAATCAAAAAACTCAAAACAAAACCCTATGTTCATGGAAAGAACCACATCGTTAGTAATTCTGTAATTTCTAAAAGGCTGAATAATAGATATGATAGTGCTTTTTCTTAATAGACTCTTCAGAGACATATTTTTCCTGAAGTTTAGAAAAACGTCTTTAGATTTTTACTATGCTAAGAGTCAAGCTGTTTTGCACTGGGTATGGCACTAACTTAACACAAAAAGTGCTTATGCAAGATCCAAGTGTCAGGTGTTTTAAACAGGAATATATTTCTTGCTTTATCTGTTCAGTGGCGATTAAAAATCTTATTTCCTTATGAAAACTTCTGATGTAAATTTGCCTTTGCATTTCCTTTATTAGAAGAGCATTTTCTCGTAGGAAACAGATTTTATAAACAGTAAAGAATGTTCACTACAGTTAGGTTATCCCTAATGAGTAAAATTAAAATTTTGTGTTGCTTTATGAGGAAAACAAGAATAATTTCAGAAGCATTTTCCTTTTTTTTTTTTTTTTTCCTCTCCTCTGGTGCACCTCTTACAAAAATACAAGTTGCATCATAACTGGAACATTGTTCAAATCTCTGTGGTACAACTGATAACAGCTTTGCAGCAAACCTGAACCCACTGATCCAGCAGACACAGTAATACTAGAAAAAAGACATCTACCAATTATTGTTACTGATAAATATAAATTTCAATAGAAATGGCTACTTTTCTTTTTTTCACATTCTATTATAGGAAAAATATAGTAAGAGAAAGGTCAGGTACAGAAACTAACTTTAGCCAAATTTGCTGGATTGTTTTAGCACAACTTAAAAATTTGTTACAAAATATCATTTTCTATAGCAATGAGAGAGCATATTCTATGTTTTTGACTACAGTATAAGGTAGAACTTAAAATTTGACAACTCCGAGTATATGCAGAAGCAAATAGTATTCTAGGAATAATTTTTTAATTGTTCAAAAAGAAAGGTACTAGATTTTTTAATAATTATTTTAATGAGCTTTAAATTGTAATCTTTACAGTTACATTACCATACAATGAAACAGTTTGGCATACAGGTGAAATACTTTGTGACTTTTTATTTTATGTAGTTGCCTGAACATTTTTAGAAATAGTAGAGGGAAAATATGGATTTGTTTGAATATTATTTTTAAAGTTTCTTGCTGATCTATGTCACAATAAAATTCATGTTCCATAGGCACCTATTTGCAGAATACTCCAGCTTTTGGCTGAATAATCAATTTTGTAATTTGCAGTTTATGGTATACTGAATTCAAGAAAAAACCCCAATGTTTAGTTAACTAAAGTAATGAACCCATGTTGGAAAAGAATTATCGTCTTGCACTTGGAGGAAGACCTTAAACTAATCTGCTCAAATGAGAGAAAACACTCTTATCACCAGGCTTCTGATGCTGCAGCATATGTATTATTATTTGATCCCTCTTATGTGGGATTCTTTTCTTATGTGGGCACTGGATAGTAATTTCCATTGTCTAAGTGATTTTCAAACAAAGTCCAGAGGCTGCCGCAGAAAACAAGCCGATTAAACATGACTGACAGGTTTACACTCTTGTTCAGTCATCTTAACACAAAGCTGATAAGGAGACCTCTTGCAAGGTCTTTGGAAGCATGACAATTTCTGTGCCTCCCGTGATCTCAATGCAGATTTACTGAGACCAAAGACTCTTCCTAGTGCATCCTGCATAATGAAGATTGCACCGAAAGGAACTAAAATTTTTCGTGGTTGTACATGTTCACAGATGATCATGGAAGTCTGAGACTTGCCTGCTTAAAACAGTTCCTAAGCTCTGAGCTAAAGATGTTGTTTCACTTCCCTATGGAAAATCAGATTGCACGTATACTGCATTTTTTTTTCCAGTCTGCACCATACCTCTTTTTACTACTATTAATAGTTTCTAGGTTTTTGGGACTTTTACTTTTTGTTTAGATCCAATCATGTTTCCTCAATCTGACTTAGCTGCATATTTGTTTTATACTCAGTCCCCTGATCCTTACCTTTCTTTTAAGAGTTTTTAAGTCAAGCCGTTCCCACACTTCTTTTTTATAGATAACTTTCCGAAAACTAAGTAAATTGAGGGAGATTTTACAAAATAGCATGGTTTAATATACTCTTTTAATGTGAGAAAAAGTTTTTCACTCTTACTTTCTAAAAATGGAACAACAACAAAATGATATAAGAAATATCTTAAAATATTAAATCAGATTATATTTGGCTCACCTTTAAATGAATCCAGTTAATTGCAAGAACAGGTAAATTAATAACACCAAAATAAATCGATCAGTACATAAAATTTAAAGGATTTTTTTGCGTGAAGTTCAAAAATCAGTTGCAGAATCATAAGAATGTATCTGGAAGTTCCTTTGAGGTATAATCTTACCCCATCTCAAATCTGGACTGGGTATGCCTAAATCACATCTGCCCTTGCCGATTTCCAATAGCAGAGATTGCACAAGCACTCAAGGCAATTTCCTTCAATACTTCATTATTCTTGCAATTAGGAAACATCCCCTTTGATCTAACCTGCGTTACTTGCTATAATTTAAGCCTTTCATTTCATTGTTCTTTTCACCAGGAAAAGGAATAACACATTTCCTTTCTAGCAGCTACATTTTCATGGAAATGAAAATAATTTTCTCTCCTAGATTAAATGTCCTTAATTTTTCAACTTCTTAACTCTTGTTGCTGACCCTGAAATACATGAAACTTTGAGAACAGCATTACTTTGTTAGTAATTGGATAAGGCTAAGAACAGAAAGTATAAAATGCTTATTAAAAACCCCCAAACAAACCAACAAGAAAGATGATTATTAAATGAACGAAGAACTAAGACAAGTACCAGGAGGCTACATTTTCTAAAAATAAGCAAGATTAAGTTATTTGCTGTAACATGCTTTTTCCCTGTCTGAGAATAAAATAGCCCTGGCATACCTGTGTTGTGCTTCATGAATACTTCATACTTCCAATCCAACGTAACACTATTTTATGAAACAGGGGTAAATTATCTTAATTAAAGCGGATAAATGACTGAAATGTTTATAAATAATTAAGATAGTCAAGATTAAATTATGTTATAAACCTAAAAAGACACTGAAGTTCAACAGGACTCACATACTTAAAATTCCCAAACTACAACCAATTTTGATCAAACATGCCCTGTACTTCCAGTTGTACCTGAATCAATGCTGAGTTTTCCCTTAGCAGTGAGAGCATATTTAAAGAATTCACATATGCAAATAAATCCATCCCCATGTGGGAAAGTAAGAACAAGAGTGGAAGGAGAGAAGATTTATGAGAGGTTCAAATTCAAACAATGACCTCTTTTTTTCACTCTAAACCAAAAATGTTGATATTGAACAAACTGATGATCCCCTCGGTCTAATGCCATTTAAGATGACCTTTCCATTTTATGCCAATAGTTTTCAATTAAAAAACCAATCACAGTATATTTCACTAAAAGAGGTACTGTGATTAGTTAAATCTAATTTTATCAACAGCTAGAATGTGAAAAGCATATTAAAGTAAGGTGAACAGCTTTGATTGATACACTGAGTTTTAATTTCTCCCACTCTTTTGGTAGGAAATGAAGGTTACACATCATTGAGCAGGGTAAGCTACTGTAACTCAAATGCAGCTTCAAAGATTTGGCCTTCAATTTTTCTCTCTTTTTTTTTTTCCCCCCTGTACTATATAGACACCAAATTGACAGATCTGGAGCCATGAGCAAAGTTTTTGAACTTAAAATCCTTTTTTAAAAAATCCCACAACAACAAATGAAGATGAGCATTAAATTTAATTATCATAGTCCTTTTGGAAGAAGAATCTATATGCACTGTTTTTACAGATTTTGAAAAAGTCTTCCTTAAAATGCAAGATAATTCTTTTCCAATATGAGTTCACTTCCTCAGTTAATTAAGACATCCAGATCTCTAAGAACTAGGACCTATCCCATGTCCAAAGCTAGGTATTTAAATTTGTGTTTACATAAATTAATATAGTCATCCTAATATAGTCATCAGTATGCATGATGATAACTCCTCCAGATGTTATCTTTTCAGTTTGAGAATGCTGATGTTTAATGTATCTAAACATCTACTTCAGACCATCCTGTGGCATTGCACCAAGGAATTCCTGCAAAGTCTGTGCAAAGTCTGTAAATGCAGCAAAAAACCATGGCAGCCAGAGCAATGTTACTGCGCTCTCCCCCTCAGAGCAGGTGCAGCAAGGTGTGACAGACCCTTTCGATGACCCCCTGCCTGAGGGCCAGTCTCCAGCAAACCCCAGGCAGCAGACCCTCCTGCAGCCTCCTGCTGGTCACAGCTGCGGTACCGGTTAACCCCGGCCCCGCGCAAGCTTTCATCCCAGCGGGCTCACATCTGCCTGCAGGCTGGCTTTCACCAGGCCTGCCTGAGAGCCTAGGAGAGCCTCCCTTCTGTCTTTGCAAAGTCTCTATGCATAAACATAAAACACTTTTATTCCTTTCACACTACCTTGGCTGAACTCCGTGTCCTTATGTTCCCCAGCAGAGCTGATACCCAGCTATGCTTCAGTGGCTCTAAGGCAAACTCCAGAGCTCCCTAAAAGACCAATTCTCTCTACAAGCAGGGCCATTATTACCATGTAGACACAGAGGAAAACTTACATTATGAGAGCTAGCACCATGAAGTAGCTGTTCTTTAAAAACTGACTTTTCACTGATGACTGTTACAATTACAGGGATTATTATTATTAGTCCCCCTCTTCTCTTAGCTAGATATTTCAATACTCAAAAAATTCTGAACTTTAAAATTTCTCAGATCTGGGAAGGAGTCAAAAATGAAACACTAATTTGCCAGTTTAATATATATTAGAATCCATGGAGACATTAAATTTCACTTTTCATCTATAAATATTAAACATTAATGAGGTTTCAGGTACAGAGATATTAAAGTGAAACATCAGAGAGCTATGACTTAGCTCAAATACAGAGAATGAAAGTTCACAAGGGAAGCGAATAAAGGTCAAAACCACAGAACTACCATAAAACAGAACATACAATAGAAGAAAAAGAGTAATTCAAGCAAACCTGATTTTAAAGGAGCTATTAAGAACTGTATACACATTTTCACAAGCAGAATTTTCATGTAAAACCCAAAGAAATGGGAAATAATTAAATACACAGTTATATTCATGTGTAATATTCAAACTGAGAGACGACAAATATTTCTTGAGTGACGTGAGAACAACTTGTGGAGGAAGCTGTCTAACCTTAAACTGAAGAATTCATAAGCACAAACAAAATCATAGTAATAGCTGCATCCAGATCTCCCTTATTCCTCCCATGACTCCTGTTCTGGAGACATCAGTGTCTATAGGTATAATAATGCAAATACCCAGACACACAGGGATTACATTGAAAGGTTAAGTAAAATGCTCTGATTGCATGACACCACGCACAAAATACAAGGAAAGAAATATCTAAGAAGAAACAGGAAAGAAAAAGATCATAGGTCAACCAAGTGACAGCTTATTTTTTGTACGTTTATAATTTATATTTCTTCCTCTATCATTTATTCATAAACACAACCCCTCCTTACAGGTATAAAAGCAGATATTCCTTTCCTCCACCCTGAATATAAAAAAATTCTAGTTACAAAATAAAAAGCATCTGGGAAATATTTAGAGGCATTGTTTAGTATATTTGACAGAGATATACTGAGGCAAAATTTAACACTAGATGCTCCATAGCCAAAAAAAACAAAAAACCAAAAAACCCCAAAAACAAACACAAAAAAACCCCCAACAACAACAACAAACTGAAAGTCACAGGTCTCCTTAACTTTATACAGCAGTTAGAACTGTTTCCAAGCTGTATTCACGGATGTAATTCTGTAAAATCAGTTACAAGCATATGACGTCTAGCACAGCATATTCTGAAGGCTATCAATAGTACCAATTTAACTGAAAATTTTCACTTCTAAATATTCTATTATCAGTCCAAGAGACATATTTTCTAATTTCACTCTGATATACAGTGTCTTGGCACACACACCATACAATAAAATATGACCAGCTTAATAGTAATTTGTAAAATATCTCTGAATTCTATTTAGAGGCAGATATATAACACAGTGTTTTTATTATGTTACAGCATCTATCA
Organism: Hirundo rustica; assembly: GCF_015227805.2. Taxonomy (NCBI): domain Eukaryota; kingdom Metazoa; phylum Chordata; class Aves; order Passeriformes; family Hirundinidae; genus Hirundo; species Hirundo rustica. The sequence continues at coordinate 47,564,405 of NC_053454.1, read as the reverse complement.
CTGTATTTACATTAACATATGTACCTTCAAAAGACAGGTATCAGTACCTGTACCTTTGTATCTTAGATAAGGCCATTTGAAGAAGCCCATCACTTACATAAAGTTCATCAGGTCACCATGAACCCTGGATGAAACAAAGCTCTGACAGAATTTTCCTCCAAGTAATTTTCTGAGCAGCAAAATCTGAGCACCCAGGAACACATGTGCATGTTCCTCCCTGAGTTTAGACTGGTAAAGCCTGTTAAACCTCTTATTGCAAGTGAATTATCAAACCCAGTCCGGGTGAAGGAGAAGGAAGAAACTGAAATTGTGCTCTTAACTGTGCTCAGCATGAACCATGTTAACAGAAGAAAACCAAAAGTATTTAGTTCTGTTACCAAATTAAACACCATCACCCCTGCATTCATACTAACTGCAAATCTACTGAACAGAAGATATATTTTTAAACAGAATTTCACAGTGCAAGCAAATCTTGTTAAGCTTTTACCATGATCAAACTGTCAGAATTATTATCAACAACAGTTGCAATTAAAGTTTTATTGTAGATGCTTTACTAGGACAGTGTCTAACATCCCTAGTTAAGAATCATAAGCTTACAGTGCTCAGCAGCAAAATCTAGTTTTTGCCCAGATGTGTTTACAATTAAAGTAAACCAGGAGAGAAATATAAGCAAGGAGACAATACTATTCAGAACAGAAAACTCTGTTTTCAGTGCACTATGAACCTAACTAGTGCCAAATTCAAGAATCCGTCATCACAAAAA